>NC_051277.1:27992810-28673810 GCF_015220745.1 Sebastes umbrosus
CTCCACTCCACACCATCTTTTTTACTTCCCAATAAATCACTGACAGAATTTTTCACTCTCTCTACACGCTGTAGTAAAACTGAGGCAAACACTTCATTTTTTACGATTCATACTGTACGTTAGAGGGGCTTCATATTCAGATGTTCCACAGCAACATTGGACAGGATTAGATTTACAGTTTAATGAAGGTAATAAAATATCAGACATGCTCCTCCGGCGATTTAAATATGAGTAAAGCACATTTTGTGCAGAAGAGAATTACAGATGCAATTACATTATTGGATGTTACGACAATAACTTCCAATGTGTTGTTTTTTCACATATTTTGTCCTGGTTAACCTACATATGTTGCTGTTATTAGAACAGTTCATAGCAGCCTGTCGGTTACTCTTTATTGTTTTTTGGTTTAAGGTATCATTCAACATTTTGGAAAATGATTTGATTCTTTTCTTGCCTGCGCATAAGGTTTGGAGCTGGGACCAGTTGTATTATGCATACGTGCAAAAAATACACTATTTACCACACATAATCTGGTATTTATTAAACAAGAACATGTCGTGAAAATGTGTGCATACGCATACTTCAGATCATGCATACACGTGGTTATCTAGAGCCAGCCATGAGTGATAAGGTGGAGATGAAAATTAAGGTGAGAGACAGAATCTAAATGATAAAACATTGACTCAATGAAAACCTCATTGATGTTTACATGCATAGCCTAATAATATTCTACTATTATTCCGTCCAGTTTGCCCTCAGTCCAACATGAGAGGACGAAGAAGTAGAGCTGCCCCGAGTGCTTGTTAATCACGTTGAAGGTGCAGGGTCTGTGTATCTTTTAATTGTTTGGTTATTGGATTAAAACCAAAGTGGCAGAAATGAAAAAAAATATTCGTATTTTTGTTTCATCCTTCCCGCCGCCAGGTGACTACTTCGCCGTAAGGAGAGCAGGTGGTGGTCCAGGAGACAGACTTTCAGTTAGTGAGGGTCTGATGCCGGTGGACCGCCCCAACTCCTGATTCTGACTCGAATCAGCGAACTTTCTGCTGCTGCTGTTACACAGGTTAGATCCAGCCGCTGGCCACCGGTCCCTGAGTTACTACACAGCCTGCTAATTGAAGGTCCTTCTCCCGGAGCTGCCGCGCGTCTCCTCCCAGCGAAGTGGTCTCCCTGGTGGCGGGGAGGACAAAACGAAAACACAAGTCGTTTTCTTGTTTCTTCCACTTTGGTTTTAATCCAATAACCAAACTGTCAAAATGTACACAGACCATACAGCCCCCGGTTAGTGGCACAGTAAACACAATATAGGCCGACGCCACACGTGAAGGTATAAGATAGCGGTGTTATTTTGACCGGCTCTCAGAGTTACAGCAGTTTGGTTGAATTTGGCGTATTATTGCCCTGCTGTTAGTAGATATAAATTTAGATTGTAAACGCAGTAGTAGAGGTGAAACGCTGCCCCATATTTGTGCTGTTCAGGTGCTAGGAACATTTCCCAAATGTACTTCCATTTTGACTCTACCCAAATCATCTGACCATGATATGAAACCCAGCACGACTAGAGTTAGAGTGCAGCGCTTAAAATGGTTGATTACCTTAATTATTTGGTAATCAAGTAACTCTGAGGCTAAACTGAGCTAACGTGTGAACTGTGAGTTTCACCAGGACGCTTGATGATAATAAGCTGTTGACCTCATGCAGATGGTGTTCTTGTCACCACCCAGTGCTCCTTTTTATGACCCTCTGACCTTCACCCTTCTCTTTCTCTCCTGCTCTCTTTTCTTTCCCTCTCACAGGACAGTATGATGTCATGTCTCAGTGCCTCCCCCATCCCACGGGACCATAACCAATCAGCCAAAGTGCTGTCCCCCCACTGAACCTCTTAACTCTCGAACCCTCCCTCAAGCTTCTGACCTGTCACCTTGCCATTATCTGCCCAGCGACACCTTCCACCGACACCATCGCTGTGCAAGTGTGTGTGTGTGTATATGTGAGACTACAGAATCTTTGACACCGTGTTCATGCGCTGGAGTATCAATCTATGTTTGAGAATGTGAGCCACTGTACATGTGTGTCAGTGAGTGACGATCTTTTAGTCAGAGGTCAGAGGTCACATACACAGATGACAGCTTCTATATGATTGAATGGAAAAAGTCCCTTCAGCCAACTTAAAGGCCTATTAATCATACTAATACTAAACTATATGGCCCACAGGGCAGGCATCACACAGTCGCACACACACACACACACACACACACACACACACACACACACACACAATAAAATAATGTACTTGTCAAGTGTGTTAAAAGACATAAATTGTAATGATACAGATAGACAATGCCATGCTATAAATCACATATTATTAACCCTCTAAAACCCAAGCATTGATTTTATTGATGTAGATTTTTTTCATCTTTTTAAAACTATCTTTAGCAAGCTTCTGATCAGGAAAATATTTTTGGTTATTTTTTTATTTTCTCGAGGATTTTGTGAAAACGTTGCAAAATCGCAACAGCGAGTCTTATTTCAGGTCTTAATTTTGTTTAGAAACAAGGCTGCTATGGTAACCATGATTATCCAGGACACATTTCATGCAATCCAGTCTTTAGATATCTTGTATAGCCTACATACACAGACATTTGGCCTGAGGGTGGTGTTAGAGTAGGGTGACCATATTTTTAAACCCCCAAACCGGGACCCTTAAATGTACCGCATGTTCATGCTTGCGCACGTTCACGCATGCATTTGATCACGGAGTGGGATCAGAGAAAAGGCATTGATCATGACTTATCACATTCACTACTTTCTCCCCCTTTATCACAGGGCTATCCTGGTCATGACACTGACAGTTTGGGAGTCCTGTAGAGAGTTTTCCTCAGAGGAAACTTATTGTTGACTGGGAGTACGTACATTATTTTTCAACTTTAGTTTTGAACCCGAACCATCACTATCACGTCATGTTGCTCGTCACAGGCTATAATAACAAACATTGTGGAGCTCAGAGGACATTTTGTCCAGGATGGAGACAACGGGTGAAAGACTGACAGGAACGGACGGTCCTGAGGGAGTTATAAGAGGAGGGAAATGCCTGTTGATGCGCAGAAGGAACTGTGTAGAATAATTCATCAACACGACACGTTTGATGTGCACATACTGTAAGTACGGAGGGTTCTGTGGATCAAAACTCCACTAAATGTAACCAGTGGATCTGTTGTGTCCGTGCGTAATTGTGGCCTAACAGCGCGCAACATCAATCTCTGCAGAGACTGCAGCGGTGCACTGTGCTAGCTCTCTTATCTCATGCGGACAAATTAATTAATGAGTGGAACATGATAAACGTCTATGTAAGTATAATATTGTTATTTTAATTGTGGTGAAAACCGGGACATTTGAGTGTTTTACAGATATTTGTCGGGACTCGGGACACGTCAGCTTGAAACTGGGACAGCACCGGACAAACCGGGATGTGTCTGGTCACCGTATGTTAGAGGAAAGCTCATGAAATGTCCAAAATGGACAGGGTTTATCCTCTGGGAAGCATACATGTGCTCAGTGAATTCCACAGAAATGTGACTATTATAATTTATTATTATATATATACTTTAGGAAAGGTCAGGGTGAAGACATTAGGATTCATCCTCTGGGTACCATGAATATCCATACCCAATTTGATAGAAAACTTGGTCAGTGCTTGTTGAGATATCTAGCCCTGGACTTGAGTGTTGAATGTCATTAAATACAGCCTGCTATCAGTGAGCACAGTGCATGCTAAAGTGTTAGCATGGAGCCCACTATCTCAGCTCTCAAGGGTTGGATTACAGAAGGTCTTTTGTCTGTGTGAGAATAAGTAAATCGTCATTT
This sequence comes from Sebastes umbrosus, assembly GCF_015220745.1. Classification (NCBI taxonomy): domain Eukaryota; kingdom Metazoa; phylum Chordata; class Actinopteri; order Perciformes; family Sebastidae; genus Sebastes; species Sebastes umbrosus. The sequence goes on from NC_051277.1 coordinate 27,996,675, forward strand.
CCCTGTGAGAGTGTGTGTGTGAGTGAGTGGACAGTGACACAGTGGTGAGAAGCCTTCCAACCACAAACCACAGCAGTTAGCAGTTAGCATCACAGGTGCCAGAAGGACGACATGCGGAGAATGTGAGCCTCAGATTTCCATTCCTCTCACACTCTGATCCAAGTTCTCTATTTCCTGTCTTTGCTTCTCCGCCACTCACATAAGAGAGACAATCCATTCTGTGTTTTCCTTCAATCATGTTCTCACTGACTTTCACCAAACACTTTTGCTCTCTTTTCAACAATACTTGGCAAATTCCATTTTTTTTCTTTCAGCATGCTGTCTGACTTGTGTTGCATTATGGGCTCTATGCTTACATGATGGCTTTAGTAGAGTCCTGGCGCGGGAGACAACAGCACTGTTCCAATATTCTTAAAAAGCTCCTTCACATTCCAGAAAGCATCATGCAAAGCTGACATACGCTGACGACAAGAGTGTGTTTGTGAGATTAAGAAGACAACCAGCTCAGGCCTATATGGATATTAATTGTAATCCCATTAAATTGTGGTGGTTGTAACCTGTTGGTCTTATTTGTCTATTCACAGTTCTTGATGTTGCATTGTTTGAAGCATTTCATGTCAAGACAATCTCTTTATTTTTGTTCATAACTCAGCAGCTTGTCTTTGCTTTTATTTCCTTACTAATTCATAAATCATGCATCAAATTCCGTATTAAAAATCTTCCGTAACCTACCAGATAATAGCTGCATTAAAGGCAGTTACAAAATCTTTTTTTAACAGTCTAACCTTTGTAGTTTACATGTGACTACATGACATAAATCCCTGACTTATCTGTATCTGTAACCCTGTAACTGTTCCTTTGAAGGGGCCACTCCCCCCAACAACATTCAGATTTTTCATTTCAGTGAGAATGTGCCTATCATTGCTTTTTTTTAAATGTTTAATGCTACTTTCAGAGGGCGTCTAGAGACGTGCAGGTTCTTTATCAAATAGATGCAGCAGTCTGAAAGTGCAGTTTTTCCTTGTGAACTGAGATACAGCTCGTGTGCAATCAGCGGAGCACAGTCAAAGGAGGATCATGCCACAAACAGGAGGAGATATGGGAAGTGTGGTTGACTCTGCCCCTGCTGGTGCTGGTACTCTCTCTGTTTCTCCAAACTATCCCTTGTAAAGGTGGGAGGAAGTAGTGGGAAATGTATTTAATTTAACTTAATTTACATGGATCTATTGAAAACTCAATGACAGCAGAAGTGAGGTTGCCTGAATAGGCCTTTGTCACAGCACTCTTACTTAAGGAGAAACACAGGTGTTTCTAATGACATTAATGATAGCTCTGTTTTATTGAAATGTCCCAGTAAGTCACGCTACTGAGCCATCATGCACAGTAAATACAGCCAGCATTAGTGATATCGATTACACTTGTGCTTTTCCTGCTATGACATGTCTGCTGTAAAAAGGCCTATTAGTTCAAAAACAAAAGACAGGAATAAATTTTAAGTTGCGTGGTTATTGATCCTGAACTTAATGCACTATGGCTACTGGACTCTTAGGACAATAGAGCAGTTTGTATTGTTTAAAAGCTGTTTTAGTTTAAATCTTGAATCTTTTTGTCAATATATTACAAATTAAGATTGTTGCACACACATTTTACGAAAATATAACAAGTATAGCAAATCAATAAGTCATGTCAAGTCAATTTTATTTGTATAGCCCAAAATCAAAAATCACAATCTGTACAGGATACGACACCCTCTGTCCTTTACAGTACGACCCTCTCATCGGATAAGGAAGAACTCCCCACCAAAAAAAAAAAATGGAAAAAACCTCAGGAAGATCAACAGAGGAGGGATCCCCCTTCCAGGATGGACAGACGTACAATAGATGTTGTATGGACAGAGTAACAACATAATGAAAATACAACATAGACAATCCATATGAAAAAAATACTATCAATAATATCAATAATACATATAATGTGAACATATGTGAGAAGGTGGATCCAGGAGGATGTTAAGCAGCTTCCTGGCATCGCCAAACAGGTAGAGCCACAGCACCACGACCTCCTCTCCACACCAAACAGATAGAGCCAGAGTAACACGACCTCCTCTCCATGCCAAACAGGTTGAGCCAGAGAAACATGACCTCCCCTCCACGCCAAACAGGTAGAGCCACAGCACCACGACCTCCCCTCCACGCCAAACAGGTAGAGCCACAGCACCACGACCTCCTCTCCACGCCAAACAGGTAGAGACCGGGCAACACGACCTCCTCTCCACGCCAAATAGAGAGAGCCAGAGCAACACCACGAATAAGTCCAGTCGATTAATGGAGAAAATGATCAGCAGATCCAATCCATATTAAAAATAATCATTAGTTGCAGTTCTTTACAAAATAGTTAAAACGTAACTCCACCTCAACCAACTACAAATGAAATGTAAGATCCTGCTTTTTCATTAAAAGGTACAATGTGTAATACCTAGCCACCTGCTCCAAAGAAATATGGGGCAGCATTTCTCCTAAACTACTGGGTCCATCCATACAGTCTAAATTTACAGTTATCAGTTATAATTTATATATATATAAAAAACCCAGCTACTAAACTAAACTAGCTACTTCTACTGAAGTAAAGGATCTGAATACTTCTTCCACAATTGTAAAGTTAAGGAAGAGCTCCAGGGCCTTTTCTTTAGCTTTCCCCCTGGAAATGAATTAGTGGCCTCGTTTTTCATTTAGTGAGGTCTCACGCAGGCTGCAGAGAGGATATGCAGCGATAGTTATGGTGCGTCGTCTAATTTCTTTCTTTTCAAATCACATTGCTAATGAAACATACAGCACATATTCAATGATTAACATATTAACTGTCCCTCACTGTGAGATGCTAATGTCTACATGTGATTTGCTATGAATGGATGTTTTGGCTCAATTAGGAATTATTATAACAGAGAGAATTGATGAAAAATTAGCCAATGAAGTATAGGATACTTGCGCAGCAACGATCTGTCGTCGCTGTTTATTCAGAGACAGAATAAACACAATAGAACAGTGTAGGAACAGCCTGTTCCCCCCCTGGATTCCTCCTCTCTGTAGCATATTGCAGATGTATTATAGATGATGTTCTTGTATTAAGCAGTGGTGAAAGTTGATTTGAGTTCCTGCTGGTGCAGTCCTCATTGTCTGAATAGTCACTTGGGCTTCTTCTAACTTTTTCCACCGCTCTGCTTCCTCCCAAATATTTGTGAAATTGTTCCTTTCCCTCTATTCCCAAAAACTTTAACTTTAAACAGTAGCCCCTTTCACACACATACTGCAACCTTGAACTTATCTAGACATTACCTGGAGGAGCTGTATGTGAGAACGCAAATGTCTGAATCAGTTGGAGTGCACATTAAACAGACTTTACCACGCCAGCTCCCTAGTACCAAGTCCTGTGTAATGTCCGATAGAGCTTATGTGTGAATAGAGCCGCTCATTGTACGGAGAATTCAAAGCTTTTGCGAGTGGGCGTGTTGATGAGGTTTCTGTCATGCGGCGTGAAACCAGAAGAATACAAACACCCGAGGGTGAAGAAGAGGGGTCATTTACATGAAGACGCCAACCTTTAAATGTCAAACTTGAGAGACGCCGACATTCTTTGTTTTTGACCAAATTACGAAGCGGCTATGTGGCCACAGTGTTTCTGCGTCATGTCCTGCCTCCTGCCCGCTCAACCCAGGCGACACCCCTCGCCTAAACCAAACGCAGTATTCCCAATAGGTGAGAACACGTCTGATGCGGACAATCTCCTGTTGGGTACTACATGTATGAAAGGGCAACTCCGTTCATATCAGAAAACAGCTTGTGACGTTTTTAAAGGAAAAGTTCTTTTTTTTCAGATATATAAAATATATAATACTTTTTTGCTGAGATTGACATGAGGAGATGGATGACTACTCGCGGTTTCTCATTTTACACTTTGTACGGATTAAACAAACAAGATATAACATGTAATTAATGGACCTCAGAGGTGCTAGTGGGTGGATTCTGTTTCCTTTGGACGGACAAGGGCTTAGTACCTAATATGTGTACTATTGTTCTACATACTTCTGTGTGAATGAACAGTATGTATCTTTTCAGATGCACTGAGCAGTAATTGAGCCTCTTGCAATTGAAGCATTATTGACGTTACAGAGCTGTCCATCAACATCTGTCAAGAACATCGCCGCTATTTATGCACTGCATTGTGGGATATTCATGGCGCCGTAGTGTCCAGAATTTGCATGCTGTAATATTTCACTGGAAATAGTATGTAATTCACGTTTAAGGTTTCAGAACTAAAAAATCGCACATACTGTTTAACGTACTAAATAGCATTTTAGTATGGAATTTCGGACGCAACCAAGCTGTTTCCTCTTGTTTCCCGTCTTTACCCTAAGCTAAGCTAAACTAAACTAAACTAAACTAAGCTAACTGGCTGCTGGCTTTAGCTTCATACATAGACCTTAACATGGTATCAATCTTCTCACTAACTCTCATCTAACTCTCGGCAAGAAAGTGACGGGGGATTCACCAGGGGCCCGACACTCATTTTTAATTCAAGCCCCCCTAATGTAGCACGTTAATTGGGATCTGCTCCTGTCTATAAGGCTGTAAGACTAGCTAAATAAATGTGTATATTAATTAACCTATTTATCTCTGGGTATCGTCCTTGGGGCATTAAGCGTTTGGTCTCTCATGTGAAAAAGACAAATACTGTAAATATAGTTTTTTTCAACTTAGTAGCCTAGTCATGTTTAATTGTCTTAATATATAATACAAAATCTAAAATAAATCATTAGATAGCAAAACTGTAAACTTTTATAATCATGACATTAAGGCAATTTTACTTTGGATATGAAATATATATATGTGTGTGGGTGAGTGTGTGTGTGTGTGTGTGCGCATGCGCACTAAGTTGGTGAGAAACCTCAGTCATGAGTCCCTCTGGGAGTTTATGGCTCATACACTTTTCAACAAGCTGTCTTCTGTCTCTCTGTAACACTCATCTCTCTGCATCACTCCATCTTTTTCTCTGCTTTCTATTCATTTGCAGCTCAATCCGCCTTATTAAATCTCTCTTTCTCACTAAGTCTCTCTCTCTTTCTCTCTCTCCCTATCTCTCTCTCTCTCTATCTCTCTCTGGTCCCTGCTGGCAGTGAGTTCTAATGAGAAAACACAGGGGACCAACAGAATAATTAGGTTAACGTAGATTTGCATGTCCCCCTTCTCTCTCTCCGCACACACAAACACACACACACACATAGAGTACAGACAGAAACACACTTCGTAAATATGATTATTGCTGAAGGAGGGACAGTTCAAGTCTGTGTGTGTGTGTGTGTGTGTGGGTGTGTGTGCATACTGTACCCATATGCATCGATTTGTTTGTCTGTGTGTGTGTGAATGGGTGGTCGGTAAGTGTGTAGATGCTGCACAACAAGCTACCCTGCACCTTGTCACACACACACACACACACACACACACACACACACACGCGCACATTCTCTCTCTCTCTCTCTCCAGGGACTAACAGATAGCACCCATTACTGTCAGGCTCATCTGCCTCTAATTGGCTGTGATCGGAGCCCGTCGCCCCCGGAGGGCGGGGCCTCAGATTCAATTAAATCGTGTGATTGGTCCCTTTAAATATTTAATGTCCAAGACTAAAAACAGACGAGGCAACACTTCCTGGAATCAAACTCACTATGTTGAGCGTGTGATGCATGGACAGTATATTTTTGTCTGTCTGGATCTGTATGTGTGTGTGTGTGTGTGTGTGTGTGGGTGGGTGTATGTGTTTGTGTGTGTGCTTCACCGTCTTTCATTTTACTGAGGTGTGCATTTACGTGTGCATGGATGCATGCACACCTACAGTGTGTACGTGTCCATGTGCTGATTTAATCTGTGTCCTGAAATACAGTATACAAAATCTTTCTCTTATGTGAGTGTTGTCCCATTCAATGTTATGTCAGTGTGTGTATGTGTGTGGGTGTATGCATGTAAATGTATGCACGGACAGATGGCAGTTCTATTTTGCTGCGTGTATACACACACACACTGTAAGTGTGTTTGTGTGTGTGGTTTGTCTCTTTGTATGTTTGTGCCGCCTGTGTGTGTGTGTGTGTGTGTGTTTGTGTGTGTGTCCCAGTTAATCCGGCAGGCTCAGGGGAGAGTGACTGGAGCCATCAGAGGCTTTTCTCCTCATCCAGCCAGTCCCACAGCAAACATACACACACACACATAGATTGCTGTGGTGCGCCGACTATCAGTAAGACAAGAAAAAAAGAGAGAGAGACGCTTCGCTCTCGATGCCACTTAATGAAACATCCTAATTCTAAAACACACACTCTTAGAAAGAGAGAGAAGGAGGAAGAGATACTAGGCAAAATAAAGAGTTAGAGATATGGAGGGACAAAAATGACAGATTAAGAGAAAAAACAAACTTGATTAACAAAACGTCTTATTTTGAAATGTAGGCTATCTTCACCTGACAATATAAAAGACGACAAAAACGCATAAGCAGAGTGAGTGGGAGGGAGGGTGACAGAGAGAGAGAGAGAGAGAGAGAGAGAGAGACTACTTATAAGGAGAGAGTGGGAGGTGAAGAAGGAATAGGTGGATATAATACAGGAGTATGCAGAATTAAGAGGTGACAGTAAGAAAGACAGAAAGACAGAGGGGATATCGATGGACAGATGAAAATGATGGTGAGACACAGTGCTGTGTTTTTCTTTAAACCATATCACTTAATTCACCATACCTAATTAGCCATTAGCTCCAGCCTGTTTGCACGAGAAGGCATATAAATGCCACAATGATGCGCAAGGCGTTTAGCGTGCAACAAACCCCAGACTTGTAACCAGGAGACCCCGTGTTCAAGACCGTTGTTGACCGGCGTTTTGTTTTGTAAGTTCTGTTAGTGAGGTTTGTCACATGACGTTTGCCACGTTTCTTTTTTTTAATTGACATTCGTGACATGTTTTCTGTAGTTGTTTCCGTACTGGTTTTACTCTACTTTAAGCCCGACATTGATGTTTTTCCTAACCCTAAGTGGTTTTCTCGCCTGAGTCTAAGTTTGTGGTTTTCTTGCATAAACCTAACTGCGCACATTTGCGTGGTGTACAAATGACACGCTAAAAGCGGCGTACAAATGACACACGAAAAGGCTATAACGCGTACTCGTGACACACGTAATGTCTGCATAATGTCGTGGTATTCGTACACCTTCCCGTGAGACCTGGTTGGTAGCTCAGACATATTTTTTTCAGTCCTGTCATTGTTAGCTCAGCAGAAATGGAGCACTCCAAAACCATTTGCTGGTAATGGAGGGAAGAAAAATGCCTGAGTAGGGGTTGTAAGTTTTTAAAAAACGGTGTAGTGACAACTATCAATCAAAAAGGCGGCTAAGTGAACTGTGATGCGTTCAAACAAAACTATATTTAAGTCCAGATGTGTTTTAAGCTGTTTAATTAAACAAAAATAATTACAAACAATAACTGTACTGGAATAGCTGTAACGATTAGTGGTAAGATGTTGCAGCTCTTTCTCCCTTATTTCCTGTCATCTTTCTATTGTCTGTCTCTCTATAATAAAGGTTTAAAATTCCCACAAAAATGATTCACCATTCTGTTTCTCTTTTTTTTGTTCAGTGTTAGGGTACTGTCAAAGAGACTTAACACTTCCTGTAGATGTTTCACTTTAAAAGTCAACCAATGGATTATCCAATCATTTATTTATTTGACCTTTATTTAACCAATGACATACATTACCTACGTTACACAAGAGCACGCACAATTAATGTAACATTAACATATAACACAACAATATAACACATTTAAAATACGTATAGTTCAAACAAAAAAAGAAAATGCAGAGAAGAAGGAGTAATTGCTGTATTGACAGAATGAACAACAGCTTCCAAATCAAATTATTTTGTCAGCAGAGCAGTTCTAAGTCTATTTTTGTACATAGATAATGACACGGAGGAATCCATTAAATGTACACTTTCATTTCATAAGGTAAAGCCACGAAATCTGATAGAAAACTGACCATGGGATGTTTTATACAAAGGAAGATGAAGATTCTCTAAGTTAAATCTGCATTCTTATATCTCACTTCAAAGACAAATGTACATTTCTGAAGAATGTTGATGTCAAATATAATCAACAACAAAAAAAGTGGTGCACTAATATTTTGTTCAGATAAGTTGGAGAAGTACTTGCCCCTACAATATTACAGTATGTTAATTCAATTACAGTATGTTAAATTCAGTACAGTATGTTAAATCATGACTCCGTCCACCGATGAAAGCCAATAAATTATGGTAAAAGCTCTGGAGGAAATCTGGTAAGTGGACCTTGAGTTAATGATATTTCGTCAAACTACTATTTCCAAGGTCAAGAACGAACCTTCAAGCTCAATTTTGAAGTTCATCTAGTAAATGTGAGCTGCTGGATGGCAGTAGGAGCATTAGCAAAAACTGAAACTGTAATTAGTAAGTAACCTCTTACTACCTCTTGTTCCTGTTAAAAAGAGGCAGGTTAGGTCAGAAAACAGGGAGTCCTCTTACTAAAATATGAGATATACGTATGAAACAGAAATTAAAAACAAAGGCCTGTCTGTTACAAATAAAGGCCCGGTTCTCTCTGCAGTGGCTGTAAAGGTGGTTTATAGTATACGGATATAAAGTTTGGTGGTATTTTCAAAATTGAAGCGTCCGTACATGTGGGCTGCAGTAGTCTGTCAGCACATGTAATATAACGTCTACTAACACAGGCGATAGGAAAGTGCTTTTTACAACACAGGTTTTCTGTCCTGTCATGTCAGTAAAGCAGAGTGGAGTTTGAATTGAAACAGAAGGAGGGCCACAAAAAAGAGTGTTTTACTGCCCAGATAGGGCTTTGCATCAGGCATCCAGAAAAAACGACAGAAAGTGTGTGAGAGAGAGAGAGAGAGAGAGAGAGAGAGACGGAGATAGAGCTGCATAGAAGAAGGAATAAAAGAGGAAAAGCAGTGCCTGTGTGCAAATGTGTGATAAAGCAAACGGGTTGGGAGGGTAGAGAGATAGAGAGAGACACAGAGACGGGAGACAGAGACGGACAAGAGAGGAGCAAGAGACAAAGAGATAGAGGAACATGGACAGTGAATAGACTGTTGAAGGCAGGTTTCAGTTGGTCTGAACTCTATTTTCTCGCTGTGACTGTGTTGTGTTGTGATGTGATGTGTGAGCAGAGATTAGCTCTATGAAACAACCTCTGTTGACTCAATTTATTGAATTTCACTGTTCTGAATACCAATAAAGAATATGATATTTACACTGCAAACAGCAGAGCACTGGCTACACACTCCAGAGCTGCCGCGTGTGTGTGTGTGAGTGAATCAGTAACTGTTATTAGGTTTTGTGTAAATACACACACACACACACACACACACACACATACACACAGTACATTGTGACCATGTAGAAACAACTATTACTGCATCGCTAACATGTGTACTATATATTTGCATTTATATAAATATTTCGCTGATTCACAGGTTCATACAGACACACATTTGTGTGTAAGCAATATCTGCTTGTACGTCTGTCTGTCTGTCTGTCTGTCTGCGTGTGCGTGCATGCATACATGTGTAGGGGTGTGTGTGTTTGTGAGTGTGTGTACATGCAGTAATGCGCTGCTGCTCGGTCGTTTAGCTTGTTGACACTTTGGGGTCAGAGCCATGCAGGGTGAATGGTGTTGGCTGACAGCGTGGAACCTCTTCATTATCCAGCCATAATGTTCTCATCGCCGTCGGGCTCCTCGGCTCTCCCCCTCCCCTCCCACGTCCCCTTGCTGCCACCAACCCCACACCACCGCCCTCCATCATTCTTCTTCTTCTGCCCTTTCCCTATCCATCGCTCCCCTCCTCACCTGGCTATTTCCCCCCTATGCACTGCTATTCATCGCTGTCGATTCATCCTCCAGCTCGCTCCGTGTCTTTTTTATTCTCCCTCTCTCTGTGTCCGTGTATCTGTTTCTCTTCTCTCCCCCTCCCCCCCATCTCTCTCCATCTCTCTGACCCCATTCCACTGAAGTTATTACTTTTTCTCTGTTTCATGCTTTCCTCTCTCATCATTTTTACCTTCGTTTGTCAATTTGCTTTGATTTATTGGCTTTACTGCCGTGACTTTTTGACAGAAACTATACGGCCCAAAACAAAATACCGGCTTTGCAATAAGTATCAAACAATAATTTGTGCATTCAAACCCTATCAAGGTGATAAATGACAGCATTTATAATGTCTTCGTTTAGTGATTTGAAGACATTAAATTACGCTTCCGACAACAGTTCTGTTTCTTTGCACACCACAATTTAAAATCACTGAAAGCACCAAACAATATACTGATGACTATTCTTAGAGCCTTACCGGTAGTAGAGCTAAAAAAGTAAAGTTTGTTCTGTGGTGGCACCAGAGGAAGAGCAAAAATAATGTGTTCAGAAAATTCTTTATCCAGGAGACTGCTGTTCTGTTTCACTTTCACTTTACAATCAGCTGATTGTTCGTGTCCCATGTACACAACATCAAGTCATATTTTCACTGTAAAAACATAATCTTTATCTCAACCATGTTGTTTTTTCCTAAACCTAAGTAAGTGGTTTTGTTGCCTAATTCTAAGCAAGTGTTTTTGTTTAATTCGCAACATTAAGGATACATTCACTGCGACCGAAAAGTGACGCAGAGGGGTCTGACAAAGTGTCAGTATGTGATGAGTTGGGATGAGAACGTGTTGCAATAACACTACTTTAGGGGCAACAGAAGTCAGACGGCGGCTGACAGTACCACGGTTTTGCACTCTGTGCCTCACGTTACTGTTGTAGCACTACGGTGGCCTTCAGGTAACGTAAAAACGTGAAAGGCTCACTCTAGGTTTGTCCATTCTGTGCTATTGTAGAAATATGGTGGAGCAACATAACAGTCTCTGTGAAGAAGACACGCTCCCTATGTAGATATGAAGGGCTCATTCTAAGCTAACTAGTTTCAGGTGATTATAGCCTATACACTAATAAAAACATAGTCATGAATATTGTATTCCATTTCTGCCTTTTCTTGCTAGTTTCATTTAATGGGATTGCCTCCACGTTACCAGGGTGATGTAGGTGGTTTTGTAACCTAAATCTAACAGTGGATGTTACAGTAGTTTTGCTGCATGGCGGGCGTACAAATGACACGTAGAGTGACGTCGAGGGGTCTGACAGAGCCTCAGTATGTGATGGAGCTGGGATGAGATCTTGTTGACAGTTATGACCTGGAATCACAATGTGTTGAAGTCTATTGGACCACCCTGCATGCTGAAAAATAAAGAGATACCCAGTGTGTTAAAAAGTGACACCAAGGGGTCCTGACCAAGCGTCTATGTGTGACGAGTTGGGAGTGAGAATGTGTTGCAGATGCATCTTTGCCACAGTTAACGCCACCTAAAGCGAATCCACAAGTGTCATAATTGACTTTGTACACATTTGTGTTGACACTTTGCATTCAGTTTGAACACACCTTTACAGTATCGCTCCAATATCAATATCCAAATCCACGTGCTCCAATAGTTTTGCATAAAACCTGAATGGTGCTTTTGAGAACATTTTTTTAAAGGTGGAAACTGTTCTTAGGAGTGCGAACTCCAAAGCAGGATTACATCACAAAACTTTTTAAGAACCACATTGGAGTCTTTTTGTGATTTACTCATTTAATATTTTTACAGATGTTATTTTTTTAAGAAATAGTCTTGACAAAGGAAGCAGTATAATTTATAAATTGTGATGCTGAGCAAGAGCAGTGTGCGGGATCTTTCTTTCTCAAGACTCAAGAAAGTGATACTTTCCAACGCACATGCATTTGAGATAGGATATGCGCATATCTCCTTTGGATAGAAATATTATCTAAAAAGCCGTCGTGATTCCACTAACATATACAGTTTGTGTTGTGTCATATTCGGTATGTGTTGTAACTGAGAATGTTCATCCCTCTTTGGTCTCTCTTTCAGGTCTTTATCTTCCTTCCTCTAACCTCGACCTTCTACTTTGATGTGGCCCTCCTCTGCAGCCTGCACCTCGTCTCTTACCTGTCTGTTCTCCTTTCAAACGGTTCTCCTGCCACATATTCTCCTCTCCTCATCCCTGAGCCCTATTTTCTCTCGCCTCTCTGTTTCTCATTCCTCTTCAGACTGCCAACTTGCCTCACTCTCTGCTGCTTCTTTCTTCGACCCTCCACTCCTCTCCCAGTCACTCAATACTTTCAATTTACTCTCCTCCTCTCTAATCTGCCACTCCATTCATCCCGTGCTCCCCTTCATTATCTCCCCCCTATCGTCCTCCGCCTTCTGTCCTCCTCTTGCTGTCGGCTTGTCTGAAGGATGGATTCAAGGATTCTCTTTCTCCACCCACTCAATAGCTCATATACTGTATGCTCCCACTGTTGAATGGGTGTCATATTGACATTTGGGTGTTTTTGGGTAGTTCCATTCTTATTTGTCCCTTGCATGGCTGAACATTTGTGTGTGCATTCATACCAGTGCGTTTAAGACATTACGGTTAATAACTAATAACAGTAATGTAATCTGTGTTATGCTTGAACTGGGACAAAGGTCACACTTTCCTTTGTTTCATGAATGCGACCACCAGTCTTTTCCCCCTTCTTGAGATTACAACCTTCAGATACGTCTTGATGTCTGAAACATGGCGGAAAGCAATGACAACCATCCGCTTACATTGGCAGCAACAAGTGACAAAAGCAATTTAGCAGTATAGAGCGGATCTCATCAACTTCACTAGAAAGTTGAGCAGAGTTCAACTTCATTAAAATGAGCAGCAATGGCCAACTGAGTCATTTTACTGTATGTCTCTCTATTATATAAAACCTTTATTCCTATCAGTGACAACAGTGAAAAAGCTGATTGTAATCTTAGCCTACCTGCTCTGTGTGTAGTATACATGAGGGTCATTGCTTTAGTTTCTGACTGATGTTTACCCAAAACTACGGAGATATTTAGTATCAGTATTATACTATATATTATTACATGTGCTTGTCCCTCAGCATGTCAACCGCCGGGGCGTTGGTGAGGCCGAAAGGCTCAGATGCTCATAATGTCCAGTGGGCGTGTTGAAGGCCGTCTTCTACTCATCGCCCTCCCGCATCCGGACCAAGTGGTAGGCGTTGCGATGATCCAGCTTGGTGAAAATAGCTGCTCCCTGCAGCAACTCGAAGGCAGAAGAGATGAGTGGTAGAGGACAGTTATGTCGTTGAGGCCCCTGTAGTCAATGCAGGGCGTCAGGGACTTGTCCTTCTTCTCCACAAAGAAGAAGCCTGCGCCAGCGGGTGATGAGGAGGGACGTATGATGGCTCATCGGGCTTTATACACTGGTATGAGATATGGCCTAACTTGCCACAGTGATAGCACCGGCGAGACTCTGGGTTCAGGACTTCTCGCTGCGGCACCGATTGATTAAAAACTCTATTTGGTTGGCTATAGGGAGGGTCGGCTGGTTTGGGACCTTTTTGGCAGAGCACATTTGGCTAGGCTGGGACAGAAGCTATAGGCTCTTTACGGGGTACATTTTGCAAGTAACATAAGGTAATGATATAGGTGTGACTGTGAGTGTGAATGGTTGTCTGTCTCTATGTGTCAGCCCTGTGATAGGCTGGCGACCTGTCCAAGGTGTACCCCGCTTTCGCCAAATGTCCAGCCCCCCGCGCCCCCGAATGGGATAAGCGGTTACGGATAAAGAATGAATGATTTAAACAGGAGCCACAGCCCCCGCGGAAAGGATTAAGAGCTTTCCTGTGTGTGCACAATAACTATACTATTCTGGTGTAGATGTAGCCATCGAGTACCTGTGGCCTCATTTTAGTCAAAAAGAGGATTCATTGGAAATAAAACAGAGACCCTGCTCATCGGCTCCAAAAACAACCTATCCAAAGCTACAACACACCACTGCTCCAAACCTCATCATCGATGGCTTCTCCGTTCCATTCTCCATCCACGCCAAGAGCTTTGGGGTCACCCTAGACAGCACACTCTCCTTTGCACCCCGCATAAAAAACGTCACCCGGACTGCTTTCTTCCACCAACATATCCAGACTCCGCCCATCCCTGTCTCACTCCAGCACAGAAATCTTGGTCCACGCATTTGTTACATCCCGGATTGATTACTGCAACGCTGTCCTCTCTGGTCTTCCCACCAAATTGCTCAACCGACTTCAAATCATTCAGAACTCTGCCGCCCGGATCATCACCCGCACCAGATCCTCTGACCACATCACCCCCATTCTCATCCAACTACACTGGCTCCCTGTCCAATACCGGATTGACTTCGTTCAGCTGCACTGCTCCCAGGCTTTGGAACCTCCCTCCCTCCTCACCTCCAGCAGTCTGACATTATTACAACAATCAAATCCCACCTCAAAACTCACCTGTTCAAACTTGCCTATTCATTGTAGTGTCCATCAGTTTATCATATGTGTCTACCTAAATGTGTCTCCGTCATCCATGGCTGTTTTTATCTGTTTGAGTATAATTTTATCTATGTAAGATGTCCTTGGGTGTCTTGAAAGGCGCCACCAAATAAAATATATTGTTATTATCATCATTATGTGTAAGACACGCCATATGCCTCTCATCATCAACACTGAATGGACGTTACCAGGTGACACATCTTGTTGATCTCCTTAATTATTTGTCTTGAGAGAATTAAACACCCTCCTGTGGTGAGTGGCCATTGTAAAGCTGTGATAACAGCCCTGTGGTGTCCTGATACAGGAGAGTAATGGACTTGAGATCCGATCATCAAATTGGCTCTGTAATTTCTTGGTGTTTAGCAAGTGTAATTGCTATTATTACTAAAGCCAATCATTCCTTTGATTGCCTCGTGTTGATGCTGCTCTTTACACTACGTCCACTGAGTGTCTAATATTACGCTATTTGACGCCCTGGACTGAACATACTGGTCCTGTACTTGTCTGCCACAAACATCATTTAACAGGGCCACAGCAGCCTTCGTGTCTTTATGCACGGCAGGTGTATACTGTAAGCCATAATACTGTTTTGATTGACAACATGTAGCAAATCAAATTCATATACTGATCTTATTCCCACACTTTTCTACAAATTGGGTGACAATGTGTACAGTCCTATTTTGCACATTACAAATAGATCATACAGATAAATGCCAACGTCCGTATCATATAATCTAATGAGATTGAGGCTCTAAATAAAGTTTCTCCCAAGACTGCATTTGATATTATGCCTCTATAGCTCAGCTAAGCTCAGCTGCACTTTCATATTTTAATAACCAGTTTCTGTGTGGAGAGCAGGGCATGCATTTTTTTTGTGTTGTACCTCTGGGCCCAGGTGTTTTCAGCTGCACATGCTAAAGCTTTGTCATAAACAGTGCAGTAAAATACACTTTTGTTGATATGAAAACGTATAACTTAAAAGTAAAAAAGAGCAGCTCAGATGCAAACAAACATCAGTAATAAAATATGAAGCTAAAGCACACACACACACACACACATAAACAAAATGAAGGGAAGCCACCCAGACCAACCCACAATGGATCGTAAGATCTGGGCTCAACCCCCTAATCTAAGCCAACAAAAGAACTAAGCCTAACAGAAATAAAGCCATGAAAGCAGGTCTACCGGACCCATCAGAACAAAAGAATCGACAAAGGCAAAGAACTAAACATTCAAATAAAAATCAAACTGCTGCTGCTGCTGAGGCCAGAAGGCAGAGAGAGAGCCAGTCAGGAGCCCTTCCCCCTCTATAGCACTTGTTCCACAGTCAGTGCCAGACCAGATTCACCTGGAATAGAGCTCAGGACATCATGAGAACCGATGCATTATGCACATAATAACCAGCAGGGGGGAGTATGTAACACCCCCACCCTAATTTACTGTATGCTGAAAGAAAAATACTCAGAATAGACTGTTCCGAACAAAGCTGTTTACAGGTGGGACAATGTGTCAGCCAGAACATTATCCTTGCCACGGAGATGTCTGACCTTCACATTGAAGGCCTGCAGTTGCAAACTCCAACACATCAAGCGACTGTTCTTGTTCGGCATCCTATTCAGAAAGACAAAAGGATAATTATCCACATAAACAAGTATGGGAGCCAACATAAACCTCGAAATATTCTATAGCCATGACAAGCACCAACGCTTCTTTGTCGATGGTTGAATACTATTTCTGATGGCGATTACGTTTTTTAAAAAAAAACATGAAATCGGGTGCTCTATCCCAACAAAACCCTACGGCGGTGTGACTTGCAACCACAGCGAACTGAAATGGCTAACGCTGCGAGGACAGGTTCATTTAACAGGAGGCTTTTCATCTGTTCAAACGCAGACTGGCAGGTATCGGACCACTTAAAGCTCACCTTTGGACTTGGGCGATCAGTTAAAGGCGAGGCTACGGCAGAGAATTTGTTTTACAGAAGCCTCTGTAATAACCAACCTTGGCTAAATAATGGCGAACCTCAGTTTGGGTGGTTGGAACAGGGAAAGCCTCAATACATTCAACCATCGTTGACCTTTCGAAAAGCTGTACGGAAGTGATGTTCACCATTAGCTTCATCAGCAAGCTAACACAGGGAGCTCCATGCGCTACATCTGGGCTCAGAAATATCATGCTGTATCATACACTCCACCTGCTTCTTAAAGCTGGGCATATACTGTACGGTTTTAGAAATGTTGTTGTGTAATTCCTACTCCTACTGTAGGAGTAGATTGTATTTTAAAGTCAAAGCTCCCGATTTATGCTCACACTGAAAAGGTCCGATCGTCAGCCACGACCTGAGTGCTCACACCGTATGTATAAAATAGAAACAAAACACAGCCCGTCGGCCCCTGAGGGCCGTTCTAGCTGTTGACAGTTGTCAATAAAGATTTGTTTGAAAGCTCTGAGGCAGGTTAAGTGTATTTGCTAGCAGAGGTCTGTACGGGTCACAATGCTAACAAGGCAGAAACGTGCTGCCTTGATCATCTGTGCTATCACGTCTGCTGAAAAAAAAGACTCTCAGGTGGCTGGGGAGATGTGGACAGTTTGGCTTTTCCATTTTGCAGAGAGAAATTACTAAGTTTTACTATATCTATTGTACATTGTTATCTTGATAGCTGCACTCTGATTACTGTAATAAAAAGTCGAAAAAAGACACTGACGTTGAAGAATTGGCTCGTGGCTCTGCTTCAACTGTGCGAGAGCCTGTGGACGGCCGACCAAAATGTCTGACATGTCAGAAATTCATCAGACTGTCCGACGGCCGGTTGGGAGGCGTTAATCGGTCCTCGGTCCCCTCTGTAAACTGCACGGTAAACGACGCCCGACAAAGCTGAAATTCGGTTTGACTCTAAAATGAGTTGTGCTGCTCAAAAATAGGGCCAGAAACGAGCTAAAGTCCTACAGTGTATGCCTGGCTTAAGACGACATTGTTTGTCTGGATTTACTCTATACTGATGCTGTTTAATGGGCTGCGAGTCACCCACATCAATATCGTGTTGCAACAAGTGTGTCTGGGAGGAACATCAGCAAACAGTTGAACAGATTTTGTTGGACTCAATTAACTCAACCAAGTCTGAGCACTACGGCTCGGAGAGATGAGAGAAATGAACGGGAAGATTTTTCAAGACCTCAGAGTTTGACAACTTCGCATGGGTCATTGCCACAGAAGAAAAAACCCATCACTCACTTCAGCACCGGACGGTGCCCCTGAGACTTTACCTGCTACAAGGCGGTGCAGCATTTTCAGCACCTGTAAAAAAGTACAAACCCATTCTGCTAAATTCCGCTGATTTTCATTCTGGATCACCAGGGAAAACTGTAAATCAATTCGCAGATTCCGTTTGGGTCAGCTAATTAGTAGTACATGAGCCTACCTTTTAGGAGTCGGGGTTGCATTTTTGAGTTGAGTTATAATTGATCTGCGACGGTGTCCGAAGATTTTATTCATTCTGGAACACGGAGCGAAAAAGACCGCTCCAGCCAAACTTGTCGATGAAGAGACAGCTATCTGAAAAAGATAAATCCTCGTTTGAGAATGTTGTACATCAAAGTGGTAAAATGTTGGACATTAGCAGAAAATATCAGTACTGGCCAGCATTAACGTAAAAATGTCAGTCCGTGTATCAGCCGCGAAAGCGTATACATCGAGGAGCCCTGCAATGTGTGCTCACAGAGCGGATGGGAGTGTACTTGTGTGTCCATGCATGCGTGAGTGGACTGTCAGTAGTCAGAGCAGTGCCAGTACTTCATATTCATGTCTCTCTCTCCCTCTGTCTCTTCGTCTCTCTTTCTTTCCCTCTCCCTGCGTCTCTCTCACCTGTTCATTTGTCGCTGCTTGACAGTTCTCATTATTGCCTTGGCACTAGCTCAGCATGTCCTGCCAAAGCAAGACACTGAAATGGAATTTGAGAAAGAGGGAGTGCGTGGGAGATTGTAAATGAAGAAAGGGAGGAAGATGCTGACAGAGAGAGAGAGAGAGAGAGAGAGAGAGGGAGAGAGAGAGAGAGAGAGAGAGAGAATCTGGAAAAAAACTGAATCAAATGAGAGAAAAAGGGAAAAAGACAAAGAAACAGGGAACGGTGTTAGAGATCGAGGGATGCTGCAGCATAATTAAAAGTACTTAACTCTCACCAGAATGACAATGAAGAAGCACAAACAACACTGACAAAGGTATTAACATGGACACGTATACCTCTACACAGACAAACACACACACTGACAACACAGACACCAAGCCAAAACCACAGAGCATCAAGAGGGCAACACTGTACACACAGCGGTCCCATTCAAACATCAACACGACAGCAGCTCGGGACGTTATACTAACTAAAGGTGACTAGTCTGAAACTGTCAGACGTTGAGGTTACCACTACTGAAGGCACTGACTCCCATTTACTTATTTGTGTACTGTGACGTAACTTTCCGGGGGATTGTCTGTTCTTGTAGTTGACGTTTCTGTCGGTGGCGCTCACTTCTTTTTCTCCTCAGCCATGGTAGCGACTTTTCCTTGTCTCTTTTATTAAGAAACAAGACCAAAAGTCAATGAGTTGTTGTTCATTACACCCCAAAATACAAGTTCCTTCTGCCAGTTCACCAATAGAGAAAAGTCCATTTAATTTTCTGCATGTGAGGTGGACCTTTTGTGCAGTCCACGGGCCTTTCTCATTTCCCAGTTTTGTACATCCTCGATTCCTTTCCTCGCCTCCTCTCCTCACGTCTTAGTCCCGCTCACGGGAGATGTGAGCGGAGCAGACGAGGAAGAGATGCGAGGAGAGAGGATTAAAGGTAACAGGCATTAAACAAACGAGACATTCTTGTCTCGGAGCCGTCATTTTAAAGCGACGTCAATTAAATATCACATGTGGCAGAGCTGCATCGGCTGTCCATTGTTTTGACATACCGCTGTATTGTATGATCTCTGTCAGATGAGCAGAACAGTGTTCATGACAACTGATATATTTACTATTAATTCAATAATTTATGTAGAACATTTTCTATTCTATATGACAACATGACATGTAGCTAGTGCTGAATGCAAGCAAACGTTCTTATTTATATAATCATTTGACATCAGCAGCTGTTTGCAATTGTAACTTCAGTAATAATTCAATTCAGTTTATTTTTATACAGTGTCAAATCATAACAGAAGTTATCTCGAGACGCTAATATGAAGGTGAACTGTCAGTGAGGAGTGCGGTTAGAACAGCTCCTTACGAGGCGCTACACAAACGGTGACGGACAGAAAGTTTCATCTTAAATAACAACAACTGATGGATACAAAAGGAACAGTTACATTTGTGGAGTATTGCCATGGTTTGAGATTATTCCAAATACAATCTGTACAGGATACGACACCCTCTGTCCTTTACAGTACGACCCTCTCATCGGATAAGGAAAATCTCCCCCCCTAAAAAAAAACCCTTTTAACAGGGGAAAAAAAATAGAAGAAACCTCAGGAAGACGAGGGTTCCCTCTTCCGGGATAGACAGACGTGCCATAGATGTCGTGTGTACAGAGTAACAACATAATGAAAATACAACATGACAAAAAAAATAATACTTACGTATAATATGAGCATATGTGAGAAGGTGGATCCAGGAGGATGTCAAGCAGCTTCCTGGCGTCGCCAAACAGGTAAAGCCACAGCAACACGACCTCCTCTCCACACCAGACAGATAGAGCTACAGCAACACAACCTCCTCTCCACGCCAGACAGATAGAGCCAGAGCAGCACGACCTCCTCTCCACACTAAACAGGTAGAGCCAGAGCAGCACGACCTCCTCTCCATGCTAAACAGGTAGAGCCAGAGCAACACGACCTCCTCTCCACGCCAGACAGATAGAGCCAGAGCAGCACGACCTCCTCTCCACGCTAAACAGGTAGAGCCAGAGCAACATGACCTCCTCTCCACGCCAAACAGGTAGAGCCATAGCAACACAATCTCCTCTCCACGCCAACCACATAGAGCCATGCCATGCACTCACTATACACACACATATATACAGGCACATATGCATGAGGACGATGCATTTACAGAGAGCTTAACTGTTTTCTCAGCTCCCACACGCACGCACACGCACACGCACACGCACACGCACACGCACACACACACACACACACACACACACGTATTGATTACGATGAGTCTTTCATCCTTTCAGGTTATTAAATTATTGATCAGAGACAAAGACTTTTAATGGAATCCAAATGTCATGGCGTGTGTGTGTGTGTGTGTGTGCATACATGTGTAGTGTTGGTGCGCATGTGTGCATGTATGAGTCGCCATGTTTACATTGCCTTTACTCCATCATCTCAATCTTGATAGCGCACGCACGCACACACACACACACACACACACACACACACACATTGTCCCTCTGTCGTATCTCTTGCTGAGCTTTGCTCTTGTCTCGTCTGTTGTCCTGCTGGTTTCCCTATTGGCCAGGCCTCTGTCACTATCACATCAAAACAACTCTGAGACGATGGACAGTTCACGTCCAGGTACGAAGAATAAATCACGTCAGGCCGGCGGACAGAATGTAAGAATCCAAAAGAACTTTCATCTCATGGAAAACAGAGAACAAATGGAGGACATGGGATTTCCCAATTTTATCAAAGAAAGCCTACATGGTAAGAGGACGCTCATTTATTCACAGCAGCCTTTCGCAATACTTACCATAATTTTCCTCTAGCGTTCAACCAAGTTAGTTCAGGTGTGGAGGAGGAAGAGGGCCTCGGGCTAATTCTTAAATCAAGGCAGAGGCAAGACGGATGCACGCTGCTTAATTTGCTAGCTGGGTGGACTCGCTTTGCTCTGAGGGGGTGAAAACTAAATCAAATGTGCAATGAAAAACTCTGAACACTGCATTTCACTGCATTGGTAATTCTTAATAGGTGCAATATGCTTAATTACATTCTAGCTTTGTAGTCTGTTGAATTTTGGTTCCAGCCTTCGGGCCAAATCGTATCAGTTACATGACAAAAAAGCAGCTCAGCCATCTTTGTATGCAACACGTTCAACTTAAAACATTGTGTGTGTTTTTTTCTCAAATATTGTAGATATATTTAAGCAATAGCTCACAATGTTGGGGTATGTTGTGATTATATTACAGCTAAGGGCCATTGTTTGGCCCAACGCACAGCTGTGATATATACATATCATGATCTGAAGTGAACTATAGCTTTTTTAATACGATCATTTAGTATGGAAATTAAAGTTAAAGTTATAGATTAACAGAAATAGTTAATCGCGATTAATTGTACATTATTTATCTGTTCAAAATGTACCTTAAAGGGAGATTTTTCAAGTATTTAATACTCTTATCAACATGGGAGTGGACAAATATGCTGCTTTATACAACTGTATGTATATATTTATTATTAATTTAATATATAACATGGTAAACTGCAGCCCAACAGGTAACAACAGCTGTCAGTGTGTCAGTGTGCTGACTTGACTACGACTTGCCCCAAACTGCATGTGATTATCATAAAGTGGGCATGTCTGTAAAGGGGAGACTCAGGGGTACCCATAAAACCCATTTTCATTCACATACCTTGAGGTCAGAGGTCAAGGGACCTCTTTGAAAATGGCCTTGCCAACATTTATTTATTTAATGATTATTCATTTAATTAATGAATTAATTGTGTTATTTATCCTCTTTCTTGATAAGCTTGTACTGGTTGGTACCAATGGATTCTTAGGTTTTCTAGTTTTATATGATGCCAGTATCTACATACTATTCAGGACCTTGTCCAATTGTAATCAATCTGCTGGGGTTCTTTAAAAAACAAGGTTTGGAAGTAGTTTAAAAAAAAAAAATAGTTTTCAAAAAATCGAAGCACTCATTTGAATGTTTTCATGAAACTGTTGAAATCTGATTTCCTGTCACAGGGCTGCTTTACAACCAGGCGTGTCTTCATTTTGTCTTGAACAAAAGCTGTGTTTGCATGTGAACGCCAACGCGTCCTCATCTCAACTCTTCTCATACTGATGCTTTGTCAGACACCTCGGCGTCACTTTTCGGTCGCAGTAAACACATGCTTAATGTTGTGAATTAAACAAAAACACATAGTTAGATTTAGGAAAAAAACAACATTGTTGGGCTTAAAATTACTACATTTGTAAAGTGAAAATGTGACTTGACGTGAACATGAACGATCAACTGATTGCAAAGTGAAAGTGAAACGTAACGCACGGGACATGAACAGCGGTCTCCTGGATGAAAGCCTTGTGTTTGTTGGACCCATCCATTCACCTCCTCTTTACGTGGACTTTGTTGCTCTTTATACATCACCTGACTTCGTGCTTTACTCCCGCCATAACTATGACCACATAGAGTGTCATAGTTTGAAGCATAGGGCCATTGACCAAGCTGCCGTATTTGACGACTTGGGAGTGGGAACGGGCTGAAACTCAGGCGTGTGGCCCTGCAGGCCCACCTGGGCTGTTGCAGAGGTTTTGGTGTCGACACAAGCACAAAGAAATATACTGCTGCTGAAAACACATATTATTGACATCGTCCATTGTTGGAGCTATCTCCATGGACACTGCTGTCTGTCTGTCTGTCTGTCTGTCTGTCTGTCTGTCTGTAATACTTTAGCCAATCCTCCACTCTGCTGCTCTTTTTTCATCTCTCCCTGTCTGCCTGTCTGGAGCTTGTGATGTCAGAGCTCGCCATGCCTCCTACTGTGCAGAGTGTGATTTTGAGACGAAAAATGATGCAAGTGAAAGCAAGTAAATAAACCAGTTATATACATTATCTGCTCTCTATTTCGCTTCCCCCTTCTGTCCCTCTCCGTTTTGATTGCATACACACTGGAACAAAGCACACCGTGACATATAAACCGTATGCCTCAGCTT
This sequence comes from Sebastes umbrosus, assembly GCF_015220745.1. Taxonomy (NCBI): domain Eukaryota; kingdom Metazoa; phylum Chordata; class Actinopteri; order Perciformes; family Sebastidae; genus Sebastes; species Sebastes umbrosus. The sequence goes on from NC_051277.1 coordinate 28,020,085, forward strand.
TCCACATAGCGTAGTAAAATGAAATACAGACAGAAGGAGGTGGAGGTGGTGGTGGTGGTGGTGGGAGAGTGTGAAAGATAGAGAGGCTCTTAGGTGAATTGTTTTGTTGGATTAATGTTGAGGATAAATAAAGAGAAATCCGAGGTGTCGGTGAGCTGTGATGAGCTCCATCACTCCACCACCTTAATGAAATCACGCAGCTCTTCATATTTCACTCAGCTACACAATCTGATTAAGACCTCTTCCAAATATGGACACACACACACTCATATGTGCGAGCAAGCACAACTGTGCTGATGCATACACAGTTGTTCACACATCAAATATAGAGACATATGGCCTGGAAAGAGGAATGGAGGGGCGGGAAGAAGAGGAGGAGGCTCAGAGGAGAGGAACTGAGTGATGGGTTGATGTCCCAGGAAAACACATATGGACCCATCATGCAAACACAACCTGTATACCAACTCCCCCGTGATGTGTCTACCGTTCCGGCATGATGTTACGACGGTGCTGAGAGCTCACAACAAACATATTCTCCAAGAAAAGTCTTGAAACAAATTTCAGTTCCAGTGCTATACTATTAGTTTCCAGTCAAGCAGAAAATAAGTCATTACTTTTGTTTTTACTATATCACATCCAAGATGATAAATTTAGATTTTTTTTCAAATTTATTTTCAACACTCTCTCGAAGAAGAAAAGGGAATAGGTGCTCTGCGTTCTTTACCTACAAGAAAATAACCAACAAACTAAAGCTTAGGGGTGTAGCGATTCATCTACTACATCGATGTATCGATTTATATTCCTACGATCCAACTACATCGATAGGTACTCGGCAAGTTGTCCTTCAAGGGGGATGTATATCGATCCAAAATCGATCTGCAAGGTGAATAATCGATTGTATCGATACTAAGAATTTGCACCTTGTATTTAAGCATGACAATCGTTATATGGATGTATATTTTAGCACTCTTAATAGTAAAGAAATGTTAAATGTTACTCCGGTTCACGCTCCCTGTGAATAACGTCATCGCCATGCGGCAGCAGCGGATCTCAGAAAGATGACAACAAAACAAAGCAGGGCTGATGGCGAGGAAGAGCCAGACGAGCGAACGATTTTCCTCCTTGTTATTTTGTCCTTGATAAATCACTCGCTGTTTGCAAAATATGCAAAGGCCAGATAAAATACAACTGCGACAACAAAATAGCAATCAACAAAAAAATACAGCAACCCACCCACCCTCTCCTCCCCCTGGCATCCAGGTGAACAGCTGATTATATTAACTATGAGTGCGGCCCATATCCATGTGACCCAAATCTTCCATATCATCACAATCCCATAATAATAAATGACACAATAATAGATTGACAATATCACAAACACTAAAAAATACCCATACCAAAAAAAACAAAGCATCATAACCCTAATTAACATTACTACAAACATTTCTTCTTTATGAAATCATTTATGGCTCCTACACCACTGTTTATGTTAAGAACGAGAACAGAAGCAGCAGTTTAAATCACTGTTGATTTAACTTGAATAGAAATTGGTTTATTATATTTTTCATTAAATATTGCACTGCCTTGTACCTTGAGGACTGAAGTAGCGGGTCCTGAAGTTGCTCTTTTCATTATTTGCCAATAATCAGACACAGTCTTAATAATAAAAGTAATTTTGCCAATAGCAATAATAATCATACTTATTATTATACTTATTTTTATTGTCTGATATTTAGTGCCTGATAGAGAAGTCTAAAATAAACTCTTCATATGTGTTTTGTTGGTAAAAATCAGAAGGCTTTACCGGGGCTGGACTTGCTAGGTATATAAAGTGTCATTTACTTCACCATGTTGTTTCCAGACCAGTGAACATTCTGCGCAACTTGCATATGTTACGTATAGATCGAGAGGATGTGCTTATAATTGTATAATCAGCCTGATCAATACACTCACGTGCTGGCGCCGCCTATTATGTTTACATCATGCTCGCTCACGGATATCAAATGCCCGCCCACTGATTTATGACTGCCGCCGGGCCTGCTTTGGGCCCCTGATTCCTCCATGCTCTTTGTTAAAGCGTTATCAATACTTGGAAGAGAAATGGCAGAAAAGCGGTTAGGTTAAATCTAAGGTTGTCCTCAACCAAGGATAATGTCTCTCCGACCGATCGATAGGTCGGTGAGAAGGAAAAGAAAAGTCATTTTTGTGTTCTTATTTAACGCTGCAGCGATTGCGCTCACTTCTGGGATATTTCTGTTGTATATAATTCTACTTCAGTTAAGACAGCCCATGAGTTTTTTCCTAAAAGTGTTCACTATTATTCATCACAGTTTCTACGCTATAGTGCAAAGAGGACAGAACAGCAATCACCGCTGACAAGTAAAGGTCCGTATTATCTCTGTTTATTGATTATTTTGGTCATGTCTTAAATTCCTTAACGCTAAACTTGCTAAAAACTTTTCATCAAATATTCACGTCTATGGAATTTATTACTGAAATGGTTGGCTGATTAAGCAATTATTCAGTTCAGATGATTAGATAATTAGACAGTTAATGAACAATTCTAATAACGTAAACAATAGTGTGGAGTGTCAGCCCTGTGATAGTCTGGCGACCTGGCAACACTTCAAACCAGTGAGAAGAGAAAAATTCAGAATTCATATATCAAATGGGAAATAACCAAAACTGTTGTAACTTTGGCAGTAAACTGTTTGTTCATGTAGGATCTACTCTGATGTTAGTGGACAGCAGATGACATGCTCATGGCAAAGAGGCAAAGAGAGGTTTACACAAAGGTGCTTGTAAAACATGCTTTTCCAGCTTTTTGTTTGTCACTTCCTGTTTTAAATATAGATTTTTTTGTTATCAACAATGAGAAAGTGACTCTTTGCTGTTGCAGCTCCACTTGGTGATTTAGACTGAAAGGACAGGAGCCTTTTCACATTAATACCTGTATAACGCAGCTCCAAGATGGAGACAAGTGCTTCCCTGGCGATATTGCTAATTTGTGAGAGTTGGCTCGGCCAGCCAGAAACTCATTACCTGTTTTCAGGTTTAATCCATCCAGTCCAGTCTAGCTGCTCTGCAGAGTCCACAATGCCATTAAAACAACAATAAAACTCATCAATGAGCAGGAGAGAGAGAGAGACAGATAAAGAGAGAGGGAGAGAGAGAGAGAGAGAGAGAGAGAGAGAGAGTGAGTTACGATGGGCAGACGATAGGGAATGGATGAGAATGAAGATGTTGAGATTTTCAAGATTGGATTTGGATTTCTTTGATAATTGAAATATTGAAATTAACACCGGTCCCAGTTGCTCGTTCAAGAAGACAGTTAGAAAAAGGCTGGGTAGATATTGACATCCTGCAATCTACTAACTTCAGAAGTAGTTGGGCTTAATTTAATGTGATGCTGTTGGACCGAAAAAGACTGCTGAAAACTCATCTCCGACAGAATGACATCCTACATGAAACTCTAATCAAAAACTGTCCTTAAAGCAGCAGTAGGCGAGATTGGAGCAATTATGATTAAAAAAAAGTTATTTTTATAAAACGGTCACTATATCCTGACAGTAGTGCATGAGACTGGTAATCATCAATCATGTTCTCCTCTGTGTCCTCCGGTGCTCCTAATGGCATCTGCAAGATTTCACAGACTGAGAAAGTTTGTGACCCGGCAGCCATGTCGGGATCAGTTGAGGAAATACCAAGCACCGCCCACCAGCCGGAGCACACTTTCTCATTTTACAGCTAAACAGTACACTACAAGATGTTTCTGAAAACATTTGAGGAGAGAAATAAGCATTAGAGTAAAAGAATATTGATTCATATTTGATCAGCGCTGCCTAGTTTGACCGGAGTTCCCAAGTGATTGACAGCTGCCATAGGAACGCTCTCTCTATGGAATGACCTATGATTGGTCGAAGTCTCCCATCACAGGCTAGATTTTTTAAAGCCTGAAAACAGGGCCATGAGGAGGTGCAGAAGTCTAGTTATCTCTCAGAACACTTGAATTACAATATGCTGAAATTGCTGTTATTATGGAAGTTTTGCCCAATGATGTCAAAAACATTCTGCCTACCATTGATTTAAGACGTCATTCTACTTAAAAAATCTGGTCCCCCTTTTTATATAGTCGGGTGCAGCACAGACCTCAACCACAAACATGTGGAAAACCTTCACAATTAATTTAGCCTTTTTGTTCATTTGTACGATATGATACTGTTTTAGCCTTTTGGACATATATTTGTGCTGGTTCCAAGGCTATGGCCAAATGGAAAAATGAAAACAGAAATATAGAAATTGTCAATCAATTATAACACTTAAACTAAAAAACAACAACATTTTAACACTTAAAACAGGTATTGGCTGGAGTGGTGGTGAATGCATCGCTGTTGGTAAGAGGCCATCTTGTGTCAAAAAGGTTAGTTTCAGGTTAAGGGCAAACACAAATCAATGGGGAAATAAGACTGTGGCACAGCAGCCAGCCTGGTCTCCTAAATCTTACATTCCTAACGACAAAACTGGAATTACCTTTGTTGACTTTCACCCAGAATACCGCTGTTTGTGTCCTGTGTGAAACCAAAGGTCAACGTTGACTTATTTTAACATTATGTTAATCATTTAACCTTAGGTACGTAAGTTAAACGTAAGTTATGTAAGAAACTTATTTGTTTTAAGCCAAATCATGATCTTTTGCTAACCCTAACCAAGTGGTTTTCTGTTTTGTTTTGTTTCAATTCACAACCTTGTGTTTAAAACTGCGTTATCTGGGAGATTACTTTGTTCCCTCGAAATATAATTGAGAATGCTGTTTAGTTGTATGGGAACGTAGCTTTTAGGAGACAGGGTTGAACAGTGGGATGTGAACATTCAGTTAGACACTTGACCCCGACCTCCTTCATAAGGGGTTTAAAAGATCAACTATACTTCAACCTTCGCTTCTGAAAGAGTATATATTTGTTTTCAAGACCAGCAGATAGCCTCAAATAATCGCCATTGAACAGGTCTTTATTGGAAACCTTAGGAATTTTTGTGTGTAAAATTTGCTAAAGAGATTCAGAAACCTTGACTAGGAATCTTGGAAACAAATGAAATATATCAGAAACAGATATCTATGTAATTGACTGCAGATATTCATTCTCATTTGAGGATAAACCCTTTAGATTTTGGAAACTGTGTCCTGATCATCTGTTAACTTCGCACTTAGGTTATCCCGTAACTTTATCGACAGGTTATCATGAAATCAAACATTCATGCTCTCAAGAAAATGAACGATTTGAAACTTTATACTTCTATTTACTTGTGTTGCACTACTGGTAAGTGTCTAGGAGATCATCTTGTTCCTGTATCCAACACATTTGTATTACGGGGGTGTAATGAAGATCATGTCCTCTAGGGGGCGCTAGCCGGGCTTTAGACTTTTAGTCTTGTTTATTTATTATTACTGATATCCTATTATGAACTGTAATGCATTCTGTGGGTATCAGTCAATTCCATTTCATTGCTTTTTGCAGAGTGGGGCTGAATTAGAATTGAGGAGAGATAGACGGGAGAGGTAGGGGGGGATGAGTGAGGGGCTGAATGGGGGGGGTGTACAGCTCCATTAAGACAACAGTTAAGTAGTGGTGACTACAGAGCAGAGAGGAGACAGCTCTGACCAAGAATTATTAGTCAGCAGCACACTACTCAGCACTGAGGACAGGGCCAGGGTCTCTTTGTCCTACGCTCCAATACTCGAGACGACGTGCTCCGTCCCTGTGCCAAAACACAGCTGTAGTTTGTTATTGGCAATCGGGCCTCTCTACCTGTGGCGGTGGCGCTTTTCCAGCCCTGATGATGATGACTTGTTTCAGCTGTGGTGGTGAAGATTCTACCTGCAGTGACGACACATCTTGCTCGGAATGGAAAGGAAACACACTGTGAGAAACTGCATTTCCACCTGACTGACTCTGGCAGATCCCATCACAGTATACTACGTGCTGTGTGCATTTAAAGCTCGCATTAATGGGCTTTCTGTTCTCCGGATGAGATGTTCTCTTACATGGAATACATATTGATAATAGCAGGTTAAAAACATAACCTAGAAACTTTTCCCTCATGTGACTTTTCTTTCTTTGTATCTCTCTGGGCTCCAACACAGTGGGCCATCAGCTCTTAATGATGAAGGACAAAACCTACTGCTGTGCACTTCAGCTACTGCTATATTGCTCTGATACTGTAATGAGACTGAACGAGCAGTGTGTGTGTGTGTGTGTGTGGGGGTTATCGTTGTCTAATGGTTAGACTTAAGGGCTCAGATGAAGATTCAATTACTGTGGCCTGTTGTTGTTCACAGCCCATGGCTACACACACACACACACACACTCACACAGGAGCACGGATCTATACACTGTCACAAGATTGCCCACACACACTTCATATAATGCCCATAGTTCATTGACTTCAATGAAATTTGAATGCCCTCAACACGCAGATAAACAAGCACGCACGCACACACTCACAACACACTCGACAACAAAGTAATTTGAGAACCCTGAAGGAGCAATATCCAAATCTGCCAAAGAGAAAAGAATGATAATTCTATTGAGAGTCAATCTCGGGGCGTTTTGTGATTATGGTTATTTATTTGGAGCCGCGCGGTACAGTCAGCGTCAGAACGAACGCAAATATCGATCTCTTTTAGGATATGAAAACACCTGCAGGCCTCAAATCATTCCTCGCAGTCTCTCTCTCCACAACACTCATTCATTGGCTCCATCTCAACTTCTCTCACCCTCCTCCTCCTCCTCCTGCTCTTCCTCCTCCTCCTCCTCCTCCTTCTCCTACTCCAACACCACCACTTTAGTTTCACTTGCTCTTTACCGCCTTCTCATCTTCTTTCGAGGATGGGTCATCTGAGGAAAAAAAGAACATTTGCCACTTGTGTTCAGACAGTTGTCTGTGTGGATCACTTTAGGAACTTGTTCTCCCTCCTACCTCCGCAGAAAGCAGCAGCCAAATATCAGTAAGTTAAAAGAGTAAATTGCAATGTTTTCCCTTTGTGAACAGGACAGTGGTCTGAGAGGTCTCCTCAATCCATCGGGCCATCTGTCCAACACTTTGGTCCTTCAACAAGCCAGCTTGCCATGAAATTAGCTGTGAATATTCATAGTCTCCAGAGGATGATTCACAATATGTTTGGTCACTTCTAAATGTTTTTTTAACACCATCATCAGGACAAATCTTCCCTTTTGTTCCATGACAGGGTATGTGGAAAACTAATGGACAAAGTTTCATGAAAGTGTCAGTGGATATTCATGGTTCCAAGTCCTAGAAAACAAACACTACTGATGGAGATGACCCCCCCTCAAGTAATGTGAAGAGCTACTGGCAGCTACGGGCGTGGTTTATGTTTGTGTGATGCGACACAGAGTGGTGACTGTTTTAAACAACATTGGCGCCTCCTGAAAAGGTTTGAAAAATGCTGCATTAGTTAGTTAATAGCATCAGTTTTATTAGAACTGGGGAATATTTCTTCATTGAAAGAAGAGCAAAGAATGGCACTGAAGGATTTTCTAGATGGAAAATATGTTTTCACTCTTCTCCCAACTGGCCCCGGCAAGAGTTTGATTGACAGATGGTTTATCCAATCATATCCAATCACCTGCCAAGTAATTTTTGAAAGAGCCTGCCCTTTTCCAAATGGTTTCCAATGACGGCTTCTCACATGGTTCTGTGTAACAAACCATCTGGTGCGTCAATTTTTCAACATCTTTTAGCTCAATGGTTAGGTTGTATGGCACACACATATGTGGTGTCAAAGTCCAGGCAGCTATTTTCAGCACTGATAAACCAATTGTAATACCTGCCCAGCACCAAACAGCAGACAGACAGTTAAAGACCAACTGGTGAACATAGTGGACCGTTTAGCCGCTAAAGAGACAGATAAAGAGACCAAAACAGAGCAAAAAGAGTCGTGAATAAAGAGTTCAGAAATACAGCGTTGCCATGGAGTTTCTTGAGGATAATTATGGTCCTCTGAGTCAGAAAGCAATTAGTTAAAACAGCCCAATTCAGTCCAAAATAATCCAGTTTTGTCCGGTTCAGTGCATTTCTGTCAGGTCAGTCCTTTTAAGTTCAATGTCCAGTTCATTCTTGTCCAGCCCAGTCCGGTCCAGTCATGTGCAATCCATTCAAGCGTCACTTCAGTCAGTCTTGTTGAGTCCAAAACGGCAGAAATTAAAAGAGACATGCACAAAAGAAAAGCAGTGGAAAATAGATCAATAAAGCAATAGCAATAAAGTGAGAGCAATAAAGAAAGACAGAACTGACAGAGGACCGGGTGGTGGTGGTGGTGGTGGGGGTGGGGTGGGGAGGAGGAAGGAGATGTTTGATGAATAAGAGTGTATTTGTGCTACACTAAGTTCAGGAGTAGACGATCTGTAGTGGACGTGAGTGATAAAATAAAAGTGATCATCAGCATGGAAAGAAGTGTTTATGAATTATTTACAGGTCCTGGGGATTTACAGTATACGCCAGCTGACTTAGCTAAAGACCCGCTTCCTCTCCTCTCCATCTCATTATTTACTCATCCCATCTTCCACTCTGTTTGACCCACACCCCTTTACACACACTCTGCCTGTCTACGTATATTACATCGCTTTCATCTTTTTATGGTCTCTTTATGCCTTCCCCAATATTTTTTGTCCATCTCCACTCCATCTCTTACTCATCTTTCATCCATCTGTTTGTCCTAGATTTTTCCACTAATCTCCTCCTGTCTGTCTTCACTCCCTCTGTTACCTCTCTCTCCTCTTTCTTCTTCTTCTTCTTCTTCTTGTCACGTTGGTAATTACAGAACAACTTCTCCACAATCAGACTTTTTTCTCTTGCTTTTTTAGCCATACTAGTTGCTTTAAGATTGGCAGTTTCGGTCAGTCGGTCAATCACTTTGGTCCAGAGTAAAATATCTCGATAACTATTGGATGATTGCCATGAAATTTGGTACCGGCATTCATGGTCCCCAGAAGATAAATCCTACAGACATGGTGATCTCCTGACTTTTCCTCCAGCACCACCATGAGGATGACATTCTTTATTGTGAGGTAATATTTTGACAAATATCAGACAAATTGCAATTAAATCTGGTGCAGATAATCATGGTCTCCATAGGATGTATACATTGAATTGTTGATCTTTCCTTTAGAGCCATCAGCAGGTTGATGTTTTTTGATCAGAGTGGAACTGAAATATCTGGACAACCACTGGACGGATTGCTATGGAATTTCAGCCCTTTCTCATTCCGAGGTTCTGTCAGGGCTGTCGGCGTTTGGAACCGCTGCACCCTTTAGCACCGGTATGAAACACACTGGGCAACAACTAGGTCCAACAAACACAAGGCTTTCATCCAGGAGACCGCTGTTTGTGTCCCGTGTGTCACGTTACAATCAGCTGTTCGTTTGTGTCCCATGTTCACAATGTTCAGTGTTATTTTCACTGTCCAAACGTAGTAGTTTTAAGGCCAACCATGTATTTCTTTCCTAAACCTAACTATAGTGGTTTTGGTGCCTAATCCTAAAGTGATGCCAAGGGTAACAATAGTGGCTTTGATGCCGAAAATAAAGTGACGCCAAGGGGCGTGACCAAGCGGCGATATGTGGCAAGTTGGGATGAGAATATGTTGGAAATTGCGCACTTAAATTCATGTTCCCCACAGGATGAGTTTTAATAACTTTGGTGATCCTGACTTTTCATGTGGTACCATCATCAGGTCAAAATTTGAATACTTGTTGAACATGGAAATCATTGCCTTCTAAACATTAACATGTTAACATTGTCATTGTGAGCGTGTTGCATCCTGACATTTAGCTCAAAGTGCCACACAAAGAAATGGAATGGGGACTAACCCGCCCCAAAGTCCTGTTTCAAAAAAAGGTAAAATATATTGTGCACTGAAAGGTCTTATAGGTCTTGAGCAACTGCAGGTCATTGATTTTGACGTTATTGTTGACTATGTCAGCTGTCACAGACTGTGTAGTTTTTTTCCTAAGCTGTAACTGTAAATACCACTGCGATGTTCAGCGCTGATTCTGACTGCCTTCATTTCAGTAGTATATTCAAGCTGTTGCTAGTTCAAAGTCACAGTCTTGTTCAGTTTCAGAGTTATCAATCAGAATACGATTGTTTCTGTGGCTTTCACTGTCTTTTAGGTTTCTAATGAGGAAGTAGCGTAGTGCGAATCGCAGCTGAGCTGACGATGGTGCTCTCAGTCACTAGTGAGAGCTCCACTGCTAAAAGCAGTCACTCAGTGACAGCGGTGATCTAGTACAGTTCATTTTGTAGATTTGAAGATAAAGATTTGTTCATGCATGCACAGAATACCCTTAGTGCCCACAAATTTCCTCCAAGCTCACTGCTGTTATGTCGAAACCCAACACAAACGTCAGTTCTGGGAAATTTGGAGGCGCAATTTGATCCTATAACAAAGCCAGGAAGTGGCTTTTCTAAAATGGACGACTTGCATCCCAGCAAGCAAACAAAGATAGTAAAGTGCGGGTGCCAGAGTATGTCGTCTGCTCTAAGCCCCCTGCCACAATGATCCCTTCACACTGCCTCATGATTTAAGACTGAGAGATAACACACCAGATGCTCTCCTGTGGGGAAAAACTCTGCCACGAGAAAGGAATGGCATCAAAGGAATCAGGGAAGTTGGGATTAAATAATGCATTCTACATGTAACTTTAAATAGCCACAGTATGGTCGTCATTCAGATTCAGAATTTAGATCGCAGAGAAACTTCAGTGTCCATCACAACGTATGGGAAGTTAGTGTTTGATGTGACACATCGTACACACAGCTTACAAAAAAACAAAACAGATATAGAATAAAATAGTAAAATAGTATAATGAGGCAACTGCGTTCATGTGCTGTTTATAATGTTAATGGAAGTTGGAATGAAGCCCTTTTTCTACACTGACTATCTTGGCCTTGGTTCTTGCTATGCTTAATTAGTCTTGTTAATGATTTTTGTTTCCAAGCAACAAATTCAACTATGGCCATTAAGTTGGTCTATGAGTGCACAACCTTCAGACATTGTTCATCCATCCTCTGCCTCTGCCACCAACAAGCTCAACTGCTGCTCCTCAACAACAGACATTTAGCCAGCCTCCCACAACTGGGAGTAGTCAAAACGGGTGTTTTTGGGAGAAGGTGCATCACCATCCTTCTGGACGGCTGACCGTAATCTCACGTAGCCGAGAAAACTAGGATGGATTGTAGAGACATAAATGTGTAAATGCAACTGTCTTAAATCTCATCTGGATTTATCTGGATGAGACACTTGAAATGACAACCCATGGTGCCAGTTTTTTTCATTTGTATTGTGCCTGTAAGGAATTGTTGTTTCACAGAGATACAGTAACCTGCATTTCTTTCTGAACAGTATCATATATATTCTTAGTCACCTCAACGTCCTACACTGTGTTCCTTCAATGTACTGTCCTACCTTCACTTCAACGTTTTTTTTTTTCCCACTGTCTTTCTTTTTCCTTTTTTTATTTCCTTTTTTTATGGTAACATTCTTTAGAAGGGGCACAAATATAGCATTATAATGCATCATAAGTACATTGTGAGTCACTGATAAGGATTATAATCACAGTACATAATGGGACACCAGTGTAGTTAATAATGTGTTAGCAAATTAAATGCAATTTTCTGAGCTTTGCCTGATAATTATAGTGAAACAAAAGTCAGCCTGCATCTAATGGGTGCTAATCTGCTGTTATTACATCACAGTGCACTTGAGCAAAAGCACTACTCATTTCTTGTTTGAGAAAGTGGGAGATCTAAGAGGGCCAGCGAGGGTACAAGCAGCTGCAAAATGTGGGGATCCCAGTTATATCTGAGATGAAAAGACAACCCAACATGAAGACTACAGTAGCCATTTCTTTTGTGTCACTCTAGGCTAATAGAGCTCAGCACTCCTAACACTTGGCAGAGCTTGTTAAAACACAGCTTGTTGTAAAGGATTGTTCCGCCGCTTTGGAGATGTTGGAAGGCATATAATTTCCCTTTTTATCCTGGCTAGGTGAGCAATTTCCCGCTGCTTTGTGCTAAGCTAGGCTCATCAGGTCCTGGATCTATCTATGTACTGAGGAGATGAAACTGATATTGATCTTCTCCTCTGACTCTGGGTCAGTAAGTCCATCAATGTCCATCCATTGTTACAGAGTGCCTATATATATCACTCTTGCAACACAATATAACATCATTTGGCGATCAATAGTGGTAGAAGTACTGACTGACGAAGTTACTGACCTGTACTGTAGTTAAGTGCAATTTTGAGGTACTTCTAGTTTACTTGAGTATTTCAATTGTATACTATGTAACACTTATACTCCACTACATTTCAGAGCGAAATGTTGTTTTTACTCAATTCAATTCAATTAAATTCAATTTATGTTTATATTACATCCAATCATAACAGAAGTTATCTCAAGATACTATATTATCATATAGAGCTGGTCTAGACTGTACTCTATAATTTAGAGACCCAACAAGAGATCCCGCACGAGCAAGCACTCGATGTGGCAAGAAAAAACTCTTCTTTAACAGGTAGAAACCTTGGGCAGATCCCGGCTCTGGGTGGGTGGCTATCTGCCTCGACCGGTTGGGTTGAGAGAGAGAGAGAGAGATAATCTAAATATTAGTAATAATATCAGAAATATGTCTGATGATAGTAGCAGTGGGTGTCAAGCAGCAGGCGCAACCATGATCCAGGTGTAACCCTGATCCAAGATTACCTGCGCAACGAAAAAGCACAAAGACTCCGGGGAAGAAATCAATGTATGGAACATGAATGCATCCAGAGGGAGAGAAGGAGAGAGCAGCTCAGTGTGTCATAGGAAGTCCTCCAGCAGTCTAGGCCTATAGCAGCAGAACTAGGGGCTGGTCCAAGGCAGCCTGAGCCAGCCTTGGGCCAGCCCTAACTACAGGCATTATCAAAGGGGAAAGTCTTCAGCCTACTCTTAAATGTGGAGAGGGTTTATGCCTCCCGGATTGAAACTGGGAGTTGGTTCCACAGAAGAGGAGCTTGATAGCTGAAGGCTCTGGCTCCCATTCTACTTTTGGAGACTCGAGGAACTTCAAGTAACGCTGCTGCATTCTGGGAGCGCAGTGCTCTAGTGGGGTAACAGTGTGCTATTAGCTCTTTAAGATATGATGGTGTCCGACCGTTTAGGGCTTTGTAGGTGAGGAGGATGATTTTAAACTCTATTCTTGATTTTACAGAGAGCCAGTGCAGAGAAGCTAATACAGGAGAAATAAGATCTCTTTTTCTAGTTCTTGTCAGTATATGTGCTGCAGCATTCTGGATCAACTGGAGTCTTTAGAGACTTATTGGAGCAGCCTGATAATTAGGAGTTGCAGTAATCAAGTCTAGAAGTAACAAATGCATTGACTCATTTTTCTGCAACATTTTGAGACAGGATGTGTCTGATTTTTGCACTGTTATGTAAATGAAACAAGACGATCCTTGAAGTTTGTTTTATGTGGGAGTTAAAGGACATATCCTGATCAAAGATAACTCCCAGATTCTTTACGGTGGTGCCGGAGGCCAGGGCAATGCCATCTAGAGTAACTATATCATAGACTCTTTCGGAGGGGTTCGGGGCCAATTACAATAACTTCAGTTTTGTCTGAGTTTAACATCAGGAAATTGCAGGTCATCCTGGTTTTTATGTCCTTAATGCATGCTTGAAGTTTAGTTAACTGGCTGGTTTCGTCTGGCTTGATTGATGTATATAACTGGGTGTCATCTGCATAACAATGAAAGTTTATAGTGTATAGTGTTTTCTAATAACATTGCCAAAAGGCATACTGTATATAAGGTGAATATAATTTGTCCAAGCACAGAACCTTGTGGAACTCTGTGAGTAACTTTGGTGTGCAAAGAGGATTGGACTGTTCCTTAAAAGGCATAATGAGAAAGAATTTGTCGGTTGCGATTTGTAAACACAACATCCCCAGTTCAACGAGGGTTAGGGTGCCTGCCAGTAGGTGAAAGCCAACCCCAGATTCACTCTCACACTCTTTGGAACAAGCTTTGTCCACTTGCCATTTTGCCTTTCTATATAATTTATATATATTTTTTTCAGCACTCTGTCCGCCACTTCCATAGCTTCCTCTTGGATGAGTGCTTACGATCTGGCACCTGGTCACTAAGTTTTTATAGGGGCTGACGCCCAGAAACGTCTCTTATGCAGCAAAATGAAAAGAAAAAAGAAAATACTCTGCTGATACAGATACCACCACACTCTATAGTGGGTCATAAGTGATAATTGAGAGGGGTTATTTTTGTATCAGTCTCTACATTGTTTTTTAGGAAAATCCTGCTCATTCTGCCTTTAAGGCAGATTCAGCAGCAGCTGTGGAGACAGAGACAAAGTAGAGGAGAGAATGAAACTAATTAAAAGTCTCTGAACCTGAGTGAAAGGAAGGCATGTATTTAAAGCGTAAGAGAACCTAAAAAATATTCTTGAGGCAAAATAATATGAATCAAATCCAGCTGTGACATCGACCAATAACTATCGACTGCCTCCTAACTGCCCATAGTGGCTTACTCACCAACATTTGATCCATGATGAGCAATCACATTACTATTTCCACAAGAAATATGAAATGCTTTGCCCGTTTTAAGCCGTCATCCATCGGCATCACAGAAATTAAAGTTGTGTCACAGCTGCATTTTCACTCTGAATTTATTTCACTTGTTTTAGGGGGGGAATGAAGAAAAGATTTTGAGATTGAACACAAGTAGTTCAATCAGAATTTTTTTTTTCTTTTTTTTTTGCAGTGCAGCTAAGATGTCAGGCACGTAGCCAGTCAGTCAGCCAAACAGTGTTATTAAGTTTTCTGCAATGCTTCAGTTCTTCATAAAACCATAATAAAGGATCTGCTTTATGGATTCTCGTCAGGATGCAAAGCCGTATCCATATTACAGTTACAATTCAGCTCATTAATTTCTGGGCACTATAATAGTTAGTGCTGGTGTGTGTGTATGCATGTGTGTGTGTGTCAGGCTGACTATCCCGTTTTCTTTCGGTGTTTAGTTCTTTTCGTTTATGATACTAGCTTTGTGTTGTTTGCTGTATCAATATGTAATTAGAGGCTAGGAGCCACTGCAGTCTGGACCGGCTGTGTGTGTGTGTGCGTGTGTGTGTGTGTAAAGTTCCTTTATGTGCCATCATTATACTTATGAGGTACAGACAACAGCCCTGCAGCCACTGGAGTGCGCAAACACACACATATCACACACACACACACACACACACACAAACATACGGACGGTTTGCTGGTTAATGGAGCTCTTCTCTTCTTTAATGAGCGTTGTAGTCGTTCTTCTCTCTGCTGTCCCCCTCATTACCTCTCTGTCTTCACTCTCTTCCTCCTCTTCTCTGCTCTTTTGTACCTGCACCTCCCTCTTTCTTAATTTCTTCTCTCACTTCTTTATTCCGTGTCATCTTCCTTCCTTCCTTCCTTCCGTCCGTTCATTCTTTTGTGTATGTCCTACTGTTGCAGCCTTCTTCTTGCCTCCTCTTTCCTGCGTCGGCCTTTCTCTTTCTGTATTCCCCGTCCTCCTCTTGTCCTCTCATCCATGTCTTCCTTCCTTCTTTTCTCTTCTCTCCGTTCCTGTCCTTCCCTTCCTTCTTTCTTCTCGCTCCGTTCTTCACCAGAACAAATGTCTCGGTAACATATTGTCTCAAACATTAGTGGTAACGCAGTCATGAGCAACTTTTTCCTTCATTGACACATCTCAGTCTCATCTCTCTTATTAAGCTGTCGCTTTCACTCTCTTCACCACCATAAATACCTCAGATGACAACATTTAGCTCGAGGTAGTTCGGTTTACCTCATGTATCTTTGAAAGCACTAATTGACTGGAGCACATTGATTAATGTACAAGCTTTTATTGTGACAACACATTAACTTTTCAACAGCCACCGTGTCTCATCAGTAGCACAACACATACCTAGTCAACTGGCAGTGTGATTATGGTTTGATCGAACAACAAATGCAAAAGGTAGGCGATCTCAGGGACAGTTCTTGTGTGTCAGTCAGTGAGGCTTTTACTCTACAAGTATCATAAAGTAGTGAATTCAGGAAACATGATTCATAATAGTTTCAAGGAAATCAGTTATACACATCATTACACACACTGGGTGTGTTAATTAAAATTACATACAGTATAAGCAAACGCACGCTGTTTATGAATTGTCATTTTCATTCATTAATGTTGTGACTAAAAGAAAACAGAAAAAATAAAATGACCTATTGCAAGAAAAAAAACGATGCCTTAAGTCATCACACTGTTATTCTGTTGTGCACATACAGTCAGTTAACAAAGCCAAGCTGACGTGATCAAATTATCTCCAGCTCCGTGCATTCATTTATATATTAAGAAATGCTCAGATGAATCATGAGGATTATTATCAAGTGAGAAGACATCTTAATGACTTGCCTGATTAAATAAAGGTTAAATATTATAAAGATAAATAAAAAAAAAAAGACAAAATCTGTGGTTTCTGTGAGGTGAGTGAAGACATGTCTAATTTGGGTTATTATGCACACAGCAGTGAATGTACCTTCATCCAGACAGAAAATAAAGGCTCTTTGAATGGACCCAGAGTACACTGAATACAGTGATCTGAGCACAGATTACACTCATTGTAGTATTATACTGGCTATATAAGCACAAAAAGTAATATTGTGCACAGCAGCTGGCATCTTTATGTGCTGTTTACCCGTTGCAATGGTTACCATGGCTGTGCACCTGCATCTGTCCATTTGTAGCTGACAAATATAGCTGCGAGGTGCCGAGCAAAAGCGCGTCAAGCCGTGTACACTTCACACAGGTACAATTAGGACTTGTCTACCCACTGAGCAATTTTGAGATATAGCCCACTATCTCTTTCAGTCTTTACTGCCAAATTTGTCACAACCAAAATGCTCTTCAATAACCGACCTGAGGTGACTAAACCGCAGGGATGTTCAAAGTATTCATTCAGTCATAAACTCAAAATCTTATTCAACCCTCTTGAATTAATGGTATGGTATTAATGCAACGCTGTTCACTGACCGTTTCCTGCTTAATAGGGGCTGTGGATGAATGTGGTTGAAACCTTGTCTCACAGGAAGCCGTCTAAGTACTACGACATTTTACAGATGTTACGCGTGTCATCTGTACACCATGCAACTAATCTACAGTAACGTCTGCAGTTAGATTCAGGCAACAAAACCACTTAATATAAAAAAAAACCCGCTTAAAATAAGTATGTACGGAAACATGTGTGAATAAATGTATAGTTTTTATTTTTTCTGACATACAATCACGTATAGATTTCTATTTTTATCATCAGTGTAAATTCTGCTTCTATTCAGTTGTTAACTGTGAGCATTAATATAAATAAACTCAAACACACCTTCAATTTCACCGCATTAGCATACATCATTCATCTTGCATTGGCACACTGAACATTGACATTGGATATAAGCCTGTACCTGACTCTGAATAGTCTTTTGTGATACATGAAATGAGTCAAAAGTTGTGGGCCAAAGGGCTCTAAAGGGATTGTTGAAAATCTGCGTACATCTGATCAGGCAGAACAATTCAGCAATACGGCTCACTTCCTCTGTTGCCAAATCCATTGGCATGCCACAGCTTGCCAGTGGGTTGAGTTTAAGCATCCAAAGATGCTTTCTTTCACATATGGTGAAGATTGGATCAAGTACGTACGAGAGGAAACAAACCATTTGTTTTTGGCAAAATTCAGAATGACAGCTGAATGACTTGGCTGAAACCGACAATTTCTGTGATACTCATCTTGATGCAACTTTGAGGAAATTTTTTTTTATTGATACATGGAAAGTCTCATGAGTCTTAAGACGAATGAGAGTTGAACATTGCTGTCAGCATGGACTGATAGTGGAGCTACACTTATTGTGTTGGGGCCAATTTTAGAGTCCATTCAGTTTTAATCCAGTATAAATTATCTGTATAAAGGTGTAGTTTTGTTAAACAGCCATACAATAGCTAAACAGCAACAGTCACAAACTTGAGTCCCATGCACCTATGACCTCTGAAGTGAGATAATCTCATCAACAACCAGTTACTTTCTTTAAGAGTTTGCATTGTGTTTCATTTAATATATAATGTTCATGGCATGTCAATAAAACACGTATCGGTTTTATTCCTCTTTCATTCCTCGATTTCCTCTCTCTGCACTTTCAAATACTCTCCTATTATATCTCCTCTCACTCACTGTTTCCTCCTTCCATCCCCATCATTACATAAATGTGTTTCCAACTCCTGTTACTTTACTTATCCTCAGCTGAAGGTGAGTTTTCTTATTTAAATCACATATTTTTTCAAAAAATCACATGTAAATCCATCTAACACAAGATCAAAGTATTTCTTCTGTGTCAACATACACATTGGTTTTTATATATAAGTAATATTTGCCCCAGTAGTGCTGCTACCTTGATGGTGATATCATCAGGTTGGAGGTTAAATCTGCTCCTGGCAGGATATCTTGCCATGATATCCGTTACAGTCAAGACAGTCAAGTCAATTTTATTTATACAGCCCAATATCACAAATGACAAATTTACCCCAAGCTTTGGATAAGGAAATAAAAAAACAACATAAAAACCTTTAACAAGGAAAAAAATGGAAGAAGGCTCAGGAACAGCAACTGAGGTGGGATCCCTCAGTTGTTCCCCCTCAGTTGTTTTCTTACAGCAATCTGTTACAGTGCATTACAAGGTTACAAGGTTTGTTTATTGTCATTCTATGACACACTGTTGGGCAACAAAATGCAAGTTCTAGTTCCTTTATGATACACAAGAAAAAAATAACATTTATTTTTTTTGTTTTTATGTTGGAGCACAGAGGATGAGTTGAGGAGTCTCAAGAAAGAAGCTGCTCTGTCGTCTGGTGGTACGACAGTAGATACAACATCTCTTGCCAGACAGCGGCAGCGTGAACAGGCTGTTACTAGGGTGGCTATTGTCTTTTAATATCATTTGGGTTCTGCGCAGGCACCTCACCTCACCCATATCACTGATGCTCGGTAAATAGGTACCAATGATGTTCTGGAAGGATTAAATCGCCATCTCTTTTTTTCTAAAATCAATGATCAGCTCCTTGGTTTTGCTGACGTTGAGCAGTAGGTTGTTTTCTGAGCACCACTCTAATATGAAGTCTCATTGTTGTTTGTGATCCGGCCAATGATGGTAGTGTGATCCGCAAACTTCACAACGGAGTTCTCTCCATGTCGGGGGGTTGCAGTCATGGGTGTGCAGCATGAACAGGAAGGGGCTGAGCCTGGGGGGGTGGAGGAGGTGTGACCGCCAATCCAAACTGACCGGGGTCTGTTTGTGAGGAAGTCCAATATCAAGCTGCGGAGCCTTGTGCTCTGTCGGTGCGGAACGCGGTTCCACCCGTCGAGTGCAATAGCTTGTTCTGGGATGTTATGGTGGAGTCAGGTCTCTATACAGATGTTATTTCATCTATTTTATTTAGCTGCGACTTTTGGTGGCGCATATTTTTATAAAACGATCACTATCGTAACATTAGTGCGTGACAGATAGATAATATGTGAAAAAAAATCATGTTCCTCTGTCTTCTTCTACTGTTCCTAATGGCATTTGTAATATTACACTGCAGCCGAACTAAAAAAAACAATCAGAGCCGAGTAGTCTCTAAGTAGCTGTCTGATCCATATTTGATCAGCGCTGCCTAGTTTGACCGGAGTTCAGGAGCTTCAAGAGCAGTGATTGACAGCTGCTTTAGAGACTGCTCGACTCTGATTGGTTGTTTTCTTTCGGGCATCATGCAGATGCCATTATGAGCACTAGGAGGACGCAGAGGAAGCTGACTTTTTTCACAGATTATCTGTCTCATGTACTGTCTGGATATATAAACCGTGACCGTTTTATAAAAAACACTTTTTTTATCATATTTGCTCAAAGTTACCGACAGCACCTTTAATCCAACAGCAGCACTCCCTTTTTCCTCTGTTATAGGTAATACCGGCTTCAGTAATAAAGGTGAAAAGATAACACATTAAAACAAAAGGGTAGTGAAGTTTATTGGGACTACTGGCTGCTGCATCTCCATGCGCCGCCGTTTCCATGGAGTCTTTACCGTCATTATCATCATTATCTACAGTTGTTGAGCCTGTTGAGCGTTGAAGTTTCCCTTAGGCAAAATAAGATCATTTCATATCAAGACCTACCTGCTATAATTATCTCCATGCACGTTTTAATTTAGTTCACAGCTTGGGTTTATCCACTCTCTCATTTACTGCTGCTTTGGATCGAAGAATAGCTAAACCATCATTTTGTTGGGCACCAATACATTTCCAAAAAAGCACATGTGCACCAAAGCCAACTGAGTACAGAATCACACATAGATTTTCATTTGTGACGTAATGTATGTGTTGAGTCATGAATACTGTACTCATTGTGCAGGTAAGGTGTATGTTTATCTGTGCCCAGCAATACACAGGATTAATACATTTTGTTGAGATGGAGTGGATGCCGTGTAGCAGGCAGTCATCCAGGAGATGTTATTAAGCTTTCTGCACAGCATCAGCTCCTCGTAAAACAATAGTCAAGGATTGACTTTATAGATTACACTCCAGATGCAGACCTCATATCCATATTATATATTTGCCGTTCAGCTCCTTTGTTGGCTGGTTGGTTGAATGATTGGCTAGTTGGCTGGTTGGCTGTAATAAGCTGCAGATCAGCAGTATTGAGTTAGTCGAATCTGGTAGAATCTATTAGTTCTGGAGAATTTCAAGTGAATGTGCAAATGGAGCCGACACTATCAGCTGGCTGCACACCTGGAGAGAGAGACAGAGAGGGGGAGAGAGAGAAAGGAGGAGAAAGGAGGAGAGAGAGCGTTGAGATGATGCCTAATGTGGTGTGTAATGCTGTTTTTCTGTCTGTGATTGGCTCTATTTAACCCTGAGTAACCCCCCTCCCCACCTCTTCGCCATGCAGCCAGCTGGATGACTGGCTGAGCTGCTGCCAACATATAGACCGTACAGATCGTATATGAGGAGGTGTACTTTCGCTGCTATCTCTACCTGCTTTCGGAAGGAAATTCATCTTTATCTGTCCTGACCCAGTCGCTGTTACCTGGCCGTGCTGTCTCAGCCACATCTGCTGTGAATCAGCACAAACCAGAACCCATCACTGGTCACACAGAGAGGGAGATTTGGATAAGAGGAGAGAAGTGGAGAAAGTGGTGCGAGAGAAGAGGAAGAAACAGAAGAGAGAGAGCTCGAAACTACTGAGATTACTCTGAACTAAAATCATCACATGTTGAACATGTTACATCTATTCTGATACACTTATGCCACATATCCCCCCATAACACCCACATCTGTTATTACAAACATGCAATTTTAATTTGATTTCAGTTTAAAAATAAGTGAGGTGGCTGCAGATCCATTCAGTAATGCCATGAGCAAAAAAAAATAATGATAAGGTGGATTTTTTTCCATCAAATGTAGAATAGCCTACACTGTCAGCTGTCATATTCATAGGGGATTAATATTCCGGCGAATGTGGGTGATTAAACATTAGTCACGCTGTACTGATCATTCATAACCAAATTTTGACCGGTCCCAAAAAGAAAGGGATTTCATTTTACAATCTGTTGAGGACGTGCACACAGCCAGAGGGCAGAAAACACATTGGTACCATGATAGCAATGATTTTAGAAGTACACTTTTCTATGGGACACTCATGCCCACCTTTCCATAATCTTTTGTACGTGATAAGTGATTAGTGGGTACTATGACGGGCCCCATTATGAGATAGGGACGTTCCCTCACAACGAAATGCATGCGCACAATCATGCATAAAACATACACAGCCACATGCATAAACACACCGACACACTCACAGATATGCACCATTTAAACGGTATTAAAATGCAATCTGGATACGTTATTTGGATAAGGAAAAGCATGTTAATGCCCGGTGTAAATGCATGCAGAGCACATTGGAATCAGAATGCGATCGGATCAGCCGATTGCATTCCAATCACAGTGCGTTCTGCGTGCATTTACGTCTTGTACTAACATGTTTTTATAGGAAATATTGATACAGATTATTTAACATGAATTAATGCATGGTGTGAATGGGATATAAGACAAAATTGGTTGTTTGTCAGTGCCTTCCAAAACTACTCATATGTCTTTAGTCCACAAGTTTGGCCTTGGAAATGGTGGGTCACCAACAAATCAATAGCACAAGGTCCACTTGCTGTGAAATTTCACAACATCTTATGGCCTACAAATGGAGTTTTTTGTTACCTACGAATTGAACTTAGATCATATTGTGATGGAATTTTCCATTAATTCCTCTCTTATTGGTAGAAAGGTCAGAGTGTTTGTCAGAGTGTCCCTCTGTTGACATTATTGGGTTGGAGTCCTGTCTAGAGGAGCCACCGTTATCTGTACAGCTGTGTCTGTAGTGGAGACCGTAGAGCCAGTCGCTAGGGCAACCAGGGTCAGAGATGCCAGAGGAACGAAGTAAGTCAAAACATGATAAGGGGTAAGACACTGAGCACCAGGGAGGAAGGGCAGAGTTGTGAGGCCTTCACGCAGAGAGCATCTCAATGTGGAGACCTGACAATTGCTCCTTGATCAAGCTTCAATAAACCTTCTTTGTAAGACATCATCAGGTCCGGGACCTCTTCCTTCCTAAGTTAACTTGTGTATCAATTATTCCATCACAATATGATAACAGGTGGTGGGGGGAGATAATCTCTGCAATCCATGTCTGTTCAAGGACGTTCTCTGGCATTGGATGTGAATGTCCTGTTTGGTCTTTCTCCGGTCGTCAACTCACTGCAACTCGTTCATGACCTTTTACCCCTTTTCCAGTTGATGCTGCAAGCTGTTGTGGTCTGGTGTTCACAAACAGCTGGTGTTGTCTGTTTCTGGTGATCATTCAGTGTCTTGTCCATGGTCCTACGTAGAGCAGAACATCTTAGAGGAGGATAGAGCGACGGAGGTGTAGCATGACCGAGGGGCTCTTTGGATGAGGAGAATCCCACCATGACTTAAGACCAATTCCACCTTGTTGGTAACGTTGAGCAAATATGATAAAAAAGTTATTTTTATAAAAACTGTCACTATATCCCGACAGTAGTGCATGAGACAGATAATCTGCCTCCTCCTAGTGCTCCTAATGGCATTTGCAAGATTTCACTGCGCCCGAAGGAAAACAACCAATCAGATCCGAGGAGTCTCTAAACGCAGCTGTCAATCACTGCTCGCAAAACTCCTCATGTTCATCTCCTCAAGTGTTTTCAGAAACATAACTTAGTGCACTGTTTAGCTGTAAAATGAGAAAGCTTGTGACCTGGCCACCATGTTGAAAGCATTTGAGCCAAAAAACCAAGCACTGCCCACCGGCTGGAGCAAACTTTTTCTCATTTTACAGCTAAACAGTTCAATAAAATATGTCAACGTATGATACCTGAGTAATCTGGTTCACAGTCTGAATCTGTCTAATTAGCCTTGCAACCAAAAAAAGACAAAAGTGGTTGTTAATAATAACAGATCTAACATTGAAGGTGTTTCAACCAGCAAAGGCGATTCTAGTGTTAAAATGGAAACCTCTGACACAATCATATTTAAAACTTACCACACACTACGACTGTATGAAACGCACCACAGGGTACTATCTAACTTACAGTTTTTCTCAATTGTTTACACACAAATACTGGTACTTGACACACAATGACCACAACATGTAACTCATGCACCAACCCCCTGAACCAATTCTGCTAAACTACAAGCACAATTCCTGCTTTACACTCAAATTGCAGTTCTAAAACACACTTTTTTCAAAACACTACACACAATTCTCTGCATTTGGCAAAATTTTCATGAAGAAAATCTCGTTTTCACAAGGAACACACTGTCATTCAAAATTCTAAAGTCAATTGCCCTACTATGCACACTGACTCATCACATGGGCAAACACCTGTCACACAGTGTTACAATTAGCAATCATGGAAAGTGTATGACCGAAATCCACAAACGCGTATACCCCTTCTCCAAGCTATGGAAGACGCATGTGGAGATATAGCAGTTGATGCTTTTCATGGCTGTATTTGACATGCTAAGCGATATTTCCCCCGCTGCTTGGCCAGGGAAGACATTGCTTGTGATGTGGATGAGGTGCTGTGGCCAGACCGAAACAGAAGAGAGGATGCAGCATAGTTTTTTTTTACTGTAACTGTATACAGTAAATTCCTCTGTTGTTTTGTATGTAGACCACTGTATGTGCAACTTTGTGTTGGTTGGGATGTACACTGTGTACATTGTTTTTGTGGGGAAAATAAAATATATTTGTTACCGTGTATTTGTGTGTTCTGAGTATAAAAACAATATTCTAAAATATTTTACAACACACTTATGTATGTACTGTCTGTAGTAAGTGTAACACTGAACAAAAAAAAGGCCTAAGTCATTATGATGAATGGAGAAGAAGTGTTTTCCATTCATCATAGTGTTTTACATTGAGCACATCAGTGTTCAACTGGTTCTTATAAATGTCTATTCATATGATGGTTTGTGTGTGTCATTTGAAAACAAAATACCATTTTGAGAAGAAATAACATTGTTTTGAATGTAAAGTTTCATTTTGCAGGAGAATTGAGGGGTTTTGCCCATTGTGTGTGTGTTTTTTGATTTGTGTGTAGAGTTCTGAGAGTATGAGGCATGCTTTCAGAAAATGTGTGTAAACAATCGAGAAAAACTGTAATAGCTATCTCAAAACCTTATCTTGTAAAGTCCTACTATTTTCAGTTGTGAAAGTAGCAAGTCATGAATTTCAGTACACACTCTGTAAAATGAATATATGGTGTTTTGGGAGGGAACCCTTCAGAGATGTGTTTAGGGAAAGTGTAATATATACTGTGGTATATTCTCCTTGACAGCAACACGCTGCAGTTTATTTACACATCGCAAGATGACTATTTAAAGAGCTAATATATTTTTCTTTGTGTTCTCCCCTTTCTGTCTCCATTTCTCACACTGTCACTCCGTGTTCTCCCCTTAATTCCCAGCCTCTCTCCTCTCCCGGCTCTCTCTCTCCCCCTCCCTCGCTCTTCCGAGTAGAGCCCTATAACCAGCAGTGATTTGATTACTCTGCGTAGCTGCGCTCTTTCTTTGTTATCAGCCTTCATAAATGTTTAAGGAGCATTAAGGAGACGCAAACAGAGCAGACGGACAGGGGGGGATATCTTAATGCTTAAATGACCATTACCCTTCTCCATTTACAGATTAAAAGCTTTACTTTGTTTCCTCCGCCTACTACTCATCTTCCCCTCGCTCACCATCATCCCTCTCTCTCTGCATTTGCCCGTCAGGGCTCTAGAGAATCATTTTTGTTTAGGTAGATGACGGCAATGAAGAAAGGATTAGACAGACTGTTAGACAGTAAGAGGAGGGACAAAAGAGAGGAATAGGACTGTGAAAGAGTGACAGAAAAAAATACTAAAATTGGTTTAAATAGTCTGTTGAAGTCATTTTATTGAAGGTCAGATCTGGATACATTTACTTGAAGCTGATACACTAGGTATGATGCAGTATGATTGTAGATTTGGAAGCTCTTGACTGATTCTAAAGAGATAATTTGAGTAAATACACAGAAGGATGAATGAACTGTAGTGGTTGTTAGTAATGGTATTGGTAGTGAAGGTATAAAAATCCTACTTTTAAGTGATGTAGTTGGGCGTCTCCCAGTCTAAATGCTGTGTCAACGGATTACACAGTACTTACTGCTTTTTGTATGCATCCGGTGTTCCCAGACTAGATGGGACATGTAGTCTCTGGGCCTATCCTGAGGTCTCCCTACCTCTACACAAAGGCATCTATGAGGCTTCTTGATCAGATGACTGAACCACCTCCTTTCAAAGTGCTGCATACATTCCATTTTGAGCTTTCTGGATATCTGAGGTCCTCATTTTATCCCTGAATGTGAGCCCAGGTACCCTTAATTTCAATAACCTGTGGGAGGCCTCCTGGACCAGCCTCATCATGACCTCCTGGAACCTCTCCACTATGGACACTGGACTAATCTAGCTACTGACCTCATGTCCCACCTTTCTGTCACTCAGAAACAAAAACCCACAGGGTGTGTATGCTTCAAATGAAGTGCTTCTCTGGGGTGGAACAGTGTCTGAAACCCCCACCCTGCACACCTTTGCAACGTTGAAATGGGAGCGCTGCGTCCAGCAATTTTCTTAACTTTCTGAACCCAACAATTTTACAAGCATGCCTACTTGAAGCAGTGATTAGCCTGGTGTGCAGAGGTGAGAAAATAAATCAGGTTTTGACCTAGGGAAACACTATTCGAAGGGGGAACAGACTTTGACACAACTTGGTTGCAGAAATCACACAACATCAACAACAATCAATCAACCAAGTTACTCACATTCATGTCATTAAAGATAGGGTCGACAGCATCATTTGAAAGTAGCTTTGCCTCAGGAGCTCCGTCTAAACCCACCCCCTCCCCTCGGAACTCCTTCCAAGGCAACGCCCCCCACACACATGCACGAGCACCGCCGCATCGTAACTACTTCACAGACACAGAGCGGAGAGAGGACCTCAACTCAACAACGCTACCTCATGACAAGTAACCGCGACAGTGCTACTGCAGAGCTGAGTTTTCTCTTCCATTCTCCTGTGAACTTGCGGTGGCGACAGGCTTTGAGTTTAGGCTAGGGCACGCCAAAGGTAGAGTATGAGCAGGGAGGCATCCGATTGGTTCTTTCCAAGCGGACCGCGAGGCAGTGATTGGTAGACGTTTTTACAGGATTACAGCAGCTACATATGACGGCTCTTTTCTGGTCCTTTTTCAGAGCTCATGGATCGCTGTCGGGGTGTAAAGACCATTTCAACCAATATAACAAATAGTGTATACTGGAGAACATCGTCAACCCTGCCTTTAATTAGCAACAGCTGATATAACCATCCGCTAGTGGCATTTGTAAATTTTAACAGGTGGAAGTGATGGGTGGCGCCAGCTAAAGATGAGAAGTTGCTAGCTGAATGTTTTGTACACTACTACTCTTTGCCATTGAGAAAAAGAGAGATAGAGTTGGAGCTTTGCAAATCTGTGTATTTTGCCAACCTAGATGTCAGAATTCTGGCTCAATCACACCGGTGCATCCAAATAATGATTCACATTCACACTCTTAATTTTTAGTCTATACAGCCGAGTGAATGGCATGAATGCCTTTAGGGAGAGACTGTCTGAAAGTGAGGCCTTATCCCTGTTTGATTCATCGATTCATTGAGTTAAGATAACAAAGACATGGAGTTCTTGGAGAGAGACCAAGGAGGCATTGTGATGTAACCAGGAGAATGCTACGATGGCAGGCATTTAGAGAAAGTAGAGACACTTTTGCCTTCAGACGTGGTCGGACGACATGTTGAACTACCTAGAGCGTTTCCCTTAAAGGTATAGTGTGTAACATCTGGCGGCATCTAGCAGTGAGGTTGTAGGTTGTGCGTGACAAGCATGTAGAAGAACTACGGTAGCCAACATGAAAGCGCGAATGGCCATATCTAGAGTTATTGTAAGAGTAGCGTAGATCATTTGGAGAATAGAAGAGCCAGTGCTTTAATAGGTCTAACCAAACGTGAAGTTTTGTCACTGTTATAAACTCATATATCTCATTTCTCACTGTTTAGGTGTGATCTTTGGTGGTGGTGACTTTGCAGAGCGTTAAGTCCGGCTCTCTTAGCAGTCCGCCACAACAACTCTGTCTCTTATCACTGATTCGTGTAAGTCTCCAAACTCACAGTCTTTAGCTTTGTTTCTCAGATCCGTCACAAATGCATTAATGGACTTCGCATTCCCTTGCAACTGCGTGAAAAGCCTCCACGTGAAATGCCTCTGGTACATTCGTTTTGTTCAAGGTTCACAGTAGTTTTTGAACAGTTCTTATACTGAACAGTGTTGAATACCTTAGTGGCGTCGTCTCCGGAGACATGGAGAGTGGCACATTTCACTCTCTCCGACTTCTCATTGATTCCACTCACGATAAGATATATCTCAAACTTTTGACTCCACACTCTCCACTTTTTGGCCAAATTACCTTCTAGGCTCAATGTTCCTGGAGGAGTCCTTTTTTTCTGAAAAATGTATCCGTATTCTGACACCATGTGTTCTATTCAATAGCAGCTTGTGACTCCACAAATTGGGGCGGACAGGAGGAAAACCAACCCACGGCGTCATGCTATTTTACCCTAGTTGGATACTTATCTCTACTTTCTTTCTTTATTAATCAAAGGGATGGAGGTGGATTTAGAGGTAAAGAGAAGCTGAGGCCTGAATTCAAACAGGGTCATTGGTGAGAGATGAGCCGTAGAGGCTGAGAATACACAGCGCTAATTCTGGAGCTGCTCCTCAGAGACTGAATGGCAGCGCTGGAGGAGACGCGGCACACACACACACACACACACACACACACACACATATTCACACAGACAAACAACATAGACGTCTAGATTTGTGCGTGCACACCTACACACTGACATATAAAGAATGCTTCCCTGTCTTTCAGTCACACACACATAACACACACGCAGAGCAGCCAATGGTTCTGATTTTTGCCAGTGGGGAAGAAACCCGTCTGATTATTTAATAGGCCTTACAATGGACCTCACAGGGAGCTCAGTGTGTGTGTGTGTGTGTGTGTGTGTGTGTGTGTGTGTAGTTACTTCTATCTTTGTGAGAACTGTTCAGGGTTAGACCCATGCAACGGCAATTTATTAGACTGATGTCCAAAAGCTTGTCTGGCATTTGGGCTTTAGAGTGAGGTTAATAACCCATGACATAAATAACTGCTCACTCTTCTACTTTTCATCACAAATTGCTACAACAACACGATAGTGATTCAACCAAAGCCCACTTTATGAAAGCTTTTATATTTGCTCTTCCAAACACCTGAGGCTCTATCACTGTGAACCAATGGCGCGCAGCACAGGAGCATCGGGTGTGGCGAGTGATTTGTGGTAATTTTCGTGGCCTGAGGTGCACAGCGTAACTGCAGCAGAGTTGCACACAGTATGGGATTAGTCAGAATACATTAACAGCTTGTGGGGTGATGACCAATCATATCACCCCCTTTCGGTTCCCTGTAAGAGAAGAACCCCTATCAGATATCAGAGCAGAGTGGAGCCGTCTGACAAAGTTGGACACTGGTGTCCTTGTGCAGAAGAATGTGCAGAATTGCCACGGCACTTCAAATTAATTATCTTGTGATGAGACAGAACATTAAGTTGCTGTGTTGCTCTAGTCGTAACAGAACCGCTGCTGAATGAAGCAACTGGGAATTAATAGAGGATGAAGTCAGTATCTCTGGACTGCATGTATTACAGCTCATTCTGTGGTTGGAAACAATTCACACCACAGACACATGACTTGCTGGGGATATAGTGGTGTTTTCTGTATTATTTCTTATTCAAAGTCCAACAGAAATTAAGTTGGGAAAGGATGATCGATTCACCTGAGAGCGATTCATCAATTCAGGAAATCATTTATATAATTGAAATGTATATAAAATATGCTTGCCAGATTATGACAACTGGTTCAACCGTTTTGCATGTAATGGCGTATGCAATGAACTAAAGCCTAGATGTTTTTTTTAAGTAAGGCTATTCAGAAATTGATGACGTGCAGGTTGAACAAGTAGTTTGGAGAGTTTCAGTTCCTATCTGAGAAAAAACTATAACACATTCATGCACATAACAAGTGTTTGTTACATTAATTTACAATGTGAGATGTATTACAAAAAATAAAGCAACCAAACATTACAGTACCTAAAACAATCAACATTAAATATTAGGACTGTCAAAGTTAACGCAGTAATAACACGTTAACGCAAACTCGTTTAAACGCTACTAATTTCTTTAACTCATTAACGCAACTTGCGATTTTTAGGTTGTAGCAGCTCAGTTTTAAAGCTAGAGTAAAGATCTATGGCATCATATGAAACTAGAAAAACCTAAGGAATCCATCGGTACCACTAGCGTAAAACGGTAACGCTAGGAATTTACGCAAAATTTTGGTAACCTCCAGATATGTGAATGAAAATGGGTTCTCTGGGTACCCACGAGTCTCCCCTTTACAGACATGCACACTTTATGATAATCACATGCAGTTTGGGGCAAGTCATAGTCAAGTCAGCACACTGACACACTGACAGCTGTTGTTGTCTGTTGGGCTGCAGTTTGCCATGTTATAATTTATGCATATTTTTATGCTAAATACAGTACCTGTGAGGGTTTCTGGACAATATTTGTCATTGTTTTGTATTGTTAATTGATTTCAAATAATAAATATATACATACATTTGCATAAAGCAAGCATATTTGCCCACTCCCGTGTTGATAAGAGTATTAACTACTTAACAAATCTCCCTTTAAGGTACATCTTGAACAAATAAAAAATGTGATTAATTTAGCGATTAATCGCGATTGACAGCCCTATTAAATATAAAATAACTTAAAAGCCAAAAACAACGATCTAAAAGTAACAAACTGAAAGGCTGTATAGTTTAGAGATATATGGGGATGACTAATTGTGATTCATTCAGTTGTACAAACTGGTGCTATGCTAAGGTTAGTTTCTGAATTAGAGTACATTCAGATGCAAGTGAGCCTGTGTATCTTTAGCTGAACAGCGACAACAAGTGACATTTACTGGATAATGGTTAATGTTAAAACATAGTAGCACAACTAGAGATCGGTCAACAGACTGTAGCCACGGAAACCCAGAGTAAGGTTGTGTTTTATCACTAATAGATTCAACTTTTCATTCTTAAGAGGAAGACTTTAAAGACTGAAGGTAGTTTAGGGATACGGGAGTGAATAGCATCAATGGCAGGTCCTTGCAAGTATAGCAAAATAACCACATGCACACACTGTTTGCTTGTGTGTGTGTGCGCGCGCTTGTTTTCCATTGTGCCAACATCAAATGAGTTTTTAGATATCAGTGTGTTTTCATCAGTCCCACACTGACAGGCTCTATTAAAAACACCCTTGGACTCATTCTCGTCACAGTTTGACAGGAGTAATTCCCGTGGCAAGCAGGACGACGAGACGGAGAGCAGACGGGAGTTAACACACATCCAGTTTTAACGTATTTTTATTGAACTTGATTTATTTACTACATCAGGCCAATATTAACATGCAGGGTTTTGGCCTGGCATTAGAAGCTATACAGGATAAATAATTCACAGGATTGAACCTGCATGAAGTTAGTGAGAAGCAGACTTTTTAGTGAGCTGAGTGCGGGAACGGAGGTATTGTTACGGAGGCTTGGATCTTGCTGCATCAGGCCATTTGTGCGAGCTGCAATCTGTCCTGTACTTAAAGCTACCGCCTGAAGGAAAATCAATCTGCCTGTAAAGTCAATTCAAATTACAGCTATCCCTGCATGTAGTACGTGTGTATCATTATGTACGTGCATGCTTATTACTATGACCATATGGTCGCGCCAATGCCCTCCGCAGCGAGAGTGAATATCACTCTGCCGTTTGGAGGCTTGATTAATGCAGACTTTTTCAGATGCACAGAAATGTTGACTCCTCATCGTCCCCTCTGTATGCACCACGTGCACACGTTCAAAGCAACAGTTATGTTAATCTCATCCCGCGGGTGTAATATATCGCTTTTTGTTCACTGAAATCCTTGTATCTCCAAGTTTTCAACTTTTCAATAAACAAAGAAATACACTGTTTTAACACATCTGATTTAAAAAAATAAAGATTTTACAATAATAATTACAGAGCCGGGGGAGGGGGATAATATTCTGAAAAAAAAAAAAAATCTGAATACCAAATTTAAAGTCATAAATTTACAAGAAAAAAAAAATCAGAGCAGAGTGCAAAACCATGGTAATGGAAAATAGTGTGGGTTTTCTTTTGTTAAGGAACCACATCGCTTCACTTTGCAAGGTTGGATCAACCTCATCACACCACAGACGCCACCGCTAAACACTGAGCCGCCGAGTTCAAAATGTATTGTATTGTAACGGACTCTCCATCCTTCCATTCTCATCTGTTTAGCCAACACATTCTCACTCCCAACCCGTACACTGCCGCGGACGGACTAGGGACGATTTGTCAATATACGCTCATTACATGCATAGTGTCCTTTCAAAATAAACTTCCTTTTTCACAGGAAGTTAGGTTTAGGCAACACAACCACTTAGGTAGGGTTAGGAAACATCGTGGTTGATGTTAACTTCACTGACTAGCGACTCACGGGACTGATGATACCGACGAGTTCCGTGACTAATGACTGACGTGACAAGTCAACGTTACTTTTAGTTTCACACGGGACACGAACAGCGGTCTCCTGGGTGGAAGTCCTGTGTTTGTTTGACTCATCCAACCTCCTCCCTATGAATCGGACTATCATTACAAACATATTTGTAATAATTGTCCCAGTTGAACACAGTTCAGCCAGTCTTTTATTACAGCTGGATTAAAGCAGAAGCTGTTGGACTGTTTGGTGTATAACATTGACCCAGAATAGAAGGGATCCATGTGTACATAGAGATATACTGTAGGTATAGAACTAAAACTAAACCAAAATGAATTCAAAACTAAGTTAAAGGCAGTATTTTTTGCAAAAATAAAAATATGCAATAAAGAAGTGTTTGGACAGTTACACAGTTTTTGTTGTGTTGGCTCTCTACTGCAACACATTGGATTTGAAATGAAGCAGTGACTATGAAGTTAATGTGCCGACTCTCATCTCTAATTTGAGGGTTTTAACCACATCAGATGAACAGTGTAGGAATTATAGACCTTTTTATACACAATCCTAAAATGTTAGCGGACATGATAGTTGGACCAACTAAGATAAACTTAGTCATCATTTTTATTTTTTTGTAGAATCCTTGTAGTCAATGATTGCAGTTTAATCCATAGACATTGGCAGGTTCCTCAAGTCTGCCAGACTGGCACTGCAGCTGTGCATGTCTGCCTTCAGTCGAGATTTCCTCTGTGAAACCAGTCTTCGGATGGACCGAGTTCAGTCAGGAAAATCCTAATGTTTGCCTATAAAACCTAGCTTTATGATAAGGATCCTTACCCTGTCCATTGTTATACCTGTATGTTCACTTGTATCAGGGCAGACAGGATGTGTTTTTGTACAGACTAATCTGAGAAAGAAGGCAGAAGTAAATAACAATGTACCTCAATTAAAGCTAAAAGTGACACTTAAACCTCACAGTCACTTTCAAATCCAATGTGCTGGAGTGTGGAGCCAAAGCAACAACAACAACAACAAAAAGATTATGTAAATCTGCACTGCAAAATCTATAAGAAGTCATTAGAGAAGAACAGACACGCTGGAAGTCAATGTAAGGAAATGTCAGCTTGTACATTTATTTTATTATTCACAGGTGAACACAGCAGAGGCATGGAGTGTTTCATATCCCCTCGGTGGGCACATTCAGCAGGGCAAAATGTCAACGAATGATCGGAAATAGAAATATTTAATGCGGGGGCCACATATATGCCCCCCCAGAGAGATACAGAGTTTTTCACCAACACAGTTTTAAACCAACCAAACCACCGATCTCTATCAACTGGAGTTAATGTTTACTTCTATTTTTTTACATTTCTTTTATTATTATTTGTGTGCAAGAGAGTCCGGTTGGAGTTCATGTGCTGAAGAAACAGTCAACGTTTTACCAACAGTCCAACAGGCAGAAAGCACAGGAACCAAAGGAGCGTAGGGATGGATCTCACACTGAAATGGGAGAGAGCTCCGTGGTGACGACTCCCTCTCTCTGGCACTGTACACGGACATGCTTTAGACAGGAAGTGTGCGTGTGTGGGGGCGTGTGTGTGTGTCAATGTTCTTTAAATGGAGTACATTTATCTCCACCTGCGGCTGCTTGTCTCCCGGGCTTTAGTTTGGAATTACCCCAAAGGAAAGGTTTACATTTGACAGAATGAAAAGAGCAAGAGAGATCCGTCCATTTTCACACAGAGGGATGAAAGAGCAGAGCAGAGTTCCCCTTCAAGTGACAGCTCAATCCGCGCGGCTGTCTTCCCTTTAGAGGGACAACTTTTCATCGAGTCAGACGCTGTGCAGACGCTCGCTCATGAAAGCCAGTCTCATTTCCGAGTCCTGTGCCTGTGTGTGTGTGTGTGTGTGTGTGCGTGTGTGCAAGTGTCATCGCCTCAATCTCCATGGCGATGATGTCCCATTCAGCCAGGCACCTGCCGGGATAAGAGGTGGGGGAGAATGGGGAGGAGGAGGAGAGGGCCTCAGTCAATCAGGGGGGGAAAAAAAAGCATCAAAAATGGCCGCCGCGCCTCTCGCCAGGTGTTGGTGTATTGAAAAGAATCAGACATCCGAAGATCATTCAGCTCCATTTACCTTTCGGGGATCACCCAGGGTGCAGCAAACCCTAGGTGAGACCAGGGTAACCATGGCAACACATATGCCGACAGTGACAAGCTTGTGCATCTGTGTCGGCTGGGGGAAAAAAAGACCATTTAGCTAAAGACAAAGACACATCTGAAACATCACTTCATGTGTGTGATGCAGTAAAGTGATTACAGGAAGTCCCTTCTTAAGTCCCAGGAGTCCACGGGGGGATCCCTGGTGGGGGGGTGGGGGAACGTCCCTAACAATTCATCCACTAGATAGTTAATTGCACAGAAATGATCCCAGTCAGAGAGTACAAGAATGAGACAGTTATACAACTAAATACCAAATCAACAGCATAAATATTCCCATATGAGTCGGGGTGTTTGGTGTAATTACACAGAACATTGATTATGGACTGTCAAATGACTTTGCACACAATTCCCTTATTACACACAGTATGACACAGTTTAACAAAAGCTGCTTGACAGACACTGCTGCCTGAAACTGAACACTACAGAGAAAGTAAAAGGTTTGCAGACGGTGTCAGAGTTTTGGACCAATATAGTATAAGTGATACATCAAGGAGATATAATCCAGGAAGTGTGGTTTTACTCCAAAATGACAATGACAAAATGAGGTTTCCTAAATGTGTTTTCATTAGTTCATGTCATATGAAGCTGATAACCCACTTGAAGCAAGACTACAGTATGATCCTTTTGAAAGATGATTTAACACATTCTTCCTCATACAATGAAAAATGTAATTCATGAGACATACAATGCAACATTGCTCAATTCAGTACACTCAATGGTATTTGCTGCTACAGCCTTACTGGACTGGTATGAGCAGTAGTCAGGGGTGTAGTAGGTTGTAGTAGTAACAAATGAAGCCGCAATCAGAACATCCATTCATAAACTTTTACCTTTTTAGCTGTTCCACAAAAATGAAATGATGTTTTACTGCCTAACAGTTAGCTAACTATAGACTGAGAAACAATCGTTTCATTTACTCTGCATCTCAAAGGCTACCGGCAGCTTTTAAGGTGGAATGTTTTTTTGCATGTTACTCAATTCAATTCAATCAACACGCCTTAAATGTGAGTAAGATAACTTTACCATTCCATTAGTTTTTATTGGCTCTATTGTATGACATGCGGTTTAGTGATGATTGGAACTTCAAGCACTTGTTCAGCAATTCAGCAATGTGTATGAATTTCAACCGGATTATGTAAACTGTGAATATTCTATTTCCTCACTTGGAGAAAAAGGTGGTGGCGTTTATAGTGGCCAATGTTATTAACGCTAGCCAACTTTAGATAGATATCGCTGAGTAACAGACATTACTGAGTCGGTCTTCCCTACTTGTGCTACTGTTACACTATATTTTAGCATTTACCATTAACCCATAAATGTTACTTGTGGCTAAAGTGGCTGCTGTTGAGCAAAAGTTACATAGTCTCACTTCATTCAACTAACATGCCTTTCAGATGAGTCTTTGAGTGCCCCATAATGCTGTTTCAGAAACCCACTCTCACTTCCAACTTGTCAAATACCGCTGCTTGGGCAGTGCTCCTCTGACGCACTACATAGTAACTCCAATGTAAACCCATCCGCATCAGTATTAGACGCTTAGAGAAACTGATGTAGCATAAGAAGCTACAAAGTCCACGTAGGGAGGAGGTCAAGGTAGATGGACCGGTCAAACACCGAGGAGACCACTGTTCATGTCCCATGTGAAAACAAAAGTCAACGTCGATTTAGTTACGTTGACTACTTAACTTATATATACATACTTATTTTAACCCAAACCACAATATTTTCCTAAACCTAACCAAGTAGTTTAGTTGTTTAAAACTAACCAAATAAAACTAAAAACTAAGTAAACCTACGTTCGAAGTTTATTTTGAAAAGAGACTGTATGCATGTAATGAGCAGAAACTGTATGTTACAAGACGTTTTTAAAAAAAAACACACGTCCAAAACTGACATTAGGGAGGTACGTAGAGCGTCATGGTTTGAAGAGTAGGGCCAGTGACCAGGCGGTGGTATTTGAAGAGCTGGGAGTGAGAATGTGTTGGTTTCAGAGGCATTCATAATCTGGTACAGATACAGTAGGTCCAGTGGTGTTTAGTTCAAAGGCGAAGCAGGGTAAAAGAGCTGACCTTAATCAAAAGTATAAAAACACACCTTTCAACAATTCCAAAGCTGTCTTTTTAACATGTTAAAAAAATTGGTAAATTGGTGCACAAACATTAAAATTAATATCCTGTTATGTGAGTCTGAATAAAAATGTCAAGCAACTCCTTCACATATGATGATGAGATACAAAAACAACTTCTAATCTCAAACATCAAATTACCAAAATAAATAAATAAATAAATAAATAATGGAGTATTAGGGTCACTGTTAAAATATATCTTAAAATTGTATTATTATGAATAAAAAAAAAAGATAGTTTTGGTTTATTTGTTTTCAGACATCTGTCATCAAATCAACTTTAAAGGGACTATTTCTATTGTAAAGTCTGAAGATAATCCAAAATGATCAGGTTTTTTTTTCTTCTATTCCCCTTGATTGTATGAGGGTAAATGCTGGAATCTCAGAGACAAAAAAAATCTCAAAACATGTACAAATAGAACCAAAACCATCTGTATAGACAGATACCGCTGGAGGTAAGTGAGAAAATACATGGGCTTTAAGGGAAAAGTCTCCTCTCAGTACATCCTGTTCCATTGTGACGTCTTGTAATTAACTTTTTAGTTGTATCAGCTCTTCCTCAACCTGTCTCACCTCTGTGCTTCTCTGACAGAGTCCTCTTCGCTGTATCAGACTTGGTCATTGGTGCAAGATAGCAGCTCTGGGGAGAAGCATCAAGGTAAAATGCTCCATGCGGCACCACCAAAGCTGTTTTTTAAAGAAAGCATTTAGATGTTTCAGTGGGGACTTTTTCTTTAATATTTCTTGAACCCCAGTGTAACAGATTGAGAGCAGGGATCCAAGAGGCAGAGAGAGAGTCAAGGGCAAAAGCTGCAGGAATTTCAGTTTAGCGACTGTGACTGTGTGTTTGTGCATCTTTGTTTATCTGCGTGCATGAACGAGCGTGTGTGTGTGTTTGTGTGTGAGTGTGTGTGTGTGTGTGTGTGTGTATGATGTGCGCGCCGATGCGTCAGGACCTACAGAGTGTGAAATGGAGCAGGGAGGTTCAGTCTTCAGCCGCGACACACTGTAACACACACACACACACACACACACACACACACACACACATCTCTCTCCGTTTCTATCTCTTGCTCTCTCGTTCATGCCACCAACCCCTCATCCTCCTCTTCTCTCTGCCTTCATTTCCCTCTCCTTCCCTGCTTTTCCCACTCACATTTTCATCCCCCCTTCCTTCTCATTTTCTTCTATCTTCTGCTCCTTCCTCTATTCCCCCCCCCCCTCTCTTTCCATCTCTTCAACTTCTTCTCTATCTCTCCGTCACCGCTTTATTCCACCGCTTTATCTCTCTGGATAAAGCTCTCCCTGCTGTGGAGTTTGTTTTCCCCCCCCTCTGCTCTGCCTTTATCTTCCGTTTGGATGCCGTGTATGTGCAGTAGCATGGAGAGAGACATAGACGGAGAGAGAAAGGAGAGAGACAGCATCCCCATGTCAGGCCAATGATGGATTAGAATACTAAAATACTGGAGAGAGAAAGCAGACACACTAGACGCTCAAATCTGACATGGTGTGTGTGCGTGCGTGTGTGCGCTTTTGTGCGTGTAAATCTACTGCACGGTAATAGAACAATAAAAAGAACGCTTCTTTCCGAGCACACACACACACACACATGCACACGCACACGCACACACACACACACACACACACACACACACACACACACACACACACACACACACACACACACACACACACACACCGTCCTTCTCTATTCCTCTCTCACCCTGGAGGCTTTCTCTCTCTCTCTCTCTCTCTCTCTCTCTCTCTCTGAGTTGATTTAACGCATGGCTTCTCTGCTTGTTTATTTCAGTACATATTAATGTAAATCACCGGTGTCCACTCCCCTCCTCTCTCTTCCCTCCGCTGTCTCTCTTCCTCCCTCCGTCCATCCCTCTTGTCGTCCTGCCACCGAGTGTCAGCCCTGACGACAAACAGCCGAGACAACAATTAAAACGAACAACGGGTCCCGGGTAAAAGGCCGCCGCTCCGGCCACGCCAATCAGACGCCCGCCCTCCCCTGCTGATCTCAATTAACCCCCGCTATTGGGTGGTTGGAGCTGGGGGTTCTGACCTGGCTATCTAATTCTATGTAACGCAGGGGGAGGATGGATGGGGGGAGTGATGCTGAGGTCAGAGGAAACTGCTCATCGCCTTTCGAGCTCATTTACTGTGTTCACTATATGCTCACATTTAGAAGAGGGTTGCCATGCCGCTACAGACAGAGCACAGTAGATACATTCCAGTGTAATCAGACTGGTACTGCCCCTTGAGCAAGGCACTGAAATCCACCTCTGTGGCCAGCCAAAACAACAATTTGTTTCAAGCACTCAGTTGAAGCGACCCCGATCACTGCCCTTTCCCAGTTCTAATAACCTCCACTGGTGTGATCCCACATCAAAAGAGATTCTCAGAGAGAGCTTACGCTCAGGCTGTACATGACCCCCAACAACATGCACCAGTCGGAATCTCAGCAAACCATTTCTAACAATTTCCCTCCACTGAGTCATCTCTAACCAGATACCTCAACCATGTGGTGAATGGAGACTGTTGGGAGTGCCGCACAGACTACACAAACTGTGTGTTCAACTTACTCATGTATCAACGCAGACTGCTGCCTTGAACACAAGATGTATATGGAACTAATTATTTATGATTATTAGTGAGCTCACAAGGTCAACAGCCAATATATCTGAGGTTCTGGTGTAGCCAGCTGATATTCGGGACCAAGACTTCCTCTTCCGTGCGCTGCTCATCGTTTACAGTCCGATTAGCAATTTGAGACACGAGACTGGATTTGGGAGTTGAGAGACGACGTCTACGAATGGATCGCATGTCTGCATATCTGTTTATGGAGAATAAAAAGCTAAATCATCATCATGTGCTCTCCACACGGACTGTTACCTGCTTTTAGCCAAAGCTTGCTCAAACGTGATTGGTCAATACTACTCGGGACTACAAACGCTTCCGGTATCAAAATCTTGTCCTGTTGCCGACAGATTCTACATTCATATGCACATATCTGATGCACAGCAGTTCATTGCAAACCTAGAATCACCGCTGTATGCCTCTGCCAATGAGTCAAGTTGCAGTTTACATCCATGTCTGTCCAAAATGTCATCACTTCATCATTTTATCCTGTCAGACATTTGTGTGAAATTTTTATAATTAGCATACAAATTCTTGAGTTGCGACTAAAAACGTGTTTTGTGAGGTCACACAGTGACCTTTGACCACCAAAGTCTAATCAGTTCAGTAGACGCTTGTGCCAAATTTGAAGAAATTCCCTCCTTTCTGAGATATCGCATTCACAAGAATGGGATGGATGGACGGATGGACGGACGGACGGACAACCCGGAAACGAAATGCCTCCAGCCACGGCTGTCGCCTGGGCGGAGGCATAAAAAAAAAAAAAAGCAATTCCTACAAAAGCTGTTTCAAATTTGAAAGGGTATTTTAGGCCGCGATAATCGTAATCATAAAAATTAATCCTGGTGGGACTGAGAAAAAAAGGGAAATCTGCTGTCGAAAAATGTCAGATCATCTCACAGATCAATGTTTTCCCTTTTTCCATCAACATGGAATGGGTCCCGTTCCAGTTTGCACACCTATTGAACCGTTTGTGGAGTATTTCAACCAAATATAAATTGTTTCGGAACTAGAAATAGCAGGTTTTTCCTTGACCTGTAGTGCGAACCGTGATGCCATCAGTGGGCGTGTCATATTCTACAGGTTGAAGAGAGAGAGGATGGAGAAGGCAACAATGGAGAAATCAAGTGAGAAACCGTTGAGTGTGCAGTGGTCTCATTAAGAGTTGCTTGTTTTTGGGGACAGAACAAAAACAGAACAGAAGCTTGCATCTTGCTACTACTGTTGACTTCCGTTGTACATTGTGCGACATCATCCGTTGATGACGCCTCCTTGATTACAGTGGTTCCGATATCAAAACTGGTTGAATCGTGCGCTGGACTCTAAGAACTTGAACAGGACCGGTTCAAGAACCACCAGAGCTAATCTGGTGGAAAAAAGGAGTCTCGTGTGTATTCACGGCAATGAAGGAACATGTCAGCCAGTGCAACAGTGAGGCTCATGGATGTGTGTTTAATAGTTTGTGGACAACAATGGAGCTCTATGGCACAGAGGAAGATCAGGCTTTGATACACACACACACACACACACATACAATATTCGTCAGTAGATACTGTACATTCAGTGTTGGGATTTATTGACCGAGATTCACTTTATCCTTTTAAATATTTCTTCAAGGTTGAAGTTGACACCAAACCACTTAAGTCAGACGTTTTTTATGGTGCACGATGAGTTTCATGTGTGCAGGAGTTCTCCGATGATTCCCTTAATGAAAACACTTCATGGAGACATTTGCAGTCATTACTATGAATGAATGTTTCATTGTGATTAGTATCTTCTCTTAGATTACAGAACCTGATTGCTGATGTTTAGGACTCTGCTGTTCAGCCTGCTGAATGTTTAAAGAAGTATCTCAGCTGAGCCGCTGGAGCTTCACTCCGTCTCTTATCGCTGTTCCACTGATTGACAGGCGCTTTGTCTGAGGGGTGTGTTCAGACAGAGAGGCCTTTGAGATTGTGTGTGGGTGTGTGTGTGTGTGTGTGTGTGTGTGCGTGTGTATGTTTGTGTGTGTGTGTGTTTCTCAGCAGTTGCACGTGAAAGCAGCGCCTGAGGAAAGAGAAAGAGAGGTCAACGTACACCGCAGACCTGTCACCTCTCTCTCGCTCTCTATCTCTCTCCTCATCCTTTCATTCCCGTTGCAGTTTGTTTCCTCTGTGTGGCTTCACAAAGCAAACCTCCTCTTCCTCCTTCACCCTTCCTTCTCCGTTCTGCTCATCCCCTCCTCTCTTCTTTTCTCCTTTATGTCCTTTTCCTCCTCTTTCTCTCTGCTTTCATCCTTCCCCTCCTCCTTTGATTCTCGGCTTTTCCCCCTCTGCTCCTCTCCTTCCTTCCTCTTTCCATCCCTCCTCTCCTCTCTTCCCCTGCCCCCCCTTCTTCCACCCTCTTTTCCTTGCTGGATTCTTCAGTGTCTATTCCCTTCTTTTTCCTCCTCTCTTTTCTTCTTTTCCTCCTCTCCTGCTTTTACTTCTTCATCTTTTTGGTTCCTGCCTTTCTCCTGTCTTTGTCCTTTCCTGTCCTCTCTTTTAGTTCCCATTCTTTCATCCTCTTCTCTTCGCAGCATGTCTTTCATGCGTCCTCTCTTTTTTTTCTCCCCTCCCTTACCTCCTATTCGTTTCCTCGTTTTGTCTCCTCTCCTCTCCTCACTTTTTTCTTTCTCTCGATTTTCTTCTCATTCCCTCTTTCTCTCATCTCTTCCCTCCTCTGTCTCCTTGCCCTCCACCCCACCATCACTGGCGCCCCTGCAGATGGAAGTTGATTTTACACGTTCCAAGAAATAGGAAAGGAAAAAAAAAAAAAAATTAGTGTCAGCGAAAGATTTATAAGACATAGAAAATCTAGAGCCGGCGATTCTCTCTGCTATGTTTGTGCTCCAGGGTCTTTTCTGTTCTCGCTATAGCGCACTATTTCTATCATTGCCTGATAGACCCCCCCTATCCCTCCAACACACAGATTCACACACACACACACACACGCACACACACACACACACACACACACACACTCCTCCCTCCAGCAGCCTGTCAGATGATAAAGAGATGTTGTCAGGGACTGATTACCAGCCTCCCAACTAAAAACAAGTAAA
Organism: Sebastes umbrosus; assembly: GCF_015220745.1. Classification (NCBI taxonomy): domain Eukaryota; kingdom Metazoa; phylum Chordata; class Actinopteri; order Perciformes; family Sebastidae; genus Sebastes; species Sebastes umbrosus. The sequence goes on from NC_051277.1 coordinate 28,062,507, forward strand.
ACATCAAACGCACAAAGACCACACAGGGACTTGGCCTTATTTCTTTTCCTAATTTCTCCGCCATACATCTCTCTCTCTTTCTCTCTCTCTCTCTCTCTCTCTCTCTCTCTCTCTCTCCCACTCCTTCTCTAACTCTCTCCATTTTGCCTCTGTGTCTGTGTCAGAAGTAGCGTGTGTTTTTTCGCCTGCTGGGGAGCTATTTGATTTGTTCTGCCGTTTTAGAGCTCATATTGTTTCTGGTGTGTTGTTTTTATTATGACGGCTTTATTCATATCGGTGCCTGTGGCAGCTCGGGTCCCGGTCCCGAAGTCACCGGGGAGGGAGATAGGGACGGGGATAGAGCAATAAAGCAAGAAAGAGCTGCATCGGCTCAATACACGGCAGGCAGTATGTGTGCAAATACGTGTGTGTGTTTGTCTATGCTGACGTGGGTGGGAACGATGAAGTGCAAGACTCAAATTATAACAAAAAGCTTTACCCAATTTTCTTTGCAATCTCTCTGCCTGATCCCTGCACGTGCACGAACACACACACACACACACACACACACACACACACACACACACACGTCACACACTTGGCACTTGGATGTTCATTAAACAACGAGAGACAAGCGTGTCATTTGTCATTCAGGGTGGCTGTAGAAGAGGGACGGAGGCAGACAGGGAGGAGAGGATCACTCCATTCATCACCGTGATAAAGTTAGACTGATGCATCGTATATCAGCGGCCCTTCCCCCTTCAGTCATTGTTAGGATGACCCATGGACAGGTAAGTCACAACCAGTGGGACGACTCATCATCCATCAATGAGTTAAAAAAAACAAAAAAACAAAAACAACAACAAGGTCCGACTGCAGCCGTCAGGCATTTCTGTATGTGCGGGGTGTTCACATCCAGCAGTTTGCTACCAGTAAGATCCTTCGTTTGTTTTATTTGACTCCAAAACATGAAATATATCTATTTGTTCCAAGGGCCTTGGAAGGAGGCATTGTTTTCAACGGCGTTGGTTTGTTTGTTTGGTAGTTTTTTTGTCTGTTTGTCTGTCTGTCTGTCTGTTAGCAGGATTACTCCAAAAGTTTGCAGTTTTTTTGGAGGGGTGGAGTGTAGCACAATGAACAATCCATTCGATTTTGGTGGCGATCCGGATCATGATCTGGATTCAGGAATTTTTTTAAGAATTCCGATGAGCCTGAGCATTAAGACCACAGGGTATAACACATGCACAGTGTGACTGAAGACACATTGATGACGCGTGACCCAGCCCCCTCTCTCCTTCTAAGAGCAGAGAGATACGTGTGTGGATGTGTGGCGAGGATCCGAGGTGCGGTGGGAGCTCTTGTCCGTCCGCGGTGAGAAAGAAAAAAACGGTAGATGACGGGATGAGAGACAACGTAGTGTAACGTTATACAGACATAACAAGGCTGCTGAATGAGAGAGGCATCCGCCCGTACGTTACACAGAAACACACCATGTTAATAATAAGCTGACCGCCTCACGGTACCGCCAGCTGTGAGCTGTGATCTGTTTTTAAAGTCACGCACCTTGGCGGAGGTCTGCGCTCTCCGAGTGCCATTCTAGTTCAAATTAAAAATGACCGTAAAATTAAAATGACCATTTGGCCAAATGAAGGAGTTTTGAGTTTGGACGCACTAAATGTTGCGTAGCTGCTAATGATAGCTATTTAGCACACTTGGGATGGATGTTCATTATTTTGACAGTGTTCCTTATAAAAACTAACTATTGGTTGATTTTGGAGTTGCTATAAATCAAAAACAGTCTATATCTTAAAAGCGATGTTTGTCTATACAGCGTGTCCTTATCAACTTAACCAGCTAAGTTCATTAACACGCTAACACGTTTGTTTGCACTCTGGCAACATAACCATGGATGTATAAAGAGAACTGGATACAGCGTTGGAGGCGGTGCCCCATTCATTCCTATGAGCGCTGCTCAGTGGCGTGTGAAGCCAAAATGGTTCGACTGCCGAGTGATAAAGTACCCGGATCTTCCGGCGATCTTCCGCATCCATTGGGCCCATAGAGCAGGCGCAGTAGCGTTTCCTTTAACTCCGCCTCCCAGCCCTCGCTCCAGCCTCGGTCTGGGTCTCATTCACATGAACGGAGGAAGGGAAATAACTCTGGATTCAGCTATTAGTGCGTTTTACAACTTTTAGAACCTAATGATTTAAATAAGTGCTATTAGAGTGTTCATACTGGGAAGTTGATTTACCTAAAAAAAAATGGGTCTGGATGTCTCTTTCCCAATATAGGTGTATGGGGAAAAAAAAAAAACTATTTTGGGGCATCACATGACATGGAAGTTGTAATTCCACCGTTTGGCCTCTATGTGAAATTTGCTTCAATTTGGAATTTCGAAGTTTGGTCTTCCTGGAGGGCTTGAACATAATGTGAACCAACCTTTTCAGACTTTCGTTTTCTATGTTGTAACATTTCAGTAAGCCAAATGGCAAAGTTTGGAGCACGTTACTAGCAGTTCAATTATGTTGCTAGCATGAAGTTTGGGCATGTCCATTATTTTAACTGAGCCCCTCAGCTGAAATCGGTCGAGCTCAATTGATGAACAAATAGAATAAAATTGAAATTGAAATAAAACATTGAAAGAACATCATAGTAGCTGTGTTTGTGTGCTATCAGCCCAAAATGCCGTAACCTTTTTTGCATCCTAACGTGTGCAATAATTTGTTCCCCTATATGACAGGAACAGCTACATTATGCTCATTGGTTGAGGGCAGCATGTTAACACCTATCATGACTACAGGTCATTTGTGCTCCCAGGACATTAATACACCACCGCAGCTGCAGTCAGACCACATTGAACAAAGTGCCATTTTCAAAAGGAGGAAAGGAAGGAAGCAAGGACAGAAGTGAGGAATCAAGAGGATGCTACTGACGACGTGAAGTCCATTTCTTCATTATGTTTCCTATCATTTTACAGCGATCAGTCCAGGATTGTTGGCAGGTCCATCATATGTGAGTGTGTATGTGTGTGTGCATGTGTATGTGTTTCTTCTCTATATCCTGTGTTCTACCCCCAGCTGAGGGAGGCAGATAGAAGCAGAAGGAGCAGTAGTATGGCTTTAGGAGGGCCAGTGGTGAGAGATACAGCCCCACCTGTCCCAGGGGAGCCCAGGTTGGACACGGTGGCCTTCTCCGAGTACAGCGGCGGGATGACGTCAAACTGGCCACCTTCATCAACCTCTTCCTCTGTCTGTTCTTCCTCTACCTCAGTCTCCACCACCTGACAGGGAGAAGGTGGCATTAGTAGGACATTTCACATCATAAAGAAAAACAGCAGATACCGGACTTTTACCCAGGAGATCGGTGTTTGTGTCCATGTGAACCCAGAGGTCAAGGACGGAAAGGACTGTCTGACGGCAAGATAAAGCGGTTAAAACATTCTAATTATAGCATACTCTTCAACTGATATTGATTTTTTTTAGGTGTCTTAATCAGTTTTGCTGCAGGCCCCCCGTCCACAGCAGTACATTGCTTTTTCTCCTGTATACTGGTACTCCTGACTCTTTCTCCAAAATCTACTGGAGGTAATACACTGACTATGCAGAAGTAGCTCGTACCGCCCCACTTCAAAACAACTGCACTATCCCTTTAAGTAACGCCACTTCCGTAGTTGTTTTAACCCAATCCGACTTTTCCTAAACCTAACCAAATTGTTTCCTGTGAAGATGGAAGTTTATTTTGAAAAGACCTCATGCGTATAACGAGCGAAAACTTGTTGCTGACATTCTAAGGACAACGCACGGAAAATGATGAATAGCTTATCATATGAACCGTTGTATGAGGATACATTATTTAGTTTACTACTTTTATTGTGTAGCTACCATGTGCAGATATGAGAAAGATTTTAAAAACATCTGAACTTTACAAACACCACTGAATTAATGTTCCGTCTGGTGAGAGGGTTGAGGTCTGAGAAAACAGTTTCAGAGGTATACAAACACATATAGAATACGGATTCTCATCCGATACGTGCCGGGACGAAGATCTACCAATAGAAATATGATATTATGTATTTTCTTAGATCTAAGTGTAAAATCACGGATGACATTAAACTGTTTGTTTTGCCATATTAAGTCTTTATTTAAAACTTCAAAGCCGTTGATGAATAGGATTCACTACAGCGTTAAGGGTGCTGAGAGTTGAGGATGGCCAGCTGTTCAGCCTCAATGATATGCGCCAACATCTGGATGGAGCCCAAGGCCCGTGCTAGGTTATTGTGTGCAGATTGTTCTCCCACTGATAATAATACGGCACTCTATCATTTCATTGAAATACTGCCTCTGATACCTGCTCGTTTCACGGCGTTCCGATTTTTTGACTGACATTTTGAGCTTTTCATCATCTAGTCTGACAGCTGCAGAAGCTGTAAACAAGGCAGTTGTCTTGCTCCCCTTCAGGGCACAGAGACAGATAATGGTTAGGTTCTTCTCACTTTTGGGAAAAGTGATGTGAAAATAATTTTGTTCATTAGTATAGCGAAATAGTTATATCTAATACGAATGTTGTATTTGACGATCATTTAAAAATAAGATGTTAAAAATATGAAGCCTGACCAGCAGGAAGAACACCTTCTCCGCCCGAAGCTTAAACTTTCTCCATGTCTGCAGTTATTCTTAGTCTCCATCTTGTACTGAGAACATCTTGTGACCTTTCCTTTGATCTGCTGCTTTTATAACACATTGGTGGGGGGGACAGAAAAAAGCCTGAAGAACACAGTTAATATTTCTTTGAAGATAATTGGAGTGAAGAAGACAGACTTGGGTTCTTTTTAGGACCAGCGCACGTCCAGGGAACTTATACATCTACTTATTACATACAGCGTTGTTACGGCACGTTTAATATTGAGTTATCATGTTCAGTCGCTGTAATAAGAATACATGCAGTTGTTAGTTGACCACCTGGTATTAATATGTGATCTGTATCTGCATATATTATCTGTATAAGGAACAATGCATGATAATGCAGGTGTAAATGCACACTGAACACATTGAAATGGATCAGCCTGACCACGTCTTCAAATGGTCTGACTGGAGCTGTGAGCCGATCTCAAAAATAATTAAATATAAACAAAAAAGGTCATTATTTTTTTATCGTCAAAATGATCTCTGATTGGCTGGATGACACACTGTGAGTGAAACAAAAACAAATATCTCTATAAATTTGGGAAATGAAGGGGCTACTGGTATTCAAAATCCCACCTCACTACATATTTGTTTGCGTTCCTTGTGGAAATGTAACATTTAAAACAAAGAGCAGTCGTCTGTGTTTCCAAATGTGACATTTATTTTTTATTTTTTCTCCACTGCCTGAGCGGATACTCAGCTTTTTGAAGTGAAACCTTTCAAATTCTGGAAAAATCACTCTAGAGAAACAAGCCGAAGCTCCTCGGAGAGACGAGACGAGCAGCTGAGTGACGGACGGATGAGAAGATGTGGAGCAGGTGGATGGAGGAGGGGGAGGCGGGGGGGACTGAATGAACTGAGAACAGAAGGAAAAGAATGAATGAGAAAAAAAGATGAAAAGGTAGGATGGAGGAACTGAGGAAAGGACAGAAGAAGGGAGGGTGGGGGATTTGGGGAAGGAAGAGGAAGAGGGGGGGGGGGGATACATATGGGCATGAATAAATTCATACTAATGAAGCCTGACTGATGCACTGCTTCCAACCAGCACCTCATCTAATCCGCTCGCTGGGAGAGAGACACAGACGGACACAGAGAGGGAGAGAGGGAGAGAGAGAGAGCGGAGGAGGGCAACTGAGGAAGAGAGAGAGAGAGTTGGAATCCCCTCTTGTCTGGCGGCCCAGATTATCTCTGGCAGTGAAGCATGCTGGGAGCCAGGGAGCCTCAGCCACGGCAGATTGTGGTCTGGCCAAGGTTACAGTAGCCAGGACCGCGATTGGATTGGACCGTATTTAATGGTCAGCGTTGGACAAGGGCAGCCAGGAGCTGTGGAGCTCTCAAAACATATGTGTTCACAGCACATTGCTACTGTCTGCACATTACTGAGCTGGCAGACTCCGTCATGATCCAACAGGACTGAAATCAAAACACTTCAGGGCCAAGACGTGTCTGTGTGCCACAGACTGTGTGAAGCCTGATTGGCTGGGAGAAGCCTCAGTCAGGACAGTTTGAACATTTGTTTGGTTGTGTTTGCTGTCTGACCCTGATCCCACCTCACCACCCACCTGCTAAGCACCAAATAGCAGGAAAATGTATGTAGATTATGAATTGGAGGATCACCTGTTTGAGATTGGAACATTTTCACCAACATTACTGATTAGACGTATAGGCTATGTTTTGACAATGGTTCAGACCACGCTGGACGGATTTTGTTGCAGCCGTGGTCGTTTATCGTTGACAGTCAGGAGATAAAAATCATAAAGTGTGTGGTGTTGAATGATTCTTATACTGTAGTTTGCCTTCTGATTTGCCTATTGTGAAATTCCCTCCAGTCGTTCCTGAGGTATCACATTCACGAGAATGGGACGGTTGGAAAACATGCAAATGGCAGAGCAAGTAGAGAAGTAGTGCTGTGAGTGATTAGCTTTTAATTTAGAATTGTCTTGACCAGAGGTCTGTACTACGAAGCAGGATTTGGGGTTAACGAGGTAACTTCAGGGTTAAGCCTTCATGGTTTTCAGTCCTACGAATGTGGTTCACTTCTTACCGGGGTAGATCGCCATGGTAACTTATGCTGAACGGCTAACCTGCTCCGGAGCAGGTTATGTTCCAGATAAGACTCGTATAAAAGCACCGCCTACTGACCAATCAGAGCTCGGTGTGCAGATCGTATGATGATATTACATAAATACGAAGAAGTGACAGATGCAGGAAGGACAGCTGAATGTATGCTGTGGGTGTCTACCACTTTGAATTATGTTTTTATATTTATTCTTTTACTTGCTCTCGAGTTCGTTTCACTCCGCCGGAGACGAGGACGCAGCTGAAAGAAGGCTGAAAGAACGCTGAAATAGTCATACACGCCACAACCTTGTCAAAGGGCGTAATGAAGTCTAGTCTATTCATCCATTACACTTCTGAAAGCTATTTATATCTAAACGACTATACCTGACGTTTGAGTATTCTGTTAAATGAATAAGTCTGTTAATTTACACAATCATACATTGGCATTTTTTTCTTTTGCCAGCTGTCCTTCCTGCATTTGGCAACTTCAAATGTGTTACATCTAGCTTGAATTATGTGTTTAACTTCTTCGTATTTGTCTAATATAGTTTGCTCTTCCTTTGTAAAATGTGCCGCTCTGTCTGTCTGTCTGCAAGTTTGTAGACTTGTCCATGTTTGTGATTGGTCAGATGCTGTAAACACCGCCCCGTTAATGTGAACGCGCTCATAGACAGACTGAGAAACCCTGGGTTGATTTACTGAGTTGATAACCAGCGTCGTAGGACCGCTTAGCGGGATTTCGTTTGTTAGGGTTAGTTAAGCCAGATAAGGAGAAGATACCCTGGGTATGTTGAACTCGCTTCGTAGTAGAGGCCCCAGGTGTCCCTCTGTGTTCTGTTGATTATCCCTGTGTCTGTGTGTCAGTTCCATGTCTTGGTGTTCTAGGTGCAGCTCCCTTGCTGCGTATTGAGGCACCTGTGTGGCTGGGTCTACGTTAACCTTTTTGCCTTATTGGGAAGTAAATGTTGTGTTATGTTGCTTCCAACCCGGTTTTGTGTCCCTCTTTGTGTCGCACCTTTCGAGCAAGTCGTAACATAATGGGGGCTCGTCCGCAGTGCTGTCGGTTCCAGACTTTGCGATACCGTTGAAGCGGGAGGTGGATGCGAGTGGTACTGGAGCTGGTGCTGTACTGCTACTGGAAGGTTCCTTCAGCATTGTCTGTTACTTCTCTAAGAAGTTCTCTGCAGTCCAGCACAAGTGTAGCACCATCGAAAGCAGCCCTAGCATGCTCTGGGCCCTCCAGCATTGGCTCGACTCTTAAAGATCACAACCTTCTTGTGTTCCTCAATCGGATGTAGAACAGTAATCAATTGCTCATGCATTGGGCCCTCCACAACTTCAGTGTAAAAATCTGTTGCAAAAAGGGGCGTGACAATGTTGGGAGAGGGTTGCATCTAGCACGCCGTCGTGTCCCTCTTTATGTTACAGCTTTATAGCCAGTCGTAACAGCAGAGATCAGCTGAAAATCACCTCACTCTGATGTTCCTCCAACACTCTCTGAAGAGTTTACGGTCCTCATCCACAAGGTGCATTTTGCTCCTTCGATTTCTTTGCCTTTTTCCACACAGATTGCAGCATAAATTAGAATTCATGTTCTTGTGAGAGATTCGAGGTCTCACCTATTTTTGATGCAAGCCACGCGGTTCACAGCAAACAAACAGACAGTGAATTGATCGTTTGATAGTATATTGACATCACAAAGCAATTACGCCTATGGCACTCAAATGGCTATAGCAGCGGCCCTGCTCCACATGTACGGCTGTGTTGTGAATGAAAGCAGTAACATTGCAAGGACAAGCACATAGACGTCCGTCTGATGAAAGACGCTTTCACATGGAATGAGCGAACCAATGACAAGACTCCGCTGACCAAAGACTTCACATATGTGAATCCGTGACTTGTTGGACAAAAGCAGCTCCTTCATGTCCACCATGATCCTGATAATAATAATAGACGTCTTCCACCGCATACAAGTACATCCGGTCTTGCCCCATTTTCTTCTTCTTCTTACTCTGTTTTATGGTGGTTGGCATCCATAAGTGTTGCATTACCGCCAACTGCTGGACCGTCCCTTGCCCCATTTAGTGAAAAAACACTAGCTGTACCTGAGAGGTTAATTTACCAGGAACTATGTGTGAAAGAGGCTTGAAAGATGGCAAATCATTTTTATATTTCTACATCACCCAGGTTTACAGGTGTGTATCTTACATCTGTAAGTACATTTCTGGAATACATAAACTGTATTCATGTCTCCCATCATCTGGACCTAAGAGCAGTGCTCCTGTTGGATCTTTTGAAGGCTTGCCAAAGTGCTTTGATAACTCCATGCCCCAGAGCCGCTCCTTTGATCTTCAAATCAAATGCTGACTCACTATTGTGTTCTACTACCACTGATGAGAGGTTTGATCTTCTCATGAGGACGACAACTGTCAATGACAGCCTATATGATCAATCACAACTATTACTGAAGGCGTCACTGAAAATTTCACTCTTTCTACCATGCAACTTCCCACATTTCTCATTTTCTATTCGCATATATGGTAGTTAGTAGTTAGTGCACTACCTCTTGTATCGTACAGCAGTGGCTGCTGTTACACATCTACACTATATTCAATTCAATTTATTTTCTTATAGCATCAAATCATAACAGAAGTTATCTCAAGACACTTTTCATATAGAGCAGGTTTGGACCGTACTCTATAATGTTAAGACCCAACAAGAGATCCCACCATGAGCATGGACTCGTTGCGACAGTGGCAAGAAAAAACTCCCCTTCTATTAATGCAGACTAATATTCCCAGCACTTCCTGCTGCTTCTTCACTTTCCTTGAAGCTGTGCATTAACATGAACATCAATATACTGCAATCTTCATGTCAATCATTTAATGTGATCGTAATACGTCTCTGAGGTATTTTTAATAAATCTATGAGAGCAAGCAAACCCAAACATTATATTGGATTCTGCATGTTAACTTAAAGGTGCCCTGTGGGGTATTGTATTTTAAATCCTGTTTACATCCATGTTTACTTCACTATCGCTCTTCTTCTTCACTGCCTTTTCTGCCGCACTGCAGCATATCGTGCCGTGTTACCGCCACTTGTAGATCAGTGAAATAATGTGAGACCATTGGCAGGAGGTAGACCCTGTTTAACTATATTTGAAATGCATCTTGGGCGATCGGAGCGCAGCTAAATACAAGTGTAAACGACCACCAAGACAAACCACTTTGACCACATATCTTTTGTAAGGTAAACGCTAATGTGTCCTGATCAAGTGGCAACCTCCGAGGCTGAAAAATGAAACCAATGCGAAAGTGCCACAAACTGCAGTTCATCGAATGGCCACTTGAGGCTGGCTCCAAAAGGGAGTCAATCCCCATTGACCTCCATGTTACAATGCCCGACTTTACAGCAGAAATAAACATGTTTACTGCCTGGTACAAAATATCCCTCTGACATCTGACAGAAAAGAGGACTCTGAGGAGGTGTGTGCTTTATGGTGAATAACATTAATGCACGAATTGAAAGAACTGACAGGATTACATTTTACTGGAGTTGTAACGTTGCCTTGTACGATTTCATGTGACAAATAAATTGATTGATTTGAAGACGTCTGTGCTCCAGTTTTTTTTCCTTTTCAGTGAGTGTAATTCTAACGTTAGTATTGTTTTAAGTAGACCTTAGCACCAGTACCAACAAAAGGGTTAACGTTAGCTGGCGACATAGAGTAGCATATAGCCCTTTCTCTTCCATGATATAGCCTAGTTTCTTAGCCTTCGAACTAGGTGGGTGTTTTCCAGCAAACCAGGCTTCATCAGCCCGCCTCAACTCCATCCATGCTCCACCTCTTTGCTCATTTTTGGATTAACCAGAGTCGCTACTGCCAAGATGGCGACGGCGGGAGATGCCCACTTTGAACTTAATTTTTCTCTTCAGAACCCTATGGGTGACGTCACGGAGACTACTTCCATATTTTATACAGTCTACGATCCTGATGCGACGTAAAAGGAAAATACGTCATCAAAGCCTCGGCTCTCCTTTTGTTCCTCCTTTTCCTCACCTCCAGTTGGTTCTCAGATAGTTTTAAACTGGCTTTGTCCATGACATCTAAGCCCATACAGGTATATTACGAGTGCATCAAACATCTTGGGTTTGCCTGGAACATTACAAGGAATAAACACATTCTGTATTGCTTTGATTTTTTCTTCTTCTTCTTCTTTTAATTTCCGGTAGATTAAGCACAGAAGTGCATTGCTGCCTCCCGCTGATTAAAAACAACAACGCATTTGATCTTTGCAAATGGAAACGGTGTCTGTCTTTATTTGAACAGAGATCCGATCACATGTGGACACACATTCTAATGCCAGGTGTGAACTGATGTACCTAGAGCTGTCCACTTGTGATTGGATCACCCATGCATGCTAATGCCAGGTGTGGACAAGACTACAAGACTACAGAGGCTATAAAGTCCAACACATTAAAACTCAATGTGAAAATGTTACTACTAACACTAATATGGTGAGCTAGAGTTTGACCAAAATTTCCGTCTCCTCCAATAATTATTTAGGTTTGAAAACTGTTTTTCAAAATGTTTCTCCATTTTCTGAAATTTGAAAGACGTGGCAACTATATAGAGAATACCTGTAAACATAAACTCCATCTTGTGTTGTCACAAACCCAAAGTGAAGTGTGTAGTAACAGTGAAATAATAAAACTGATAAAAAAAGAAAAAGCCCCAGCAATGGAGATAAAACAAATACAATAAATAAACAACATGCTGTGTGACAGTGACAAGATGAGCTCAAACCAAAGATAATAGAAAAGGCTTTGGGATAAAAGTCTGAAAGGTAATTTAAAATGCGACGGCGATGTGCATGATGAGCTGAAGTGTACTCACGATGTTGTTGTGTTCAGGCAGGTGGTTGTTGCTCAGCAGCTCATCCTCCTGAACCAGCGGGGAGGGTCTGGGAGCAGGAGGGGGGGTGATGTCTGCAGGCAGGGAGCCGGAGCTCCCCATCCAACTGATAGAGTTACCTGCATGGAAACACAGCCCCATCACTGCCTCTGTGTGTGTGTGTGTGTGTGTGTGTGTGCACTCAGCTGGCCTGCATGCTGCGATGCTGCATCTCAGTGGGCGTGAACCTACATATCTATTTGGCAGCTTTATTGTTTGAGCTGTCGGCAGCTTGATAAATCACCGAGCTTTATGGGAAGTGCATTGATACATCGATCCAGGCTTTAGTGTTTGGACATACAGACTCAGTGTGTATCGACAGCCCTATTGACAGCCGCTGTGATTAAGTGACGGTCGAAGGGCTTTACCCTCATCACACCTCCTGAGCCCAGCTGTATAGCCTGAAGCTGCACTAGATAGACACTGTGAGAGTCTCATGAATGCTAAGGCTGTAGCATGTCGCTGACATATAAAGAGGTAGAGGAGGGTTCACGCTGTGAACAGCGCTGCAGGAACCGACCGCCCAAAGAGATTCAGCAGACATTGGTGTCGAAGACAATTTTCATTAATTCCCTTTGAGTTGTTCCTCCAGAGTATCTTTGATGGTGACACATAAATTCTGTTTTCATAATTCTGGTCCTCAGATACATTATTTAATCAGGGTTTATAAAAACAATATGGATAGCAGTATTGTTGGAAAGTCTTTTGAATGTTCCCCAAAATACTAAATAATAAGTGATTTGGGGTAAAAAGCATCTGAAATCACACTGAGGGCATCATGGGACAGTAACACATGCCATGAAACCATAAGAAATAGTAATTTTAATAAAATTATTTCCTTTTTTAGGATATTCATGATTAGAAAAAAATGGTTGCACCAAATTATCTTAAGCTATGTCCTTAGGAAGCTTCTTTAAATAAATAAGATCCTTACATGCAATGGTGCTCTAAGGAATTCTTTCAACCCAATTTGCAGAAATATCCTGAACAGCAAAGATGAGTAGCCTTAGTTCGACATTATGGTAAATATTCTCTTTTTTCCCCAATATTGGAGATGAGAAGAATGATACAAATCTGTGAGCGAAAGGGTAACTTTTTCAAACTGGGACAACAACTCTAGAAACTGGTCCAGTATTGATGGAGAACGCTGCAGACGATAGCAGCTAAACGGGCTGTAATGTAATCCTTCGGGCAACTCCTCACCGTCAATGTACGTTCACTAAAAGCGATTGTTTTTGCCGCTGACAGGCTCAGATTGTTATAGAGAGGCCTCCCTGTCACGGTCTGGCTCGGTGCCCAGAGGCTGTTGGACTTTTTGTTAAGACTTTATATCTTGCATTATATCTTTTTAGTGGCCTTGTTTAGTGTCTCCTGTTATATATTTTGATACACTCACCATATGTGTCATGTCTAGTTTTACTTCCTGCCTTTGTATTTTCCCACCTTTGTGATTAGGCTCGTTCCACATGAACTGCGCCTGGCCTGGAAAGTAGACGGTATCAGGCGGCAGCAGCAGCGAGGGGGGGGGCGGTGACTAAAAAAGCTGCGGCCAAGTCGGACACTTTCCAGCAGCCTTCAAAGAATTAACAGGAAGTCACAGAAATATTTACATTCTGTTAGATCTGATCTGTGGGCTACTTGTAGTTTGCAAACCACGTTCGGATTTATTTATATTTGTATGTAAATATATGTGGAAATGTGCGTGTATGTCCGCCTTGTAAAGCACTTTGTAATTGCTCAATTTGATATGTTTATAAATATCCTTCATTATCATTATTATTATCAACCACATGAGATGTCTGTTAACAGATGGAACCTCCATTGCACAATATGAGACTAATATCCTACAATCTAGTGTATAATATTAGAATTACACAGAAAGTTCAGACTTATAAGTGTCTGACAACATTATGGAAAGAACCCCCACAGAGAAATACAATTTTTTTTTTACCTTTCGCTTGATCCGGTATGTTTGTTACTGTGTCTGACCAAGTCTCGCTCGGGAGAAGTCTCGTTCTGAAATCTCATCCACAATGTCGAAATCAGCTAAATATGGAAATCTTTTAGATAACACTAAGCTGCTACTTCAACGCAACAAACTCCTCTCTCCAACTCTCACTCACGTTTCCACTGTTCTTCCGTCTTCCAGCAAAAAGTCACATGACACAATAACAAACAGACCGGATCAAGAGAAAGTTAAGAAAAAGGTTTTATTTCTCTGTTGGGTCCTTTCTATAATAATGTTGGCAGACACTTATAATAACAATCTGATCCTGTTAGTGGTAAAAACAAGCACTTAAGTGGACGTACAGTGACGGTGCAGAATTGCCCCGATATATATGATATAGTACATCACAGCCTGTTTAGCGTCTGCAGCGATCTCCCTCAATACTGGACCAATTTCGAAGAATGCTGTCCCCATTAGTCACTTAGGCACAAAAACATTGGAAATAGGGTCCAGGTTGAAAAATCAGACTCTTTAAGTGCAGACTTGGAGTCAGGATGTGGTTCGGTTAGCTTAGCATAAAGACTGGAACCAAGGGGAAACAGCTAACCTGGCTCTGTCCAAAGGTAAAAAAAAGGAAACAGCTCTAAAGCTCACTGATTAAAATGTTGTATCTTTGTTATTTAGTCTCGACACCAACATGGGGAAAAAAAGAAAAGTTTTTGGAACTATTTCTTGACAAACAACAGTTAATCATCCATCCAGTACTTCTGTGCCGTGTCTCCGGCTACAATGTGCGTTGCCAGATACAATTATTGGTTTTGGTTTTGGTGTCTGTACAGGCCAACTGGTTCCAAACCTGGCAACCTCGCTGTGATAACAAGACTCTGGTAAGCCGTGCACAGTTATGGAGTCCAACTGTTGTTTGCCACAAAATAGTTCCAGCACATTACTCCCTCTAAAATTACAATTTTTTGCATTTCAGTTTGTGCAAGGATTAATAAGACAAGATAGAAAATGTGTGAGCTTTAAAGGTGTGTGAACTTCAGGCAGAGCCAGGCTAGCTGTTTCCCCCTGCTTACAGTCTTTATGCTAAGGTAGGTTAACCTAACTCCAGCTCTGTACTTATCACGCTCTATCAGAAGTAACGCAAATAACCATATTTCCCTGAAATATTGAACTATTCCTTTAAGGCACCTTTAACAGCTATCTAAAGTAACTACTTTCTTTTTCATTGACCAACAGAATAAAGTCTTGTCTATTATTTCTCACCACATTTGTTGGTTGAAACGCTTCCTCTTTCTAATCACGTTCACTTTGTAGTATCAGTTTTCTATGGTGTGATTAATGTACAAATACAAGTCCCACCTCCTCTGTATGGATGGTATGGCTCCTTTTTTGTCTGATTCTCACCAGACATTTTAATAATAACCTCCCTATAAAACAACAACGGTGAAAAAATGAGCAGAGGGCCCTTGTTGAATCCCCATCCTTTCCCGCTCTGTGTGTGTGTACACAAGTATCCATCAAGTGCAGTGCACATAGTAGAATCCACATGGCATTTTAATTAGTTTTTGTCTATAGCGTCCTAGACAGCCAACAGTTCTTTTCTCTGAAATATTACCTGGCCCAAGGTCGGGTATAAATTATATTGTGGTAATTTAATGAAATGCAGATTTAGGTGATATTGTGCTATGGTGGTGCATACGCCCAAACAAATTTGCAATTAATCAATTTTTTTTTCATCCGCTTATCTGGGGCAGGGTCATGGGGGGGCAGCAGGCTAAGCAGAATATTCCAGGCGTCCCTCCCCCCCAGCAACATTTTCAAGGACCCCCAGGCGTTCCCAGGCCAGATGAGGTATATAATCTCTCCACCGTGTTCTGGTTTGAAAACCTTGAAAGGAGACATCCTGATCAGATACCCGTACTACCACAGCTGGCCCATGAATCACCACAGCTGGCCCATTTCAACACGAAGGAGCAGCGGCTCTGCTCCGAGTTTCTTTCGGATGTCTGAGCTCCTCACCCTATCTCTAAGGCTGAGCCCAGACACTCGATCTCATTCTTTCCGCCACTCCCCAAAGCTCATGACCATAGGTGAGGATTGGAACGTAGATAGACTGGTAAATCGAGAGCTTTGCTTTCCGGCTCAGCTCCGTCTTCACCACAACGGTCCGGTACAGCGCCCGCATAACTGCCGACGCCGCACCGAACCGCCTGTCCATCTCCCGCTCCATTTTACCCTCACTCGTGAACAAGTTCCAGAGATACTTGAAGTCCCTCGCTGGTCACTCCCAACCTGGAGGGAGCAATCCACCGTTTTCCAGCAGAGAACCACGGCAATTAATATAATTAAACAATCAAACTGACACACTGAACCAGCAGCTCTGGTGGTTGGTAACCCAGCCTTGATGATAACAGTTAGGATTGGAATCAGGATTTGTTTAGTCTGAGCAAGAAAGGTTTAATTTTCCTGCTGGACTTTGAGAACAATTTTGTTTAAAAAGTTGCAAATACTACTTATATTGCAAAAAACCCCTCTGAAATTTGATCAAAATGTCATCAATGAACCAATTCAGTTTGAAGGGCCAATAGACAACAGGTAACTAAATTAGGGCTGTCAATTGATTAAAATATTGAATCAAGATTTATCATGATTGTCTATAGTTCATCGTGATTAATCGCACATTTTTTATCCGTTCAAAATGTACCTTAAAAGGAGATTTGCCAAGTATTTAATACTCTTATCAACATGGAAGTGGACAAATATGCTGCTTCATGCAAATCTATGTATATATCTATTATTGGAAATCAATTAACAACACAAAACAATGACACATATTGTCCAGAAACCCTCACAGGTACTGCATTTAGCATAAAAATATGCTCAAATCATAACATGGCAAACTGCAGCCCAACAGGCAACAACAGCTGTGAGTGTGTCAGTGTGCTGACTTGACTATGACTTGCCCCAAACTGCATGTGATTATCATAAAGTGGGCATGTCTGTAAAGGGGAGACTCGTGGGTACCCATAGAACCCATTTTCATTCACATATCTGGAGGTCAGAGGTCAAGGGACATTCACTCTAGTTTTAAAACTAACCTGAAATTAGTGGCGTTAAAACAAATTTATGTTAACACGTTATCATCGCTAACATTGACAGCCCTAAAATAAATCAAACTCATCAGATCTGAAGTAGTCCAGCTCTGCTAAATCACTGCACAGACCACACACAGTATATGAAACATGTATAGAGTGTAGACTCACGCAGGCAGGTGTTGTGGGTGAACATGCGCTGCAGTCTCAGACAGTCCTGCCACTGGTTGCCACTGCCTTCACAGTTACACCACAGCGACACGTCTGCAGAGCCGTTACTGATGTAGTTGGGCGTCATGATGGTGCCTACAGGTCAGAGGGGTCAAAGTTGGCAAATGTTAGCTTTGGACAAGTCAAAGGACCTACATGTTTTACTTTAATGTTAAAGGGACTGTTTGTAACTTTTTACACGTATAAATCTACCGGGTCGGGATCCCATGCGCGCTCCCATATGTGCGCTCGCGTGTGGCCGGAGTCTCTCCTCCTCTGCCTGCCTGCCCTCACTGACACAGAGCGCGCGTTCTCGCTCTCTCGCTCCACATCTAGACGTGCATGCGCGCACACTCCACACTGCAGAAGAGTTAATAGCTCTGAGAGTATCTAGTGAATGTACAGTGGACGTTTGTGCAGAAATAACTGCTGCAGCTCCTCCAGACCAACAGAGGTTTTCCGTGTCTTGTGAAGTGACGGGGCTCCGCAGCGAGAAACGTTGTCGTTTCCGACCGGGTGCCGGTGTCTCCCTGCGGGCGCAGTCGGAAGAGGATAACGTTTCTCTTCCTGCTTCAGCCCCGGCACCGACAGTGATATTGTGCTTTTAGCTGACGTGTGTCGCCTCACTGTTTTGTGCGATGCTCGTTCATGTCTATTTAGAGCGAGCAAGCTGGAGCCCGACGCTGACTTTCGTTGACTTAACGGCCACAGGTGTCGCTGTTAACAAGCATTTCTGAAAGTTACAAATAGTCCCTTTAATAAATCTGTATCACAGTCAAACACAATCACCAGAAACACATCAGCCTGAAAGCCTCTGGCTTCTACTCTGCATTTTACTTTGAGCAATTTGGGAGGAAATCAGCTAAATTGTTTCATGGAACCACACAGAAAGAGGATACTGTTCTTTTACTTCAAACTAAATTTGAAACATAGCCTGTAGAAAAACATGATGTAGGCTCTGTGACGTTTCCTGGGGGAGCTGAAGGGACATTTTGCCTGGAGTCGGTGTTTTTCTGCTCAATGCCGTCTTGGCAACTTTGAGAAGCAGAAGGGCCAAATTTTGACAATAATGTGGATGAAGCTGAGGTAGCAAACACCTCAGCTGAGTGCGACATAAAACATCCCACTTTTACGTCTTGAAGAAACAGTTCAACAGTTTTGGGAAATACACTGACTGGCTTTCTTTCTAAGAGGGAGGTGAGATAATCAATAGCACTCTCATGCATTAACTTTAGAGTTGGAGCTGGGTCGATTAGCCTAGCTTAGCATAAACACTGCTAAAGCTCATTAATAAATGTTTTCTCCAGTGCACTGCATTCACATTGTGTGATTTACCTCGATCAGCTACCACTTTGTAAATATTTGGATGATGTTGGTTGTGCCTTTAAGAAAGCTATGAGCCTCATAGAGAAGTCATCCATCACTGTCAGGGCGATCAGAAAGCCACTCAGAGCCTCTCTATCCTCATCTCTTGTCAGCTGTCATGAGTCCTCACTTTCTATCTTGCTGCTTCTTCTCCTCCACCTCAGCTCTGTCTGATCGCCACGCTCACCCACTCTCTGTCTCTCCATCCATTACTCTCCCACTCCAGACATCTATCCTTACGCCATCCACTCCGCTCCATCCTCTCTACAGCCACGGTTATTTGGAGATTTGGGCATTATTCGTACTCTGTTTTAGAGAGTCTTAGGACCAGGGTCGGAAATGAACTTTTTTCACTGCCTACTCGACAAATGGTTTTATTTATTAGTGGTTATCAAATAACAACAAAGACTAAACTTAATTGTCATGTTTTATCTGTATTTAAGTAGGCTAAATTCTCTAAGATTTGAGGCAAACGGCGCAATACATATTTGGAGTTTCGCCCACATCCTAACTCAGCTATTTAGCTTACTATCTAAGTAGCATAAGAGATATAATTACTAGACTAGTCTTACTAGTTTGATAATTTGATGATGACTGATGATGATCTATTTATTGATTGGTAATAAATTGGTGGTAAATTACAATGTGGGGTCCAACAGGACAGGCTATATATATATATATAGAGAGAGAGAGAGATAAAACTTGTCGTGGTGCCTCTTTTCAGATCTTTATCAGAAATCAAAACCACTGCAAACTTATAATCTATAGTTCAAATGCCCAAGGCCTCTCTAGTTCCAGGGAAACCTGTATTTGGATTTCTAAAATGTCCTGCAGACAAACTCGATAACATGCCAAAACATCCTCTCCTGGAAGTTAAGTTGAGCTAAAATGCAGCCTTCTATTTCATGTGATTCTCATCATATCTCCTTTCCCATCTCTTCCCCCCTTGCATCCCGTACCGATGAGTCCAGCGTAGGCTCGGAGGCACAGGCCTGCTGAGTCTTTCAGACAGCCGCTGGCCGTCAGAGGAGAAGGCTGGCAGTTATTAAGGAAGTCAGCCAGTCTGGACCTGGCAACAACACAAACAACAACTCAACATCAAACACAAGAAGCGGGCAGGAAATGTGGATGTGCATGTTGGAGTGGTGTTTACGTGCATGTAAATATGGGTTCAACAGATGTAGGGGTTTCAGTCCAATACCGATGTTCTTTAAAAAAAGGATTGCCACATTTTAGTTCTTGTACATTTTGTCTTTTCAATATTACTTTATGTTTGATACTTTTGCTTTGGACCCACTGGTCCTTCAGCTTTTTCTCTATTTATAAAGGGGATTTATATGGATTTCTGAGGGCAAATACCAACTTGCTATTTTGTGCCGATTTTTAATGTCCTTAAATTTGTATTAGCTATCACTGTTTTCCCCATACATTAAACATTTCAGGATGGAAGAGCCAATTAAACCGTCATGGCACACTAAAATTAATGAGCAATCATTATCATCATCACCATAAAGACCCAGCCACACCAGCACATAATAGATTGAAATTTGGGTGAAATATATTCAGTGCATGCAAGATAAATCCATAAATGCATTCACAGAAGAAAAGTAAATCTGCAAGAATTGTTCTCATAGAGTTCAACTTTGATGAACTTTGACACATGAATTGGCACCATGGACCAATAGCAAACCAACTTCACAGTGCTGAGCTGTGAGGAAATGGGGAGGTGGAGAGTCCTAAACAGAGGAAGCTTCCATAACAGCTGTGTTGCAGCATCCAATTTCATGTAATCCTACTCTGTCAAAGTATAAACTGCTCTACAGATAAGGTTAGGAAATGAATAATGTGATATATTTATTTTATTACAATTTAGACTAACATAAGCTGCTTTGGAAGATTACTTGGTAAACTATTTACTCGTTTGCATTTGGTCTCAAACATTATTTTACCATCTGAAGTTGCTCGCCAACTAGCCCTGCAAATAGCCACTATGTCATCCAGCGCTACCTATTTTGCAGACTGGTGTGATAACAATTTATTCATGCACACCTGTGCTGACTCTGTTTGGGTGAGAGTGAGAGAAGGTTCTGTAACTTGGTGCAGTTTTGGTTAAGTTATTTAAAGCTTCAGTAGGCAGAAAGTTTTTGGCATCATTGGGCAAAAAATATTATAATTCAAGTAGACTTCTGCTCCTCCTCATGGCTCTGTTTTCAGGCTTTAAAAAATAGAGCCCTTGACGGGAGACTTTGACCAATCACAGGTCATTTCAGAGAGAGTGTTCCCATTGGCTGTGCTCCGGCTGGTGGGCGGTGCTTGGTATTTCCTCAACTGATCTCAATGCGGCTGCCGGGTCACCAACTTTCTCATTTTGCAGCTAAACAGTACACTACAAGATGGTTCTATAAACATTTGAGGAGAGAAATAGGCATATTTGACCATTTGATCAGAGTTTGCGAGTGATTGACAGCCAGCTCTAATAGACGGCAGCTAGATGGCAGACTCCAGCTCGGCTCTGATTGGTAGTTTTCCTCCGGTCTGTGAAATCTTGCAGATGCCATTACAAGCACCGGAGGACACCGAGACACATGATTTTTTTCATTCATTTTATGAAAATAACTTTTTCTAATCATATTTGCTCCATTTCTACCCACTGCAGCTTTAAATGTCAATGTTTTATTATGAATATACAATTAAATTTAAATTTTCCATGAAAGAAAAGTTACAAAAATGTTTGTGTATGCTGTCAATTATAGTTCTTAAGAATATGCAAAATTCGGAAAAGGCAGGTTGGACTTTAAAAACAACAGAAATCAGAATTGGCCAAGACGGTTGCAATTGGTGCATCTCTAAACCTGCCCTATATGATGTAATTTTATAGTCTTTTACATTTTAATTAACAAACAACATCAGCCGTCTAACCTGCAGAGGTCATCTCGGCGGCAGAAGCTCTGCTGGTGGAGGCAGTTAGGTTGCAGACCCTCCATCTCCTGGTAGGAGCAGGAGGGTACGATGGTTTTCCTCCTCCTCTCACCGCACAGAGTGTTGGTGCAGGGGCAGAACAGGACACCCAAGCTGTACTCCTCAGGGACCCTCTCCAGGAAGCGCCGCAGGGCCCGGTGGCACTTGTGCTGGTTGCATCGGCTGGTCCCGGGCATCCGTTTGGTGCAGGCCAGGACATACTCTGATCGCAGAGAGCCACACTTCTCGTACAGGCCGCAGTCCTGTGCTGCCTTCAGGCACTGGTTCTCACCATCCAGTTGCATGAAAGATGAGGCTGAGGGGGGTGAGGAAGAGTCGAATTAGCCAAACACAAAACACATATACAGAAAGTTATGAAGAGGGAAATGGAAGTGCCAAGCCTCATACAATAATTGCTCAAAAAGTACATTTTATAGCTATTATTGTTTAATCTACAGGACTACATGGGTTATGTGTAAACATGGGGAATAAAAACTCCCACACAGTTAAGGTTCAGAGTTCCTATTGGTTAGATTTTTACATTCTGACAGAAAGGAGGCTTGTGGAAATATGTCGATGTATACTCAGCGTTTGTGTGCCAAGAGTGACAATTATGGGACTGAGAGCTGCTTCAACCTTGTTTTTCTTAACAACTATAGCCTTTCACTTCATTAATGGTCATCATCCTTCCTCAGTAGCCTTCCCTTAAATTGAACTGATCCCAAAAAAGATTAGAGGTAATTAACTCACAAACTTCACAGTAAACTCAAATAAACTAAAGAAAAACTAAAATACAGATGAAATAAACTAATGAATTGTATTTAAACACCATCATTTGGTGTCCTTAAAGTAGGGGAAAATTCACCATTTGCAGACTGGGTGAGAGTAGGAATACCAGAGGAAGAAACTCGTAAGTTAAATGAAATAAGTCGTCCCCTGGCAGACCAGGCCACCAGCGGCCTGCTACTTTGGGAACCTTACAAGTGTTGGAGCAAAAATGTAGAGTTTACTTTGTCCTGAGGGTGGTGGAGGAAAACTCATGTAATCTCCAAAATGGGAATGGGTTCATCCTCCGGGGTGCGTATGCCTATGCTCAGTAAACTTCATGGCTATTCAAAATAGAAAAAGGCAAAGACAGGGCCACATGGTCAAAGTTTGACCAAATGATCACCATTTGGTAAAAGAAACTTTGGTCATGTGGTGGACAATCATGATGATTTATCCTCTATGAATATCCACAGCAAAATTTAAAGGAATACTTCATGCACAAAATGACCATTTGTATATCAGTAACTCACCCTGTCTTACCTTGAATTTGTGAAGAAAACTTTGTTTTTCTCGCATGCCTCCACACGGCCCCCGTTTACTTCAATTCATCAAGACTTTTCTCAGTTTTTGATTCTTCACTCACCACGGAGGCATGAGAGAAAAACTTTCTTTGAGAATTCAAGGTAACACAGGGTGTTCCTTTGGGTTTGATCCTTGGGCTCCACTTCCAGTGGGGCAAAAGTAATGTGAGTAATGACTGACTGTAACCTGCTAGCTCAGTAGTCAAATCCAGCCCAGGGTGTATATCTTCATCCTTATGAACTTTAAAGCTATTTTTCTGGCCCCACAACTGAAAAATAAGCCAGCCAACAAATCAACAATTTCATTTTCATATCAGTTTCGTTTGAAAGTCTGGCTGGTCTAGCTAATCCAGCCCAGGTTACCCAGCACCACCAATATGAATGTACAAAGACACATTCAGAAGGTGTAAATAGGTGCTGAGTCTGAAAAAAAGGAGAGAGGAACAGAGTGTCCTCAGCTGGACACTAGTTACTATATCTTCCCTGATACATATTAATAAGCATGTCTGAGGCTTATGATTCATTGAGCAGCTTCACTTGTATGACTACGTGTGTGACAGTGATGTACACCAGCTCAAACTCATTACAAAGACTCCACAAATGACTGCTGTGTGTGTGCTCGTGTCTGTGTGCATGTATCAGAGTGTGTTTTACCTGCCACTAAGGAGGCCATGCGAGTATCCATTCGTGTGTCGTCATAGGGAGATATTTCCAGCTCATCCTCCCCTGCACGGTAAAAAGGAACACATAAACGTTGGCCAACAATCGAGGGATCATTTACAATGTGACCCACAGTAGCTCGGAAGGAACAAATGTAAGACAAACAGTGGCAAAGAGAGCGAACGGTAATTGAGAAACACACCAATGAAACTCAATGTGACCTCCCTTTAAATGCAGTGGAAGGAGGTCATCAAAGTCATCTGCAACAGGGCCAAGAAATGATTTGAGAAGATGAATAAAACAAATGCGTTACTGTGTTTTTCACAGTTGTCCCGTTAAAGAAAAGCTGTTACGTTGGCTGTGATCATTAAGGCCATGTCCACTCTGAGGCAGGTCAATTTGAAAATGTAGTGTCCAAACTCCTTCTTGCAAAACTAACTTTAAGTTACCTTGTGACTGACATCAGATTTTCAGGATCTATAAACAGGCAAGTATTTAGCAAGCTTTCAACTGCTGAACATAAAAGTCTGATGATTACTGTTTGATCCCTGTTTTAAAACTTTAACCTTTTCCTTTATGATACCGAGGTTATTGTGGTCGGTTATGTCATTGCACAAAGAGTCAAGATAACACTTTATGGAGGTATATACGAGTAAGCAATTCAGGAAAGAGATATGACAGTGGTGGAAAACCCTCCTATGATAAGAGGATCATGAGCGTAAACATGAGTCATCTGCAACATCAAACATGGACCCACACTGTCCAAATCACCCGACATTATAATGCAGTCATACAGTATAAAAGAGTGATAAACAGATCAAACCCAGTTATACTGGCTTCACCATCATGATAACCGAGATACAGTATATTCTCTGTCTAAATTAAGTTGTCAGCGTATTTCCTGACAGTTCACTGCACTGAATTGACATTTACTTTACAAAAGCTAATTAGAAGAACAACGTCCTCCCCTGCATCTCCTCTACACTGTAGAGGGGTCACTGAAGTGGAAGCATCCCTTTGCACATTCAAAACGTGCCTCTGTGAGTCTGTGATTAAGATTTTATCCTGTGGGGAACATGAATGTCTGGACCAAAAGCACTAATGTAACTAAAAAACAGTCCAACTGGCTCAGCCTTCCTCGACTGGACTGGAGTGCTCACATTGATTGGTGGATGTCACTATCATTTCAAAGACAGGGCTGTGTAACTTTGGGTAAAATGAAGCAAAAACTATGAAAGCAGTGCTCGAAGCTGATGTAGTCGAGAAGAGAATGAGGTGAGAAGATCAATATCAATCTCAACTCTCTTTGTTAAGTATGGAGCTAAAGTCAGGACATAGTAAGCCTATAGAGCTTAGCATAAACGGTGTGTTACAGCAACCCTGGCTCCATCCAAAGTGATAAAAAAAGAGACTACCAACACCTCTAAAGCTCACTAATTAAAATGTTACAGCTCATTTGTTTGATTAAAACAGACAGACACGAATAAAAATGCAAAAGTGGAAATAAAATGTGTTGTTCCAGACTAGAGGGAGTTACGTGGAGTAACTATTTTTTTGCTGAGCGAGGCTAATCACCCCCCAGGCTCCGGCTCTACTTAATGCACAATAAGAGTGGTATCAATCTTCTCTTCCACTCTCCTCTTTTGACATCATCATTGTTCTTCTTATTACAAGGGGCTTTATATCCGTGCAACACAACGTCATAAAAACAAACCTCAATACTACGGCCCCTCTGTTATTTAAATCTCATCAACATGGCCAACGTGAGAATAAAGGTGAGGAAGATAAGGTGGGCAGACCCGATGTCACCGCGAGCGTTGATGGACTGGTGGACGAGCCCTTTGTTGCTGCAAATTATTTAAGCATAATCAAAAGTTCAAACTCAATGAAGAATGTAATGGCATGTAAAGTGTTTATGTATGTAAATCCTATTCTAGGCTATATATTTATGGTAATGACACGCTAGAGCAGCCTAGCAGTGTTAGGAACTGAAGAGTGTGTAATTACACTAATGCTCCGCTGACTAATAGGCCACAGGGGAGGAGGAGTCCGCTGGCTAGCGTTAGCTCACTTACTGATGCACACATCACACCAGCACTCCGGATATGCTTCAGTTACTTTGTGTGTGTGTGTGTGTGTGTGTGTGTGAGGTCTTTTTGACTGGACCTCACTTCTACATGAGGCTGGTTTGGGATGATGACATATTTTATGGTTAAAGAAAGATGATCCAGGTTTGCGTAAAAGTGTTCAGATGAGGGTAATGGAATAAACGTACACTGGTCTTTGAGCTGGACATCCACTGTCCAGTCTGTGCTGCTGTAGCCATGATCACAGATTGGTTTTCTATAGTCTACTCCAGGATGTTTCTCTGGTTGTCTGTCTATGTCTGTAAATTACAACAAACGCCGGTGGCGTATTGCTTTAATGTTCATGAGGCGTGTTCTGCAGCCGGACTCATTTCACATGGTGGGACCAAACTTTAACTATCCTTAAGAGCTTTAAAGGATAATGCTGGCATCGACGTCTGTTTTTCTTATTGTCAGCAAGACTGATGAAAACAGCAAAACCAACAATAAATAAATTGAAACTACTGACACATACTGTCTGTGTATCCAAAGTTCTGCCATAGAGCTCCATTGTTGTATAAAAACACATCAATGATCCACACCGTTGCACTCGGTGACACACACACTGTAGTTTATTTTGACTCAATCTCAAATACACCGTCCTGCTGGCCCAAATACTCCCTACTAGAGCACTAAATATGGATTAATCCGCCGCTGAAAATCCACTATTTATATAAAGTTTTTTTTAATTATTGAGACATTTTTAAATGTGAGGTTTGAGGCTGAGAGTAAGGAAGTCAGAAAGCATTGACCGATGGCGTAACACATTGTTGGTGCTGGTATTTTGTAGGGGATTTTTAGAAAATAAAATTAAGAATAGCTCAGCTTTATCCTTTAAAGTGAGCCGATGTAACTTCAGCTGAACAGCAGCCACTGTGGCCACAAGCGGGACAATTACTGGATGCGTATCTTGCAATGAAAGCTGCACTGATACTGTTGTTTTGTCCTTCATGCCCATGTTTGAGTTGTTATAGCTCACTTGTTAGCATACAGTTAACTATTTACACATCCAGCAGACACAGAGCAACATTAACATCACTTTACGATGTGCTTTACACTTCCCCTGTGAGGACAGCACAGACATCAGCTGGAGTCCATGTAAGGACATCAGCTAACCATCCCTGTGTAACCCCGTACACTATAGTGTCCACCTGATGCATGTAAGTCCATTCTCTCTCTTTTAGCTCTGGTTTGGTCTCCACCAACTCCGGAGGGAAATATCTGTCTCTTCAGCTGCTACGTGCTCCACTATGTTCACCAGCTAGTTTTTAACTTTTTGTGTCTACTGTGCTGGTGCTGAGCAGGTAGTGTGCATCAGGCTTATAGGAGGTTGTTGGCTAAAAACAGCTACTAGCAACCTGAATGTACCCTCTCACTACATCCATACTGGGATTGGCTTCCCCATTAAGAATGTCATGATACCAGAAATTTTGCAGTCGATACCACTGAAATTCCACGGTTCTAGATACCAATTCAATGCCTTGTTAAAAAAAACAAAAGTAAAACAATAAAGCCTATGTACTTCAACATAAACTCCTTAATTGCTGTTTGCATACTGGTTTTTGTTTGGAAGTTAAAGGGTCTATTTGTAACTTTTAGAATTGCTTGTTAACAGCGACACCTGTGGCCGTTGAGTCAACGAAAGTCAGCGTCGGGCTCGCGCTTGCTCGCTCTAAATATACCTGAACGAGCATCGCTCAAAACAGTGAGGCGACACACGTCAGCTAAAACCACAATATCACTCTATATTTCACCTGCTTGTCAGTAATGTTAGCTGACCAGACGGAGGTCTCTTCATGAATCAATGCTGGCTTTTCCTGCTCAGCCTCCGGTGTCGAGGTTGAGCAGGAAAAGCGGGTCGCACCGGGGCTGAGCAGGAAGAGAAACGTTACCGTCTCCGACCGGGTGATAACGTTTCTCGCTGCGGAGCTCCGTCACTTCACAAGACACGGGAAACCTTTGTTGGTCTGGAGGAGCCGCAGCATTTATTTCTGCACAAACGTCCACTGTACATTCACTAGATCTTCTCAGAGCTAAACTAACTCTTCTGCAGTGTGGAGTGAGCGCGCGTTCACGTCTAGAGGTGGAGCAAGCAGAGCGAGAACGCGCGCGGTGTCTGAGAGAAGTTAAGCAGGCAGAGGAGGAGAGGCTCCGGCCACACGCGAGCGCGCATGTGTCCCGACCCGGTACATTTATACGCTTAAAAAGTTACAAACAGTCCCTTTAACAGGTCATAATTCACTCTCTATTATTTATTTTATATTGTATATAAAACAATTGTATTTATTCAAGTTTCTCAACAAAAACTACATTTTACAAGATTACAGTTGAACACACCAGTACGTTATAATTTACCTTTGACTAATAGTAATACGATCCATCCTGCTGATTACAACACAGATTTATTGTTTGCAATTTAGCATTATCAGGGAAACAATAGGGTGCGTCCCCTGGACACGTCGATCGTGAGTTTACTGCGTCCTAAACGCATTTTCTATCGTCCCCAGGACGTCGGGACGCTGTATTGTACCTGCGGTACTGTAGAAACACAAGTACTGTCACGTTTTCAGAATTTTCGACATGGTACCGAAGTATCGGTTCTCTTGACATCCCTATACCCCACGACCTTGAACTGGATAAGCTAGTATACATCCCCCACACCCCTAGCCCCAGCAGAGACCTGACTGACCTGGCAGCAGACGAACCCTCCAGTATATGCGCAGGCACTGCTCCTCCTTGCGGAAGCCGCGCTGGCACTTGCAAGCCAAGAGAGCGGGGTGTTTAGCCAGCAGAGCGTCTTGTCTCTCCAGGCACTCGGCGGCCACCTGCTCCCCCAGCGGGGACACCGCCGCGTCGGCCGCACACAGCTCCAAGCCCCGGTACAACGCCTCGCACCGGAGGTCGTCGGAACACACTCGATGAGCTTCAACACAGTCGGTGGGAGAGGGAGGGAAGGGGAAGATGGGTGCTGAGGATGGCAACACACCTAAGAGAGGACAAAAGAGATGGAGAGAGACCTGTTAAAGAAGTCACGAAAACCACGTGTCAAGGCCTGGACACACCAGAAAGTACAGCAAAAAAATGTGTGCGTCTGTGCGAGATACGTGGTTCTAGAGGTATGGTGACGTAGTGACCCTGTTTACTCCTGGAATAAACATGCAGATTGGGTGACCGGCTCACAAGAGGAGAGCTAAATACAAGTGGAAACAACCACCAAGACACATTGTGATTCCAGTACTCAAACCGCTTGCCGAGGTGGTCTGGGACGCATTTGACCACATATCTTTTGTAGTCTGTCGATGCGTCCTGATGCGTCCTAGACAACGGCGTAACCGTAAAATACGTCTTCGAAGCAGCGGTTCTCCATTTGTTTCTCCTTTTTCTCATCTCCAGTTGGTTCTCAAATTGTGATTGCCATATTTAGCATTATGGAAATTAGTTAGTTAGGGAGTTTAAGAACATTAGTTGATGTTAGCTTAAAATTTTGACACAGTTTAACGTTGATACTAGACTAATACGATTTATCAAAACTTGCAGGTGTGCAAAGCTGCATTAAAAGTAGTGACAGTCTATTTTGCCTTGTTTAAAATAGATATTGTAGTGAGAATGAAAGAGTTTTTGTAAGTTCTCTTTTTGGCCAGAGGTGTTCTGAAGCGGCTGCCTGATGGGAGTAGCTGGATGGAGTGGTGTAGCTGGTGTTGAGGGTGCTTAGTGATGAAGTTTGCCTTTCTTTTTACTGCATGACTGCAAAGGTCTCAGAGTTGTGCTTGATGGGGTGCCGCTGATTTGGGTGCATGCTTGATGATTCTTGTGATTTTTTTCTTGCCTTTCTCTGCAATGTTGTCTGTGAGGACTGATTCGATGGGCGGTCGGTATACTGCTGTTAAAATGTCCTGTTTGACATTGAAACCTTTCAGCCTCCTCAGGAGAAACATACGCTGTCGGGCCTTTTTGTAGACCCTGTCCACATGTTGCGCGGAGGACAGATGGTGGTAGATCTTAGTGCCAACGGGTATTAAAAGATCTCGACCTGTTCCACCAGCTGCCCCTCCAGCCTGTAGTGGTCCAGAGAGAGGGTTTTGGGTGCAAGGTGCCCAGCGCCCCCCCGCAGGACAGCTGTTTGGTCTTACTCATGTTCAGTTCCAGGGAGCTCTCCTGGTTAGTCCAGTGTTAGTCCTTGGAGGCGGTGCAGAAGTTTGTGTTTACTGTATTAAAAGCAGATGAAAAGTCCGTGAATAAAATCCTGATATGAGTTCATAGAGGTTCCTAGCCACTGTACCCAGAAGAGTTAGGCTGGCATCCGCAACTCCCTGTTTCGCCCTGCAGTCAAACTGGAGCGGGTCCAGACTCTCACCCACCATGGTGGTCAGCTCCCCCGTGACCACCCTCTCTATGCATTTGTTAGGATGGAGGTGAGTGCCACAGGCCCTTAGTAAAGTCACCAGACAGATGATTTAGCAGAGAGAAGAGATATCAGACAGGTCTCGGACAAAGTTAATATTCTCCTGATTTGTCTGAAAAATGACATTTTAGTGTCAGAGAGTGCTCGGAAGATATGTGGCTTGTGAATAATGGGTCCAATATTATGGGATGAAATAAGTCATGAGGTCATGTCAGGGCTAACCTCTGTTCCACTGGCTTCTCTAACTCAATGCAGTCACTCATTCAGCATTTCTTTCATCAGTCTTTTCCGAAAAAAAAGATGCGTGTACTGTCCACATTCTAAGACCAATCTGCTCTACTACAGCACTTGCTACGAGAAACTGACAACTTTGTGATTTTAACAAAGTTAAACAACGATTACTTTGTGAGCACAGATACAGCTCCCATGAAAATGTACAAGTGCGGCATCGTAACTTAGTTTTGTCCATATCCATAAAATTCAGCAACGTTGTTTTCTAAAGTTATTTTTTTCGTCTTTCTAGTTGTAATCTCTGCTGTCTAAAAATGTCTACAGCTTCAGTCCTTGATCTTGCAGAGGATGCAATAGGTTCCTAACATAGATCTTGGGAGATCACTTACTTGACAGTTCCCATGCTTATAAATATATTGCAGTAATTCAACCCTCTGAGACCCACGGTAGACATGTTTGTCTTTTTTTAGGGGGGCTACAGGGGGTCTTTAGGGGGAGATAGCAGGTCAACAGATGTCACATAGAAGTGGTGTAAATCATCTGAAAACTGGGATCCTGAAGATTAATTTGAGGAGCACCATATAAAAAGCTATGCTGTGATTTGGTATAGAAAAACTTTTGTCATTTGGAGACTTCTGCAAAAATGCAGAACTAATGTGATTGGATGGTGAGCACTTCTTGTTCTGGAAACTGCTCAGATTCCCCCTTATTGTTAATAAACCTAGGGAAGCCATCCATTCTCTGAATGCTCTAGGTCTCTAGTTTGTGGCTGTGAAGTTTCATGAGGCTGTGATTATCCTAGAGGTCACCACAGGTCATGTTATACAGTGACGTCAAATTTCAAAAAATGGTCTCACTATATGAAATTGCTACTAAGGGGACTAACATAATCACACATGAATACAGTTGGGCCACAAGAGTCTCAGCTTTCCAGTCATACCAAAGTTATGTAATTCCAAGGCTGTTCATGGACCCCAGTATGCAGAAACCATTTTTAGAATAGCTGAAAATAACATATTTATACTGCATACAAAAAAACGACATGTTTTTCCCCAAACTGCATGTGATTATCATAAAGTGGGCATGTCTGTAAAGGGGAGACTCGTGGGTACCCATAGAACCCATTTTCATCCACATATCTGGAGGTCAGAGGTCAAGGAACCCCTTTGAAAATGACCATGCCAGTTTTTCCTCGCCAAAATTTAGCCAAACCTTTGGAGCATTACTGAGCCTCCCTCCCGACAAGCTAGCATGACTTGGTTGTTATCTATATGATGATATCTGTTCGGGGTTAAGAGTTTAGGTATGAATTCATGCTCTGATGGAGCATCAAACAATCTTTGAATCCTGTATTTGGTCTGTATTACTCACACCACAAACGAACCACATCGGAGTTTGATTGTAAGCAGACCGAGAGCCTCCTTTTCAAGCATTCTCGCTGTGGTTGATGGTTCACATCAGAATTGCCAAACAGGTAAACTAAACAGTACCAGAGTTTGTTTGAACCACTCCAAGGTGTGAAAGAGAACACTGTGGGCCAGACGTCATGCCCATAGTCAAGGACAAGCACACAGATTGCTTCTACTCATTCAACTTTCAATGCACATCCTGTTTTTGCTCTTTTTTTCAACCGGATACTTTTCTGTTTACTTTTCTTTTATGACAAACTACAGTAGATGCTCTTCAGCCAAGATATTCAGCCGTGGGTGAGTGGGTGTCTAAGCCAGGCCTGTCACAAGAACTCATTTTGTTGGACGATATATTGTCCCAGAAATAATTGCAGTAAAAACTACATTATTGTCATTTTAAGACCATATTATGCCACTGATATAATGATAATATAATAGCATATAATACAAGCACACCCTTTAAAAGAGCAATGAACTTTCTTATGAATATTCAACATTGGAATGGAATGTGAAAAATATAAAAAAAAAAAAAATCCTAAATAAATTAAATAAAACCGCACAACCAAAACGTGAAATAAAATGGACTCTTGGGCTTTGTTAACGATGCCCAAGTCTTATTATGTTAGGGGAAACTCTGCTGTTTATTAAGGCATTATGTTGGTTGACATGTTGTTTTATGTAAACAAACACGCATGTAAACACAACGGGCAGCAAAAATGATCAAGGTCACGTCTAGGACTGTCCTTGAACAAAGAAATTCTTAGTCAACTAACACTCCTACGATTTGGTTGACTAATCGATTAGTTGATTTAATCGCCAGATCTGTGAAACCAAGTTTCTCCACAAAGAATCACACAAAAGCACCACTTTTAATCTTGTGTTTATCACAGATGTGCTCACAGATCTCTTAGAAATAAGTCGAAAATGAATAATCGGCTAAGTAAATCGGCGTCGACTAAGAGCAAACAACCAATTAGTTGACTAGGGGCAGCCCTGGTCACGTCCATGAATTGTACGACAACTCAATAAAGCAATCATTGTGACAGGCGTACTCGCAGCAAGTTTTCATTTATTGCAGACTGCGGTTGAATTGTGCAGAACCCAAAGTTTCTCCGAAGAGGAGCTGATGTTTTCTGAAGTGTGGCTGCTTCGATTTGCAATAGCCAAAAGGAGAGGCTCCCCTGGTAAAATCCAATAGCTGATATATGCACATGGGGAAGTGCAGAGAGAAGTTGTTTGAGGACAGCAGAAATGTCATACGGGGAGGAGAAATAGGGGAACGGGAAAGATGGATGGAAAAAGGGAGAGGTGGGGAGCGAAGGAGAGGGCGAGAGAGATAGAGGCAGACACGGGGAGAGAGAGCGTGCCAATGTGAACCTTGATGGGTTGGACACGCGCACAGTATGAGGCACAATCAGCATGCACCGCCGAGAAATGATGTTCTTAGAATCACACAAAGATGCGCACATATGCACGCACGCACACACATACACACGCAATCGTAAAAAAACAACACAAACACACTCACGCGCATGGCTGCCCTGAGAAGGACCCTTTTATGTATGTGTCCTGCTGGGAGGGAGACTGGGAGGGAGAGAACCCATCATTACTACCAGAACACAATACTGCACAACCACAGGGGAGGGGGTGTAGGGGGCAAAGCAATCTGTCTAAGACACACACACACACACATACATACTCACATTGACTTCCACACACACATCTCGGTGTCAGAATAAAGTGGCTGAGAGAGCATAAACAGCTTAACATTCAGTGCCGGATCAGTAGACAGTATGTAAATTGAATACTGAGTGTGCTGATGAAAGACTAACCACATACATAAAACATTGTTGGTTGAACAAACAGCCTTTGTGGAGCGGCCCCCGTCCCACCACAACTCACTTTGTCCACACATCAGACTCGAGGCTTGATCCCGACCACCTCTCTCTGACCAGAGGCTGTCCTGTAGACATGCCAGCGTCGCAATCATCAAACTTTTACAAACATTTTCATCTCCGCTGCACAGGAAACACAGTATTTTTTCCCCTTTAAACCCAGTGCTCCTATGGGGTCATCACACATAAATGTCCTCTCTGCAGAGAGACTTTGTGTGAGTCTCAGTTATGACTGAGCCAAGTAGTGTTATGTTCCTGTGGAGGGTCATCTCAGTCATCCTGCCAGTTCGAAATAAAACTGCTTCACAATTTTTGACAAAGAACAAAAAGGTGTTTAATTGCACACGAAAAAAGTCCAATGAACTCACTTTAGCGGTTTGAATAAAGAAACTCCAATGTAGCCCACCTGGAGCCACATGGGAAAAAAACTGTTGGCATTCAGATCAGCTGCTAAGCCGAGGCAACAGATTAATTAACTGTGTGAATGGACTGTTAAGCTGAACGCACTGTTTAGATAAAATGTTAAAATAAGGCTTTTAAAGTATGCATCTAGCATTCAGAAAAAAAGTGTGGAATTTGAATTCTGTGAAGATAAAAAAAAGCAGCATTTAATCATCATAACTAAAGGAGGGGCCACAGAGGCCTGGTACGATCACTTCTTTCTAACTCCACACCTCCAGATTTATTTACTTTTCTAACTTGTAGTCTTCAGACCCAGCCGACACTGACTCAAGTGACATCACTTGAGGACATTCGTCAGCCTTTACACAGCTCCCTCTGCAGACACTTAAGGCTTTATACTACCTCTTCTACATATGCAGTAGATCTTCTAATCTGTTTGTTACACAGAACCATCTGCGAAGCCGTCGATGGAGATTGTTTGGAAAAGGGCAGACACTTTAAAAAAAAAAACCTGGTGATTGGATCAGTCTGTCAATCAAACTCTTGCCGAAGCCAGTTGGGAGAAGAGCGAAAACATCTTTTCCATCTAAAAAAGCCTTCAGTGCCGTTCTTTGCTCTTCTTTTAATGAAGAAATACTCTCCAGTTCTGATAGAACTGATGCTGCTGCAGTATCTACGCTAACCTCTTTAGATCCGCCATTCTTGTTTTGAACGAACAGTCGTCGCTCTGTGTCATCTCAAAGCTCTAAACCCGCAGCTAGCTGACAGCAGCTCCTCACAGGACGCTGATTGGTCCGTGCACTGGCTTGGACGGACACAAATTCGTTACTTGAAGCTTGACAGGATGGATTTTTGTGTGACATTTGATCCCGCGTTTCCTGCACGATGTTGTGATATCACGAGAATCCAGCTGCCGTGCAAGGTAAGTAGAAGTCCCCAACACCTGGAAACACACTTTGATGTGTAAAATCGGTGGAGTTCCCCTTCATTAGACGTAAAGGGTAACTTTTTAAATTTTTCAACCCTATTTCTCCATGTTTTTATGTCTAACTGGCTAATAGGGACAACAATTTCTGAAATTGGTCCCGTATTGAGGGAGAACGCTGTAGACGGCAGTGGTTCATGAGCTGCAATATGGTGCTATTAGGGCAAGCTGGCACCGTCATTTACGTCGACTAAAAGTGCTTGTTTTTGTCATGACAGGCTCTGATTGTTATTATAAGTGTCTGACATTATGGAAAGAGTCTCGCTCAAGGAGAAGTCTCGTTGTGAATCTGGCGAGGTGGAATAGTAGAAAACATCCATGTTGGAAGCGCGAGTGCCAGCTGGGAGAGTTTGTTGTGTTGGAGTACAGAAAGCTTAGATTAGTGTTATCTAAATGATTTCCAATGTCATGCATGAATATTTGGATGATTCTCTGTAGGCTCCTTTCCATAATGTTGTCAGACACTTATAATAACAATCTGAGCCCGTCAGTGGCAAAACAAAAAGAAGTTTTAGTGAATGTTTAACTCTACATTGACGCTGATCACTTGTCCCCGCAGCTCGGTTAGCGGCTGCCATCTACAGCGTTCTTCCTCAGTACTGGACCAATGTCAGGAACTGTTGTTCCAGTTAATCACTTAGACGCAAAAACATGGGAAAATAGGGTCCAGGTTGGAAAATACCAAAGTTACCCTTTAAAACAAGCCAGTGATAGCATATAAACCCTTGAGCAATTTCTCGTTGATTGTTAAAGGAACAGTACACATTATAGGGAATATATTTATTCGCTTATTGCCAAGAGTTAGATGAGAAGATTCATACCACCTTAATATCTATACAGTAAATATGAAGTCGCAGCCAGCAGCCGGTTAGCTTAGCTTAACATAAAGACTGGAAACAGTAGAAAAAACAGCTAGCCTGACTCTGTCCAAAGATAACAAAAACCTCCTACCAACACCTTTAAAACTCATTCATTAATACATTTATGTTACATGTCTTGTTTTTTTTAAACTGCTCAAACTGCTTAAACAGCAGTGGATCATATAAAAATATGAATGAGAAGAGATGTAAAGATAAGAATAGGTTACAGAGAAATCCAACCCAGAAAAAAAAGACAAGGAAATCCGACATACTGTTATTTATTTATATATATATATATATATATATATATATATCATAGGTCATGTAATACTGTGACATTTATATTTCTATATTGTGACACTAATCAACTTTATTCTACGCTACACAGACGAGTGAATCCAACAAAAGCACACCACTCTGGCTCAGTCAGTGCTCTAGACAGACTAATACCACATCAAACACAGTCTGCTGGCCTTTACTGAGCTCTCTCTGTTGGAATATACAGAGGACACCAGCTACAGCACACCCACTGCAAAACATACATATTAAACAATAGACAAATGGAGTGAAACACACAGTATCCCACTGAGGAAGGTCAGTAATTTGCATTATTACAAATGTCACTTTGAATGAGGTTTTTACATTCTACGATTTTCTTCTCCATCTCAATGCTGGTGAAGTAAGAAGCACATTAATAACACAGTGCACTGCTGCCAACTAGAGCCAAAAACAACTTTGTTTGCCGTACTACTCTGCCTTTTTGGTCCAGAGTGTTCTGAGTTGGGACCCCCCCCCACCCCCGACTGGACCAAAGTAAGTCCCACTGAAATGAATAAGGTAGCCAGTGTTGTTGTTGTTGTTGTTGTTGCCTAGTAATTGTAGTTTCTCAAGAGGTGTTCCCACAGGAAGTCCAACAAGCCACAGTGTGCATGTTGCCAAGCCAGAGGGCCAGGCTGACTAGAACGAGGGCCAAGCATGGAAGAGAAATTGTTTAGCCTAACTTTGGCAGTAAGCCTTTTTCCTCCCAGACCCCAAAACGTTCAGTAAGAGGAAGAAAGCTCTTCACTGATTTATCGTTTACTGGAAAAGAACACAGAAAACATGTGGGATAAATAAATGTGTGTGCCTTAAATGTGCATAAAACATTAGTTTATCGTTTTTTCACTCTTGATTTCTGTGACTCTGTTCCCTCAGCTCATCTGGAGACTGTTTTTACGATGTTCAGGAACGTGAATGTGTTAACAAAACCAATAACATGAGCTGAGGTTATGACGTGCATGGACACGATCATTTGTCCACTTGGAAGATTAGGATTGGATGAAAGTGTTTTTGCTTTTGGCTAAGAGTCAATAGTACTTTGGGTCTTTGTTTTCTGAAGTACTATATATAGTGCTGTGTCAAATAATCCATGAGATGCAATAACTGGCTTCTTGTAGAATTTCCCAAAAACCTGTTTGTCATCAGTAGACGGCAGAAGGGACGATAAAACTTTTGTTGCCACACTTTGTCTGCAGGCGGCCAGCAGCACTCTCCATCAGTGCTGCTGGAGTTTATCATTGTTTTCCCATTGAAAACAATGAACATACAGTATGCCATCTGCTGCACACCAGCACTGTGTGAATACACAGAAGAGTCTGGAGAGAGAGAGAGCTGCTTGGAGGAAGACGAGCATTCAGCCCGAGCGGCACGTTTGTTTAACATTCACTCAATCCAGCATCCGCTAGGTCACGTGTCTCACCGAGCGTTCCAGGACGCTTCGTTTGGACTCACACCCTTGCAGCTAACATCTGGACAGCTGGTACATTAGAGAATTACAACAGACTGCGGAAAACACACTTAGAGTCAAATTCTCACAAATAATACTGACCACACCTTGAGAATGTCACCTAATACTACATAGCTGATAATAGTAATATGGCATCTTTTTTGATCCAGTAATTTTAGCCCCCTGTTTTGGATCAGTGTAATTATGAAAATGATCCATGATTCAAGCTCTTTTTAATACTTTTCATTGGTTAAATATTTGTAAAAACTCACAGACAGACATAAAGGGTGATCGATAGCACTGATTTATGAAAAAAAGAAGATACAAGTTTACAGGTACGATAGTGTATGGAAGTGTACGAGTGAGCCATCTCACTTCCTTCTCATCTCTGTTAAGAGTTGCACATGCCCAGTTCGGATCAGGCAAGATGTGCGGATCGGGTAACGACACCGCCTATAATATCTTTCACACATCAACGTCTCTCATATGACGCAGTTCCGACCACACTTGTATTAGTAGCTTTTCATCACATCTGGCTGACAAGTATAGGGAAGTGCTCTACTGAAAATGATGTCTCTGTCAAACCTGATATGTGGAATTGACGATGAAAACTGTCAGTTTAACCCTGCTTAAACTGGCAAATACTTGTTTATTTGATTGATTTATTATTTTATTTATGCCAAATCCATGTGTTAAATTTGCAATGAGTGCGTTGAGGTAGTTAAAGAATATAATATTCAGAGGCACCACATTGAGAAGCGAATAAACGCTCCTGAGGGTTCACAGAAGAGGGACGCTAAAGTGCAGAGTTACGATCAGAGCCATATTACCTTGGTCTGTTTCTGCACATTATGATCTGCCTGGGTCAGACATGTGACCAAAAATATATATTTTTTTTATTTCAGAAGTGAAGGAATAAACTTAGCTATTTTTTTTTTTATTTTTTTTTTTTACTACATTCATTATTTGTCATTACTATAAGCTAAAAAAAAAAAAGGTTTGAAATAGGCTGCTGAAGATGTCTGGTCCAATTGAGTTTGTCATTGAATAGCCCTGCCCTATGGGTGTGTAATAGAGAGGTCAATACAACATCACCTGAGGCTATAGCTACTCCTCCTACCACATACATTCTGAGGTGGTAATATAATTACCATAAACAAACAGCAGCAGCTCCTCCTGGCCTTTACAGTGCCTCTTACATTGTGAGCCACAGGGTTGGATTTAATGTGAAACTCGCTGGATTATTTCCCAGCACAAAGAACTACTGCAGTTAATCCACGGTGTGATTCCACTTCTATTATTACCACTGCACAGTCACACTGACTTTTACCTGGTCAGAATATACTGTCTGTTATCAGCTCTTATCCGTCTCTCTCTGTGCTAATATCTTCCTCTTTTATATTTGCCACAGAAAGACTCGGAGCTACAGCTGCGGTGAAGAAACGGGGGGACGGAGTGTTTCTCTGGGTGAAAGTACTCCCAGCACTGTGATGAAGTGGAAGTGATGTGTTTCACATTTCGGGTTTGTTTGGAACAAAGAGAGGGTTGTTGAGTGAGTAGTGATGGCAACCTCAGCCGAATGAACAGACAAAAGAAAAGACAGACATCTATAAAAACCCAAACTTAAATTGAACATTCAAGAAAGAAACTCAGGGGTAAAGTATAGTGTCCATAGTGTTTGCTGGAAAATCAAGCTCTATGGAGAGCGACTGAGCATCGAAGAGACATACTGAAGACATGATCGCACGGATTCTCACGCACGATGCCGTGTCAGTTTCAGATGGATGGAGTCAACATTTTGGGGACTGAGGTAATCAGTTAATGAACAGGAAGCTAGTTTAATTATTCATTAGCACTTTACCGAAAGCTGAAGCAGAGCTTTAAAATCTATACACACAAAGTCCAGTTACCTTTCACTTACTACAGAAATACATGTACAGTATGTATTCAGTTACTTTCTGTCCTTTAGAAAAACAAAAATATGGTCAGTGGCTGTCACTTTTTATTTGAAATTTGAACTACCACTTCAATGTGAAAACACTTAAAAATCTGAT
This sequence comes from Sebastes umbrosus, assembly GCF_015220745.1. Taxonomy (NCBI): domain Eukaryota; kingdom Metazoa; phylum Chordata; class Actinopteri; order Perciformes; family Sebastidae; genus Sebastes; species Sebastes umbrosus. The sequence goes on from NC_051277.1 coordinate 28,101,900, forward strand.
CAAATTAAAATTACAAAGTGTAGCCTCAACAGGCCGTGGCTTCTTCTTCAGGTCAATCTGATCTATTCTATGCCTTGTTGCCATTTCAATAAACTAGGTATTTGTTTAAAGGTGCAATGTAACTGTGGCTCCAAACAAATAGGGGGCGGCATTTTTCCTCTACTACTGGCTACATACAATCTAAATTTAAAGTTATTGTTATTTAAAAAAAGCCAACTACTAACATCAGGGCAAGAATACGCCATACGAAAATGAAACTAGCGTTACATGCATGCTGGATAACAGCGCCACTATGCCAAATTGTGCACGTTTTTGCTTACACAACTTATAACGTTACTGTCAGCAAACCTTAACTAAAGCCATGCTCTACTTAATAACCGCGGTGGTTATGTCAGAGCAAGCGACTAATGTGCCTGTTTGGAGCTATTGATGCATCCTCTGGGTGTGTTTCACTGGTGTTTCTGACTGTGAGTAACGCTGGCTGGACTGTGTGTTTTTTTCCCATGAATCAGAGTATATTTCACCGTGTTTCTGACCACGAGAAACTAATAAATTTGGCCATCATTTATCGGCTGTATTTATCAGCTATAATTTAATTATCGGAATAATAAATATTAATATAAATTCCCCATTATCGGCCGAAAATGTATCGGATCGATTTCTATTGTGCATTCCTAATAATGTTCATTTTTTTGAATGTTTGAAACTAAAATTATGGCCAAAATTTACACCTGCCCCCTATAACAACATAATCCCAACTCAAGGTCAGCCTACTGGCTTTTTCTAGAGCTTTCATCCTCATCACACGATTTCATCAGCAGATGGAGTCGTTCATAGTTGGCTTAAATTTACACATGCAATTTCACTCATGATCTAGGAGGACTCAAGGTCCACTTACTAGCTTTTTCTGGAGTTTTCAAGCGTATTTTTCTTTAACTGTATCACACAGTCTTCATCAGCAGATGGAGTTTTCTGCCTTTTCATCAGCCACAAACAGATTTCATGAACACATTTGAAGTCACCTGTTAGTTTGTCACTCAAATGAGTCAGCACCGTCTTCCTCAGCGGATGAAGGAGATGCAGTTAAAAGCTCTAGGAACAGCTAGTAAGTGGACCCTATTTTGGGACTAAATAACTTTTTGTCATGGAGGAAACAAGCAAACTATGCTAAACGGGTGATCACGACACCAATCCATCTCAGAAGTAATGTGAAGAAGCATTTTGGTTTAGAAAGACAGATAACAAGCAATATCAGCCTTGACCACCATAGAGAAATTAACATCATCTCAGACTCCCCAACCTTAATGCCACACTAAAGCCTTGCAGCAGTGGAGCAGGTTTCCTTGATACCTATTTCATTAGGTTCATATACTGGAGAGCCAGACTGGAGCAGAGTGAAGACAGACTGTGTGTTTGCAGCCTGTGATTAGAGGACATCTAAGGGTCGCTGCATGGACTTTGGCTCCCTATTCTGTGATTCCTTAGTAAAAGCTTAAGTTGAGAGCCAATAATTGGAGGCAGAGTGACCTTTTAACAGAGAAAAAACTTCATCATATTGGTAAAATTAGTTCTGCAGCACTCGGGTAGGTCAACCAATCTAATAATAAAAAAAAAAAAAATTGTGGAAGCAAGAGTATATGGAGCAGTTTGCAGAAAATCAACGATATGTGCTGAGCTTTGGTTCCCCTCTCCCTTCTCCACTTCATGCCAGAAACCCAGCGCTCTTCCCCCTTCTGAAATGAACCAGAATAATTTGTGCAAAAGTCAGTGTGTCACCTGAACATTTCTAATCACATTTCACAGACACTCAGAAGCTCTGAATCACTAAGCCTCTACATTCTACTTCCCCTCACTTCCTTGTTTATGAGAAACCGAGGTAACAGAGGAGCCATAATTAGTGTTAATTGTGATCAAAAAGCAAAAAATTGGATAATGTCTGAATGGCTGCAAAGGTCCTCAGACAGTGATGAATGACTCCCATTTTTTTCTTTACATTTTTGCAAAGGAACTCCTGCAGTGTCCTTGTGTGCTAAAGGGGGCTACTGTACGTCAGAGTTGGACCGTGATCAGTTTGTTGTTTTCAAAAGGAAAAGGCTGGAAAAGAGTGAATCAGTTGAGGCCTACAGGATAAACTGTTGGGGGATTGTGATGTCAGGCTTTAAGACAGACTGTGACACTAATGACACAATTTTGCTAAAAAAAAAATGTGTGTGGGGGTGAGGGGGGGAGCCTCTGAGTGTGTGACAGAGGAATTGGGCTGCTTTAATGACATGACTCCGTGCTGCCGACTAAGCCAGAGATTAAAGCGTCACGGCGGTCACGGCGGTCACGGCGGTCACGGCGGTCACGGCGGTCACGGCGGTCACGGCGGTCACGGCGGTCACGGCGGTCACGGCGGTCACGCGCACGCTGCAGGTTGAGCTCCCCCCAGCCGCCTGAATACTATTAAATATTCGCTGTTGATTACTACCAAAGATTAGGAGCCCAAAAAATAGTACAGACCCAGGCCACCCCACAACAGAACTGATGATAATGTCAGCATTTCCCACAAGCTGTACCGTGGTGGCCTTTTCTATTCACAAACTACCAATCTCTTGCATGAGGTGCCTGAATATGCACATGTTCAATCGATCAAGCCGATGGTGCATGGCATCCTGCCCAATGAGAAAAATGTCCTCTTTTTTTCTAGTTTATTTCGTCGTCATTCTCAGGGAATTTGACAAATTGACCCAGAAGACTGGCCGGGGCAGATGACACTGAATGCTACTGTGGATTTAGTCACTGCCAGCCAGTCCATCCAGTCAGTCCAATTACTTCATAAAAGGAACCACAGGCATAGAGACATAATGCTATCAGCACCTGCTCCTCCGCAGTCAAGGCATGGCTCCTCCTAGTGGCATGTTCTCGATGTCCTCTCGACCAAATCTGTATCGTTTATAAAGCTCGTTATTTGAGTAATGCTCAAGTGGGTTGGGGAGTTCACCATATTGTCTTGGCTTGTATCTTCTGTCGGAGATGGTGCACAATGCAGGCCATTGCAAAGGAACACTTCCTGCTTAGAGAGCCTAATTTAAAGTGTTTCCAGTCATTCTGGCTGATTAGATCTCTGCACAGGTTGAAGGTGGGCTGGAGTTTTTGATGGGAATTTATTAGGTCAAAAATCTCCATCTACCAATAAGAAGGATACAGGTGTAATATGTCCCGCCCTAACAGGAGACTCAGGAAGATGTCACTCAATTAGCCTATACCCGCCCACACAGTCTTGAGAAGAGGTCTAATCAGCCAGATTAAATGAAAATAACTGTGTGGGTGTTCAGAGGCTTTACGGTCCTCACAATTAGCCTGGGCAACTGTCACACCTTAAATCAGTTATGCAGACATGGTATAAAAGGGTAACCTGTTCACCAAACTACAGACAACACGGAAGCCCAAAAGAGCTAGGGTATGAACTTCTGCAGTTCTGGGATGCATGCATTACTGGAGGTGGTGCGTATTAACTATCAGCGCTTGTTTGGAACGTTCAGTGGCTCTGGGCAAGGCAGCGTGTCGGCCGAGGTCAAAAATGATTTATTGGACTGAAATAACGGAGCAAGTGAATGCCACTGGCAGTGGTCAATTAAGAATGTCAGAACAGGTTCGACTTCGGTGGAAGAACCTGAAGCAGAAGGCTACAAAGAAGCACAGGGGAGTGAGGGACCCCCCCAAACTGAGAACAAACTATTCCAGAAGTATGATTTCACAGACACAGTCCTCGACATCATTGGAGGGGAGAGATCTCAGGCACTCCGTGAGTTTTTTTGCCTCCCTGTGTTGGGGAACAGATGTATGAGGCAAACAGACAGTGAGGACTCTTATGAAAAGCTGATGAAAATAGAGACTGAGAGGGCAGCAAAACAAATCCTCCTCGCTGAGGAGCAGCCTAAGCTGACCGTATGACAACTATGCACACCGGTTCCAGTGCGAATTATCCGCATAGCGGTGTTCCATTTTCGTCAATGAGCCCCAATGAGTTTCCTCCTCAATAGAGCCTGTGTCCACAACAAAAAACTATTCAGACAGAGAATGACTAAGGGGCTAACGTTAACTACACAATAAGTTACATAAAGTAATCGGACCCCAAATTAGATGATAACGCTAGCTGTTGTGGCTAGTCCCGTTCCGTGACCAACATATAACATCAGCAAATGCAAATCAGCTACATAACCATGATCTCAAGTCATATATTGTCCTTTATTTGGTTGTTAAGTTAGTCGTCGCGGTGTACAGTATGTCGTACATTAATGGATGTTGAGAAGGGGACTGCCTGCCCATTGTTACGAAACACCAATAGTCCGAAAAATGTCTCATTGGACGAAAAAAGCCGATTTGTCCAACAGTTCGTTACTCTGAAAACAAAAGTCCATTGTTTCAAAGGACCATTGATCCAAAAATACACTCAACAAACGGAAGCACATGGCTAATTATTATGCAGAATGACGATAATATGTATTATGACATCAGTAGAAACAAAGAATTTCATTGGTCAAACATATAATTCAATATATTAATAATATAATCTGCTGAAATCGAAGGGCCGTACGAATGCACAGGGGTGCAAGCATTCATATTAGAACCAACAAAATCAGATTTTATTAATTACTGTGCCATTTTTCAGATGAAAATCTGTGCTTGGTGTGAAATGACTTTTAGTAACACTGATTTTGTGCTGAACTGTGCTTTTGAAAATGATTATTTACTTCCCACGGTCGAAGCCACAGACCTCTTTATATCACATGGTTCGGTGCTTCCTACTCCTACTGTGTCCTACTGTTAGACTAAAAGGTAGATTTGAAGAACCAAACTAAATGTCTGGCAGAGATCCTCCTGCAAACAGGCATGGCAGTCTGTCGGAGAGACTAACTGGGGGATTGTGGGTGCAGCCACAGATCTGAAGCCAGTCTCTGACACATCTGTCATCATGATAGCAGATGGGCCTGAGGTCATGCCGCAGCTGACCTGGGATCAGCCCTGGCTCTGACGATACCTTCAGGGACCACTGACTCGAGTCCGACACTGAGTTTGAGTAAGGACACACCAACACACACACACACATATACAGCACTCAATCTAACGCCTTCACACACACACACACACACACACACAGCCAAGGAAGCAGAAGCCAACACACCATCTGCCGCCCCTGTGTTTGAGTTCCAAATCCCAGTTATCAACAAAACACACAGAAGACCTCCAAACTACCCCCTTGGATAGACTATTCCCTTTGAGAAGAACACACACTTCCATATGCACACCACACACACACACACACCTCCGCTACCAGATCAGATGAAACCAGGTGAGTTGCTCATTTTTCATTAAATGCGACAGAAGAAGGAAGATGAATTTCCTCACTTCTTTCACCAAGTTCATTCACCTCACACACTTCTAATCCTCTTCATCTCTCTCCCTCCCTCTCTCTCTCCCTCCCTCTCTCCTCTGACCCGGGATGATCACCTCTCCTATTCCGAGCAGCTTTTTACACTTATCATCAAAGCAGGTTTATGATGCTCATTTCTCTGGCCTCATTGCTCTTCATAGACGTCACCGTCTGTCACTGGAGATCAATACAGATAAGACATTCTCTCTCTCTCTCTCTCTCTCTCTCTCTCTCTCTCTCTCTCTCCCGACTGGAAGCACTCCTGTTGTTCAAAGCACACACCCCATGCAGTGTTGTGGAATCATCAGTAATAGCACAGTGAGATAGGCTACACTTTCCAACACCTGTCACCTGTGTGTGTTTTAGGTGCTATAAATGGATGTAGTGTGTTTAGATGAGGTAATTTCTAAAGTTAGACCAATATTATATATGTATAAATGTATCACTTCTAAAAAAAAACATCTTCTGTGGCTCTGGAGGAGCTTTCTCAGGTCTAAAGACGCTGCTCACACCAGCATTTAAAAGTGGGAAATTTTGCTGCAAATTAAATAATTCCAAAGGAATCACCACTGTAGTACACAGATTAATGGATCCACGCAAATGTTTTGCATCGACTTCAGTGAACTTTGCCCTGCGCCGATTGACCAAGAGCAAGCTGTCTCGACAGTGCTGACCTTTGAGAGAATGGAGAGCCGGAGAGTCCAGAAAGGAGCAAGCTATCGTAGCTTATTAGCTGTGTTGCACTGTTCACTTTCATCTAACCTCCTTTGTCGGAGTGTAAACACCAAAGAGCAACGGTCTGCAGACAGTTCTGAGACCGGAGTCGATGCTACTTCTGAATAAACTGTTTGAACTTATTGTACAGTTGGTGACGGAGCTGATGTATCAAGCTGTCCAACTGTGGAGAACTCTATTTTCCTTCTTCAATCATGTTTTATTGAATGAAATGGTGTATAGAGAACTAAATGCCAGGGTGGAGTAAACTGGACAGAAGAGAGAAAACAGAAAAGCTCTGAGAGCTGTTGTGACTGATTAGAGTTAGTCCACCTGGCTAGCCTGTCAGGTACATTTGTTCACTAATTAGCTCAGCCGGTGATCACTACGTTGCCAAGCTTCCACAATCCAATATTTCATGAAGGATTGAAGATTAATTTTGACGTGCCACTTTCTGGTGTTACCAGACCTAAAGAAAATAACCCTGATGACATCCTGCTGATGTCATCAGGGTTATCTCAGCTCGGTCTCACAGACTGTAAATGTAATAGAAAACCTGTGTTACAAACTAAAGGTGTTGAAATGTGAGCATTCACCACACACGAAAGATCTAGTGAAAGTTGGTTGCATTATCGATAATGCAGGATACATCATTTTTTGGAGCTTTCCCCATGCTAAGGACTAATGGTTGAAAGGTTTAACCATTGTTTTTGTGTGTGTGTGTAGCAAGACCACGAACCCCAAGAAATGTAACACTAAATCACTAGAAAACAAATTTAAAGGGTACATGTTAATATCATTATTATTACACTGATCACAGGAAATCTGTCACATTCAAATGTTCCAAAGATACCAAATATGTAAAGCTGAATTTTGGGAAAATGTGTATGAAATGATGCTCAAGACATCTACATGGAATGGTGTAGCCATTCCTTAGGTGTGACTAGTTCAGCCAATGTAAAGATCATAGAGTTTAAATGAACCAGCTGATACATAATTCTATTTATATGTGAGACAGTGTGGAATAGGACACTTTTGATAACCCTTGAAGCTTCACAAAGTTAGTTTGAAATCAATGTTTGAAACATTAAATAGTCATGAATAAATAAGCAACAATCAAATTTAAAGTTAGAGAATAAAAAAATTAACACTAAAAAAACTCAGCTAATCTGCTTCATGTGTGGGTGCAGTTTTGAAGTCTCTAAATTTAAAGAACCAAACCTGTTCCTGTTTCTTTACGTAGGACCCGATCAGTCTGAGTAAGAAGCTGATTGAGATTGGTGTTCAAGGCCTTTAAGGGGAACCAAAAGAGCACAACTGTATGTTAAAGGGTTATGATCTAAGGGAGTAGTTAAATATCCCCTGTGGGCAGCTTCCCTCCAAAGGATCAGTATCAGTTTAGGTCTTCAAAAACCCACTAGTGGCGTCTAGGTAGAATAAGCTCCGTCACGCACCTCCCACCCCTAAAAATACACACAAACATGCACACCTGCCTGCGCACCGATAAGATGTCAACCACCGCCGCTCCAAATGTGTTTGCACAACGGCGTTGGTTGACTGCACTTCCTCATTGAACGACTTGAACAATTTATTCTGACGCGCCGCTGAATCCGAGGGGGAATTTAGATTGAGATTGAAAAAAAAAGGAAAATCAGACACGACCTGAAAGCCTTGAGAGAGAGAGAGAGAGAGAGAGCTGAGGGGGGAGGGTGGGTAAACCTGAGGCAGAGAGACAGGGAGGTATATGAGCCTGTCACTCAACATTACAGTGTCACTACAAGCTGGACGATCATTAACACGGCTAATGAACACAGCGGGGCCGTGCTGCAGTACAGACCAGGCTCACATAAAGCCACTGTGGGGGAATTTCATTAGTCCTGCTACAGCAGTGATATAATAATCCACTGATTTCTAACCCAAAGCTACATCTGCTGTTACCATGAGTGATACCTGAGGGGCTGTGGAGTAGCTCAGCTAATATGAACAATTGTGTAGAAATAATGATTTGATAATATGTATCCATATGTGTGTTTAGGAGGAAAATAAACACACAAAATACGCTTTGTAATTGATGTCTTAAGTATATCCGTCACAACAACCTACCGACTGTCAAGACACGCCTCAATCTCACCAACCGGAGTCAGTTTTAACACCATGAGAGTGCTTAATGTACTTTAAGGCATGGATAGATGGTTAAAACTTAAAATCTCCGCCACTCCAAGTGGTAAAAGTACAATTGCAAACTAAACCAAAACTACTGCAAACCGCCAGGTGTGTCTGCAACGACCACTGCTGTAATGTTTGATTGAATGAATACAAACCACAATAGCCCCCCCCCCACGCCCGTCTAGACAGCAAGCGTATCACTCGCACGTCTCACGTAAAACTAATTTTAATCTATGCAGCTGCCTGCACCGGATACGTGTTGTGAATAACATATGTTTTCATATAGTATAATCTAGCAGTATGCAAGATTAGCCGTGGACAGACAGATGCACGCACACACACGGCCAAATGCATCATAATCTCCTGATGGATATAATAAGACACCCCCACCCCTCACCCCCACCCAAAACAAAGTGAAGGACTGACAAACAATTATTAATATTATGTATGGATCTTCATAAATACAAATAAATAAATAAACAATGAGTACATTTGGTAATTAAAGAAGACATCTGAGAGTGAGCAAAGGCAGTTTTGGCAGAGGCCTACGAAATGCAACTGAAACTGAAACAAATTCTCATCGTGTTAGACTCCACCTTTTTAGTAATGACTGTCTTAAAAAAAAAAAAAGATAAAACATAACAGCAGTCAGACATGGGCGTGCCCTGTTGATGAAGCACTGTCAGCAAGAAGCGCTCGTAAAAAAAGAGAAGGACCAAACTTTGGACGGAGCACCAAATTGGGAATTTGCACTCAAATGTTGTTTTATGCATTTACAAATCTCTCCCCATGTACTGCCACATTTGAACCTGGACATTGATTAAAGATTAAATCAGTTTTGTGTCTCTAACAAACCTGTTTCTATCCACAACGTGTAGAATGCACTGCTGTTATCTCGTCTTCAGGCCTTTTAGAAGGATTCACAAGGTCTTTATTGCAGGTGACGAGAAAGGGTTCTGGCCCACTGACCTGGGCCCTTGAGACTTATGTTCTGACCCTTGTTACTCCAAGAAACAAGTGTTTAGCTGTTTGTTTCCCTTCTGCTCAGTACTGATCACTCCCAACGTCAGAGAACAAGAGTAAGTTTATGGTGCTGTAAACAAACCCTTTTTCTGTCCGTTCTCTTTTCATTTAGAAGCTGTTAGTGGCCACACACAGCCTCCTGAACACACTCACCCTTTACAACACCCACAAAGAGACAAAGGAACAAACTGAACAAGATCACCATCAGGACAGTACCGCGCTCACACCCAACAGCGAGTTCATTAATTACAAAGTGATCAGCTACAAGCAGCAAAAAGGTCAATACAAAACCATGTTTTAAAAAAACTAAAAAAAGTCCGGAGACTGAAAATTAGCTTTGAGCTATATCTCTGTATAATGCATCAGATTCCAAGTATTGAAATTTTTGTTTATCATACGTGAACCCTGTCAAATAAACGTGTAAATAAAAAATAGAAAAAATAAAATGATATATATAAAATGTGTATACATGCAGGAAGAATTGAAGTGTCTTCTGGAGATCATATAACCTATCAGGGTCTTCATTAAAAAAACAATCAATGCAAAACAAGAGAAACATTTGATAAAGGTCGATCCAAAACAAGGTCTACTGGTTATATTTAGAACATTTACTGTAAATAGATATAAATAAACTTGATAGAAATGTTCTAGAAACATCTCTGGAGATCTGTAAGGGTGTATAAACTGTAAGGGCGCAATGGGAAAAATACATATCTTAAAAATACCTTCATTGCCACTTTGTTTTTGTACACACACATACACAAACTTTAGCCCCCTAAAATTAATGAATGTCATGCCAAGACAAGCTGCTGAAATACACCTGAAATAAAGTGGTCCAACATCTTAATCATTAAACCTGACTGAGGTGCTACATTCAGGACTTCACAGTGGTCTATGGCGGATTGAACTCTGTTGCTTTAGCCCTGTCTATATATATATATATATATATATATATATATATATATATATATATATATAGTACTTGTTATGCCTAAGCAAATGGGAAAATGAAAACTAGAAACAAGATTTTAAAACAATCTCACTGTAAAACACTGTAGGCTATATACTGTATGTAAAATGCATGTATTTGAAAACAAATCAGAGTAATTCTTCGAGCTTCTATAAGTCAATAAGTCAAACAGGATTTGAGCCAGTCTCTCAGTCAGCATGTCTCAAGTCATCGTTTGTAAAGTTTCGGTGCGTTCTTGGAGCTGGAAGGGCGTAGCCTAGTGGCGCTTTGGATGACAAAAAAATAGTAAAGTGCACAGCCAAAAACTGAATTATTGAGAAAAAAAATTATACTTGAGGATTTAAATAAATCAGTAACAGCCATATGAAACGTTTTTTTTTTTTTACTCGCTGAAAAGTTTGGAGGAAAAACACACACACACTTCTGTCCATCCATCCAACCCCACCGTGTCTCCAAGAGCGTTAAACGAGCCACAAATTACGCACCTCGGACTCATGGAAGTAGATAACAAAATATATAGTCTATGTAACATTTCTCTCCACTTTTGAGGCAATAAAAATGAAGTGTGACTCCACTCTCCATCATCATCATCATCATCTCTATCCAACTTGCGCGTCAATGACCATGGAGACAAAGACTGATCTTTGTGACTCAGATTAAACAGTTTCTCCCTTTTTCATAGTAAATAGTCAAACCTTACCTGAGAAGAAAAGTGTGAGCACAATCCCGAGGAGCAGCATGTTTGCCGTGGTTCTGGACTCTGGGGGGTAAACCGTGGATGTGGGTCTTGGTGGTGCGTTGTGGTCCAGCAGCACCGCTGTGCGCCCCGCAGACAGACACCCAGCCTGCCGCCCAGCTACATTCACCGCACCGACACTATCCGTCCTTTGTTCTTTTGCCTGAAGTCGCTCAAGTTTCCAAATCCCCAGAAGGAAAGAAGGACGGAGAAGCCTCGGAGGAAAGCAGAGTGTCGTGGAGCAAAAGTATACGCGCCACAGAGGCAGCCTCCTCCTGAGTGGGGATGTGTTTTAGTGCCAAGGTCTTCCAGCTCCGCACCGAAATCAAACTACTACTGGATGGAGGAAATGTCAAGCGTCACCACCGGGCTGCAGCTGTGCCCGCGGACAGTCATCACGACGCGGCTCCGCTCGTGAGGGTGTCCCGGTACATTCTGAGATCATGATGCTGACAGACTCAGAGGAGGCTGAGGTTATTAACTGGTGATATCCTTCCTCCTCCTCCTCCTCCTCCTCCTCCTCAGATCACCATCATCACCATCGCCATCAGCGTCATCACCACCACCTTTAGGGACAGTAAGGGATGGATAAAGGCCTAGACTGAGGTCATTGAAAGTAGTCTGATATTTTAAGTTTTTTTTTTGTTTTTTTTTACATTCCTGTAACCCCCAAAAGACTTTGCATTTGATGCAATCCAAATGGCTTTTGAAGTCTGCACCCAAGAACAAAAAAAATATTCTCACTCTTGATAATAAAACCCCAAAATAGTTTTGTTTGTTGCCATTAACTCAAAGATTGAATAGATTTCCCTCAACTACCTCCAAGCAGTTTATTGGATCGGCATGTTAAATGGTTTGGACTATAGGGCTGCCACAATATCAGATTTTCACTACACGATTATCATGGGCAAAAGAATTCACGATAACTACATTATCTAGATATCATCATTGATTTATAAAATAAAAATAACAATGCTGACAGTAATTTGTAACTTAGTTCACTGTGCGTTTTGTCTCTTTTGTGGCAAATGAATTGCACTAAAAATAGAAGTGTGGTGAGGTGGAGAGAGAGTTTGTAAACATAAATGTATAAATGATTTAAAGTGGCAGTAGGCAGTATATTTTTGGCGTCATTGAGCAAAAATTCCATAATAACATTTCAGCATATTGTAATTCAAGTGTTCTGAGAGAAAACTAGACTTCTTCTCCTCCTCATGTCTCTATTTTCAGGCTTTAAAAAATATAGCCTGTGACAGGAGACTTTGGCCAATCACAGGTCATTTCAGAGAGAGAGCTTTCCTATTGGCTGTGCTCCGGTCATGTGACCGGTAGTTTGGCGTTCCTTCACCAGATTTCACAATGGCAAAGGCGTCACAAACTTTATCATTTTACAGCTAAACCGTGCACTACAAGATGATTCTGAAAACATTTGAGGAGAGAAATAGGCATTACAGTAACAGAATATTGATTCATATTTGATCAGCGCTGCCTAGTTTGACCGTTTGGTCGGAGTTCGCAAGTGATTGACAGCCGGCTCTCATAGACGGCAGCTGGACATGTTAGTTTTACAATACACAACTGAGTTGTGGTCATTAGTAGTGGTGAAGTAGTGTTGTTTCAATGACTATAATCTTAATATATTGTCATTTAATTAAGCAAACTTTACTTGTGTTAATCACTTCACTCCAACATAATTGAATCTTCTCATTTAAAGGTATAAACACACAGCATTCAAAGTTGGCCCGAGAGAGAGAGAGCAGCGATGGTGGAGCGAGCTATAGAGTGAATGAAGAGAAGGAGCGGCGAACAAAGCAGTGAATCAGAGAAATAAAACCTTATTGCTGAAGCCCAGAGACACAACAACACAACAGAATAAGAAGAAAAGAGAAAATGCAGGCATAAGGCTGCAGGGTCTCTGTACATACAGACACGACCACACACTGCTAGTGGGGCATCAGTGATGATTGAGAGGGATTATGTTTTCATCAGTCTATACATTGTTTGATTTTCATTCCTTTATACCCTTAAAGCTACACTATGATCAATATATTTTTTTATATTAACAGTTGATCGAATGACTACATGTAATGTGAAAGGTGTCACTCGTAGTGATGAACTCACAGTGAATTATCACCCGACTCTACAGTTCCCCTCTGCTCAGAGTGCTTTAGCGTCTTTCAGCCTATTGTTTTGGTTCACACTCATGGCTCTCATACACCTCATCTCCAAGAGCAGGCAGCTGTTTACGGTGAAAGTGCTCTGATAAACCCACTGTTCACTACCTGCTCAGCAGCAGACAGACACAGTTAGAGACTAGCTGGTGAACATAGTGGAGCATTTAGCAGCTAAAGAGTCATATTTTTCTAAAGAGTTGGTGGAGACCAAAACAGAGCTAAAAGAAAGTGAATATATTGATGAAGTGATGCGACATCCATCATTGATGAAAAGACCTGGTGTACCCAAAGGATGTATGCGGATTTTCTCTGTTATTGCAATGCCTTCCTTCTGCAGTAGCGGCTTTAGACGACGGGTCATCCTACCGTAATGCATTTATTCTGTCTTCTTCTGCCACACATCCTTCAGTTAAAGCATAATTCACTGAATTACAACAACCCGTTCTCATTCCCGACTCGTCACATACGGACGTTTGGTCAGATCCCCTGGTGTCACTTAGGTTCAGGCAACAAAACTACTTGGTTAGGTTTAGTAAAAGATTGTGGTTTGGGTTAAAATAAGAATATTTGTTAAGTAACTTCAGTTACGTAGCCTACGGAGGTTGATGTAATTCAAGTAACGCACTTATGTACGTTACATTACTTATGTATCTTAAAATAAGTCAACGTTGACTTCACAACAGCGGTCTCCTGGGTGAAAATCCTGTGTTTACTTGACCCATCCATCACACCAACCTCCACCCTACGCTGACTCTTTATACTATGTCACCTGCTCAGTTGCTCTGAGCGTCTAATATTGACGCGGATGGGTTGACATTGGAGTTAGTTGAAAGCCTGGTGCGTCTCAAACAGATGCTAAAATGTGCCTTGTGCTTCAGTAGACGTAGAGGATTGTGACTTAATGTGGGTATTTGAACCCCTGGGAATGAGACCGTGCTGCTTACAATACAATCAAATAACTTTCTGGCTATTATGTTAAGCCTCACTTTATCTCTGTGCAACATAATCATGTTTCAATGTATTGTGTCGACCATAATGTGATTTAGTTTAGTATTTAACAGATTCTGTGCCCTATTTTTTAGTGAGTGCAGAGACATATTATCATTCCTCAAAGGAGAATCATAGAAATATACACTGAATACACATACAGTAATATGAGGACCAGTGTAGCAATTTCAGTGGCCTCAGGTGACAATGGGATGGAAACAATTAAAGGAAACAAATTTGGGAGGATTATGCAATATTACAATTTTCCCATCATGTAGCCTCCAGAGTTATTTTGTCTGTCTAAAGCAGTGGAGAAGTGGGGTCATTTAGAGGGCTGCAGGGGCTCCACCTGTTAAATCACTGTAGCGTACTTTCATTTCATTTGCACATAAGACCACAACAGAATAACAAAAGAATGACACTCCGACTGCCTGCAGTATGAAAATGTCTCTACATTAATCATAGTAAAAACAATTCATGTGTCTGTCTCTTGTGAAGTTCCTCCACTTATAAAAGATTAGGATCTGCTGCAGACTCCTAGTCATTTTAATTGAAGTAATATATTTTGTTCTTTATAATTACCTCCGCCAAAGCTGAAGGCCTAGGAAGGAGGTTGTTTTCACCGGCGTTTGTTGGTTTGTTGGTGTGTGTCTTTATGCTCTTTAAATTACTTCACGGTGCACTTTCTCTCAATGTTTACTGTTGCCGCTAATGGGTTTATATTATACAGTAGTTAATGGAATGCCCAGTGCGTCTCATACAGGCGCTAAAGGGTGCCTTGTGCAGCGGTATCACATGCCAACGGCCGTGAAAAAGCCTCTTTGTTCATCAACATTGTTATTTCACATCACTTTTAATAAATGGCTAAAAAAACAAGATACATTGTATTAATAAGTCAGCTTTAGTAGACAGGCTGTTTCTACGGTGACCCTAAAACATTTCTAAAGGCCGCTAACCCATTCTCACTTCCAACACGTCAAATAACGCTATTTGGTAAGTGCCCCTCAGCATCGGATACTGACGCATAGAAGCACCCTTTAGCAACTGTATGCCAGGCTTTCAACTAAATCCAATGTAAACCCACCCGCAACGTTATTTGACAGTAAGAACAAGTGACGTAAGAGCGCGAGAGTCCGCTCAGGGCGGGTGGGTCAAACAAACACAGGACTTTTAACCGGGAGACCAGTGCTCGTGGCCAGTATGAAACTAAAAGAAAAAGTCGTAAGTCTCGTGATTCATTAGTATCATTAGTCCCGTGAGTTAATTGAGACACTAGTGCCATGAGTAGCTAGTCACTCGGTAGTCACGTGATTCGTTAGTCAGTAAAGTTAACATCAATCACGACCGTTTCTTAAATGTTTCTAAACTCAGTGGTTGTGTTGCCTAAACCTAACTTCCTGTGAAAACAGAAGTTTATTTTGAAAGGACACTATATGCAGGTAACGAGCAAGTCCAAAAGTAACGCAATAGGGGTACCCGTGCGTCTGATGCCGAGGAACACTGACCAAGCGGCGGTATTCGACAAATTGGGAGTGAGAATGTCGTGACGCTGCACGTGTTGTAAAATTAATGTTTTCCTGTGTTGTATCTTCATTTGCTTGTGTTGTGTCTATTTGCATTTGTTGTTTTTTTTTATTTGCAGTGCGTTGAGCTCTCAGGTCTCGCTCCCTCTGCTTCCAGTCTTTATGCTAAGTGAGGCTAACCACTCCTGACTACAACTCTGTGCTTAAAAGTACAGTGTGTAGGTTTTGGTGGCATCTAGTGGTGTGGTTGCACATTGCAACCAACTGAGTATCCCTACGCTCGTTCCCCACTTTCCAAGACTGTGGTAATATGAGCCAATGAAACAATCCATTATGGAGGATCAGTCTTGAAATTGATTTGTGTGTATTTATAATTTTATTCCCAAATTTGATCACATTTTAAGACATGCATGTGTCTTTTGATTTGTGCCTATCGCTCTCCAGCGGTTTCAGCGCTGGGTAGTGTGGATGTTGTCTGGATGTGGAGCAGAGCGCTGCGGCCGTGCTCCTCGCCCACAGTGCTGTGGTGTGGTGTGGGCCGTTAGGTGCATTGCTGGACTGGATGATTGTATTAATGGGGGCGAGAGGAGCTGGAGGAGACACTTTTTATGGCCGGCCAACCATAAATAGCAGTAACACATATACAGGCAAAGTGCACAACACTCACACAAATACACACAGTCTGCCATCATGTGCTTAAATTTACTCACATGCAATTTCTATAATTGGAGATGGAAGCAGTGGAGATGGCACACAGTTTTATTGGGCGATGCATTTGCAAAATGCTAATGCCTGAGTGTCACAGATTAGCCTCAGTGACAACAGGAGCAACAAGATAATAGAATTAGAATTTCAACCAAACTATCTGGTTTTGTTTCGCACAGAATCATGAGCACCGCTCTCAACCGGGAGGGCACAGAGACAATGACGGGCAGGATGCTTTTGTTCATGTATTAACAGCTCTACTTACGAATCGCAAACTGTAATCAGTGAGTCCATGTGAATGATGACATGCAAACACACGCACACAAATACTCTCACACACACAAATACTCACACACACACACACACAAAAGTGTTGCAACCTTGTCCCATCAAGCAAATTACATAGCTCTCTGTTCACCCCCAGAGGTCATTCAACCTCATGCCCTGTTGGGCAACAAGCTGCTTTGCTAATCAGTGGAGAGTATCCTCTCTCCAGGGAGGAGACATATGGTGAACACCACTGTGACATCACAACAAATAACCGCCACTGTGACATCACAATAGAGGCGTTGCAGTGGCACCATGTATTCTCTTTGTGACCACATCTGGCTCCACTATGGAGGTCTACTGCCAAACTGGCTGTAAGGTCTAGAGCATACATATATCTACAAGGCTAGATGAATTTAGCCAACCATCCTCTGTTTTTGTATTTATTTTATTTTTGCTCTCGTCTAGGTAAAACTGAAAAAAAGAGCGTGTGAAAAAACTTGAATTTAGTCGTGCTTACACTCCTTGGCACAAATAAAAGTGGATATAATGCTAGATTTAATTTCAATTTAAGTTTCCTGACCCACAGTAAGCTGCTTGTCTTTAGCCGAAGTTTCTGCTGAAATCCAATCAACATAATCAGTGTAAATGTGCCATGGTTACCTCATGCTAATGGCCTTCGTTGTCTCTGAAACAACAACCTTTGCATGTACAAAGTGTTGCTCGGCTAATACCAACAGTGTAACAAAGATACCACTGACACGAAGGATGCAATCATCTGCAATCATTTTAATGCAATTATTTTAATGGATTTGTCCATATTTATAAATGGTGATGATGTTGCTGTCCTCAACAAATGTTATTTGTATTTAGCTGCCTAGCAAGCCAGTGAGCTGTACTTTGGCTGGTGAAAATATTTCAGAGTAAATTTAACTTGTGTGAGGTCCTTCAATAAACCTGCAAATGACACTGCTGATGAATAGTCATTGAAAAGCTCTCTGAAATAGTAATCATTATATTATATTAACAAATGCAATTACCAGCAAGCAACAGAAGTACAACAATTTAAGTCTAAAAAATTTGTCTTTAAGAGACATTTTTATTATAGCGGAAGACTACAGGGATACTCTAAGGTTCCAAATTCCATCCTAACACTACTGGGTAAACCTAATAGTGGCAATCATTGAGCCATTATATCGTTTCATGGTTATTATTGTTATTATGTAAGACATTCATGGTGTATAGCGCTCTCTTGTTCACGAGAAAAGTGACAGAAAAAGTTGTGTAAAAATTGTAAAAAGAGAGATGGAAAGAGAAGTTCAAACCCTGTCTCCTTTCTCACCTCCACATAGCCAGCCAATCACAGCGTGAAGCGGGCGTGAATGTCATATCATTCATTTTGGAAAGTTATAGAAACTAGAAAAAGAGATTGAATGATTTTTGCAATATCAAAAAGAGATGAACTAGGAAAGAGCACGCACCACAGACTTGTGCATCGTGCACAATGGATACGCAGCCGGATAATGGGTAGTTTGACACATCACTGTGAGAAGGTACACTGCGCCAGGCCTAGAATGAGTTAACAAGATCAATTATAAGTTGTTCAAAAGGCTGACAGACGGCAGGAATAGGGAACAAAGGCGCAGGCGTTATATTCTGGTTAGGTTTCCCAGTGAGCTGACGTGTGTGACAGGTTTTAATATACGCAGCAACATCCATTTTCATACACGTCCAAAAGAAGTGCCGGAAGACCTGGTCATAGGTCTTCCTGACACCTCAGAGTCCAGATCCATCATGAGCTAACTTCAACACAGACTCCCTGAATTGGCAGCACAGTTTGAATAATGGGGTCTCCAACGTAACTCTCACTGTGAGGCACCCGTTTTCTAACCAGCAGCGCATTGTGCATAAAAATAACCCAGAGAACTATTATTCACCTCCTCCCTGGGAAGCACCTGCTAGAACAAACCCCTCATCAGAGAAGGATCAGCTAGCCGTTTACTCTTCAGGTCTCCCTGCGAAACTGACAACTCTGATGCGTCACACTTTGAATTTTCAGAACGAGACACGGAATAAAAATTTGCACGCGTCCTGGAACCACACATGCCGTGAAAACCCCTGGGAAGTGCAGTTAATTTTCATCAGGTTGCTTCCTCACCAGTGGGACAGAGGAAACCACAGGACGGCGGTGGCGGAACATCAGCCCAAACGCCAAACCCTCCTGCCACGCCGATTCCCAAAATTAGCGTGATGCCCTCAATTGGAACACTGAAACACTTGGCCCTGAACCAGTACACCCTGTGTCACTCTCATCTGAAAATGGCAGCACTTAGGCCTGAATGAAGGAATCAAACGCAGCAGTGTCTGTGAGTTAACACAGTCATCTGCCAAAGCAGCCGCTTCAGTAACAGTTTCTACTTTTGGATCACTGATGCATGCAGCAAAACTCACAGGTATGTGATTCTGACTGTAACTTAAAAGAGATATTAAAGGGACTGTTTGTAAGAATCAGAAATTGGTTGTAACAGCGACACCTATGGCCGTTAAGTCAACGGAAGTCAGTGTCCTGTTGCTCGTGCTTGCCCGTGTGCACGCGCTACGTGAATGTGAGCGAGCATCCGTCAAAACAGTGAGGCGAAACACATCAGCTAAAACCACAATATCACTCTATATTTCACCTGCTTGGCAGTAATGTTAGCTGACCAGACGGAGGTCTCTCAATGAATCAATGCTGGTCCTAGTGTTGACTTTTCCTGCTTCAGCCTCCCGACCGCGGCCGGAGGAAACAGGGAAGACATCGGCACGCGGTCGGAGACGATAACGTTACTCGTTGCGGAGCCCCGCCACTTCACAAGACACGGGAAACCTCTGTTATTTCTGCACAAACATCCCCTGTACATTTACTAGATATTCTCAGAGCTAAACTAACTCTTCTGCAGTGTGGAGTGTGCGTGCATGCACGTGAGGTGGAGCGAGCTGTGAGTGAAGGCAAGCAGGCAGAGGAGCAGAGAACACCAGAGACTCTGGTCCTGGAGACCAAAGCTACGGTCTCCTCCGCGTCCTCCGACCGCGACCAACACTGTTTTGCAAGACGGGCTTCACTATATATAACTTTGCGGTTTTGGTGCGTCCGTGTAGTTTGTGTTGGAGTCTCAGTCTGAACAGCGTAGCCACACGGGAGCGCGCATGGGACACCGACCCGGATTGATTTATACGTGTAAGAAGTTACAAACAGTCCCTTTAAATAGAAAAAAAAAATTACAATTAGGACAGAAAAAGTTCATCATTTTAAAAAGAAAAGAATGTAACAATCAATCAAGCTCCATTAACCATTCATTACGTAAAAAAACTTCAACTTTTTAGATTAGTCATATACATACAGGTACATATTTGACCTCTGCATTTAACCCATCCTTAGGAGCAGTGGGGGGGGGCTGTAAAGCACCCAGGGAGCAACTTTGGGTTCAGTCTCTCGCTCAAGGACACTTCAACATGCTTAACTTCGTCAACCTTGCGGTTAAAGGACGACCGCTCTACCCACTGAGCTACAGCCACCTCCTAACCTGTTTCACATGTATACACACGTTAACCATGATGTAATCTGACTGTTCAATCCATCATCATCATCATCATCATGTTCATCTTTTGCTGACAAACCATTGGTCTCATCACAGGATACAACCTCATTACAGAGCTGTAGCTTGAACTGCCTGCTGTATGGAAACCACAGTACATGTATATCTAAATTCATCCAATTTTCACTTGATCACCCAAAAAAAAATACAACTCGGATGGGAGCGGAGAAATTCAGCGCGCTGGCACCTTGTTTCGATGAGTGCTGCTGGAGTGACTGCAGCTCAATAAGCCTGAATAGGAAAATCTTCAAAGTGAAAATTCTCCACATCTGTGAGCCATCAGCTGGGTCACTGAAAGACAAGTTATGTAACGTGTGTGCTAATATTCAGATATTTCATGTGGTTTATCTATAAAACATGCCGCCCTCTCAAAACTTCTAAACAAATTTAAGTTCCCAACAGGAATCTCCCTCCTCTGCTGTGACAGTGCTTCATGGCTTCTTGTTTGTCAAGACTCCTCTTTGATGATACTGATCAAATAGATGGTGCAGAGAATCAGCCTCATAAAGTCATTAACATCAAATACAACTGTTGTTTTTCTTTATTTCACATTCATTTTGTAGGCTTTAGTCTGTTTGTTTTTGACTGAAATTGGGGTCCGTGACAGGCTATAGAAAACAATGATGAAGTTTTATTTTTTTTTAAATAAGCCCTTTGATGGAGTTCAGTCAAAGAAATATGATTCGACTTTTTGGGTTCAGCAGCTGTATAGCAAACTTATTGTTCATTTTGTGATACTAGCAAATTTGATACATATATAGCTTAAGAAATCTGGCTAGTGGGCCAGGACAGATTGGCATTCTGATGACCATGGCAGCCATTTTCCAAAATGACAGCACCACAAATATTATTTACATACAAATTAAAGTGAAAAAAAAATGTTTTATTACAATGTAAGGCAATGATAATTGAACCCACCGCCTCCATCCGAAGGAGAGAGGAGAGTTAAATAGTCAAGTTTGATCGTCTTCTCTGCGCTCACTAAACCATTTAACGGTGGGAGCGATGGGTGGCGAGTACAAAGAGCAGGGACTTAATCAACGTGAGCTTATGACCCATACGCTTACTGGGAATTCCTCGTTCATGGGAAATAACTGCAATCCCTAATCCCTATCACGAGTGGGGTTCGGCGGGTTACCCAAGCCTCTCGGCGAAGGGTAGACACACTGATCCACTCAGATCACTCACATTTAAGGGCATCACAGACCTGTTATTGCTCAATCTCATGTGGCTGAATGCCTCTTGTCCCTCTAAGAAGTCGGATGCCAACCGCAAGGGGCCACAAAACTAGTCAGCATGCTTGAGTCTCGTTCGCTATCGGAATTAACCAGATAAATCGCCCCACTATCCACCAGAAAGTGTGCTCCGGCTGGTGGGCGGTGCTTGGTATTTCCTCAACAGATCTCAACATGGCTGCCGGGTCACAAACTTTCTCATTTTACAGCTAAACAGTACACTACAAGATGATTCTGAAAACATTTGAGGAGAGAAATAGGCATTGCAGTAACAGGATATTGATTCATATTTGATCAGCGCTGCCTAGTTTGACCGTTTGGCTCAGAGACGGCAGCTGGACGGCAGACTCCAGATCAGCTCTGATTGGTTGTTTTCCTCTGGTCTGTGAAATCTTGCAGATGCCATTAGGAGCACCGGAGGACACAGAGGCACATCATTTTTCAGATTCAAGAAATGCTAATTAATTTGGTGAAGTTAATTAACCCGGTACGTTCTCATTTCCAGGGCGTAAAATACCAACGCTTTGTTACAGCCGTCGGCGTTCGATACCACCGGACAAGGCACCCTTTAGCATCGGTATGTGACGCACCAGGCTTTCCATTAACTTCAATATAAACCCATCCGCTGCAACAGTAAACACTCGGTGTGGTGACGTAGTTTAAAGAGCGAAAGAAACATTCAGGGTGGGCAGAAGGGGGAGCTGGATGGGTCCAACAAACACAGGGCTTTCATCCGTAGACCACTGTTCGTGTCCCGTGTGTTAAGTTTCACTTTCACGTTACAATCGGCTGTTCATTAGTGTCCCATGTACACAACGTCAAGTCACATTTGTTTCACACACATTGTTTAATTCACATCATTAAGCACATCAGCAAAGCATCAGTATGTGATAAGTTGAGATGAGAATGTGTTAATTAACCAAATAGCATGATTTTACCCAATCATGACCCATCATGATCGTAATTAGTAGATAAATAAGTGCTCTATGTTTGTAGAGCTACTATTAGGCCACAGCTGCATTTTGTCCTAAGACTGTTCTCTTCCTGTGACTTCTTAAGTTGACCAGTTGACTTTTTAAATCAAGTCTAATATGAAAAGAAGTGTGTTTGTTGTGGAAACTCCACAGTATATCGCCCCTCCAAAGCTTCATGACAAACAAAGAAATGCTTGACACGCGTAATTTACAGTCCACTTTATCCTGTTGTGAGTTTGAATGCTGCACACCGCAGAGAGCATTTTGTGGAGTGATTTGTAGACAACATGACCTATTATCCAGATCACAAATGAAAGCTATAGGTGAGCAGGAAATATTCAGCTAACAGCGTGTAATCTGAATGCAATAATAACAATAATTGTCTTGCTCTTGAGTAAGACAGCTTCAACATTCCCGCAGTTCAGTCACCTCGGGTCAGTTGTTGCGGATCATTTTGGCTGTGACAAAGTTGGCAGCAAAGACACAAACATGAATTTCTCAAACTTGCTCAGTGGGTAGACAAGTTCTAATTGTACCTGAAGTGCACACGGCTTGACACGTTGCTGCTAGAGCGGTTGCTTGCAGTTATGTTTTCTTTTCTTTATTCTTTATCTGAATCATTTCACTGTTTTTCATTTGTCTTTTGCTTTTTTCCATGTTAGTTCAGCTTGCGGGGATTGGAGGTTGTGCATATTGTCACAACACAACAAAAAACTATAACATCCACACTAGGACTATTGAGTTCCAGCCTACAGATCACTTTCTGACATATTCTGCGTTTCACTTGGAACTGTCTTGTTGTGGCATGTTGACTCACCTTTTTCCAACTTTTTGAAAAATTGCATTCCTCTCCACTTGGTTCCACTTTGTGTATATTATTCTGCACAGCACTACAAACAAACCAGAGCTTTGAAGAATAAAACTATTCATTTCAGTTTAAAAAAAAATTAAATATATATTCAAGAAAAAAAGTTGTTATATTTTGGGATTAAAGCTGATCCCAGCTGACATTGGGCGAAGGTGGGGTACACCCTGGACAGGTCACCAGACTATCACAGGGCTGACACATAGAGACAGACAACCATTCACAATCACATTCACACCCACAGGACTTTTAGAGTCAACAATGAACCTAACCTGCATGTCTTTGGACTGTGGGAGGAAACAGGAGAACCCGGAGAAAACCCACGTTAACACGGGGAGAACATGCAAACTCCACACAGAAGTGTCATCCATGCCGCCCCACCACAATAACAGAACAGTATGATTTAATTTGTCAAACCTTACAGATGTCCCAAGGACGCCCCTTTGCTTAAATGTATGTTGCAGTCTAGTTAGCATGTCCAATTCGTGTATATCAAGGAAAGGTTTCCCAATGCCCTCTATGGGAAGTCGTCAGTGGGGTATGTGGGCAGGGAAGGAGGGAGTCATTCCCTTTTGCGTGCCACCACACATGTCTTTGGACCCTTGAAAGCAGATTTCTCTGGTCTTCCAGGAGGATCTGCCATAAGTCACTCTTTCTTGGTTTCCAAAGAAAAGGCATTTTCAAGGGTCCTAAGAGATGCTTACCAGAAGTTCAAGGATCAAAGAGGGTTGGTTGCTGGGTTCAGGAGATGTAGCCTCTACCCAACAGGCATTGTCATAGGGTCACGTCGAATGGGCTGCGGCATAGGACGTCCTTCCCACCTCCAGCAACCCCATGGGAATCTTCCTGGGCCACCCCTGCCGTGTTTTTCAGTCGTTCGTCTCATACACATCTGACGGAACAAACGCTTCTATCTACTGTCCACACAGGCCATGTAATGGCTGGTGTATTAATCACACTATGTACGCAAAAATTGCAGATTGAAGCTTACTTTCATGCTTCGAGTCTGTTTTCGGACCTACACTCAATACTGTGCCTGAATGTGTAGTCATAGACAGAGGGGCTGAAGCTGCTGCTGTTGTTCTGCTAACGTGCTGCTCACTCTACACTTCCTGTGTAGACATGGTGCCACAGAGCCGCCAACATGGCTGTAAACTCTCAGCGGCAAATTCACAAAAGGATTGGGCGGCTTTTGCGGCCGCTAAACCTGCACTAATAAGACAAAAAGAAACCGTATAATTCTCAAAGCACCGTCAAAAGGGTGAAATCCACCCCTGACTGCGCTGCCAAGCAAATAGCGTCTCGGTGCTCCTGTGCTACTTGTACATACTTAAATGAGGTAATATGCAGACCAAATTGGCCCCTTTCTATGTAAATGAGCCTCATTGCAAAAACAGTCCAATTTTCAAAGATCACTAATAGCCACACAAAGTTACAGTGAAATTATTAGCGTCTTCAGAGAGTTGATGGTAATTGAAGCACATTTATTACCACTCAAACTCAGTCATTTTGGCATGCACTGATAGGATGCAATGGTTTCAATAACTAATACATTTATGCTGCTGTGCCTCGTGGGTTTCTCTTAAAGGGGAGATGCATTTATGGTTTCTGCTGCAGTGGGATCGCTGCAGGTCAATCAATTAAATTAATCAATTAAAAAAAAAAATGTCTAAAAAAATTCTTAAAATAAGAGAATGTAATTCATATTTTCCTCATAAATTATGTATTATTTCACCCACCCGCATATGAGTCCACGGTGCAGAGTTTGTATATGGGCACAATGACAGGAGAGAAGTTAAATGAGCCCGAGCCCGGCCCGAATCAACTCAGCGCCTCGATGCCTCAGGCTGGAGGACTCTCACCCCTCACAACCGACACACTGGCCTCAAGCACATTTATACTTTACCTGCAATCAGACACCAAAAAAGGTAAATTGCCTGCAGCTGCAAAACCGTATATATGGCCATGTTTGCGCAGTAAACAATATCTTTTGTTAATCGAACCTTGAGACAGGGCAGATATTGGCTTCAAATGATGCGCTATTCACGGTGCTATCAGCGGTCCATTCTTTGTGAATTCAGTCTTGTTGTTGCTGAATTTACAAATAGCACTTGGTCTTGGACTTTATTGGGCTTGGCACAGCTACAGTATGATCCATGCAGGTCTCTCGTGGCTGCTGGTTCGTTTCCCTGTGACCACTGACCCTTTCAGCATTGGCTTCTACACGCCAACTGCATCCTATCACTGCTGCTCGCTTTTTGTAAAAAAAGGAAATATTCCGAGAGGAGAGGGTGCAGTTCCACGCAAGCATGAAATAACATATATTGTTACCAAATCTCACAAACAATTTCACATGAAATTTCTCCCACTCAACCTCTCTCCTACCTACACCTCTCATTTTCTGTGGTACCCTTTGTCTCTAGCCATCCATCTCTTTCCTCCCCCACCCCTCCCGTCCTCTGAATGTCTCTCTCTCTTCTCCAGGTTGCCCTCCGCCTCCTCCCATCTTCCTCTCGTTACCATTTTATAGGCTTGTTAGTTCCACTTGAGATGCCAAATGACAAACAATCTAAACCCAGTGAGCCGCTACCTTGCTGCCCTCGTAGAGCTGCAGAGTCTAAACAAACAGGATATGAGCTGAAACACTCACACAGTCCGCCCCCGCCCGCCCACCATGAATCCTCATATAGGATTTAGACACTTAAACACACACATGAGCTGTGTAACGACAAACACAGTCATTTTTAACCTTTCAATTCACAGTGTGAAGAGGTAGTGAGCAGGGTTACATCAGCTACTGTTGCTGCGGTGTATTGTACCTTTTTTTCAAGTTTGATTGATTATTATTGCTGGTTTTTTTTTAGCAATATCATTTATATATTGTATTCATGAGTATATTGTTTATATTATTAGGATATATTATAATATATATATATTATTATGATGAAATTCAGTATAGAGTTTAAGTGTCCCTTTATGGCTTTTCCATCCATACAAGAATTAAATTCTGCGCAATATAGAATAGTCAAATTGTACAATATTAAAGGTGCCCGTGGAATTTTCATGTAAAACAGTTATGTATATGTTCAATGTTGCTCATCAAAACTCATAGTGTGAATCCTTGAGCTCAAACATGTTGCATTTCCTTCCTCATAAAACATAAGCTGATGTTTTAAGTAGTTTGAATCTGTTATTGTTCACACTCATGTCTGCCAGCTTGCAGGTCTTCTTCCTTACCTACCTGTTGATCAGTGGAATACTGTGACACCTCCTGATTTTACATGTCAAAATCAATGATCTAGTCATGGTTGGATCTACTGAAACTGTGACAATGCATAATTATATAATGTTGTCTGTGGTTCTCAGCAGGAAACCGATGGATTGCCTACTCCGGGTGGGGAATGAGTCCTATCCCCAAGTGAAGGAGTTCAAGTACCTCGGGGTCAGAGCTGGTTAATGTGGCTCGGGAAAAAGGGAAGTTTGGGGTCCCCTGCTGGAGCTGTTGCCCCCGCGACCCGACCCCGGATAAACAGTTGAAGATGAGATGAGATGAGATGTATGTGGCTCTGGAGGCGCTATGTCAAGTCTGAGAAAATGACTCATGTGGCATCACCTGTCTAGCTCAGTTTGTGCTGAAAGAATACAATCAGGCACTAAAATGTGTTTATTATATTACTTTAATTCCAACCATGGATGTATTTAAGGGATAGTTTGGGTATTTTGGAGCTGGCTTGCATGAGGTACTTATCCATAGTCAGTGTATTAGCAGTACATGACGGTCAGCGGAAAAGACTCCTATAACTGTAAAGTATTTTTACAATTCATCAACAATTTACAAATGATTCAGTTTAAACATCTGTATCAATATAGCACATATTTGGGAGGGAGATTTAAATGATGTGTAGCGAAATCTTTTTTTTCCCCCTGTGTTACTTAGAGATGTTAAAGAAACTGATGCATTTTTATTTAATTTTTTTTTGTATGAGAAATTTCTTTTCAGGGCAGCAGTGGATTCCATGAATATCAATATCAAACCTTTATTAAACCTAATTTACAATTAATAACACTGAGACTCCGCTGAGGGCTGATGGTAAGTGGTATTAATACCAGCCAGGGACTATGGGATTAGCAGGATTCTCCTCAGTTTTTACTCCTAGAGATATTTAAATGTCCTGCATAAGCGTAGCGTAATTAATAATGCTGTTAAAGGACTTGAAACAGAAGTCAAAACAGTGTAAAGAATGTAGAACGTGTAAATATTGTAAACAACTGACTATTTCTAGACCCTTGAGGTAGACTGGTTGTGGTAAAGTGTGTGTCTAATCGGCACCAAGCGAGCGAGCCGAAGCCACGCAGTTCTTCCAGTCGTCCGCCGTCCGCTTCAACTGGCCATTTTTCTCCACTGTTTGGTGTTTACCGTGCATGTTTAGTGCACATGAGCCTAAGAGTATATGGTGTGCAAATGTAAAACTACAAACAGCGCCATGTGAACCATAAAAAACATGTGACAGCTCCAACACACAGAGCACTTCTCCTTTATCAAACATCTGCTGATACTGTGCTCTGCTGTTGGCTCTGGGCCTCGGTGAGTGACTGTTCCATGCCACTATCTGAGCCATCACCACCCTATGTGTGTGTGTGTGTGTGTTTGTTTTCTTTGGTGGAGGGGAGGTGCAGGGTGAACAAACATGTCCTTTTGAGTCAGTGGCTGCAGAGCTAATATTGACCAGCGCGCCCGGCGTCATGCAGCAGGTCAAATTAAGCACAGTAGCGACGGTCGCAGGGGCACAAAGAGCCAATGACACGCCTTATCACCTGGATGAATTAGCCTTCGTCTGTCAGACTGATCACCAACACAGCACACAGTGAGGGGGGGGGGGGGGTTCCCATATTTACGCTGCAGCTGTGCATCATGTGTTTTTGGATCTGTAGCTTGTGTTGTATTCATTTCTCCCTCTCACTCATTTCCCTTTTTAGGCGTTTATTCTTTTCCGCCACCTCATGTACAGATAAGAAGACCTGGAAAAGGGGATTAGAGTGTCATATGGTAGCTAACCGAAGACGCGTAGGCTACTAAGCACTCACTCTTTTCTCTTTTTTTTCTTTTAGTCACATATGATACCAGAAAAAATACCTCGAAAACTATGAATTCATCCTTAATTCACCCCCGAAAACACACTCAACACCTTCCTACATTAGGGTGTTGATTTACAAATTCATTTGAAATAGTTGAAACATCTGTTCATTCATTATTCAGTGTTATAAAGTGTACAAGTGTAAATTAAATAAAAATTTAAAAAAACAAGACTTTTTGTTTTTCAGTTGCCAACACACAAATGTGTCTAGAGAGACGGAAAATGTGCAGTAATAGTGAAAACTGAAGACCAGAAAAAAGGACAATTGTGCTATGTGAATAAAAACAGTGGAGAATTCAGCAAAAGGAAAGCCACGTCTCCCTATATCATCATTTCCTTCCAGTATTTCAGGACACATGTAGCTATTTATGGGTGCTGCTGTAACACTAACAGTATCATTTTGATATATTCTTTGGAGCTCCTCAGAAAACAGTTTCCAAATAAGCTTTAAAATGAACCATAACATGATGTCGTGATCACTGGGATGCCGTATGGTGCTTGGAACATTTAAAAAGAAACAAAAAAAAACTCCCTCAATATCAAAATGCACACTGAAACGCTGTAGGCTTAGTATGCATACGCACAGCAAGTCCCTTGAGTGGATTTATTGAGCTTATTATCGTCACTGATTGAACAGAGCAGTTTCAGCGAGATGTGTCTCGGTACAGCGTGGCAAACAAACAAAGTGGTGCGGGGTGGCTGAATGAAGGAAGAAAGATCTCTGACATCGAAGGAGCGAAGGGAAGTAGAAATACAAACATGGTGCTGTGAAGTATTAAATAAATGCACTTTGTTATGTTGAAAAGTCGCTGCCATAGCAAGAAAAGAGAAGGAGGCATATAGCCTTAAATGTATTCCCAATGTCCCCATATTGATAAGTTAAATAAAGTAAAACAGAAGAGAACATGTTTTTTTCAGACTTTGATTTATGTACTGGCCTCGTATTCCTGACATCAGTAATAAAGGGGGACACTAAAACACCCAGGTTGTGTTTGTGTGCACACCCTTATAACTGCTGCTGCTGTAGCCTAATTGTATTTTAAAAGATTGAACTAATTACATTACAAAGGAAACAAAAGCCAATTTACCTTTTCCTGAAACAAACTGGAGGGTTCCTAATTAGATCAGTGAAACTCAGGATTTCATTGGAATGTCTCTGTTGTGTGTATTTAAAGCTGAGGGTCATTATGTAGAACACTTTACAGACAGGAAGGCTGCGTTTCAAAACCAGCAGGAATAAAGGACGCGTTCCACAACTGGTTCTCACATGAAAGCACAAAACACAGCTGCATATTTGCAAGAATGAGACTGAGGGCCCGTCTAACACCCGGAGCAAAGAGGCGCAAAGCGACACAACCGTCCTGGCTAGTTTCACGCCGACTCGGTTGTCATTTTCACGCCCAGCGCCCATGTTGTGTAAGTAGCAAATATAATTACGCCCATCTGTGCGAGAAATCACGGTGCACACACTCACCTCTGTGACGTCTCCTCCCATCATCCCTCTGTGTGTGTGAGTGTAGACGTAGGCTACTTCACATTTTACAGGCCCTCTCCCACTAAACAGCGCCGTTTTGAGGCTGATGGATCCGTGTGTTACGCACCGCCTCTCCGGCAGCGCCCGGCTTCCCATGCGTAATGCATCTTTGGAGGATTCCACTCAGCCGGTCCGAGCCCACTGTGGGTTGCATCAGAAAGCAAAAAAAGTTTTCATTATTTATTAATACATGTTAATCATATTTAGTCTAGTGCTTATTATCATATAATTCATTTTTCCCCTCCGTGCCGTCTGCACCAGTTAAATAGCTTATTGGTGCATTTGCTCATATGCAGTCAGATGGAGTTGTTGATGGGACAGAGGATTGGGAGACGGTGGAGGCAGAGGCTCCACCGTCTCCAAGCACCACATATACCTGTTTGCACATTTCACGTTGCGCACAAGCAGATCTGTTTCCTCAGCAGAAAACCGCTCGCTTCTCTAATTTGCCGAATCCGCCTTTTAAATAGCAATGCACCAATGTGCAGGCGCACCTGGCTTTTAAAGGGAATGGTAGATGACACTCTGATCGGTATAATACATGTTACGCCCAAATCACATCTATGATTTGTTAACCCCTTTGCCCCTTGCGCCTTACTTTGTGCCGAGATTGTGCGCCGTTTAACTAGCAAAAGTAGAATTTGGACACGCCCTAAATTCACTTTAGACCATGCGCTATAGATCGTTTAAATATGGCCCTGAGTCCTTTTAGTCTGTCAAATGGAATTATCCTCAATATCTTAATTGACTAGAAAGAAAGACACTATCTTCAATCATGGGGTTGTTGTTAAGATGTTTTTAAAACAGGAATTAATTAAAGATAAATACGTAATGTCTTCTGTCTTGTCTTTTTGAAAGCAACTACAAGGAGCTTTCATTTTCTGTTGATTTTGGCGCACCCTGTGGACAAACATGGTAGTGTGTCTCATGAGCACCACCGCCTCGTAACGAAAAGATCTCGATGTGGCTAGCGCGTCACGTGCATTTGTTTTAGAAGTTAGTGAAAGAAAGACGCAACTCCATCATAAATAGGTTTACTCACTTCATATACATACTGTCGATTACCTGGTGCATGTTGGTCATCGTGCTCAAAATCACAGGAAGCTTTCCGGTGCTTGCTTTGCTCGACAAATGCAGCTAACGTTACATTCGACTAACGTTAGCCACCAACGTAAATTCATATATTGACGTAAAACCACATATCAATGTATTTTCATACAAACCTGTCTCCTACAAAATTACATTTTAAACCAAGTTTTAATGTTGTAAATTGAAACAAAACCAAAAAATACAACAAAACTACTTGGTTAGTTTTAGTAAAAAAAACATCATGGTTTGGCTTAAAATGATATGATTAAATGTTGACTTTTAGTTTCACGAAGAACATGAACAGCGGTCTCCTTGGTAATAATCCTGTGTTTGTTTGACCCATCCACCACCCCAACCTCCTCCTGCTATACCCAGAGTTCTGCTATCATTACTGTCATTACAAACATATTTGTGATACGTCAAAAAACAAACGTAATCCATGACAAAATATGTTTCCCTCAAAACGTAATTCACAATGCAGTTTTGTTGTATGTGAACAGAATTTTTAGGAGCTGATTTCATAAATAAAACAGGTTCATTACACACCAGTCAAGGAGGAAGAGAGACAATTCAGGATCAGTTCTGAATCCTTTCAAATCTCACAATTCTCTCCATCTGTTGAATGACCGACAAGGTTGACTCATTTTCGCCCATTCTCTATTGTCCCTTTCTTTGCTTTAATTTTGTTCTTCGGTCAATTCTTTTCATTTTCATGATCCTGCCCCAGTATGAGCTATAACCACTATCGAACGATCAATTGATTAACATATTTAATCATGATTAATCACATGATAGATAGTTAATCGTGATTAATTGCAAATTAATCACACATTTTTTATCTGTTCAAAATTAACCTTAAAGGGAGATTTGTCAAGTATTTAATACTCTTATCAACATGGGAGTGGGTAGTTATGCGGCTTTATGCAAACATATGTATACAGCTGTCAGTGTGTCAGTGTGCTGACTTGACTAGGACTTGCCCCAAACTGCATGTGATTATCATAAAGTGGGCATGTCTATAAAGGGGAGACTCGTGGGTACCCATAGAACCCATTTTCATTCACATATCTTGAGGTCAGAGGTCAAGGGACCCCTTTGAAAATTGCCATTGACAAGCTAACTCTCTTTTAGCTCTGGTCTTGGACTCCACCAACTCCTGTTGTTTGCTGTTGAGCAGGTTGTGTACAGGGGGGGGGTTAGAGCTTGTCCACTGAAAACAGCTGCCTGCTGTGGCTGTAAACCAGGTTGTTGAGAGTGAACCAGAGCAGTGAAGTTGCAGCCGGATAGCTAAACAATGAGCTGAAACTCACTTTAAAGCTCCGTAAAGCCGAGGGGAGCTATAGATTCAGCTGATAATTCCCCTTTCACATTGTCATGATACATTGTTATTATAAACATGTCAACTGTAGCCACTTTGAATTCAGGTCTACTTGTCATTTCAGCTGAAAAATAGAGTTACAGTGAATAATTATACACCATCCTCTCATCATATAAAACTGCTTTGACCCTTATAGTAGTTAGCAGGGCGATATCATGGGCGGATAAGTGTGCTTGGATAGTTAGATAGTTAGATAGTTAGTTAGTTAGAAACTTTAACCTTTTATTACTTTATTTATTTTTAAGTTCTATTTTAAGTTTTGAACTTCCTAAAAAGTCAACAGAAATGAACATAAAAAGCTGGTGGCTCTCTGAGGATGTAATGCACAAATTAAAGATTTGACCTGATATTTAAGTACGTAGGCTATTCAGCATCCTAATTGCATTTGACAAGAAGGACTTGCTGTGCATATTTTGGGGGGGCTCTTACTTGTGTATAGCACCTCCCTGAGGGTAAAAGCTCAAAGTGCGAGTCCAAAGGGTGGGAAGGATCACTTCTCTAAACATGTCATTAATTTCAGTCAAATGTTTTATTTGCTTTATCCTCCGCCACCTAATCTGTGTAACACTGCAGGTGAGTGGAGGTGATCAGTTTTTCTATATGGTCTCCAGAGACTCCGTCTTTGCCCACTTCTGAGCAATTTAATCAAATCCCTCTCAAAATTAAAGCCTGCTCACAAATTCTGTTTCACTCAGAAATACGTAACATCACAGAAGCTGTGCCACCCCGTTAGTAAACTCAGTTAAATCCACTCAGACACCCACAATTTCTCACAAAGCAAAAGTTTTTTTTTCATTACAAAATGTCTTAAAAACAGATAATAAGAAAATAAAGAAGTGGGAAAAAGATGGAGAGCATGCAGGGCTGGGCCTCCCAACATCAAGGTCCCTTCATTAGCGAGCAGCTGTTGAACTGCAATCAGATGACTCAAGTTGATTTCAAAGTCTTTAAAGAGTTGTCGCAGCCGGGCTCTGGCTTATGTGTATCGGAGGGGAATGGGGATTGAAAAGTGATGGAGAGTGACAGCCGACAGATTGCCGGAGCTCGCAGCTCGCCCTCAGGTGAGACTGGGGAAGACAGATCACCCCTGCTGATGTTTAGGCGATGGAGGCGGAGAGCACAGCTGTGTGTGTGAGTGTGTCAGTGTGTGTGGAGGGCGGGGGGGGGGGTTAGGTTGGGGTGCAGAGAGAGAGCAAGAGAATGAGTGTACAGTATAAGCATGTACACACACACACACACACACACACAGTTTTAAGTGCGTACATGGTGTGTTTTTTCTGACAGTTTTGGCCCGTGTGTGTGTGTGTATGTTTGCACAGGGGTGTGTGTATGTGTGTGTGTGTGTGCATGCGTGCATGCGTGTGTGTGTGTGTGTGTGTGTGTCAGACAAGGCCCCGCGGCTGAGAATCTGCTGTCGCTAAGCAGCTGACACTTCTTAGCGACAGACTGACAGATTTTCACAAACTAATTTGACTCTGAGGAAGACGACACAAGATGCTCATGAAACTTTTCACATCCTGCCAGTGGAGGATATATCGCAGTGCTCATGAAGATGATGATGATGATGATGATGATGAGCTCACCACAAAAACTCGACACACACACACACACATGCGGGAAGGAATGCAGGATAGCACACCTTGTTAACAGAGGAGGTGACAGGGTGAGACAGGGTTAGATCACCTACACATGTATGAGAGGGGTGAAAATATTGAAATATGTGCAACAACTTCGGGGCGCCCTGAAATTGTTTGTTTTTTTCAGTGTGTCCGGAGGTCAGTTCATTGAAACGAGAAGGTCTAGATTTAACTGTCAACCTGTTACACTGCAACAACTTCCAGGCACACTGCAATTATTTTATTTACACACACACCGTTCATCCGTCCTTCTTCACACTTAGTGGGTGTATTGATGGAGGGCATCTGGTGTCGACGTTGGTGCAATTTGGACACACGCCATGTTCAATATTAATAAACTTTGAATAAACAAGCGAACGGTGCTCTGCTCAGCAGCGGGGCGGCCGGCGGGGAGTCAAGCACGTCATCTTCACTTCCCTGGAGTTGATGAACATGAGCGTATAGCCTAAAAGAACAGCGCCACTCTGCCATTGCAACTCAAATCCTGTAAGTCTTTGCCATACTAACTTATAACATTACCGCCAGCAAAATACCTCCGCTAATTACATCCATGTTGAGCTTGTAGGACTTGATATTACAATCCCAAATTTAATCTGCACTTTCTTGATGTCGTGAGTGGGGATAGGGGTCATCAGGTGGGCACCCTCCTTCATCAGTGTTTCACTGTTAGGCCCACGACACCTCCAGAGGGCTCAACGGCAACACCTGGCGTCCCAGGTGCGCTCCCCTCTGCTTTTACCCTCTTGCTTGTCATTTTGCAGCCCAGCTGGGATCCTTTCTATTCAGTCAAATCCAGTTGCTTCTTCGCTCGGCAGCTTCTGATAACAACCTGACGGCTTGTCGGAAGACCCGCCCTCGTACTCCCATCACCTTCAAAAGCCTGGTTGTCGACGTGGCTACAAACCCTCGACAAGGACTTCTGAGAGGTTGACCACAAGATCAGGTCCGGCCCAAGACTACAGTTGTGATAATCTCTGGCGGATAGATGAGCTTCTGATTTAGATTCAACCTGCATCTTCCAGTCCCGGGCAGTGTCCAGGAGGGTCGATTCCATTCTTGTAGATGGCTTCACTGGAAGTTGTCCTGCTCTTACGAAGGGAGATGGTGAAATGAATACATCTGTTAAGTGCATTTCATCTGTGTTTCTGACTGTGAGTCGCCGCTACTTAAGCGTGTGACGATACTACTTTATGGCGGGTGTATTGCTCAGGACCCAAAGAAGCTCAGTGTTGAGTGTGAAGTTATTTACAAGCGGTTCTCGATAGAGCTGCAAGCAGCAAACGCCACAGGCCAAGCATCCGGCCCGTTCTGAACAGGCATGTTCTGAACAGGCATTGCACTAGAATACAAAAAAAGATAGGGGCTCTGTCTTTGGTAGAAAGAAGTTCCAGTGAAAGCAATTTTCAGAAAGAGCTGTTGAGTTGTTTTTTTGTTGTTGTTACTTTTAGCAGCACAAATCAATCAATTATATTAAATGTTATTGTACTGAGGTGGAGGCAGAGTAGTCTCAGAGGAGATCTCAAAACCTGGGTAAATAAAACCAGAATCCAGCTGCAATAGAGGTGATTTATTTGAACCGCGCCTTTTGAAGGTAACACTAAGAATAACCTCCACGTGTGTAACTGAATGTGTGAATGAAATAAAAGCAACTACAGAGCTGTGATCCCTGAGCAGTGTGCTGCGAAACACCGCGGCTAAGATAGAGACACTTTAGAAAATAATAGGCTCCGAAAGAACGATCGCCACTTCAACACCGACTCATAAGTAAACGGACGACACACACTCAAGCCCATCTGTATCACTTTGCGGAGCGGCTATACGTTTCAGCCTTTCGCTGCTTTGTGAGGCACCAAGGCCAGTAAAAAAAGAGTCTAATTCAAAGGCCAGACACACATTCACCGGGCCATCCACACACCAGGATGTCACATCCACTCATCAGCTATCCAACACTCACCCAGCTCTTGTGGGAAATTACAATGCCAGCGCACAATGGACTTGTGTGCTCGCTCGTGGCAATAAAAAAAGTGTTGATGTGAACCTGTGGCAGAGCAACTTAGCAACGGCTTGAAAAGAGCATGAGTTAAATGCCACACACACACAGAGACACACAAATCCAACCTCTATATTAACTCCATGGGGACCCTCGGATGGTCAATAAAAATGCCCCGAGACCTTGATGCAGATCTGATTGTCCTGAAAGCGACCCGGGCTGCTTATCTGCTGTGTGGAGATAGGCTACAGTAATTCACTTAGATCCCAGATACTTCAGATAAACTCCTCTGCTGGGAACACAACAACAACAAAACAGACATGGCGGGAGGAAACACCGTATTCCCAACTCGATATTCTCCCCCCACGAACCTCCCCACTTCCTCCCTCCTTCCTTCTTCTTCTCGTCTATCTTCCCATCTAAGTTCCTCTCCGTCGCCTTTCTAAAATACCGTCCCCTGTCTCATGGATGAACTCCCTCACTCTCTCTTCTTTCTCCTCCTCCTCCTCCTCCTCACTCTCCTCCTCCTCCTCCTCTTCCTCTTTCTTCTCATCTGCAACTTTCCATCTCTCTCTTTTTGGCACAATGAACGAAGCCGACCACATCCTGCAGCAAAGGCATTATCTAAAAAAAAATCCATAAAAGTCATCAGTGTTTTTTGTTGTTTTTCATTTCTGAACCCGCTGCTTCAGCGAGCTGTACCCCCCTGATGAAAGCTGAGAGAGAGAGATCGAGAGAGAGAGAGAGAGAGAGAGAGAGAGAGAGAAAGGGGGTCAGTTGATCAGTAAACCTTCAGAGCAATGCCAGTGCTACATCCTCACACACACACACAAACAGGCGGCTGGCAGGCAGTTCTTGGATCTCAGTTCAGTCAGTGGTTCAAGTCTCGCACAGCTTGTTTTTCATTCTGTCCTTCAACAAAACGAACACCCTAATTAACAGTAGTTTGCTGCTCAGCACCCATTTCACTTGCTGCATTTGGGAGGACTTCAGTGGTGGAAGAAGTACTCAGAGCCTTTATTTAATTAAAGCACCAATACAACTATGTAAAGATACTTTGTTTTAAAAGTTACTGTTTGTAACTTCTTAAATCATTGCGGGTCGGTGTAGAATGCACGTTTCGCGTGTGGCTACGCTGTTCCAACACAAACTACACAGAAGCACCAAAACCACAAAGTTATATCTAGTGAAGCCCGTCTTGCAAAACAGTGTTAACTCTTCCTGCTTCAGCCCCCCGAACGCAGTCAGAAGACACAGGGGAGACCGTAGCTTTGGTCTCCAGGGCCGGTGTCTCTGCTGTACTCTGCTCCTCTGCCTGCCTGATTGACTTCACTCACACACCGCGCTCGTTCTCACTCGCTCTCTCGCTCCACCTCTCACGTGCATGCGCGCACACTCCACACTGCAGAAGAGTTAGTTTAGCTCTGAGAATATCTAGTGAATGTACAGTGGAAGTTTGTGCAGTAATAAATGCTGCAGCTCCTCCAGACCAACAGAGGTTTCCCGTGTCGTTTCCTGCTGCTGAGTGAAGTGACGGGGCTCCGGAGCGAGTATCGTTATCGTCTCCGGACGGGGCTGCGGTTTCTCCCCTGTTCCTTCTGACCATGGTCGGGGGGCTGGAGCAGGAAGAGTTAACACTGTTTTGCAAGATGGGCTTCACTAGATATAACTTTGCTGTTGTGGTGCTTTTGTGTAGTTTGTGTTGGAACAGTGTAGCCACACGCGAGCGCGCATGGGACACCGACCCGCAATGCTGAAGCAGGAAAACACAGTATCAGCATCGATTCATGGAGAGACCTTCGCCTGGTCAGCTAACATTACTGTCAAGCAGCTGAAATATAGAGTGATATTGTGGTTTTAGCTGACGTGTGTCGCCACTGTTTTGAGCGATGCTCGTTCATGTCCATGTAGAGCGAGCACAAGCGCGAGCAACAGGACACTGACTTTTGTTGACTTAACGGCCACACTGTTCGCTGTTAACAAGCAATTTCTGATTCTTACATAGAGTCCCTTTAAGTAAAAGTCCTCCATTCAAAGTCCAACGTATGTAAAAGTATTATCAGCAAAACCCACTTAAAGTATCAAAGTAACCCCTACTTTTGATAGTTTTGACGACTCGTATATTGGTTCCAGAGGGCAGGAGAGGGGGATGGACCTTCAGTTAGCAGTTAGCTGTATCAACTGCATTCAGCCAGCACAAACCCCAGCACTATAGGGGTCACAGCGGGCTGGTGGCCAGCAGCTGCTGGGTCTAACCTGTGTCGGTAGTAACAGAGAGTTTGCTGATCCGGCGGGGGAGTCATGGCGGTCCCTCAGGATCAGACCCTTGGAGCTGGGGTTTGCGCTGGCTGGATGTTACAACTAACCGCCAACTGAAGGTCGGTCTCCATCATTTTCAACAGCATTTTTTTGAAGAGATGTTGATAGAATACAATGGAGACCTCTCCTACATATAGCCAAACAGAAAAGCTAACACACACACACAGTACCTACACACTTCGCATCACTAACGCCGATCACCTGAGGAGCTATACGAGCTGCACAGAAGCGGTCCCATGGGGGCTGTTTTGTCACGGTATTTCCACTCTGCAGGCGCTTCAAGGCCACACGGATGTGTTCACGCTCTTCATAAAATCAAAGACACTTACCTCCTTCTCAGTGCAGAAAAAAAATATCTGCTGCGACTGCTAATGAAAAAAAGGCTTAACTGTGAAAAATGCAGAACTGCGCCAAGAGGCAACCATCAGGGTGTGAAAGCTCTATTTAAAACCTGTCTATATCTGTTGCACTTAACATAAACAGTGTGTCAGTCTACTAGTAAAGCCTTATTTAATGCAGTTTCAATTTTAAAAACAATATGCATTTAAGTAAGGGACACTCTAGGCATACTAAGTGAGAGGAGTCAATGCGCACACCTTCTAAATCTCAACGAAGCGTCATGCGGACCTGCGCATCCGAATCCTTTTGGCCAGCGGGTCTGTAACAGTTAAGGAACACATGGCGGGTGTATTGCTGGGGACCCAAGGATGTGGAGTGTGGAAGTTGGTGCAATGTGGTTACTCAATACGTTCTATATTAATAAACTTAAAGGGACTGTTTGTAACTTCTTACACGTATAAATCTACCGGGTCGGGACCCCATGCGCACTCGCATACGTGCGCTCGCGTGTGGCCGGAGTCTCTGCTCCTCTGCCTGCTTGCCTTCGTTCACACACTGTGCGCGTTCTCGCTGTCTCGCTCCACCTCTACACGTGCATGCAAGCACACTACACACTGCAGAAGACATCGTAGCTCTGAAAATATCTAGTGAATGTACAGTGGACGTTTGTGCAGAAATAACTGCTGCAGCTCCTCCAGACCAACAGAGGTTTCCCGTGTCTTGTGAAGTGACGGGGCTCCGCAGTGAGAAACGTTATCGTCTCTGACTGGGTGCCAGAGTGAGACACCGGGGCTGAAGCAGCGGGGCTGAAGCAGGAAAAGCCAACACTAGGATCAGCATTGATTCATGGAGAGACCTTCGTCTGGTCAGCTAACATTACTGCCAAGCAGCTGAAATATAGAGTGATATTGTGTTTTTAGCTGACGTGTGTCGCCTCACTGTTTTGAGCGATGCTCGTTCATGTCTATTTAGAGCGAGCTAGCGCGACCCCGACGCTGACTTTCGTTGACTTAACGGCCACAGGTGTCGCTGTTAACAAGACATTTCTGAAAGTTACAAACAGTCCCTTTAAATAGAGTATCCACATTGCACCAACTTCCACACTGCACATCCTTGGGTCCCCAGCAAATACACCCGCCTAGTGTGAAGTACAACAGATGAATGCCGCTCTGTGCAGCTCAAAATTCACACAAGTAGCCTATGACAGAAACAGCCAAGCAAAACATCTCTGAATGACCCCTGTGCACATCCTCTTCCGTGCAGCCCGGAGAAGCACTGCTACTTTCGACTTTGTCTGGAGCTGTCTCTCATGCATACTGCATCTCGTGGTCTTTTTAATTGGATTGAGTTTGCTCAGGGTCAAAAAATAATGCAATAGAGTTGCATGCTTTGGGGCACAATTCTACTTATCCTCCTTATCTTGTCAATTGGTATTGTGGTGTAGTGCACATAATCCTCAACACATTTTCAATTAAGATGTTCAAATATGGTGACACACAATAAAGGCTGCATTTGGCGTCTCAACAAAAAGTTGCCCTGTTACAAAGTTGTGCACTGGCTGGACACACCACCATCTGCAGTATAGTGTTGAACGACCATGCTGGTGCTTTTCCATATTTTGTGCCCATAAACTATAAATGGCCTATTTACTGCCAACCATTCTCCAAACCAAAGCATATGTTTGTAGATTGATTTCCTTCCTTCCAGGCAGCCAGTGAACTGTGCTGAGTTTCAGAGCATCAACAGTGAGCTAAGAGGAAATGTTGGGATCTGGAGGCTCTGCTGGGCACTAAAACAGAATCATTATACTTGATTGTTTTTTGAAATTATTCTCATATTGAGAGAGGCTTCCCACAGCTTCCTTATTGCCACACACATATCCATCTCGTTTTTTTATTGCATGATTTTTGCGATGATGTTTTAATTGTGCAACAATTAAACAAGTGTAATCAAGGAGTTCATTGGATCTTTTGCATTTTGGAAAAAATAAGTATTTCACACTATTTCTCCCTCTTTTGTATTCCTCTTTCTCTCTGCGCTGACTTTGACTTTTTCACCGTTCTAGTTAAATGATAATAATTTTAACCTATACTTCCTCATTCTTACCTAACCCTAAAGTCAAATCCTAATGCTGAACTAATTTCATTTTGATCCCCTAAACCTAACTCTAAATCCAAGGCCTAATCTTGAACTAAACCCTTTAAGAAGTGAGGAGTGTTTTTAAACTGGTTCTCACAAGGATGGAAAAACAAGAACACGCCCACATACACAAACTGCCAAGCACAGACGGTTGTTACTGAATAAAACATTTGAAACACGAGTAAACGGACTTTTTTACCAGCTGAAGCCGGGCTGTGGGAGCGGTGTGAGCCTTGATGTGCAGATGTGACGGGGAGTTGAAGGAACAGCGGGAGACCTTCCACACTCGGATACCACGGCCTGTCTCACCACACATGCTACCTGCAAGACAGCAGGTGCATAGACAGACAGCTCAGCCCATGTGCCAGTCCAGTCAAGTCGGACATAAATAAATAATATAATAAATACATGCATTTAAAAATAAATATAAAATAAATAAAAATTAAATTGATCAAAAAAATATAAAAATAAATGCAAAAGTAAATAAATAAAAAATAAATAGATTTAAAAATGAATACAAAATATACTGGAAAAACAAAGTTCGGAAACTTGTGTTTGGTCGATTATTTCTCTGTTGTTACAATGCTAATTGTCATTGTATTTTACATCGTTGGAACGCCTGTTTATTTACCTTCGCAATGATGTCCAACTTGTAAGGATCATGCATTTGTGGAATGAGCAGCACAGCTGATTATGTGGGTAGCGCCCAAGAAAAATTTGCCAAAATGCTCTTCCAGTGGTAAACAGTGTATTCTCATAAGGCTACCAGGAAGCCTGCAATGACTGCCCTTCACCGTCAGGCCCGTTTGCGCTGGTGTCAACAACACAGACAATGGAACCTGAACATGTGGGGGAATGTCATGTTCAGTGATGAGTCCAGGTTCTGTCTGCGAAAGTTGGATGGCAGCGTCAAAGTATGGAGACAACGTGGAGAACGCTATGCTTATTGATGCACCGATGGAGTAAGAGCTTCTGGTGGGGGCAGTGTCATGGTGTGGGGCGGCATCTCCCTCACTGGCAAAACAAGGCTTGTCATCATTGAAGGCCATCTCAATGCAGTGAGATATCGGGATGAGATTCTGCAGCCAGTGGCGATCCCATATCTCCACAATCTGGGACTTAACTTCATCCTCCAAGAAACAACGCTCACCCCCACAGAGCCAGGGTTATCACAGACTACCTCCACAATGTGGGAGTAGAGAGAATGGAACGGCCTGCCAAGAGTCCGGACCTCAACCCAATTCAACACTTGTAGGATCAGCTTGGGCGTGCTGTACGTGTTAGAGTGACCAACACAACCACGCTGGCTGACCTGCAACCAATCCTGGTTGAGGAATGGAATGCCATCCCACAGCAACATGTGACCAGGTTAGTGACCAGCATGAGGAGGAGGTGCCAGGCTGTTGTGGCTGCGTATGGATCTTCCACCGCTATTGAGGCTCCTGACGGTGTATTAAATGAATAAAGTGTAAAATTGCCAATATGTCTAGTTTGTTCCTTGTTACTGATAGAGAGTTCAATCATCCAATCCACCAAACAACTCAAAACAAGAGTCAACACCAACAGGAGAATACACTGTTTACCATTGACGGAGCATTTTGGCAAATTTTTCTTGGGCGCTACCCACATAATCAGCTGTGCTGCTCATCCCACAAATGCATGATCCTTACAAGTTGGACATCATTGCGAAGGTAAATAAGCAGGCTTTCCAACGACGTAAAATACAATGCCAATTAGCATTGTAACAACAGAGAAATAATCGACCAAACACAAGTTTCCGAACCTTGTTTTTCCAGTTTAAATACAGAAATAAATAAATAAAAGGAAAAATTAAACAGAAGAGTAAATAAAAAGGGAATTAATA
Organism: Sebastes umbrosus; assembly: GCF_015220745.1. Lineage (NCBI taxonomy): Eukaryota > Metazoa > Chordata > Actinopteri > Perciformes > Sebastidae > Sebastes > Sebastes umbrosus. Next base: position 28,144,714 of record NC_051277.1, read on the forward strand.
CAAAGATAAATAAAGAAGCATCCGCAATGTGAATTACAGATATCTGCAACCTGTAATGAGAAACCCCATACACATGAATGGCAAAAGAAGTTTGAATCGTACAAAATGTAATTACGGATATCTAAAATTATAGTTTTGCCTCGTCAAAATAGAATTAGGGTTATCTTGAATTACAGTTTTGACTAGGCAAAATGACGTTGCCGATATCTCTTAATGAATATCCTGTCTAGGTATTAAATGTTAAAACGGCTTGGCATAGGATACAGGGGGGAAAACGGCTGGGGACTGCGTTTTACTATCTAAGGATCTACCAACCAATGCATCCAAGACTCATTTGGCAGCATTCAAACCTGACAACCACCACAAAGAAGACAACTAGGTAGCTAACTGCTCTGAAATATCTGGGCTACAACAATATCTAGTTTTTACATTTATATTTTCTATACATTTTCAATACATAAATTACAACATGTACTGTAAATAACTTTGGAGTTGTTTAAAGCTGTATTTCTTTTCTTTTTTTTGACAAAGCAAGGCAAGCAGTTTTTCCCCTACTCTATGTCTTTGTGCTAAGCTAGGTTAAACTTGTCCTGATATTCATCTTCTCATCTGACTGTGGGCAGTAGCCTGCAGCAAACATGGGGATTTGGGATCAAAATGATCTTCCCAACATATTGAAACTAAAGGTTGAATGATGGCTCTCTCTTTCTCTGTTCCAGCTTCTGTCAGATGAGCATGAATGTGTGTGACTGTGTGTGTGAGTGTGTGTGTGTGTGGTGTGTGTGTGTGTAGAAGCCGGGCCAAACACACACACAATCAGGCGAGGAGAGAAGATAGAGACAGCCTGTAACTAAAACAAATAGCTCAGCTGAAAATCAAAGTCAGCGGTATATGGCAGCGTTTTGCTTTCCTATATAAGCTACTGTATAATGCAGCTTTTTGCTGTCTGAAAATAATGTTTGTGGCGCTGACAAAGCAAGCAGTCCTCTATCCGTGCCAGACGCCTGTACCTTATCCTGCGACAGGCAGCACAACACACATGGCAGCACATAGAGACAACTCCTCTGTGCGGTGAAGGTGAGGTGACGTCCTCAACCCTTCAACCCTCATGCTGTTTACACTCACCGTTGAGTTTATGGTTTAGTGTATATGATACTGAATTCTGAATAATAAAGTTTAAACTGAGCCAAGTAGACCTAATTTTGGTCTCACAAAGTGTGCTGCAAAGAAGCTGGATAGGGTGCACGTCCAACCCCAGTTGGACAAAAGCAGCATGCTGTCCAGGGATGAGGAGAGGTAGTCTGCACCTTGAATTTTGCAAGATCCCAAAACTATTATGTAGGGTAATGTACAAGGTCTACGTCAGGTAAACATCCATATGAACAAAAAGGAGATTATGTACTGACAAAAAATGACAGCTCCATCTACAATTAGCACATGAAAGAGGCGGGGTTTGTAACTAACAGCCAATCATATGCAACATCGATTTATCCAGAACAGAATATTTGAGATCAGATGAAACTGTTGATTGCTAAAATTTGCTCGTGGCAAAAAGCAAAGGGTGAGAGTGTTCATTTTTATAGATAAAGTAGCCTAGAATGTAAGTAAAGTAATGGATTACTGTGATTTCTGTTTATTTCTTATGAAGACAAAATATAATGAATTGAACATGACAGCATGTAATCATCAGGTTAGTTGGAAACAGTAATGTTGCTTACATTTTCCAATTTCCTACGCTTTTGTATAATGATATTACAAAACATGTTCTATCTGTGTGCCATGTACTGTCTCTGAGCAGTTTCCCCACTGCAGGAAAAACACACATGATCCAACACTGACACCTTGTGGAATTATAAATACATTACATGTAGTCCCATACTGTATCAGGGGCTTTTGTGTGGAGCAAACCATTTTCTCAAGTTTCTTCTGTTATTATTTTGAATGGAATCTTGCATGACACGTGCTCTACAGACTGACTGACTGACTCCTCAATATTCATCTTTTCCCTTCTCTCATTTTACTTTTATATCTTTACATATTTTTTATTTTTTATCTTAACTTATATATAAAATTGTATGTGGATTATCACATTTCCCATCTTCTCCAAATGTGGAGTGGAGCATTTGATGGTATTTTGTCACTTGAAAGAAAAGAGAAAAAAACGACCAAAGGTTATAAATAAATTGATTTTCACTTAACATGCTTTCAGATTTATTCTCACATACTGGAGTTGGTCCTTCAAATAGGAATTAAATACGTTTAGTTAAGTTTCAATCAGGTGAGGCTTGATATCATTCAAATTACAAGCCACTTACAAACTGAATCTCTTTTTCCAGTTTCATTAGCTTGACAGCTCAATACGGCACTTCTTTCTCCATGTTTCTTATTTCCATTTGTAGGGATATCTTGTACAGGGAGTGTACATCTTCAGGATCCTACAGAATTATGAATTATTATTGGTTATTTATCAGTACATTAAAGACAAACAACCTGTGTGGGTTCCTGCTACAATCACTTTTATATCAATTCAACAAGGACTTACCTCACTGTGAACTGAGCAAATGGAAATAGTTTCTTTATGCTCAACCATAGAAGTATACCCAACCTGAGGTGCTGGCAGCAGCTTCACCACATGTACTACAACTTCAGAAACAATTAAAAATAAAATTAGGCCTGTTAAAACCATGATTAAAACACTGCAAAATGTGAAACAAACTTTATTTACCACTAATGTAACTGTTGCTGCATCCTGGCACCGGCTGTGAGGAAGTTCCTCCTGGTATGCCCTCCTACGCAGGCCGATTGGCTGGTAGATTGACAGTTCTGTGGAGGTGAAGTCAGCGGCAGCTGAACCTCCATCTTTTTTTTGTTGTTGTTCTGGCCTCTTCCTGTTTTACAGAATACATTGTTACAAAATGATCAGTAAGCAAGTAGAAGAAATAGCAGAATACATACCATTCTGCAGATGGATGATCATGGTTTCCTCTCTCTACTTATATGCCCTTTTGGTCAAGACGGATGCGCAGTACTCAGGGATACATCAGTACAGGTTTGTCTCATCAATTCTGCACTTGTGTTCAAAGAACCGAAATAACCGTATCCAAATGATGAGGATGGACATTGACGAAACACATCACGTTAGCTTGGATTGGATAAGTGAGTGTGAAGAACGGGGCCCAAGTGTCTATAGTTAAATTTGTCATGAGCTTCAATGTGACACTACCCTACCAGGGCTGGCCTGCTAGGCAGGTGCCCCAACCGACCAGTAGGAGTCACTAGTGTAGAAACAAGGACAGGAACTAACTGGCTACCCACCCATGAACAGCCAACTGCATCTGCTGGATAGTGCAACCACAGTACTTCGCCAGGTGTTTATATTTTTGTCTGTCTGTCTGTGGACAGATTTTGTCACCGTGATAGCATCACGACTGTGTAAGATGCAGTAATGAAACTTTACAGGTGTGTAGTTGAAATTAAAATGAAGGCCGAGTTAGAAGATGGGAATGGGAATGGGATGTCACCGACAGCAAGTCGGCCATTTTTGGAGGATAAAGTTGAGAGTGCCATCCGCTGGCTGTTTCGTGCAAGTGTAAAAAGATAACACAGAACACTATATTAGTATAGTATAGTATACAGTCAGACACAAAGGTAGGCTAACGTTATGGGTTTCATTTTGCAAGATACCGGTAGATTAATTATGCAGTATTAGCCAACGTTTTCTTAGTATTCAGTAACATTAGCTAGCTTATCTTCGTCTGGATGATTGTGTAGTTGGCTTTTGGCTTGTAGACCTGAAGGTCCTATTCCCACCCATTTGTAAATCGGACATCGGCCTCCGAAGATTTACATATTTTGAACTGCTGACAGGTGTTCACTACATATCAGTGACTGTAATGGTGCAAACTGTCAAGGTCCTCCTAATTCGTAAGGATCAATATCATAAACTAAGTTCAATTTTGAAATTCATTATTATACTTTATACATTTTTGATGAACAGATGACAGTTGAATAGGCTGGTGACAGTCTACCACAGCACCATACCATGGATGTATAAGAGAACGCTCCATACAGCTACCATCCAAAAAATTCCCTATTGAAAAGTAACTTGAACCTGCCAAAGAGTAGTTTTTGTCACTAACAGTTTGTCATGGTGTTTTTTGTGTTATGGCTTATATGGAACACATTTCTATTAGCCAACCCACAAAAGGCTACTTTTCAGTTTTAAACTATAGCTACACTCCAATCTCCAGGGCCCACTATAGTCTCATGAAGGCTACATTTGTTACACACCCATTTCCTGTGAGTTGATTTCTACTAACATGCCCGAGCTGACCGTGAAGGCGGCGTGGTGGTGTCAGGTCAGGTGTAATTCGCGGGCCAATCGCGGGCTTCAGGTGCGGCCATGGGCAGAGTGGCGTCACGGTCTGCGCGAACAACAACGGTGGAGAAGATGATGGAGAACAAGCAGAGCCAGGTAACATGTTCAATTTAACTTTGTTTTATTATTTATCTGTTGGTAAAGTGAACGGAAAGCGACCTGTTAGATAACATGTAAACTTGTTACACTGAGCGGGAGCAGCAGGGCCGGCGGGACGCGGTCAGCTTTGATGTTAACTAGCTTGTGTCAAGCTTCGCGAGCGGTTTTTAAACACGCGCGCGCATGTTTGGCTACATTGTGTAAAGTGTCCTCGCGGGGCTCGTGCTTTACATGGTAACAATGTTTGTCATGTTTTATTTGGGGGAACTATTGTCTTGTTTTTGTTTCTTTCCTTTTTTTTCTTGCACTGCTGCCTGGTTGAACCCCACCTGCTGCTCATTACATTAATAAAGACTCTTTAGAAGGTCTTGTTGCTTTTACTAGAATAGACACACATTAAATCACTCCTGACCTTTTCCCAAATGAAACAAGTGTTTTATATGTTTCCAGTGTTTTTTCTAACTTGGAGTTAGCTGTGTTTACCGTGTTTAAGTGTATTTGGAACGTGGTTTTATAACGGTGGCCTTGTTGTTGGGCGTATAGGCTACACTTATTTGCATGATCTCACATTAACAACAACTTTAACAGCAATAAAATGAGCCATGATGTTTTCTGTGTAGTGTTACTGGAGCATATTTAAGTCAAGTTAGGTGATGTAGAGAAATAAATGGCTACCTGGTGGGAATAAGACATTCATAACCCTTTAACACTATATCACTATGTGAGAACATTTGATAATGTAGCCTGAAAATAATTAAAAAAAGAAGATATTAACACAGAGCAAATCAAGATGTTGTCCTATTAATATAGTTCCATACATTAGGTCTGCTGTAAACACCACCTTACTCAAAATGTTTGTTTGCTTATCAGACTTTAAAGGGGCTCTATGTAAGAATCAGAAATTGCTTGTTTACAGTGACCCCCTGTGGCCAACGACAGTCAGCATCCTGTCGCGCTTGCGCTCGCACTACGTAGACACGAGCGAGCATCGGTCCAAACAGTGAGGCGACACACACTAGACTGAACATGATTGACAGCTAAAACCACGATATCACTATATATTTCACATGCTTGGCTGTAATGTTAGCTTACCTGTCCAGTAGGAATTTTTAACAGCTTGGGGTCCGTTTTGATACCCAAAACCAAACGAAGGTCCCTCCATGGATCGAAGGCCCGGCCGATGTTGATCCTAGTTTTCTACGACGTCGGCCACATTTCTGTTTTGCAAGACGGGCTTCACTAGACATAAATGTGTATGTTTTGTGCGTCCATGGAGTTTGTGTTGGAGTCTGAGTTGTGGTCATTTGGTGGCATTAGCGGACTCCATTTCTAACCGAACGTTAGCTATGGTTGCCCACTGTTAGCCCTGTAAGCGGAGCTGAAGAGAGTAAAGGCACTCGCGAGCGCGCATGTTGTGACATCCATTGGATTTTCCCGGAAAAAACATCCCGCATTCTTCACATTAAATCTACAGGCCGATAGAGGAAACCCAGAAAGTCGCGTAAGGTCTCATTATTATTTAGGTTAGGTTACAACCTGTTAACACATTGGCAATAAAAAATGTTTATACATGTAAAAACTTATATACGTGGATAGACTACTTGACTTTCACTTCTTATCAATATACGTTCTTTTACCCATCTGTTGGCAGTTGAGTTGCATCGTGGGTAATGTAGGCCAGCATTTGACAAGGTAGAATAATGGAATGGAATTAAAAAGACTATCTCTGATTCTGCTGCATTGATTTTTTTTATTTTTTTTTAAACTGCTATCGTGAGTCTGACAATGTTTTAGGAGTGGAGCACTAAACCAATGGAGTGCTCATTTAAGTGCTCAGTACCACTACTGTAGCTGTTGGGACAGACTCCAGTTTCTCTGTGGATGCAGTCTGTGATGGATTTGCTTTCAACACCATTAGACTTCAGATAATGAACAGCAGCAGTCGGTTCTTGTCCTTATTATTTGTAGTGATGCTCACCTGCTGTAGTAGCCTAATGTGTTCCTGAAAATGATGCAATGCCATAATCTGTACAATGTCAAAGGGTTTCTGTTTATAGTCCATAGGGGTAAATGTGTGTGAGGTCACCAGATTTCTAATTTCTAATTGCTCAATTCAATCAGTGAGAACAGTGTAATAAGTTTTGGAAATGGAATCACTTTGCTGCCCGGGAGAGACGTGGAAAAGGCCATATTTAAGCCGTATCACAATAACCAAAAACCAGGGTGCTATCTAGTTTCATGTTCTAATACCGATCTGCAAGCCAGCTGTTGTTAGCTATAATTTATTGAAGTATAATTGATTTTGAATAAATGGGCTAAAGCACGGGGACAGACACTGATCCTGTTCATGAGGATTGGTCTTTCCTGTTTGTTGGAAAGGTGCTGTTGCGGAGGAGTTGTTCCCACTTTGTTTCTCCCTCAGGTGCTGAATGTTGAGCGGGTGAAGGCGCTGGAAACCTGGCTGAAAGCCACCGATACGAATCTGAAACAAGTAAACGGCCAGAGGAAGTATGGAGGACCACCTGAGGGTGAGAGGCTGCTCAGCTCAAAACACACTGCCTTTACACAAGACGACCATGAAATTAACTCCTTGGAGAAACTAAGAGAGACAAACATGTGGAACTAAAGCTGGATTTCAGTATCCATTAGTCTTCTTATGTTCTATCAATTAATTTTTTAGTCTATCAATGACAGAAAATAGTGACAAATTAATATTGAATATTAACATTTTCCCGTAAAAAAAGTTTCAAGGAAATTTAAATAATCCTTCTTGAAAAAATATACTGTCAAAATATCTTAAAAAGTTGGTTTTTGGTTCAGAATTTTGCAAATTGAACCTCTGTTGTGAAAATTCAACCGAAACAACTTTAAAATATGAACATTTTGGTACTGGAACTCATAACTCCAGCCTTATCCTTTAATGGATATCTGAGCAGACAAAGCAGCAAGTAATTGTACATTGTTAGATTTTTCATTTCACCTGATGAGACGTAATAAATGTAGCAAATAATCAGGCAGCATCACCAACTGGCATCTCCTCTCCATTCTGCTGTCAGTGTGGGACGGGCCGTCCCCAGGAGCACGCTGTGAGGTCTTCATCAGCCAGATCCCTCGGGACACCTACGAGGATCTGCTGATTCCCCTCTTCAACTCCGTGGGGCCCCTCTGGGAGTTCCGGCTCATGATGAATTTCAGCGGCCAGAACCGCGGCTTCGCCTACGGCAAATACGGCTCGCCGGCCGTAGCTACTGAAGCCATCCGCCTGCTGCACGGTCACATGCTGGAGCCCGGCTTCCGCCTGAGTGTCCGCCGCAGCACGGAGAAGAGACACCTCTGTATCGGAAACCTGCCGGCCACCACCAGGCAAGAGGACCTACTGCAGGTACAACAGCTTTGTCATAGAAACATCACATCACAATCACCATTGTTGTTGTGTTTTTTTCTCATTACCTACTGTGTTTAGGTTACTACACAGCTGAAGTGGGGTTGTATGAGGTACTTATTCATAGTAGGTGTATTACCCACTGTAATGGCGGTCGGCATGCCCCTAGGGGGAGCAGCAAAACGTATTTTAGCCACCTGAAAAAATCGACATCAGTGTATGCTATATTTGGAATATTTTCACCACTTTACCTTGCCGTCAGACAGCACTTTCGGACGGGGAACTGAAGCCATTTTTTAGTGTTTTAAAGGGTTTGGATTCACCAAAGTCACACAACAACACAAACCAATTGAGCAGTGGAGCAGCGGTAGACCAGCAACTACCGTGTGAAGACGTAAAATTTCAGTTTTTGTCAATGGAGTCTGGTGGCTTTGAAGGGAGCATAGATGGATATAACGGCTTCAGTTCTCCGTCGGAAAGGGCTGTCTGACGGCAAGGTAAAATGGTGAAAATATTATAAATTAGGGTTCGATATGTACCTTGGTTTTGGGGTCATGGTTCGGTGTGTTTTCGGTACAGCAGGGAAAACAAAAAAACAATAATGATGAATACATTTTCTTTTTCATTTATTTTATAAATGTAATCATTTAAGAGTGGCTCATCGGCCATAAATCTTACTGTAACAGTTAAGGCACTCAAATGCATATTGTCAATAAGAAAAAAATGAATATTAAAGATGTCTGGAATGTGAATATAATGCTCCATCGTAACCGAGTCTGGTCACATCTTTTTAGCTGCGTCGTTCAGCCCTGCCTGTCCTGCTTTTGTTACATACACGTCTGGACTATAGCAATGACCACACCATTGGCCTCTTGAGTTGAGCTGGTAACATTTAACCCACAAAGGTCTACAGCTTACGGGAAGTGGTGAAATATGAATATATATTTTAGATTACTTAGGTTACTGCTGTGTGAATAAATGTTATATTTGTGTTTGTAACTGAGGTTTTGCTCCCAGGTGCTGCGTGTAGTGGCAGAGGGGGTGGAGAGAACGTCTGTGAAGGCTGGGCCTGGTATAGAGGGGGTGTCTGCTATAGTCGCCTTCTCATCTCACCATGCTGCTTCTATGGCCAAGAAGGTGCTGGTGGAAGGTAGGTGAGCTCCTGTTGATGGAGATTGGACTGATGGGATCAGAGTGTTGCTTTAAATATGGTCCCATTTATGTTGTCAACCTTTGATATGATGCAAAATTATTATTAGTATCTTTTAAATAAGGATTTTCTCACAATGATCAAAGAAACACTTGATGCAATTTTTTTGTGTCAGTTTTTCTGCTGCTGTCTTTCATGAATGTATCTTTTTCCGGCTCTGGCACAGAAAAAGGACGCATTGCCTTTCTTACTCCTGCCTTCAAACCTCTGATTGGTTGGTTGTTTGCAGCCAGGGAAACATAACGGACTATGTTTACAATCAGCTCTGTGCATTGAACACAAACCAACTAGCCGACAGTTTGCAGGCCCAAAAGAAAAGCCCACGTTTCTGGTCACAAGGAGAACACACCTACTCTTTAAACATTATGAAAGTCGTATATCAACAGATTTTTGGATATGTGCAAATATCGCAATGCCGAACTTTTCAAGAATGTGGTTGAAGGAATGAAAGAGGGAGTACACCACCGGTTCCGATTATCGAAGTATGCATGGCTGCATGTAAACAGAAATATTAGTGGAATATTCATTCTCATTAGCCACGTTAACGGCTTAGTAGGAATATTGTCTTTTTCGGAATAAGGGCAATAAACAGAATATTTTGTATATTTTTTCCCTAGTAAAGCAGTTTGGAGTCTGAATGCTCATGCACTACGCTGCCTGGTTGTTCTAGCTCTGGCTGAACGTGTAGTAGTCAGGACTGATCTGTGGTTTAATGTGTTCAGATTAAACCCAGGAGCAGAGATGTTCACTAACACCAACATGTTCCAAACAGACACAAACTCATCATGGCTGCACTTTGGTTTTATAGTTCTCATTAAACTATTTGACATATACAGATGGGCCGATTCCTTACTTGTAATTGGGCGTTAAATGCCTGTTTCTGCTAAAATGAAATGTTCAGGTGTGATTTTTTTCCCCTTTTGTGCTATTGTAATGTTCATACTAAGCATCAATAGACTAGAAAAACAAGACCTAAAACCAGCTCTGGTCCAATCCGACATTCACAGCCACTTGACACCGTTATTGGTCAGCTGTGTGTCCAGGAGAGGATGTATACCTGTATATAGACAATATCACATTACTGTGACGACTGGCTTTTCATCCCGCCTTCGAGTTTGGCCGATTGTAACCGCTATTACCACTTATGATTGGAAAACAGGTGGTACGAATCAGTTCTTCTGTAGCATAACCCGACCCTTATCTGTATCTTGATAATGACCTCTTGGAGGGGCCTTCTCTGGGTAATTATCTCTGTCTAGGTCTGGTTAACGAGAAAACGTTATTACGTTTGAAATTAGATAATTCACATGTATTCTTAAGATAAAAGGGACTTTTTTTTTTTTTTTAAAGTGATGTTATTCTCTGCTTCTGTAGAAAATAGCTGTGGTCCTTACTACTGTACTTCCTCTTCTTTTGTCTCCAGCATTCAGGAGGCAGTTTGCGTTGAACATCTCAATCAAATGGCAGTCCGCAGTGAAGCCGAGCCAGGACGAGCCAGCACCTCCACACAGACCTTTAAAGAGCCACCTGCCATCACCCCTGAAGCCGCCGCGCCACATCATGAGCTCTCCACAGCCCTCGGCCGTGCCTCCTCGCGCGGCCCGCCCTCCGTCCGTCCACGTGGGTTTCAGCAGAGCAGTTGGAGGACCGACTGCCCCCAAGCATCCACCCCCTCTCAGCTCCTCCTACTCCTCTTCCTTCCAGGGCCATCCTGCGTCTACAGCATCCTCATCATCCCCCGTGATGCTCCTGCACAAGCTGTGTGAGGCGACTGGCGTCGGCCAGCCGCTCTATGAGATTTGCTGCAGCCACGCTGGGCCCGATGGATTCCTCTACTTTGCCTATAAGGTCTGTATCCCCGGGATGACCGCGGTCTTCAATGGGCTGGTCATGATCTTGCCGGGACCCACTGCCACCACCACGCTGGAGGAAGCTCAGCGGGCCGTGGCCCAGCAGGTCCTGCAGAAGGTGTACAATAATCAGCTGGCCCACTGACAAGCCCCATCAGATAGTATACAGCACACCTACCTCTGCAGCAATGGTTGTTTTGTCAATGATGTTATATAAAAACCAAAAAAGATGTTTATCTTATATGTAATTTGTTGATTTATGCATGCTTTTATTAGAGTAGTAGTAGGCTTGTTTGTCTTGTTTAAACTTCTGTGGTTTGTTTTATGCATGTTTTTTTATTGTGTGTTACTGTTTGTTTTGTTCCTCATTTCATAAAATGAGATTTGAAAAGAAAATGTGATGGTGGTGTTACTTTATAGAAACGTATGCAATGAAGGATTAATGGATTCATTTTGTAATTGCAAGACAAAACACTAACGGAACAACACGAGGAAGATAAGAACAGCCAATACAGGCCAGTTCACAGTCTGGGAATAAGAGAACAAGGCTGTTAGTTGGTATGTTGATTTGAGTCTGTAGGGTGGATGGATGGAAAACCCCTTAGACCCTTAGGAGGAAATTTTATTAACTAACTTGAGGGAACGACTTACTAACTCGAGGGAACAAGTTAATACAATTTTTCCCTGGGGGTCTAGGGGGGCTCCGTAGAAAAGGAAATAAAAGAAAAAATATATTTATATATTTAAAGCTTCAGTAGGCAGAACGTTTTTGGCATCATTGGGCAAAAATTCCAAAATAACCTTTCAGCATATTGTAATTCAAGTGTTCTGAGAGATAACTAGACTTCTACACCTCCTCATGGCTCTGTTTTCAGGCTTCAAAAGAAATCTAGCCCGTGACAGGAGACTTTGACAAATCACATCCCGATTTTACAGCTAAACACTTTTTTTTTTTAAAATCAGATTTGCTCCAATCCTGCCTACTTTAAGTAACAAAAATCAGTCAACACAGCAGCTGTTCTTTTAGTATTGAGCAGAATGATGAATGTGTTTATTTCAGACACTTGACAGTGAAGCCACGTTTGATACAGGTAGAAATTGAGCCTTATTTGTTATGAGTTGGAGGTTCAGTTGAAGTGCAGCAAATCATGTTCAGGTAGGAAGTTAATGTCTCTAACAAGAGTCTGTCATCCTGAAGGAACGCTGCTCTACACACAGATTTAGTTAATGAATCTGATTAAAGACCAAACTGATCTCCAGCAACTTTTATGGAGAATAAGAAACTTTGACTTCTTGGACTTGAATAGTTAATATCAATAATGGCACACTAATATACAATGTTGACACTGAAAGCAAGTACACGTCTTTCAGATATAATCCAAAACACATTGCATTTCATGCTAACTGTAACATATTTCTGGATGATGTTCCCTAAGGAGTGTTCCATTTTAAGAAGCACATCACGTTAAACACACTTCCAGTTAGCGTTGTTGCTTTTGGCTACGTGCTCTGTTGCAGCGTGCGAGAGTGCAACATGAGCACCACAAGAGATTCTGTACAAGACTCTGCAGAGTGTCTGTGAAGCGATCGGGTGATGAGGTTGGACTGTAGCTGAACAGATGGAGCGGGGCTAGGCCTCGGAGGTCCTCCTCCTGATCTCACCTATAAGATCTGCTCTGGAAAATTCAACCTGAGGACAGAAAACAAATACAGGGAGGTTAGTCTTGACTACTTCATTCAGAGCAGCTGTCAATCATGACCGCCTTTTTATAGCATCAAATAACTAATTAAAAATAAACTTAGCAGAAGAATGAACTCTTGAGTGTGATCAGAACTACCTACCTTAATGAAAATATTATTTGAGGTGTACTTTGACTTTTTGGTTTGACCCATGTCCCATCCGCTTACATGAATTTATGACCTATACTGCAGCCAGCCACAAGGGGGCGATCAAGATGTTTTGGCTTCACTTTGGGGAGCTGTCATGTATGTGTGTGTGTGTGTGTGTGTGTATTCTGTACTAATCGTACCTCCTCTCGGGTGGCCACGACCCGGAGTTTGACCACTCCATCTTTGAGCTCCTGTTCTCCCAGTATGGCCACCAGAGGGATCCCTGACTCCTCGCAGTGCTGCAGTTGACTCAGCAGTTTGGGGTTCTTCTTGTACATCACCTCTGCCTGGAAACATGCACAAACGCACACAGCATTCAGTTGGAGGTACTTTTTCAGAATTTCACTATTATTATTATTAGTAGTCTTTAAGCCCATCAAAAAGGATCTTTCAAAGTTATTCCATCTCTCTCCCAAACCACAAACCTCCTTCAATCCATCCACTGCAAAAAAAAGTCCCTACACTGAAAGAAATGTCCCCTGCCTGTACCAGAGAATATGACGGTGACACAAAAAAAACTTGAACAGTCATCTGCAGCCCAGCTCCTCTCAGCTGAAGGTAATAACTGTTCTATTTATAAACGCTACCTATATCGCCATAATGAAAATATACAATTTGGATGGATGACAGTGGACAGAGGAAAATAATACCCAGTCAGCAGCTTTGCCGTAAAAAATGTATTCTCACTGGGACTGGCCTAAAGATTATTGTGGTAGTTAACCCTTTGTATCCCTTTAAAAAGTTGCTCTGATGTCCTTAGAGGGAAAAAAAAGTCCACGTCAAAAAAAACTGCCATAAAATTATATAATAAAATGATTTTCTACTTTCACTGAGTTAGATCTTTTAACCAACTTCAGTCCTGATACTAACAAATATTCATTGATTTTCAGAATTTTAACACTTCAAATGCCAGTTTGTTTACATAATGCCACTGTACAATAAATAAAATAAGAAATAATTCAACGTCTTTTTTCATAAAAACACAAACATTAAATTATTTTCTGTATACTAAATGCTGCAGTTGTTGCCGATGTTCTCTGTGTCGCAGCTGCAAAACCTGTTGTTCTTCCTGCATCCAGTGATGTAATTTGACATAGTTTGAGGCGAGGAAGAACTACAGAGTGCTATTTCAGCTTTGGCAGCTGCAAGGTGCCACGCCGCTCAAAAACTTCCTTGTTCTTTTCTTTGCTTGTATTTCAAACTAGCTACGTTTCCAACAGTGAAATCCCAAAATATTGAGTGCAGAGGATGTTATGGACGAGGATTTTTACAGTGTTCGGGCTGAATATTTAGCCGAAGAGAGGCCACTCAAGGCCCCACCACACACCTTAATGCCAGCATTCCAGAGCTCAGTGGTGAGTTTGAGTCTCTCCTCCAGCAGGTTCTTCTGAGCGGACGCCACCATGATCTGAACCTCTGTGGTACGAACCTTCTCTGCCGAGGCCTGAACAACACAACACACACTTATTATCAATACAATACATAACGAATCGGCACCCAAGTATCGTGATAGTATCGAATCGGGAGACGGGTGTATCGTCCCAGCCCTACATAACAGCAGACGCATTTACCTCAGACTTCTGCTCCATGATGGAGAAGATCCTCTCGATGCCGATGCTGACGCCCACACACGGCACTTTCCTGCCCTTGGGGTCAAACATGCCCACCAGGCCGTCGTATCGACCGCCGCCGGCCACGCTGCCCACACTCACGCTCTCCTCTGCAGGTGCACCATTTTGGGCTTCATTGGACACCGGGGCCACACCCGCCTGAGTCAGCACCGCCTCATAAATGATTCCTGTGTAATAGTCCAGACCCCGGGCCAGACTGAGGTCAAACACCACCTGGACATGATGGAAGTAAGAAAAGAAAAGTGAAGACGGACGCATGTGTGTGCCCATGTAAATGATATTGCTATATCTCTGCGCTAAAAAAAGTGCATAAAAATATTATCATTATTGTTAAAAAAAATAGTATGGGATGCGTGAATAACAGCATGTCTCACCTTGTCTGTGACCTGGAAGAGCTGCAGGTAGCTGAAGAGCAGCTTTATGTCAGACAGGCCAGCACAGGCCAGCTTACTCTGAGACATTTTCTCGTCCTGAAGGAGGCGCTCTGCTAAGTCCATCCCACCTGCAACAGAAACAGTTGCCTATTTACACATCCAGTAGACACAGAGCTAGATTAGCATTCATTTGGAGTCCACCTGATTAATTTAAGTCCAATATTCCAATATTCTCTTTTAGCTCCGTTTCATTCTCCGCCAACTGAGCGGGTAGTGTACCTTATCAAGAGCCTTGTGTGATGATATCAGCTGCCACTGCTGCTGGAAACCCAAGTTGTGAGCCATACAACCAAACTAATGAGCTAAAAGAGGCTACAAAGCTCTGTGGAGCTGCAGAGTCTGTGGTTCCTAATTCATCTGCTTATTATTTTCTCTATTCATTGACTTGTATAGAATTTAAAATATCAGAAAATAGTGAACAATTTCCAAAAGCCAAAGTTGACTCATTCAAACTGCTTGTTTTGAGCAACCAAAACCAAACACGTACAAAAACACCAAATAATCCCATGTGAGAAGCTGTCCGTGCTGCTGACGGGACAGCTTGTTCTGACGACAGTTAACAGAGGTTGGATTTTGATTGAACAGATGACTGCTTTACTAGCAACCAACATGCCACTGATGTCTCACATCTTGGTGTGAATTTGGGAAAAGACTCACCCTGCATACTGACGTACTCCCCGATCTGGTCGGCAGCCTCCTCTGACAAACCCTTCTCATTCACCATCTCCTTCTTCACGTCCTCCCAGGGCAGCTGGGTTTGAACAGCAGAAAGTGGCATGAGGAGATGGGTTAAAGCCAGATATTGATGAATGATAGAGAAGGTGAAAGAACAGAGGTTTTACATCAGACTAACCATGACCACGGTCTGTCCGTCTAGACTCAAAGTGTGCCTTCATAACAATAGTTGCCTTTGTAGAGCATCGTCTACACATCTAATTAAACCTTCTGGAAATGAACAGGCGTTCCAAATGAGTATCGGGGTTTGCAGAATTGAGAAGCTCAGTATGTGCACGTACCTTGTCCAGTTTATCCACCGTTGAACAGATGGTGCGGAACTTGTCATCTGGAACACCACACACGGCGAACATCCCATCGAGGATGCGTCTGTCGTTGACCTGAACATGGAGGACGTGGTTACAGGGATGACACCTACTGTATAAGTTTCATCTGTAAACATCAATGAACGGACATGACGAACCTTGATACGGAAGTCCCCGAGGTCCAGCCCACTGAGGATTTCATAGACGATCTTCAGACACTCGGCATCTGGAATCATGGCGTCATACTGCCCTGCTATGTCAAAATCCTGAAACACACACACATATTCATTAATTCAAGTAGCGCAGACAATATTTGAAGTGAATTAAACCAAGTCGGTTTCCAAGAGATCTAAGAAATCCACCGGTAACTCGACCTGTGGTTCCCTGGCAGGAGTGAAACATTCATTTGATGATGAACTCACGCATTGGTAAAACTCTCGGTAGCGTCCGCGGGTCATGGCTGGGTTGTCACGGCGGTAGACCTTAGCGATGTGGTACCGCTTGATGTTGGTTATCTTGTTCATCGCCAGGTAGCGGGCAAAGGGCACCTGAAAGAGGGCAAGTCAAGGACAACACACCGCTCTTTGCTTTGATGGGGGGAGTCAAAGTTTGGGGGTTAATGTGGTACCCATTGAGCCCATTTTCATTCACATATCTTCAGGTCGGAGGTCAAGGGACCCTTTCACTCTAGCTTTATAACTGAGCTACAAAAAAATCACAAGTTGCGTTAATGTGTTAAAGAAATTAGTGCGTTAAAACAAATTTGTGTTAACACGTTATTAGCACGTTTTGGCAGCCCTAATAAAAACCAAACGATAAATGTGACGACAGACGAATAGACAAATTAATAATTACTGCTTTAATACAAAGACTTATTCAGCAACCGACGTGCATCTGCAGAATTGCACACTGTAGCCCCGCTCCTGATTAGTTAAACAGCTTCCTCCACCGCCCTGTTCAGAAGTTGATGTAGCTATTTGACCTGTTGCACTACTGTTTGACTCCACCGTGTTTGAAGGATACAGTGAGGTCATATCTGAGGGACAGCAGCTCTCCTCCTTGGTCTTTGAGGTCGTAGATGAGCTTGGAATCTTCCCCGTACTTCCCCGTCAGCGTTTCCTACACACCACGGGGAGATCACGAGATAACATGTTTCAATGTGAGATGTTTATGTTTTCCTCTCAGTACTGTACATGCACACATTCAGCTGAGTGGCAAGCACGTTAAATTGTGTTGTGAAAATCTACCTTCAGTTCAAAAACAGGCGTGTCGATGGTTTCTGCTCCGTGGCGTTTGAAGCAGCTGATGATTGTGTTGAAGACTCTCTCTCTGATGGCCATCTGCTTTGGGTTGTAGTCCCTCGTTCCCTGACAGAAAAACACATTCGCTGGGTTTCAATCTGACCGTAATATGTGAATTAGATGTGCATCCATCAGTTGTAGTGAATAAACTGGCAAAGAGAATGTCAAAAATGACTTTGAAGAATGTATTGTTCTGCAAAGATCATATTTGAACACCAGGTGGGAATATGGTCTTAGTAACACAGATACTTTTTATTCTCCATCCCAGCAGTGCTCTGTGTGTACAGTACATGCATGCGTGTGTTTGAATAAAGCAGAATTGTGGTCTTACCTTTGCCGTCTTGAGGACAAACTGATGTTTGCCATCATCTCCTCCTATCTGAGCCTTCAGCTGCAGCAGTTTAGCTACTTCTTCATCAATCTGCAATACACACACACACACAAACAAGAAGATAAGAACTGGTCAACACCAGCGAGAATCTTGAAAAACTTCAGGCAACTTTTTATTGCAGGAAAAACACACGCACACAGCTCCAGAGGCCTACCTGAGCCACAGTGATCCCAGGGACAGAATGCAGAGATCGAACACGTGTTGCAGTCCGAAAGCCCAAAAGACCAGAGCAAGCACGAACACAAATCATGCCCAGCATGTTTATCCAACAGCACGGACAAAAAAAATAATTAGTCCAGATATTGGACAGGCAAAAAAGTTCAGGAGTGCATCATGGGCACAGCAATGTCCAGTGGTATTGTACAGGGCCAGCCACAGCAGCCAATCACAATGGTCAGTAGAAGTAGAACCAGGAAGTGAGTTGAGCAATGATGTCCAGGAGGGTTGTATTCATCAGACAGTGAGGTAGAAGATGGTGGTGATGATGAAGGGCGAAGCCGACCGAGGTCATCCAGGGTCCGGCGAGAAGAACAGGAGAAAAGTGGTAAGCAACCCTAGCACTAGGGGAGGGCAGGGCATGACGAATCATCATCATCATCATCATCATCACAGCGTGGAGGATAGAACATGAGACCAAGTCAATCAAAGAAGCCAGCCCAATGCAGCCCACACACACACACACACACACACACACACACACACACACACACACATACACACACACATACACACACACATACATACACACATACATACACACATACATACACACATACACACACCCTGCTCTGACCCTAGTATCAAACCGATGTGTCTACTGCATTTCGTGTTTCTAGTGTGTTTAGCATTTTAAAACTTTTCACATTTCAAACCATGGTTAAGTGTATCATTTTTCCAAAAACAATTTGAGAATTGTCAAGTACCAAAAGTTGGCATTGAATGCCTGATCACATTGGTAGTCCTGTTTACTGAATTTCTGACTGTTTTCTACTATTATTTTCTTTTGACTGTTTATTACTGAGTTTATAGAACAATTCAAATTTGAAAAGTGTCTTCCTCTGTGTTTTGTTAGGTGTGGGGGAAGAGGATTTTAATATTTCTCAATGTAAAAAGTGTCTTTATGGTATTGGTACAGAAACTCAGATATCATACTTGCAATAGAATCGACAGATTTCAAACGACACCCTGCCCTACAAGTATCTTCTGTAAAGGGCAACACAGCAGGGACATGTGACCCATGTCAAAACACCTGCACATGTAGCAATTTTATTACATTTCCTCCCCAGATTGGCACATTGACTACTTTTGACCACTTCTTTTGTCTGTATGTGCGTCTGGTTTCTGGTGCGTAAAATGACACCACGATCTATGATGTGGCTCGCAAGTGTTGAACTTCAAGGTCTAACATAGACATAGATAAAAGAAAATGTACAGTTGCTGGGCATTGTTGGATTTTCTGAGGCATTATTCTTAGTGTAACTAAACCGTAAGATGACTTAAAAGTGTAACTTTGAATGAGCTGCTTCACTTTCAGGGTCCTGGTTTTGTGCATACTGGCTCACAGGGACACTTGAATAGAACAGAGACATATTATATGCTATTGGTAACACCTGTGCTTTGCCTACTATGACAAATCAAAATGTATACTGTGAAAAAACACTGTTTGTTTTGCTTTATTATGTCCAGAGATTAGACCATGTGTGTGCATTAACATGCAGTCACTGGTGGTGATGTCGTGGTGGTAAAAGACAGGTCAAAGTGAAACTCAGTCCCTGACATAACAGCAGAGAATTCAGGAGGAAAAAAATCAGAAAAGAGACTTATTGAGGCTGCTATCTGTGGACTATTCAGCGTTCACTGACAAACAGGTGGTACTCTAGCTTTCAATACAACCAGCACTGCTCCCAGTAGACAATTTACACTTACACACCAAAAACTGACAATAACCTGATATTTTCAGGTGGAATTTCATTTCATTCTCACTGTGCAATATCATTTTCCACTTGTTCAATTTTGTTAATAGTCTGTTTATTGTCAATACTGTATATACTGCTCCTATTTTTATACTTCCTTCTATTTAAATGGTTCATATTTTGTTTCACTTTCACTTTGTATAGCTCTTTTTTTACTGTGTTAGCTGATGCATCTTGTTTTTTGCACTATCCCCTTTGCTGCTGTACACTGCAAATTTCCCCACTGCAGGACTAATAAAGGAATATCTTATCTGATCTGATCTTATTTCAATCATTAAGGTTTTAAACATTTGTTAAGAAACGTTTATCTCTCACAAGACTTTTAAATCCCTCCATCTGCTGCAGCATCCTCTCTGGTGCATGGCAGAAGAAGATGTTAAACAGCAGTAGAGGAACCAGCAGTTCATAATAGCCGAGATCAGACCGGTAGAGTTGGTTGTTAGTAATAATCTGTGTGCTGGCTCATATCAAAGTCAGCATCACACTGTCACTATGTGTGTGGCATTCTGATCTGAGTTAATAAGGTAAGTTATTGCATCAGCAGCTAACCTATCCTTACATGTTTGATACACACGCTTAAAGTTAATGTTTGAACGCATCGTGACACAGTCGTCTAAAAACGTCCCTTTGCAAATAAATAATAACAATAATCTGTCTTTTTTTTGAGTGGGTGTTAGCAATAGCTAGCTAACGTTAAATTAGACAGAACCAAGGCCTATTGAAGGAGGTTGGGCCACGGACGGAGATGGGTCTTGGGAGTGGGGCATGACGCATGCGCAGTGTAACTGAAGCTGCGGTCCTGCGTTGTGATTGGCTCAATTTCGGCGAGTGCAGGACAGATTCTACTGCGCATGTGTAATACCCCTGTAGATATGACGCGTGTCCCAGCCTCCTTCTATAGGCCTTGGTGGCTCCCAGTGCGTAGAGCTAGCGAGCTGTGCTTTTATACCTGGGCTACTCTTTAATAGTGCTCACATTTAGAGCAATTTAATGTTGACTCGCTTACCACTGAGCACATATGCACCGTACAATACAACTATTGACGTGTTCTAAATTACTGGTGTCTTACAGTTAATTCGGCATACAACGTTAGTTAAATGACAGAGGAAGAAGTTCATATTGTATAAAGTGACTCATAATCAATCAGACAGCAGGAGTGGCCTACTACTAAAGTCAACAATGATTTAACAGAAACCTAAACGGGGTTTGGTCTGGGGTATTTCCATGTAGCTAACCAGGATGAATTACTCCGTTTATCAGGGCTAGCTAGCAGCCCTGTTGTGTGAACCTGCATGCTGCTGCTGCTCACCGCATGTGGAGAACTCGCCTTAACATCATTAACATTAAAGATAACTCTGCTAACTCTGAGTACTGACCTGATCTTTGCTCGCCTTCTCGGACTTTAACTTCCGGACGACTTCACCTTGGAGTTTAATCGCTTCTTGTATCTGTGTCTTGTCTTCCATGGCTTCTCATTCATGTATTGTCGCCGCTACTACTGAACACACACCGGCAGCTCTGGAGCTGTCAAGAAGACTGGTGCTGTGACGCTGTTTTACTGTGGTAGCGTAAAGCGGATACGGAAACACGTAAAACCCGGCCCAATTCCAATTTGGTCCGATCTGGTTCCTGCAAAGAAAACAGTTCCTACCGTTCCTACCATGGTCTCTACATTGATGTATTAGGGTCCCTACCATAGACAACCCTACACCCTGCTCCCCACTCCGTTTGTGTATATATATATATATAAACATAGAGAAATTTTAAGAAAATATAAAAAATAAATATGTGTAACAACAGTGCAAATAATAATCATGAAAAATAGGATCTATCATTAATGGTATACAAATGCAAGAACAGTATAAATACGAATGCTAGTTTAAATGTACTGTATAACTAATGCAATGTTAATTCCAGAGTAAACCAGATTATTGCACAATTGAATTATTGCATACAATTATTGTATTGTTAAATCAGTATTGCACAGTTGAAGATATAGCTGATATAGCTAGTTATAGCTGCTGATAGGAGTAACAAACATAATAAATATATTTACTGTATAACTATACAACACTTTAATCAAATGAACATGTCTTCTGTTTTCTATACTAGACAAGAGTATATTTGATTGATCCTGAATACAATGTATTTACTATAAATTGTTAATGTCTGTATGACAATAAAGTAGAATCAATTAAATGTCTATCTTAGTTTGACCAGTTTATGTATATGGAACATACATTGAAGCGTGTTCCATGACAAACACAAAACGCTGTTGCACATCGTCAATACGGGCAGCTGGTTAAGTTTATGGTCCAATCCCAAAGTCCCCCCTAAGGCCTTCAGCCCTGAACCCTCAGGGACTTGACTGACGTCACCTGGTAAATTGTTGAGTGTGAGAGGCTGCAAGGGCTGGAAATGGTATAAATATGAGTGCGGCGAAATATCACACTACCTAGAAGATGCCAGATGTGGGTTTTATTTTACTGTTTACTGCCTATTTGAACGTCTTCCAGACTCTTGCCTTACAAGATGAGATTAAACTGTCAAAAAATCAATTTACTTGTTTTTCTCAAACTTCATTAAGCAAAATGAAAAGTAATGGTTGATGAATAAACCAGGTGTGTAATATAGTTTAATGCTGCATTCCTTTGATTTCATGTGTTTTTTATGTGTCATCTTAAATCCTTAATGTTCATTTTTCTGTGTTCATTTTAAATAGGCTATGTCTGGCTGAACAACCATGTGCCGTCCTTGTTTATCTTTTTTTTTTTTTACTGCTAACTGTGGTAACCTTATGTTTAACGTCACAATGCTATGAATTGTGGGTAATTCCCTCAGGCTGCAGAAATGCGGACTTCTGGAAAGTGTTCATAAAGGGCTCAAAATGTCTGCGAGAGAGCCTCATGGACTTGATGATTTGACAGTGGGACAACCCTGAATCCTCACGGACTTTGCGGTAACGCGCCTCAAAGTGTCTAGAAGGGAACCAGCA
This sequence comes from Sebastes umbrosus, assembly GCF_015220745.1. NCBI lineage: Eukaryota > Metazoa > Chordata > Actinopteri > Perciformes > Sebastidae > Sebastes > Sebastes umbrosus. The sequence continues at coordinate 28,167,288 of NC_051277.1, forward strand.
AATTAGGGAAACTCTTGCGAGGTTGTGAAGGTTAGGCATTGACCTTGAATAGTTAGGGTTAGGCATTGACCTCGAATAGTTAGGGTTAGGCATTGACCTCGAATAGTTAGGGTTAGGCATTGACCTCGAATAGTTAAGGTTAGGCATTGACCTCAAATAGTTAAGGTTAGGCATTGACCTCGAATAGTTAGGGTTAGGCATTGACCTCGAATAGTTAAGGTTAGGCATTGACCTTGAATAGTTAGGGTTAGGCATTGACCTCGAATAGTTAAGGTTAGGCATTGACCTCGAATAGTTAAGGTTAGGCATTGACCTTGAATAGTTAGGGTTAGGCATTGACCTCGAATAGTTAAGGTTAGGCATTGACCTCGAATAGTTAAGGTTAGGTTAGGATAGGTCGTCGGACAGCAAGTCTCGTGAGAGTTTTTGCAGATCTCAGATCAGATTTTGCAATTTGTGGGCTCCCTTCTAGACACAACCATAAGGGCAACTAGTTAAGTCAGCATCAATGTAGACTCACTGTTGGAAGGCTTTATAACCCACTTCCACTCCCCACTAATTGGTTTGAGATGGCACTTAATATGGCGGACCCTCCGGTAGGGAGAGGGTGTAGGGGCTGGATTGGAATGTTTCCCCATGGATGTATAAAGAGAATGGTTTCCCCCAACCTAAACCTGAACCAACCATGGATGATGTATAAAAAGACTGTTAATTTTGCGCATGTGTGGCCGTGCCAAGGGCTGGAACCATCATTAGAACTGGACTGTTGTAGAATGGAAAAAGCATACTGAGGAATGGTGGATCAAAGTTTGAGATTGTCCAGTTATTTCTAATTACAGTAGCCTACATCATGTAGTAATTCCCAATAAAATAAAATCACAAATTTCTCAAATCACGAATACCTAAAGCATTATTAATTTGACCAACAAAAGGCATATAGTGTATATCCTCAAATATCAATGTTCAGAACACATAAAGGACTTTAAACTCTATATTCAAACAAACATCCTTCTGTTCAAACAGTGACCAAAGTAAGTCTGTAACCAAAGTCCATTTCTACTGAGTGAACAGAGACCTGTCATCAGCATGTCTGTGAGTATCATACTTTATTTTGCAGCTAAATAGACATTATGGACAGTAAAGAATGCCACATAATGGGCAATGGAAAGGAATAACTAATGTGAGGAGGCGTTAACAGTGTGTTGCATGATGGACCTTGAACTTCAGAGCCGTTTAATAAGTGTTAGTCTTCTGTGGTAGATAATGTGCTGTTTCAGACGCGTCTTTGCTTTGACAAGTGTCAGGAATTTCTTGTGCATGAAAGTGGTCAAAATAAAACGCTGATCAGGCCAACATGTTTTGGTTCTTGAATAAAAAATTAATGTGAATATGGAGATTGATCTTGATAAACTGACATCATGCAGACTCTGATATGTTGACTCTTTGTCCACAGGGTCTAGTCCGCATGGAGCTGTCCCCCCCTCCCTCAGGTTTAGAAGCAGAATATGAGACACTTTTCACCACAGGCTCCCTCCGCTTCCTCCATGAGCTGATCTCCACATTTGATGAGGAGGTGGATCAGGTAAGACAGCGGGAAAAAAGCCCTTTATTCAATGCATGGAAGACTTATTTAACTCAGGATGAAGCATCTACTATATGTGCTCTTTTCAGGTCCTGCGGTTACGAGTGTTCAGAAAGTCCCATTTGGACCTTTCAGGTGACCTGCCGAGCTTTCTGGAAAGTACCAAACATATCCGGAGAGACCCAGCCTGGATGGTGCTCCCCGTCCCCCCGAGGCTCCAGAGAAGACATGTGGATATTGGGGACCTGGCTCCCTGCGATACCCAGCGCTTCATTAAAGCTCTCCAGTCACCAGCACAAGGCTTACAGGTACCACCTCTATCACTTACCTGTGACCATACGATACCAACACAATAACTGTATATTGTATGCTGAAGTGTTTGGTCATGAAAGGCCTTATTATAATTGCTGTAGTACATGCAGTGAGTAACTGCAATTAAAGTCATATTAAAGGGATAGTTTGGGTACTGCTGTGGACATATCTATACTGTTTTTGTCAACGCAGTCTGCTGGCTTTGAAGAGGGCATAGATCCGTTTTACTTTCAGTTCAGTTCCCCATCAGAAACGGCTGTCTGACGGCAAGATAAAGCGGTGAAAATATTCTAAATATAAATTAGATTTCTCTTAATACATCCATGGCACAGCCTCACAGAGCCACCAGCATGGCTGCAGACTCCTCAAATAACTGTTCTTTGGTTTCAGGTTGACTTTGACGATGGGAACTGCCCTACATATTACAACCAGATCAAAGGCATTCATAATGTTTTTAAGGCGGTTCACAGCCAGTTCCCCGGTAAGTGGTTCACTTTATATTGATACTCATGTTGGAAATGGACAGGAATATTTGCGTGGTTGCACATTTCAGGTGTGGAACAGACTAAAAGTCGCAGTACACACATACTCTCATGTACCACACCATTCATCCACCTCCCTCCCACATGTTAACAGATGTTCCACACATATCTGAGGCGCCAGTGCTGATGCTTCGTCCTCGTGCATGGAACATGGTGGAGCACAACATGATGGTAGTATATCACCTGTACTTCACTTCACTCAGTTTATTAAGTCGGTGCAGATTTGGATCCAAATCTGCAGTTGAGGTGGTTGAAAGTGGTGGAAATAAACCTATGGTTTGAACTGCAGAGCTACAATATGTTATATTAATGTATCTGAGATTTGAAGCTGCAATGTGTGGAGTTTGGAAGTTTCACTTTGGCGACTCCCAGTGGTCGTATCAAAAAAGACAATGTGTGATTGTCAAATTTTTCTACAAACAAAAACATCTGCTATCGGAATAATTTGAAAGATGTTATAATCACAAAAAGTGACACAGTGACTTTAATAAAGTTACACTGATTTTGAATTAATTAAAAACATACCCATCTTATTTCATAAGCTCATAATATTATTTTTCCACAAAATATGTGGAACTTAACTTTTTAGACAATAAAATTACCAATAAATAGAGATGATCACATTATTTCTAGTCTTGGCTCCAGCACTGGCTTTTGGTTGAAGTTCAACAGAATATTCACACATTTACTGGTCCAAGAAATGATAGTATTCCTGGTTCTAACTTCTCAAATGTGCCATTTTTTTATATTAATATGAATGTGAATTGAATACCATCAGACTAAATAAGCAGTTTCCAATCAATTTGGTGCTGTGGTAACATGTGATGGGCATTTGTCATTATTTTTGTGTTATATGCTACATTAGTATATGAAACAATCCATACATATCTTTTATTTTCCAGGTGGAGGGGAAGGAGGCTCCTGGTCCTCTCTTTGACTTTGGACTCCTCATGTTTCACTGTGGACAGACACTGTTTGAAAACAAGAGTGGACCCTTTTTCTATCTCTCAAAAGTAACACACACACACACACACGCACACACACACACACACGCACACACACGCACACACGCACACACACACACATATGATTCGTCTGAATCGAGTCAACATGAAGCTCTGTTTGTCATTGTTTTCCAGGTGGAGAGCTTCATAGAGGCCAGACTATGGAACAAGATATTTGTCTGGACTCAACAGAAGGTTTGCGCATGTGTCTGTTTATGCACATATCAGTCATCATTTTGGTGTGAATGCTTCTAGCACAACATATATTCTTCTACAAAATCTTTATTAAGATTCATGTGAAATTACAGCCAATTCTTAAAATCTCATATCAGTTTTTCATGTCCCTGATACATTAACTTAATCACAGTACACACTTAGCTTGTAGACTCCCCCTGGTGTTCATAAGGTGCTTTTTCACCCCAAATTATTTCAAGCCCATTTAACCCCCTTTCTGCTACACCTCCTCATACATCTAGAGAAGCCAAGTGGTAAATGGAAAAGAGTGACTAATTTTTCTGTTCTATAACAGATATTTTTTAATTAAAGTTTCACTCTATACATTTCCATTCCCAGGGCGTAAATTACCGACACTTTGTCACGCCCCTTGTGTGTGATGCCAACGCACAAGGCACCCCTCAGCGCCTGCAACATGCATCAGTTACTTTCAAGTAACTGCAATGTAAACCCATCCGTGGCAATATGAAACACTCAGAGAAAGTGGTCGGGGAGTGCGTTGATGTAGTTTAAAGAGCGAAAAGAGACATGGGCAGGAGGGGAGGTAAATGGGTCCAACAAACACAAGGCCTTCAGCCAAGAGACTGCTGTTTGTGTCCTGTGCATTAAGTTTCATATTTACTTTGCAAATGTAGAAGTTATAAGCCCAACCATGATGTTTATTCCTAAACCTAACTAAGTGGTTTTGTTGCCTAAACCTAAGCAAGAGTTTTTGTTTACAACGTTAAGCACTGCGACGGTTACTGCAACAGTAAAGTGACGCTGAAGGGTCCGACAAAGTGCTTTAGCTTTTTTTTTATTGCAGGTTTATTGAGGCAATTTAACTTTCCATTTTCAAACTGCCATTCCATTAAATCAATTTGACATTTGTTGTTTTTAACGTTTATGAATGATTATGTAGTAGTATAAAAATAATGTGTCCCTCATATGTAGTCCTATCTAAGTGAATTTGTGTGTCTGTGTGTCTGTGTGTAGTTGGGCCTTCCACTGGGCAGCATCAAGGCGACGGTGCTAATTGAAAATGTATTAGCATCGTTTGAGATGGAGGAGATTCTCTACGAGCTGCGAGACCATTCAGCAGGACTCAACTGTGGCATCTGGGATTATTCAGCCTCCTTTGTCAATAAGTTTGGTGAGCCAAACCTTCTAGCTTTTAGCAGCTCCTGACATCCCTATGGTTACACTGAGCCTCTGAACCCAGTCCAAAGTGTCTGGAGCCCCCCTGGCCTTCACCGACAAAAAGTCACTCAAAGAGACACGTACCATCCAGGAAGAGACTCAAAATGACCACAAAGAAACATAAAACAACAGAGAGATGCAAAACAGCTGCAAAAAAAACACAAAGAGACTCACAACGACTGAATGAAAATGGGCAAAACAACAACTAAGGCTGCACTCACACTGCCAGCCATAGTGCTCAATTCAGATTTATTGCTTAGATCAGAGTTTTTTTGACGCAAAACAACCACAAAGAGACTCAAAACAACGACAAAGAGACTCAAAATGACTACAAAAAGGAGCAAAACAACCACAGAAGGAAATAAAAGACCAAAATAATTACTAAGAGAGATGCATAACCACATCAAAGAGACACAAAACAACAACAAAAAGAGGCTAAACAACTGTAGTCTGTGTGTCTTGCTCCTATGTTTGACAGGTGGAGGCACCTTTTTCATGTCTGTGCCCAGGGGCCCATGTCTCGTAATCCACCCATGGGTCCAATACTATCAGAATTAGGTTTCATAGTATTATTAACGTTTTACAATAAACAAATTGTACAGAAAAGTTATGGTGAAGAAAGGCAATCTTTGTCTCGTTTAAGTCATGACATTATGTGTTTTCTCCTCCAGGTCACCGACAGGCCTTCCTGCTTCCCGACCGCAGTAAATACGTCAACATGGAGAAGCGCTTTCTGCGCAGCTACATGGACCTGCTGGTTCAGACGTGTCATCGGAGGGGAGCGCTGGCCACAGGAGGCATGGCTGCCCTGCTGCTGCCTCAGGACCCGCTCAGTGACTCCCACAGGAGAGTGTTGGCTACTGTCACCAGGTGGGAACATCACTGTTCACACACACACACACATACATGTTCTCATGTTCATGGGAGTGAATGAGAAAAGCTCTGCAGTGCAGATAATGTGATCTCACTGATGGATTAACTGTGGCTGTGCTCTCTCTCTCACAGAGCCGTTATGCCGTCATTTAAAACCACCAAAGCCTTAATAATGAATCTGTCTCTCTGGTTATCTAGGCATGAGACATTCAAGACATTCATTTGACAATGGGACAACATGACTAAAAGCCACATTACCAGTCATTAGGCTGCAGTGTTAATCACACCCACTGAAGTTATCTCAAGCGTCTTGAGATAACTTCTTAACTTCTGTTGTGATTTGACGCTATATAAAAATAAATTGAATTGAATTGAATTGAATGGAGGGAATATATACATACTGATAATTTTACAAGTCCAAGAATGTTATTAGTAGTGGGTCTAACAATGTAAAGTTTGACTTGAAGATGGCATCAAAGCGAGGCTGTGTAACTTTTGAAAGAAGAAATAATACATGTTTATTCTTACAATAAAAAGTTGAATTCATAAGTAATATAGTGCAAGCTTTCTCAATTCAACGCACTAGCCTACATAATCTAGTTGAATCACGTACGTAACATAGTTAACCTAATAACATAACAAATATACTTATTCTAACCCAAACAATGAACTTTTCCTAAACCTAACCAAGTAGTTTTGTTGCCTAAACCCACATCCTGCACGTTGAAAAATGATGCTAAAGTGGTACCCAGTGCGTTAAAAAATTATGCCAAGGGGTCCTTACCAAGCGTCCGTATGTGACGAGTTGGGAGTAAGAATAAGTTGGCATTCAACGCTGAATTGACAGATGTTATCTTCACATTGCCTACATCTTTAGATTGAAATATGTCGACCTCTCTGACACTGTTTTTCTCCCACATGTCAGACTGAAGTTACTGGAGATCAAGGCAGGTGTGGACGGTTTCATGGTATATGATCTGAGCTTGATTGAGCCCATGCAGAAAGTAAGCACTTGATCATGAGCCATGCAAAGCTTTCTATAAATACAGAGTGGCTGTAATGACTTATATTTTCTGTTCATGGCATTTCTTCACCTCTTTCAGCTCTTCAAGCTCCACTCTGAAGGTGATAACCAGCTTCACCAGCTTCGAAATGATGTCACCGTGACTCCTGATGACCTATTGTCCATGCCTTCGGTCAGTCTCTCAGTTGTTCCAGAATTGAACAGCAGACCATTTTAACATTATTAAATAATTTATTCTAATTCGACCATTTGTTACAAATCCAAACCAACAGCCTCTTCTAGTCTTTACGCGGCAGTTTACAGATTAAGTAGTCACCAAGGAGGCAACAAGTGCCTTAAACCTGCATTCTTTCTAATAGCCAGCAGGGGGCGACTCCTCCGGTTGCAAAAATACAGCATGATGTTAATTTAGTAAATTATGGTCCCATTTATAGTAAAATAGATGATGAAGCAGGGGATGCTTTAGAGCGCGGCTACCTTGGGACTGACAAGTTGCTTCCATGGCGACCTGTCAATCAGGATTTAGGCATAGCAATGCATATCCAGGCATTGTGTACATTTAAATAGCCGTGAACGTGTTTTTGGGTGTTACCCGTGTTTACGCCTTTCACTTTGTGTTTTCAGTTCATGAAAATTAATTGTAACATTTTGGTGGCCTAAAAATGTCTTGTGTTCGGTTGTACTATAAGACATTGTAAGAACCCGCTATTCATTTTTTTCCGGTAGCCTAAGTACATTTTGTTTTAAGCTTTTCATTTTTTAAGCTAAGTTTTTTGCTGGCCAAATTTAGCATCCCAATGTATATAGCGTTAACAGGTAACTTAACGTTTGCTCTGTGGTAGTTGGCACCGCCGGGTCTCGCTGCTCTCCAGCTCCAGTATTCCACAAACCAATGGGTGATGTCACAGTGGCTACGTCCACTTCTTAGTCTGTGGTAGGCACCATGCAAGAAAAGGTCGTTATTTCACTTACTGCAGATAAATGTATTATTGGGAGGGAATGACAAATTCCCTTACACAAGATACACATGGGTGACAAATGAAAAGTAGTTTTGTTCCACCAAGAGCCTCCAGAACTCTACTGCAGGGATGAACACCGTTATTCCAAAACATCTTCCCTCATTCCCTCGAGTATATTTTGATGTCTTTTGTTTTTCCTCAGGGAGGAGTCACCCTTTATGGTTTGAAGTATAACATCGGGGTTGGTGTCCTCTTTTTCAATGCTTGGCTATCAGGTATGTACATTCACATATTCTTGTTCTCCTCATGTTTAGGACTAGACAGGATAAAGTCTTAGACTGTTAAAAACATGCTCTGGTTCTTAGGTAAAGGACACTTTTTCTACAGAGGCCAGGTCGAAGATTCGGCCACAGCAGAGATTTCCAGATCACAGGTGGGTTGAAGATTACACGATCCAACTTCAGCACCCATCCCTGTGGAGCAGAACTTTCTGCAAATACAAACTAGAAAGTTCATGCCTTCTAAACCCTATGAGCACATGTTTTATTACTAGAAAATGTTTGAAATGTTTTTGTCTGTGGATCCTATCATAGCTCCGGCTCTTAGGCTGCGACAGAAATGGGAGACCAGACGATTTTAAAAGTGATAAACACATTTATTTACAAAGTAACAATAACTAAAAAAGTGGAAGTCAGTAGTCAGTCATGTAAGCATGCATGGATGTGTGAAAATATCTGTAATCTGTAAGGAAAGAGAGAGGTGTGAGGGTGGTGAGCTTTCATAGCCAGAACCACACTGAGCCCAGTTGTGGCTCATGAAGCAAATGAAGATCCAGATCCTGTAAAACAAGGAAGAGCCAGAAAACTGGACACAGGACACCTAGTGGAGGGGAGGAGTCGTCACAGTCCAGATATGCATCAGTATACAAATGGTGAACAAAAGCCTGAATGCAAATATTAGGGCTTTGCACAAGGAGGAATTAGACATTTCATGAGTCGGACTCATAACCACTGAGATTATTACCAAGCAAACTTATTTTCAACAGTTTTTTTTTTTTTAATTTTATTTAGCATTTACACTGAACAGACAGACCAAGGCAGAGATAAAAAAATAAATATAAACAATTAAAGTAAAGTAAGTACATAAGCATGTGTGTGTGTACGTGTCAGGTGTGGCAGTGGATCCGTCATCAGACTCAGCTGGAGGACGACAGCAGGGTGGTGAGCAGGCGGCTGGTGACTGACCTCACCAAGGAGCTGATGATGGAGCTCCGTCACTCTGTTAGGTGAGCAGACACCCTTTAAGGACACCCTTTTGGGACAAGCCTTTTGAGTGACGTAGACATGTGTCCATGGTAGATCACTGGCTCCATTGACATTGTAAATTGTTTCCCCCCCCCACAATGCAGATCTGTTCTGTAAATGATACATCCCATGCTCTCTTTTGATAAATTTATATTTTATACTTCCAACAATGGTCAGTTTAGCTGATATTGGTCCTTTTATTGACGAGGCTCACACACACCAAGTATTATTATCAGAATGCCTTTACTTTGAAAACTCCTCCTACATCACATCTGGTTACAAGGCTCTGGTCTGTAACATTAGACTGCCCTCTATTGGTGTTAACTGTATACAACAGTACATATAGTACAATACAGTCCTTATTCTTTAATGCTGTCTGTCCTGGCTTGTAAGCAGGTAGCACTATTGTTTCTCTGTGGCACTAAAATGTTAGGGATTACCAATAAAAAAATAGTGAGAAAGACAAAATGTTGACATATCATTACTTTAACTTACCATAAATATTTTTTATTTTCGTCTTTCTTTAACTTTGTCTTTTCCTGTAGGAAATGTGTTTCTGTAATTATTTGTATCACTGAAGAATATTAATATGGGATGTTAACTCTAGCTCAGGTGTTCAGGTCTCGTCTCTCTCTCTCTGTGTCTGACTTCTTCAGGAACAAGCAGAGGCTACACACAGCAGCTGACATGTTCCTGGAGGTGGTCCTAAAGAGAGATTTCCCAGAGTTCATCACCACCTACCTGAATCAGGACCACACCTTTCTCAGCTCCCAGAACAGTGGACAGGTGGAGGCTGTGGACACAGACATGCCCAGAAGCAAACTGTGAGGGTCCAGCTGGAAGACTGCTTCATGCTCTCTACTCAACACTCTCTATACATAACAAACATTGAGGACATCCCTAGAAATTGCAGTGGTGATTTTTCATTATTTTTTTGCTATTTTATAGACTACATTGGTTAGTTGAAGAAAATAAGATGAACCGATAATGAAAGTAATGCTTAGTTGCAGTTAGTTTGAGTCAGTGATGATACTGTAAGTCACACTCAAGATTCGCAGATAGTAATATGTTCTATCTCCATTTCCTGTTAAATATATTAATACATTTGAATGAATGAGCTTGTCTTTGCTAATGTTTGAAGAAGTAAATACATGCCACCTGGAAAGCCATGACTTGTTACAACATAAATCAGGAGTCAGGACCCCAAACTTTGAAATAAATCATCAATAGCACAGTTATGGTAACACTAATTATAATGTATAAGTTGTCATAATGACAAATGGTGAATACACAGCATGAAAGTATAGCAACATGAAAATACTGATGGCCCGGAGGTAGAAATTGTCTTTGAGCAGGTATTCAGACCAAAAAACAGCCCTGCACTAAAAAACAACACAGAGAGTACGTTGGTGGAGGTGTGCTGCTTCGGGTACAGTTTTAGAGCCATGAGTAGGAAGGCTTATCATATACCAAAACAAGGCACAGAAGTTTATAATACTCACACTGTCACACAATTTTAAAACTCTGGAAAGTTATCATAACTCCAATTATGTAAATAGTAGAAATACAGCCTTGTCTTTACTTAATTATCTACCAAGAATGTGCACTTGCATGTTTTTGATTGGCCACCACAGTGCCCTGCGTTGACAGGTCTCATAGGGTTAAAGTTAGTCTGAGCATGGCCTAAGCCTGCAAGTCCCTGTGTGGATACCATGTGTCAAATACGGCAGTTTGGGTCAGTGGCTCTACGCTTCAAACTATGACGCTTCTAGGTACCCTTCTAGCTCAGTTTTGCACGTGTCAATTTCCGCTCGTTACATACATATCTTTTCAAAATAAAACTTCAGTTTTCACTGGAAACAGTTTGGATAGGTTTAGGTAACAAAACTACTTGGTTAAGTTTAGGAAAAGATCATGGTTTGGGTTAAAATATGTACGTTTGTAGTTAAGTAAGCTACGTTGCGTAAGCTACGCAGTAACGGCACATAAAATAAGTCGGTGCTTAATTTTGGTTACATACGGGACATGAACACTGGTCTCCTGGGTGAAAGTCCTGTGTTTTTTGGACCCAACCATCCACCTTTATCACTCTTTATACTACGTAACCTGACTTCCTCCTTTACTCCCACCATAAGTACGGCCACATAGAGCGTCATAGTTTGACGTGTACGGCCACTGACTAAGCTGTCGTATTTGATAAGGGTGATCGGGGTGAATAGTTTGTGTGCGGAGTTGAAAGAGTTCTTGATTATAATCAGTGCTCTTCTCAGACAACATGAGGTAAGTGTCCCAAATGGATGGGAACCCACTGCCTATGATATGCTCTGCAGTTCCTGCCTCTCTGGAGAGTCTGGTGGTTGTGAGCAGAACAGCTGTCAAATAATACGGTGATGCAACTTTTCAGAATGCTCTCAGTGGTACGCCTGTAAAAGTTTGCGATGATTGCGGGTCCATGTCAAACTTCTGAAAAAGAAGAGGATTTGGCAGAAAGTTTGAAGCATGACGTCTGTGTGAACTATGTATTAAGAGAGCTGGATACCCGTCCTACTGGACAAAATATAAAGTCCCCTGCACCCCATGAAGCATTTTCCCCATAGATCACCATTATAAAAGAGAAAACAAAACTGTTGACAAAGACATGTGAAACTGCTTTTGAGGTGCCTGGCTAGCTCAGTCGGTAGAGCGGGCGCCCATGTATGGCCAAGGCTCAGTCCTGGCAGCGGTGGACCTGGGTTCGAATCCGGCCTGTGGACTTTTCCGCATGTCATCTCTCTCTCTCCCCCTTTCCAAGACTCTATCCACTGTCCTATCAATAAAAATGCCCCCAAAAAAAGAATTAAAAAAAAAAAAGAAACTGCTTTCGAGGTCAGTTGTTATTCTTTCTATTATGGTGGTTATAGATTTGTAAAACTGTCCCAGAAAAGCGTTTTTTATGTGCATGACATCGTATGATATGCGTAAGCATTGGGCCACATGAAGCGGATGAAAACAGGAAGCGGGAACCCTTTTTTTGGCTTGTGTCCGGCGGGCAATTTTTATTCAATTGAATGGGCCCTATCTTGGAATCCAGTACGGATCTTATAATACATCCATGTGGTGAACGGTTCAGTGAGGTCCTCAATTTGTGCACACAGAGGACCTTGAAACTGCTTGAGCCTTTTCAACCTCAGTTCAATAGATAGATAGATACCTGCAACCTTCCTCTTGCCCACTTTCCTCTCTTTAGTTTCATCGATGTTGAAGCAGAGGTTGGTATCATGATATGAACTCACCAGGATTTGGACCTATTGTCTATAAGCAGAGGTCAAAGTGTCTACAGAAGCCCTGTACAACCAGGCAAAGCAACACACTGATAAACCAGATCAGAAGAGCTTCACTGAAATGTTGAAAAACAGGCTGAAGACGCTACGTCAGTTTAGTAACGCCTACAGGGTCATCACCCTCCCCCCTTACACTGTGGAGAGGTAACTACTAGCTGGCCACCTGACTGTGTTTTACTGTAGGTTTAACAAAGCTCCACCCTGTACCTGACTCAACACAGACAGATCAGGAAACGCTGCCTTCTTCTATACCATTCTTTACTCACACAGCAACAGACAGATGACAAGATTCACTGTGAGACAAAAGCTTCCACTGAGGGAGGACAGCAGAATACTGGAATACTGCCTCTACAATCAGTCCTTGACTACAGACACTGCATGGAGTTTTAGAAAAATAAGGTAACCACATAACTCTAGTGACTGTTTGAGCCGTCCAGATCTTGTGTTTTTGCTTCACTCCCTGAGGGAAATGGCTTCTTGTTCAGTGGAGGATCTCTGCTGTCCTGTCTGCCTTCAGATCTTCAAATATCCTGTCATCCTGTCATGTAGCCACAGCTTCTGCAAAGCCTGTCTGCAGAGCTGGTGGACCGAGAAACAAACCCGTGAGTGTCCATTCTGTAAGAGTATATCTTCAAACATTGAGCCAACTTGTAATTTGGCATTAAGGAAACTGTGTGAGGCCTTCTTACTGGAGAGTGATCAGAGAGCTCCGTCGGGCTCTGAGGCTCTCTGCAGTCTGCACTCTGAAAAACTCAAACTGTTCTGTCTGGATCATCAGCAGCCGGCGTGTCTCGTCTGCAGAGACTCCGAAAACCACTCCAGCCACACATTCAGACCCATCGATGAAGCTGCCCAGGATCTCGGGGAGGAACTTCAGAACTTCCTGAAGCCGTTGGCCGAGAAGCTGGCTCTCTTGAGTAAAGTCAAACAACACTGGGATCAAACGGCAGAGCACATTAAGGTCCAAACTCAAAACACGGAGAGGCAGATTAAGGAGCAGTTTAAGAGGCTTCACCAGTTTCTAGAAGAGGAAGAGGAGGCCAGGATCTCTGCTCTGAGAGAGGAAGAGGAGCAGAAGAGTCAGATGATGAAGGAGAAGATTGAGGCTCTGAGCAGAGAGATAGCAGCTCTTTCACACACAGTCAGAACCACAGAGGACGAGCTGAGAGCTGCAGACCTCTCATTCCTGCACAACTACAAGACTACGGCGGAAAGAGTTCAGCAGCGCATCCTGCTGGAGGATCCGGACCTGCTCTCGGGAGCTCTGATAGAAGTGGCCAAACACCTGGGCAACTTGACCTTCAACATCTGGAACAAGATGAAGGAGATGGTCTCCTACACGCCAGTGATTCTGGACCCAAACACTGCCGGTTCATACCTCATCCTGTCGGATGATCTGACCAGTGCGAGACGCGAAGAGGAACAGCAGGTCCCTGACAACCCAGAGAGGTTTGCAGACCACTGCTCCGTCCTGAGCTGTGGCGGCTTCAGCTCGGGCACTCACAGCTGGGACGTCGAGGTCGGACAGAACACAAACTGGGAGGTGGCTGTGTTTGAAGCATCTGCCCACATGAAGGGATTCATTAACTCTGGATTATGGAGAGTAGAGTTGTTTAACGATAAATACAACGCGTACTCCCCATCGGCTCAAATTGATGATATTCAACTGAGCAAAAAACCCCAACGGATCAGAGTGCATCTGGACTGGGACAGAGGAGAGGTGACGTTTTCTGATCCAGACACTGACACGCACATACACACCTTCACGCACACTTTCACTGACAAGCTGTTTCCATACATTTGGACTGAAGATACATTCCCTCTGAAGCTATTACCAGCGAAGGTTTCTGTGACAGTGGAGCAGTGAATGTAGAGATGATGATGATGATGATGATGATGATGATGTGCTTCTTAAAGTGGAGTAAATCTAAGAACTGCTTATATGCTATTATCTCTTCTTATACATATGTTTTACTAAAAGAAGAAACTTCTATCACTTTAAATGACAAGCATATTTTGTTTTGTATCCAGGTGTGCTGAATTGTAATAAACCAAACCAAATAGTTTTGTTGCCTAAACCTAACCAAGTAAACCTAAAAATTAAGTAAACCTTTGTTGGAAGCTTATTTTGAAAAGACACTATGCATATAACAAGCAGAAACTGACACGCTGTCCCTGACACGCCCAAAACTGACACTAAAGCGGCGGTATTTCACAAGTTGGGAGTGTACCATAACAGTACTCAACTACTACAGAGCCTCCTGAAGATCATACATACATTGTAAATATGTGCTGTGAGCTGGGGAAATGCTCAAGTCAGCCTCCTAGGTGTGAATTCAAGCAGGGCACAGGACTTTTCTGTAGGCTGCAAAACCTCCTACCTCACCACATGAATAGTGGAGGTTTATCAGCACAGGTTTAAATATTGTTGCGTTGACTGCAATGACTGTTGTATTGTTCCAAGAGGTTTTAGTGAGACTGTTATTTTTTTCCTCTCACAAGTCACGAGAAATGTAAAAACAAAATTCTAAATATTCATAATGCCAACTGTGGTGGAAATGTATTAGACATAAATGAATGTATGATTTGGGCATTATGGTGTGGTATTTCGTGAGGCCTCAGAGTCCTTCACTTGGCATGCTTTATGTGAAGAGACTCTGGGATGTAATTAAGTTTTTAGTATGTCTTTGTCCATGCAGGGGTGCCGCCAGAGATTTTGGACCCCATGAGAGAATATAATATTAGTTACATGGATCACCCATGTAGGCTACATTGCTGTAATAAACCACACATTATGCTAAACCCATTTGACGACACCAGATATTAATAATAAATGTATCTTTGCTGACTGTAATGTCTACTGTAGTCTGATGTTAATTACCTCATGTGTTTTCTACCAGCATTGAGCATTATGATTAATGATTAAATGAAATGAAAATAAAGATGTATCATTGATATTATGACCAACAACAAAAAAAATCAAGAAATCGTTCTTTTGTCTCCCAGTCATCTGTGTCTTTGTTGTTATTCAAATATCTTTTAAGCACAATACTGATATCTCTCCTTATGGGAGTCACATCCCAGATAACTGAGTCAAAGGTAGCCTCTTCCCTCTCCTGCAGAATTGTTTTCAGAATGATTTTTGCCACAATTCAATAAACTAATTTTGAATGTCTGAGCTCAAATAGTGGTTCAGTATCCCTGTTATTGAGTAATAATTTCCCTTTATAATGAATATAATGAGTAATAATATAGTCAGGGAGAGGAGCAGAGTCTGTGGTCTTTCAGCAATAAACACATTTTTATTGTCTATACATTTTTCCATTCAGTCACATGTGAGGCTGAAAATCCCAGTGCATCAGGTAGAGAGTAGTTTAACCTGTAGCCTATAAATAAGTCAATTAAAGTTAAACACATTCTGCCAGTAGAAATGTCATTCAGTGTCTGAGCAGTTTATTCACTCTGAAGTTCACTGTTGATCAGTTGAACTGATCTGGTATAAATACAGAATAATGAAGGTGCAGGCATTTGTCAAATGTTTTATTGTGAATGGGAAACAAAATCCAACGCAACAAAAGTTGCCACGGAGCTGTAAATATTTCAGAATAAATGCCAGATGAAGGAATTCTGTCCACAGAGAAAAACTGTTGAGGGCTTTTATTTAAAAAAATGAAAGCAGGAAGTGTTGATTTAAAAATAAGTCTTTACTTTTTTTCATCTCCTTAACATTTTCTACAGATTTAGAGATCGCAACTGTAGTAATGTTGCTGATATGATATCAATATACAGTCAATTGATCACCGTGTCTCACGTGGGCTGTGTGGCTGCTCTAACCTGTTAACATGGATGCCGAAATAAAAAACAACAGGCAGCTGCCACGCGCTGTCCATGCGGCCTGTTCTGTCCTGGGCTTTAGAACTTTAACCCTTTCACAGCGTGTGCTCAGTTCAGGAAAGTTGATTATAACCTTTTGGTTGCCTAGAAATGTCAGAGTCAGGTTGTACTTATCTCCACCCACTTGTGTCACTTCTGGTTGCAGTTACACACAAACACAATAGAACATGAACTGATTATGCCACTTGTGTAGACACCTGTATGAATAAAAAAAGAATCATATTTTTTCAGTCAGACACGTGAAAATGGACAGCTGATAGGGTAGAGATGCCTCCTGTGTAGGTGTTTCTTAAAGTGTTGCTGAATATAGAAAATGTCTCATGAAGAGTCTAATTTTTAGCTCTAAATGATCTGTGCAAATAAAATACATTTTTATATATAAATATCATATATATAATATCATAATATACTTTTAACCTGAAAGTTAACTTCTTTAATAGTTGGGCTTATGGCTATCTGAGACTGGCGAAGGGCTTTAGAATCCTTCACATGTTGATTTGGGGCTTGAAATACATCATCTGTATGTGTGACCGATGTGGTGATAATACAATAATACCGTCTCTAGTGGAATAATATCGAACTATATTATTTTCTTGATTAATTGACCAATATGACGTCATCAAATGTCGTGTTTTAACCACAACTCAAATATATTCAACTTACTGTCACAGAGGAGTAAAGAAACCAGAAAATATTCACATTGAAGAAGCTGGAATCAGAGTATTTTGACTTATTTTTCATTTAAAAATGACTACAATTAATTGATTATCGAAATAGTTGGTGATCAATTTAATAGTTGACAGCTAATCGATTCATCAATTAATTGTTGCAGTTCTAAATCCATATGTTCTGGAACAAACTCCATGTGCTGTCCCAGATGAATATGTATAAAGAAACCAATTTTACTGACAGCAAGGTTAACACTGATACTGCTTTGTATTTTGTAAGTTAGTCCATTTGAGTCTTCATTCACAGCCATATTGATGCCACATTACTGTTCTTTGGTTGGTGCATAATAACAGTTCATGCAAAAATTCCCTAAAGCACTGGTTAGCTTGGAACTGGGCCAAAACATCTGAAATGCAGTCGAGTTATCCACTATGGTACGTTGTGTTAGTTATAGAAGGAGAGCAGGAGTGGTCCAACAGTCAAATCTGACCAACTGGTGGTCTTGATTTTGTTCTGTCCTGCTGAGAGTTTTGCTCTTAAATTTATATCCTGGGAAGGAAGTGTGTCACGGTCATGGTGGGTGTGACCCGGTTGCCTCTTTTGGTTTTGCCGGTCTTGCTGAGGCCGATGTACATGCCAGGGTAGGCAGCTGATTCATAGGCGTTATAGTTGTTGGCCAGGAGAGTCTCCTTGAACTTGCATTCATCACTGTAGTGGCCCTGAGGATGGAGAGAGGGGGACAACAGAAAACACTCATTTATCGAGTCAATACTAATCATTGTTTTAGCTTCTGGAATGTGAGAATTTCTTTTTTTTTTCTCTATTTGGGTTTGGGACTGTTTTGTAAGACAACATATCACGTTACTTCCAACTTTCCTTATGACAGACCAGAATCATATTTCACACTAAAGGTCTATGTCAGTTAGACGTGATCCTTTAAAGGTTCTACATACGATATCCAGAGCATTAATGTAGCAGCAAACAACTACTGTCTTTGTAAAGATACAGAGGAGTAATGTAGGGTGCCCATATTTTCAAACCCACAAAATACTTTCAAACCCCCAAAACTCCAAAAACCAGGGAGAAATGGTACAAGAACAAACCGGCACATTGCGCTGGTTGGATAAGGGGCTGCAGGTGACAGTATGTCATCAGAGCGAACATGCTACCCTGTCCTATGGAGGACCATTTGCACTGTGTGTGCATCAGGAGATCTACACACGGTTAGATATCCTAGCTGTATGGAAAAAGGCCTTCAGGGTCAGGAGCTGTCCTCATTGTGTCACCCTAACAACAGTTACTTAATCCCCCCCACTCATAATACTGTATACTAATGTAAGGAAACAAACTCCCTCACAGAGGTCTAGGAGCAGCTCGAGCCAAAGGTCAATCTAATTTCCTCCACCCACCCCATCCGAACCACCTCCCGTTGAGCATACAGGCCTGCTGTTAGATGAGTAACTGGATGACTAACTGTTGTTTAGATCATGAGTTAGCCTCAGTCAGCATTCAAAACAGATTTAACTGGAGCTGATCACTCCAATGTCTGGGCGGTCGCAACCAGTCTCAGCAGGTATCTCTCTGCTCCGTCAGAGGCTGCTTCCCTCGCCCCTTCCCTCGCCATTTCCTGCTGTTCTGTAGCCGCTCTGTGAGCGTCACTGGCCGGCTGGTGAGCGAGCTACGCCCGCAGGCGATTGTGGAGCTTTTCAACTCCAAAAAGGCAGATAATCACAGGTTCCTGTTGATTTATAATCAACATTTGTGTTGTGATATTTAAACAAACTATCCGTCAACAAGGGAATAAAAGCCCCTCGTCTACAGACCGGTCTCTAGAGAGCTCCAGCCAGCTCATAGCGGTCTGCGAGCGTGACCGCCCAGCTGGCGAGGTAGAGACCCCGGCAGGCGCTATAGCTAGCTGTGACGGCAGAAGTGAATTTAGTGATGAAATAGCTACGAAAAATGTAAAAAAATAAAAAAATAAAAAAAACTTGCCGTTTTTGGCTGCTGTTTGTTGTTGTGACCATATAGCTGTATCGTTCCAGTGCTTTGCATTGTGGGATACAGTAGGTGAGGTACTGTAGACTGGAGACTGGAGATTTTTTCCAAATCAGTATTACATCATTTTTGGCATAATGTAGATTTTGCTGTTGTTTGGATACTGCATACTACATACTACATTTTGGCCAAATCAGTATGTACTACTAGTATAGTATGAGAATACAGCCAATGTGTTGAGTGAAGACCGGGCCCTTGCAAGTGAGTGAGATTACCAACTTGGATTTATGCCTGTGTCCAAAGAAGAACTCACATTAAATTAAATATGGTGCCATTTGCAATATATGCTCAAACCCATCTCTGTCATGGTTTTCATTTTTTTTTTTTTTTGGATAGTCCGTGGTAATCTATAACAAAATGATATGCTTATTCTACATAAACTATTATAACTATAAAGAAACTATAAAAACTATTAATTAATTTCTTATTTTCTTTGGTATTTTTGTCATATAGAGACAAGCAATGATGATAGCTGGCTAATGTATGTTGATATTGTCCAATGCAAGCTAGATATAACATTAGACGGGTTACAGCATACAGATATGGAGTGGTGCAATGCTTTAGACAAACTCAAGCCCAACTGCTAGTATTTAAATGTGTAGAAACCAGTGACCCTCACGCATTTCCAACATGGAGATCATGCTGTTTGACCTTAGTATCAATAAACATCTGTACAAAAATGCTGACGATTTCAGTTCAGTTCACACATGTTGGTCATCAAATTAGCAAGTCCTGAACAGTTCTTACCGAGCCATAGAGTTTCCCTTTGTCGCTCATGGCGATGAAGAGGCCGCTTCTGACTCCAAACAGAGTCAGCACTCCTCTCTCCACTGGGGACATTTCTAGAAGGCCTGGGACAAAAACATGGGAATGATCAGCAGCAGATAGAGTCCATCAGATTTATGTGTTGCACTTTTAACTGACCTGAACACATTAACACACTAAAGGCCAATCCACATAGGAAGTGTTTTAGAAACGCTTTTGACATCTGCCACTCATCCGACTCACGGAACCAACCTGATCTCACTCCCAATTCGTCTAATACCAACGCTTGGGTCAGTGGCTCTCAGCGCCTGATATCGATGCATGCTTTAATGTTTGTATGCGATGCACCGGGTTTTCAACTAACTCCAATGTAAATCCATCAGCGTCAGTATTAGACGGTCAGAGCAACTGATGTAATATAAAAATCGAGAAAGTCCGCGTAGGGTGGGCGTTAGGGGAGCTTGAATGGGTCAATCAAACACAGGACTTTCACCCAGGAGACCGCTGTTTTTACCTTAGTTTTGTTATGTAACTTCCGTACTTTACTAACGCCAGTTACGTAACAAACAAACTTATTTTTACCCAAACCACAATCTTTTCCTAAACCTAACCAAGCAGTTGTATTGTGTAAGTAAAAACTAAATAAACCTGCGTTGGATGTTTCTATTGAAAAGAGACGGTATGCATGTATTGAGCAGAAACTATACATGTCCTGTGAACACGGAAGTTTACTCCAAATGAATAGGAGGACTGGCGTTTTTGCCGCATCGCCTGATTTGGTGTGAATGCAGCCTTACACCGCTACTACAGTGACTCGATAAATAAAGACAATATTGATTTTCTCCCGCGGAGCCTACATGAAAACTATTTTTGATCAGTAAATTTCTACAACTGTCTACTGCTTGGTGAAGGTAGTGTGCTGCTGATGGACGGCTGGTTCTGAAGCAGCCAAACGGAGATCAGATTATGGATTGATGTGGATTCCCAAGAACAGAGAAAGCAGAGATGTTTGGGTCAGCCACAGTCAGCCTTCCCACAGATAAAGATAGTCAGTGGGGAAGTTATTCAGTCTCAAGACACTAGTCTGAAATTGCTTATGAAACAGGATTTAGTGAAAAAATAACATCAATGTATAGCTTCTGTCCGACCTCCACAGTCTGTATTCCAAAGTGCCATGTAGAGCTGATTTGAATCAATTTGATTTGATTCTGTTTCATGGTGTTATAAGTTATGTTTAGTAGGAATCATTGCTGCTTTTTTGAATCCACATTCCATATTATATATTTACATCAACTGACAGGATATTATTATTATTTAATTGTTAAAATAAACAATTATAATACTGATAATTAATTCATTGCTAATGATAAAGTAGTGATTAATTATTATTTTAACAATCCATACAGGAATCACTGGTCCTTATGGCCCTAATTAGAGTCAAATTCTAGTTACTCAAATCTTAACATAGAAATGGAAACCTAGCTATGACTATGACTAATGCCACATTTATTTGTCAAAATGACTTACTGTATCTGTTTTCATTGTGCACGCCTGTGATCTTCCCGTTTGGTAACACCTGAATGTGGAAGCCAATGCCCACATTACAGTAAAGTCTTCTCAGTCTCTTTATCCCCAGCAGGTATTCTCCATCTCTAGCCGTCACCTCCCTCTTGTCCCAGGAGCTGCCGCTGGCCCGCACCAGTAGCCCGCCGCTCCGTATGCTTGGTCTCTTACTGCTGACAACTGGCAGAGGAACAAAGGAGCTGCACACCAGGATCCCATACAGGAGCAGAGGGAGCTTGGACCTCGATGAAGATGACATCCTCAATCCCAGGAAATCGTAGAGATACACGACTATTGTGTATTTCTAAAACCAATTGAATGTTAAAAACTGGTCATAAAATCTGTCCATCTTCAGTCTCTCAGAGGGAAAACCATGAAGAAAAATGTCTCAACTTCTGCCCTCTTTAAAGCCCAGAGAAAAGTTTCAGGATGCATATTTGGAAGCAGAACCCATGAGGGGTCCAGTTTGCCAGTGACTGGTCTCCTGCTTCCTCCTCAGGTAGATCCAGCAGACAGACAGCAGACTTATATGTGCCCCTTAGTACGTCACACACCACCTGCTGTCTTGTTTGTCTGAGTCACAGATGCGGTAGTAGCACACAAACTGAGGAATACATACAGTAAAACACGTAGTGACAGAAAACAAAGAGAAACACGCAAGCACTCGGAAACATAGGGTAGTATATCAATTAATAAAGAGATTTGACAGAGGGATGATATGGTTGCAGACAGACAAAAAAGAGACAAAAACGCACAATAAACAAAGTTAAAGATTAATTTGACTGATATCAGTATTATTTTTTACACCAGTATTACTGGTACTGATTTAAATAATACAGTTAACAGAGTGTTCGGTCCGTGCGTACACCTCTCTCAAACTGGACACAGCAGATGAAGCAATCACTCAACATCCATTTATCACAGACAGCCTTAATCACATTAGAAATCGTACTGACATTTGTATCTATATCGATTCTATACCAAAGTTAAAAGCCTCAACATACATGAAAGGTGTTCTGTACTCAGTTGTGTGCACCTCTGTAAGGTCACAAGGAAAAAGAAACACATGTCCATGGTCTCTCAGTCATGGTTGCAACCAGGGCTGAAGTCTTCAGTGAGACATTAGGGGGGACCAAGCAACTCAGGGAGTAGATGGAGCCCTAAAAATGGGTATTTAAAATTAAGGTTTTTAAGGTTAATTTAATCATCAGCAAGTTAAAATAAAGCACTAATGGTCAAATTTACTGATCTTTATTCTGCCACGCCTGCATCAGCATGTCGGTTCCCTGTGTAGCGATGTGGAAGTAGCCTATATGGCACTAAATCGTGTTTTCTTCATTTTAAGGGCACCCTACATAGCACTGTATCATGTTGTCTCTAATTGAAGGACACCCTGGAGGGCACTCCATCACATTTTCTCACCTCACCGGTCAGCCTCCTAAGTGTATCCAACTGCCAAGCTTCCCCGGCTTGTAAAACTGACAGAAATTGAAATTCCGTGTCAATTCCCAGCAGTTCCCGGGAGTTTTCTGTGCTGCCTGCAAGTTCCCGTGTACAGCCCTTAACCTGAAATTCCACGTCAGTTTACTAACTTTCCGTCAGTGTTATAAGAAGAGTCAGCAACGGATGTACTTTCTTAGAAAACCTAACTTTTTTAAATGTAGACAGCACCATTCTTACTCTTTATTTTATGACCATGACATTGTCCAACAAAGTTGTCTTCTTTACTTTCCATCATGTTTGATATTTTCACAACTTGTGGCTCTGTGATAACCATGTTCTAATAGATCTTTGACTAAAAAACAGACTGCGATTACTTATCCAGCGCAGTCCCAGTATGATACGAAGTACAGTAAGACAAGTCACAAGCTGCTTTGGGATTCCTCACTGCATCCAAATAGAGTGTTGATGAGTGAAGGCCTTTGTGACCCTTAGTGGCAGAAAAGAGAACAACATGTTAGATATTAGGAGGTTGGAGGATACTGCGTGTTTTTTGGGGGAAATTGGGACACTAAGGGCTGCTACTGTACAGTGTAAACGGGGATGTTTTAATAATAAACCACATCCCCCGTTGCCGAGTCTGAGGTTTTATTACTTTGGACCGGAACATAGGAACGCTATGATGATCCATTCAACACATCTGGGTTCTGAGAAGGTCAGATGTCTGGAAAGCAGGGGAAAGCACTATGTTGCAGTCTGGTACACAACATTGTACAAGAGAAAATTGCCTGGTAAAGGGACAGAGTTTTGCCTCTAAATGCACTATTCAACGACCAGCTACTCTATCAAAGTCAGACAGTCTTTTTTCAGGATAGTATAGTAAGAAGTAGTTTCTCACAATGATCACATTTGAGATTGTTTTTTGCAATTAAGTACCTCATGTTTCATTTCCCACTGAAGGACTTTTATAACAGCACTAATTCTGGTGCAAGCCCTCTACATGTTTTGTATTTCCCTGACCTTAAATACACTGCCTGTTCATTTGGTATTTTCATGGCCTGGGAAGCACACAATGCAGCAGTGTAAAAAAAGGCATAATTAGATGGGAGCGTAAAGTAGACGTCTGCTTTTAATGCCAAGAAGAGAATGAGTTATATATAGTTATAAATATCACAAGGAACTGCGGAATAAAGGAAGTGTTAAAATGTAATTTCAATGGGGGCAATGTCTATACAGTCTGCTTTTCCGCTAGAAGGCTCTCACTCTTGTGTTCTAATTCTGCCGCTGCTGGGAAGCATACAAATAGCTCAAGCATGAAGACACGTAGTAAACAACAATGTGATTCATAACAACAAATGTTGGAACTATCTGGTCTGCACATACGCACATTAATTCAGCAGCAGTGGAGGGTTGATATCATGTGACATGTGGTGCGTCAGAGCACTGCTCATGTAGGGCTCATTGCAGGGCTCAGAGAGAATGAAACAGTGGCAATGATAGATCATGTGTGTACACATGTGAAGGTCTAGTCCCCCCGCAGGGGAAAACCCCATAGTAGCTGTGACGCGGGTAACCATTTATCAACATTTGCTCTGACATCAAACCTCGTCAACAGAGTTTTCCCCGAGCCATGTGGGAGAGATTGTGACAGCCCACACGTAGGGCCCGATGGTAGCGCCTGTATTTACATTCTGTTTCATACTTTTGTACAACAGTTTAGAGTAATTTAGACAAGATACTTCTGCTTCTCTGTCTCAGGCGTTGTCTACACATATACGGATATTTTTTAAAACAATTTTTCCCCCCAAAAAATTCTGCCAACGAAATGTCAAATACCAGAGAATAACATTCTGAGCATGTGCAATGAGCTTATTTTCCTTAAAACACAAACAATAGTAGCTAATTAGTTATGTTTATTTGACACATATTTCTTCACCTTTATTTATTAAACACCTTTCTGGCACACGGCCCAAGGTGCTATGATAAAACCGAAAGCAATGTGATTCATGTGTGTGGACGGATGACGAGGTGGAGTTGCTGCTTAACGTCACGTTACAATAAAAGGTGCTGAAAGCCCAAGAAAGTGTTGACTTGACTGGATATATTGGTGGCGTTTCAGGAACAGTATACTGACAAAGAAGACTCGGATAAAGCGGGGAAAGAGTTTCCTCATTCAATAGACAAGGTGAACAAGGCAATACGACAACCTAATCAGGGGTGGAAGTAATGAATTACCACTACTCTACTCTACTACTCACATTACTATAATTAAAGGTCTAGTGTGGAGGATCTGGGGGCATCAAGCAGTGAGGTTGCACATTCCAACCAACTGAAACTTCTCCTGTGGGCCAAGCATGTAGGAGAACTACGATGGCCAACACTAAAACGCAAATGGCCCTCTCTAGAGCCAGTGTTTGGTTTGTCCGTTCTGGGCTACTGTAGTAACATCCGTGAAGAGTACCCGCTCCCTATGTAGATAGGAAGGACTCATTCTAAGGTAATGAAAACACAACAGTTCTTATTTTCAGGTGATTATACACTAAAGGAAACATACTTATTAATAGTATGTTCCATGTCTGCCAATATATCTCCCTTATTGTTACACACTGGTCCTTTAAGTCATTTTTTCAGGTAGCCTACTTGTACTATTATATTAGTGTTTTTTTCAAGTCTGTAATTTTACTCTTACTTATGTATGCATTACAATATGTAATCTACTTTGCTACTTTTAAAATCATAATTTGCCAGAAATCCCCTGTAGCAGGCACAGGTTTAGAGAGGTGACCACGCACTGACCAGGACAGCGCAGGAGCTGGGAGTGATTTAGGGACTGAAGATTTCGAGAAACAGAAACCAAATGGAGAACGAGGACAACAACATTGAAAACAATGAAAATGATGAAGAAAAGGTGGAGGACGAGTGCCCATGGCCGTACCTGAAAGAATTCTTCACATACAGAGGGAGATAAGGAGACATCGGCTTACAAGAATTCAGCTCATTCTTCTCAAAAAACACATTGCGGTAAGATATTGTTTTCATCTTTGATCTGTTAAGGTAATTAGCTTGGCTAACATAAAGCCAGCTAACACAACCGGCTTCGTATTGCTGCAATGTGGGTGGTTTGTGCAAATGAACGGCTTCCCTCCATGTTACCGACGCCCGGACCTGCCTTTTGCTTTTTGGGGTGGATTTGTATTTTTAAGATTGTTTCAACAAAAATGAGTGATGTAAAAATCTATAAATCCTGGACTATAAGCTCTGTTCAAACCCACGGCAACAGAGTTAGCTTTAACTTTACCAGATGACAGGGGCGGGTTTAGGATTTCACCTCAGGGCAGTCTTAGCCTCTCAGAGAAGAATGTGAGGTGTTCTATTCAAAGCACAAGAAAAACTGTCAATGCTGGAAATGGACAGATGTTACTGGGGGACTCTTCTTTCTCTCTCTTTCTGCTGACAACCATAAGCAAACAATAATTAATGAATATCTTCGTCAAAGGATGTCACTTTTGTCTGAATTTCCCTTTATAACCATATTGGAATGGTGCTTGAAGAAAAATGAGTGAAACTAACTCTTCTCAATATTAATTTTAAGTATACCTTGTAATGTTTAGTGTTTATGAGTATATCATGAATGATATTACACAGTTTCTTCTTTTAAGATTCCTAATGATTTGCATACATATGCAAGCAACCTGATCCCATGGAAAGCGTATAAATAGCACAACATTTTAAGGACATTCCGTGTGTCATGGCAGCACATTTAGGCTTTTCTAGTGTCATTTAACGCCACATCATTACTGTGAAATGGTCACAATGTTTAAACAATAAAACCACTTAGTTAGGATTAGGAAAAACGTCAAACTAACTCAACACTTTGGGACACGAACACTGGTCATGAAGGGTTAAGGTTTGTGGTGGCAGTTTCTGTTAAAACAAGACACAAATCAACGTAACAACTTGTCTTTCAGTGAATTTAATAAAAAGGCATACATTAATAACTAAAACATCTGCAGATGGACTGCAGATGGACTGCAGATGGACTCACGAGCACAGCCACCTGTTGTGGACTGTGGCAAGTGAGCCCCGAATACAAAGAGTAGTCAGTATTTATACATTTAAAGCATAACATGAAGATAAGTGCAAAGAAGAAAGGAAGAGAAGGATAGAAAGTGTATCCTGCGTCAGCACACAGCCGACAACAGAGCATCACAAGACATAACAAGTATTTCAGCAATCTGTTGTTTGCAGTTACAGAGAACTAAAATGTCAGGTCACTGTCTTATGGTGACCTAGTTGAACATGTGAGGCCCTGAGATTATCTAAAGGTACAGTGTTAAACTGCAGATATGAAAATTGCCATTACAGGTCCCATCCAATTTACCCTCCCTACCACCATAGGCAGTCTCTCTCGCTTTTTATTCTATTCATATTCAAGGTTTTTCCCCCATAAAGCACCATCAAGGGGGACCCAAAGTGTTATTGTTTATGTAAATGTCTCCAATTTTCAAACATTGGGTGCAAAATTTGCCCAAAATTGCACCAATTGTCTCCAATTTTTCTCCATTTTACTTTAAGGCTGAGTGAGTGAGTTGCTTTTCCCCAGTTTTAACAAAAACTTTGTATGTCCCATCTATAGAGAAACATGGATATTTCTGTAAAATAAGACGCCCCTGGTGGAGAATGTGTGAGGGAAAGGCTGCACATACTGTATCACATGGACTTTAGCAACCCCAGAGGGCCTCCTCAGAAAAATCAGCCCATTCTCATTCCCAGGGCGTCAAATACCGACGCTGATGTACGTTTGCTTCTGCATGCTGCTCATGCGTCAAAAGAAGGCCATAAAGCCACCATCATCGGCTCAGAAGACACAGATGTTTTTGTGATGTGTCTGGCATTCCACAACAAGATAGACCCTCCACCCACTCCATATTCTTACAATGTGGCCTGAGACAAGTCCCCAGGAATAGCGCTGGCCATTGAAGCAAATTTTCGAAGTGAACAAACGGTGAAATTACAACTTCCGTGAAATCATTGGGCACCAAAAGACATTTTCTCATAGACTTACTTTGGGAAAGACACGTCTGTAACTCGATAATAATAAAAAAGAAAGAAAATCACCTTCCTAGTATGAACACTTTAATAGTCCTTATCTAAATCATTAGGTCCTAAAAGTTGTAAAATGCACTAATAGCCGAAACCAGAGTTATTTCCCTTCCTCTGTTCATGTGAATGAAACCTATATTGAGGCTGGACCGAGGGTGGGAGGCGGAAACGCTACTGCGCCTGCTCTATGGGCCCTATGGACGCGGAAAATCGCAGGACGATCCGGGTACTATATCACTCGGCAGTGAAGCCATTCTAGCTTCATGCACCACTGAACAACTATCGTAGGAATGAACGGGAGCCCGTCTCCAACACCGTATCCAGTTCTCTCTATACATCCATGTGCCCAAGATCGCACACAAGCTTGGTGGACATAGGGACAATTGCGACAATGTTTGGACGTGCTTTCTGCAAAGCCCTTATTGGGCTTCACACATAAAAAGGGTTAATTCAGTTTCTGTGTTGGCAGTAAAATGAAAGATGGCTGTAATTAAGATGCTGAGAAACAGACTGGAATTCCAAGAAACCTTCCTGGAGTTGGGCAAGGATTGGGAACTCACAGCAGCACTGATGATCATATGCCTTCTCTATACTTCCAAAGCCTCTGCATTTGTAGTAGGTTGGAAATGCTACATGTTTAGTTTTTATTTAAACAGACACCCCCTCTATTTTTTGTTAATAATTGAACTATTCTAACAGTTTTGACACAGGCCTTATTTCAAGGTATTGCACCTTCCTATCAGTAGATGGCGCTGTGGTGCTGCTGTGGATCCATTAGTGAGACTGTAGCTACGTGCTGCTCATGCGTATTATTCCAAGTATTCCAAATGTTGAAAGAGTATTAGCCAGCCAGCTGTGAGTAAACACGGTGATGAGCAAGATACCATATTCAAACTATTTCCACATCTCCTGTCACTTGCTAACATCTCGTGGTCGTACCATATTAGCAAGCGCCGCTGTGAAGTGCAAGTGTGAGAGAGTATAATGTGTAAGAATGTTGTAGGAAGGTTTTGTGTCTAATGTGATAATGCTGAATGAGTGTTAGTGGGACTGTATATGTTAATATGTGAGTGTCTGTAGGTATTAGGGTAAAGTGAATGTGTGTTTTGAGTTACAGTATATTATGCTGGTATATATTAGTATTTGGAGTTAAGCTAATTTCTGTTTATGGGGAATATAGTATGTTAAATCATTTGAGCTCATATGCACTTTTAAGTCAGACAGCAAGATAATGTGACTGTGAATTGTATGCAATTGTATTCTGAAATAAACAAGCTGTGGCCTGAGCAAGACGCTAACTTTGGTCCTCTCTCTATCAATCCACAGAAACGATATTTGCATATATTGGCTACACAGTGCTTCCTAGCCTGTGTAACCCTTGCTGCCGGTCCAGATTTCCCCCTAGGTTTGGTGCCGGTAACACATTCAAAGGTTATGAAATGATGTACCACCTTTTCTGCATGAAGAAAGAGGAAATTGAGAGTCCTCAATTACATCTCTGATTTGACTATGGCAACATACCAAATGTGCCATCTACCAGACTGATATATGGAGGAGATGCTTAAAAGCAGACCCAGAGATACTCAGCCCTGTTGGATGAGGTTGGGAACTCCAAAATGTGCAGGGCACAGAGCAGATGAGACTAGACATTGAGTGGATGGCGGGCCAGCCAGCCAGCCAGCACCGGATGCAGTTTTGGATTTGCTCGCATGTGCGTGCAGTATGAAATATGAGGCACCCACGTGTGTCTGCTTGGCAAAGTGTACTGATATGTGCAGACTGAAGAACTGTGAACACCAGCCTTAAGAGGAGGAGGAGGAAATAGTTCAGCATGTGAATCTTGACAGCTGTATTACGGGCTACGAGTTGACCGCTTGTTATTGTTGCTGTGCTGCGGTCTCTCTTTTGTTCTCTCCTTTTGGTTTGCTCTGCTGTCCCTCCACTCAGAGATGACGTCACCCGCTCCTCTGGGGGGGATTCCCTTCAGGGCGACACCTCCGGACCGCCCTCAGGTGGATGCCCTCAAATTCCCGCCATTTGTGTTCCTGCCTCCGAGACGCCACCGCTCGTTAATTTGTGGTCCATCTGGTGCTTTCACTACATCCATGGTATCCAGCTGGTCCGTCCACCCAGACTCAGATTAAAGAATACTCAGTTTGCCGTCTGTCTCGCAGTCAGTCAGTCCTCTGTTATCTGCTGAAGGCTGTCCAAGGAGTGACATAATGCAATAGAGAGCACTGGTGCCAAGTTTTTCTGAAAAAAAATAAAATGATGCCGTTTAAATATTGTTTGGGCATTTTGCCTGTATGAGTGTCTCCTGTTCGGACCTGGCATTAAAATGCGTCTTAAGTGATCCAATCACAAGTGGACAGCTCTTAGGACGTCAGATCCCACCTGGCATTATCTTGAGAGACCACTTGAGATCGGATCTCACTTTCCTGCCACAGACTGGGTCTAGGCTATTCCTTGGCGTGTTCCAGGCAAACCGAATCGCCCAAGATGTTGGAGACACTTGTAATATATCTCTCTCCATCCTCAATCCTATCAATTTTGCCTGTTGTCACAGTTTAATATGACGCCATTGGCGCGCAAATGAGTAAGTACTTCCGCTTACGCAGAGGATGTCAGTTGAGTAGGCGGTCCTTCAATGTGACCCAGGTCAAATTTACATACACACAGCTATAAGAATGTGGCCATATGTGGGCCAAACCACCTCCGAATGTGACTGAGCGATCAGATCTCAATGCGTCTTTGGTGCATTCACATCTGTACTTAGAGCTGTCCACTTGTGATCAAATCACCCAAGACGTATGTTAATGCCACATCAGTGTCCCAGGGATATAAGAACCTTGTCGATGAGCCTCGAAGGAAGAATATGTAGGACTGACACTTAGTGTTTAAAATGGATAACAGCAGTCCAAATCCAAAACATTGGAGGCGTCCCCTCCTCCAGCGTGACTGATAGCAGCACAAGTTTAAGCAATTTGAGGGTTACCTTCTAGACATGACCATGTTAGCCTCTGGCCAGCAGCAGCAGCAGTCAGAATCACTTCACCGGCTGTGTGTCTCAAATACTTGCTGCCTTGATGACCCAGCTGCACACGGACCACAGAGAGATGTTCCGAGGCTTTTCAGGTCGGGTAGAACCTAACGTTATGTTATCTCTGTTGATCCAGTTTGTTAGCTTGCTTCCACGGCTGCAGAAGGCTGTGTTTGTATGCAAATTTGTTTCATGTGTGGCAACGGGGTGTTCAAATGGACAGTGGATGGGATCACACAAAAAAACACAACAAAATTATACGTCACGGACAGGAATACACATTTTTTTCAAGATCTCAAAAGATAAGTTAAAGGTTCAAAGCTAGCAGGTCACAAGTTACAGATTCCAGGTAACAGAATAGAGAAACCAGGGGCTAGAAAGCAAAAGAGACAAAGCACATGTGGCAACTTTGATGAACTGTCAAGGAGTGAGTGGAAAAGGTTATACAGTATACTGCAGGGCTGATGACGGAAAGTGGAAACAGGTGGGCATGTGGATGCTGTGAAAATGCCAGTGCGACTCTGTGTCCCTGTGCCAACGCTAAAACAGAGCCCTTCGTCTTCATTCAGTGCTTACACTTACACGGAAACTTTATCAGCACTTCTATTTCAGCTTCTTTATTTTCATTATTTCACCTGTTTCAACTGCAAAACTTCAACAGTGAGCACACATACATTTTCTTCAGAATTCTTTTTTAAATTTTACTATCATGTTAATCAGATTTTACTATCAATGTATAAGTAGTATATTTATAAAAAAAACATATTTATTTGACCATGTATGTCGAGCATCTAAAATCTCCTTCAGGATAATGAATAATCTCATTTTATCTCATATCACACCCCTATCTGGCCTCCATCTTTTCACTATCCTTATTAGAAGCAGTCAGAGCTGATCTGGAGTCTGCCATCCAGATTTTTTAAAGCATGAAAACAGAGCTATGAGGAGGTGCAGAAGTCTAGTTATCTCTCAGAACACTTGAATTACAATATGCTGAAAGGTTATTATAGAATCTTTGCCCAATGCTGCCAAAAATATACTGCCTACTGCCACTTTAATGTCGGTCCTTTTGTTTAAAGTAGCCTTTTCAAGACATGCCAGAGAAGCACTTTGTACTGAAAAAATTTAACATGGTTTACAGCCAGAGGGAGGTAGAGAAGCAGACAGAGAGGAGGTTCAATTACCTCCTCCCCTCCTGTACGTCCACATTACACCACAGTACAAGTGGTGAAGTCTGATGGTCTACCTGCAGGGGGCAGTAGAGCTCTATGGAACGAGGTAGCACGCTCAGTGGCGATTAAAAATAAGTTCAATGATCCCAGTGGGGAAAAGTGAACGGTATGGTGAAAGGAAATGGTCTCATTTGAGACAAAAAAAACAAAACAGATGAGCGATATTAGAAACATTACAGCGAGATGGGAGGGAAGGATGGGACTGCACTGTGATTATGAGGCTGGATGGCTGTTTCTCTTCATTCTTATGTTCACAAGACAAAGTGGTAAAACACAATACTGTTAAATTAAATGACACGACTGAAGAACAGATGAGCCATTTTTGAAAAGTAATGTTGTTAAATCCTTGCAATTTTGTGATTATAGAAGACCTGGGCTGGCTGGCACACTATATACGTACACTGGTCCACAACAGATCAGCTAGACTAGTACTGGGATGTTCTTCCATTTATTATTATTATTCAGATGAATTACAGATGATTTGCAGTAAAAAACAGGTTTAATGCTCCTGAACTTTTACTTTTAAGTAATCATTCATACTAGATAGCCCTTAAAGGGGAATTACGCCGCTTTTCAAAATTCATCCATGTTATTCTTATGGTCTAAGACAGTCCAAAAAATATTAGCAAACATAAATAATTCTCTCCCAAATCCAAAAACTAGAGTACTAAAACTCAAACTTGTGATGTCATGGGGTATAAAGTGTGGAACTTCTCCACAGACAATGAATAGGGAAAAGATGTTCTAGATGAAACTGAGAGCACCCAGGGGAACGTTCTGAGTATATGGGCACATTTTCTGTTTCACCACTGACAACACTACAATAGAATAAAAAGTTAATTTGGATAAAAAAGGAAACAAACATTCTTCGGGTCTGCCATTCATGGTCCATGGAGCAGCTCCAGACTTTAAACCTGATGACGTCACAAGTTTGAGACTTACTTCTCTGGTTTCTGGCTTTGAGGGACAGTAGCTCATGTTCACACATATTGACTGAACTTTCCTAAGCCATAGAAATAACATATTGGAATTGGTAATTTAGGTGGTGTTCCCCTTTAAAAGGATTAAGTTTTCTTTAATTCTTCAAACCTCTTTTAAAAGCAATTAAACTATCTGCATTTTTCCTTTCTGGCTTTGGCAGGACAAACAGCTTCTACAGTTCAAATGGTAAAACACAAAAAATCGATGCCGAGCAGGAGTTGGATCAGTAACCAAGTAAGTGGATAAGGAGCAGGTCCTAAAATCACTACAGGACACAGTTGGAGTTATTTAGAGAAGGAGAATGTAGAGGTGCGGAAAGCCCCACAAATAAAAGGCAGGAGGCAGAGGCAGAAAGATAACACCAATACTCAGAATGTCCACAAGGGAAGTCTGAAGAAGAGCTTGGGACGTCACTTACGAAGGTGTGCCAATAAATTGCACTCTAAGGGAGCTATAGTGTGCAGACCTTCTTCTACGTTTTTCATTGCTGACTTCTAATTTGCACTAAAACTTCTGTGTCCGTTACGTGATGCATTGGGCCCAAAAAGACTTTTTCCCACAGACTTACATTGGGAAAGAGACGTCTCTAACTCATCGGATCATTTTTTTTGAGGTGAAACAACTTGCCGGTACGAACACTCTAATAACCCATATTTAAATCATTAGGTCCTAAAAGTTGTAAAACGCACTTATAGCTGAATCCAGAGTTATTTCCCTTCCTCCGTTCATGTGAATGAGACCCAGACCGAGGCTGGAGCGAGGGCTGGGAGGCGGAGTTAGCAAGCCGTGACGACTGTATGACGTTACCGAGTCATGTAACCGAGTGGACGCTACTGCGCATGTTCCATGTGCCCAAGATCCGGGTACTTTTCCACACGGAAGTCGAGCCATTTAGGCTTCATGCGCCATTGCGCAACTTTCATAGGAATGAACGGGGCCCCGCCTCCAACGCTGTAATCCAGTTCTCTTAATACATCCATGGTCCAGCACCGGCCTACTACGGTTTTGGTTGTGAGCGACCACCTTACATTGTTTGTCCACTGGGGAGCACCATGACAAGGGGTCGTCTTGACTGCTGTAGCCAGGTTTAATTAGCCTAAATATATAACCTCTTTATGGAATGTCTTTTTGGATTAACACAAATCAGGCTTTTCATAACAAATCCACTTTCGTGTAGCATTTTTTGAGTTTTGTGTCATACCACACAAACAAAAATAGACCATCACCCCCCCCCCCCCATCACAGTGACACTTTTTTACACTGTAAAAAAAAATACACATTAATAATTGACAAATATTTATATTATATTTCCTTAAAGCGGTGGAGTTTAATTTCACAATTATTTCAACATTCATTATTTATTATTATTGTTCGTTATTCAACATGAATTATTTATTATGGTGCAACAGCAAACAGGGTATAGCCAAGTTCTGAACTCACACTGTGCATTAATTGGGACCATTATCTATCCATTCGCCTACAGAGGACACTACACTCCATGAAGACAGAGAGACAAAGAGAAGAATGGGTGGAGGACAGTCAGTGCAGTACTGAACTTTTAATGCCTGCACACTAGCATATAGGGCACAAGGTGGCAGCATGAGACCATGGAATTGAGATCATATTAAATAACAATGTTATTAAAAAAACTACATGACACATAAAGGATGTATATTTACAACAACACCCAGCATTTAATCAAAAATGCCTGGACCAGGCTAGAATTGAACTGCCAGTCATTTGTTTAAGAGGCAACAATCTATACCAACCGAGCACCAGAGATCACTGATATGGATGTAAACAGAAGTGACAGAGGTGTGATGCACCCACGATGAAAGAGAAACAATCTGAGCACAGAGAGCATTTCAAAACCAATTTTCTCCTACAAAGAGCTGTATTTATTTTACTGTCCAAAAATATTTCAGCGGAAATGTATCCTTTCCAGCAATATAAGACTATGACAAACAAAGTAACATGGTAAGAACTGGGAGTAATGATATCAGATGTTCATATATGACATCATACTGTGTATATATACATTATATGGGCCCCTGGGGGCAAGTCACAAACACTTTATAGTTGTTTAGCCTCTCTTTGTGGTTGCTTTGACCCTTCTCATAGTCATTGTGAGTCTCTTTGTGGTGTCTTTGGGTTTCTTTACAGCTGTTTTGCATCTCTTTGTAGTTGTTTTTGTCTCTTTGTAGTCATTTTATGTTTCTTTGTGGCAATTTTCAGTCTCGTCCTGGTTGGTACGTGTCTCTCTAAGTTTGATTTTGTAGGTAAAGGTGACACTTTGGGCCCCTGTGCCTGTGCCCAGTAGGCCCTTTCAGTATTCCGTCCATGTATATGACCCAGCTGCATGGTATTTTGTCACAGCATTTGGTTGACATTTTATTTTCCAGTGGAAACCCCTTACCTGGTATGATGGTCAAATCTAAAATCTAAAAAAAGATGCAATACATGTCATGTTTGATAACTGAGTGTCCGTTTCACTTTCCAGTCCACGCACAACATGAACAGGTGAACTCCAAATTTTTTACAGTGGAAGCCTCGATTTAAAGAAGCCTAGTGAAAGAATGCAGACGTGCCGATGACAACGAGCAGACGGAGGAGGTGAAGCAGCGACATGGAGCGATGCATAGGCAGATGGTTGGATATGTAGACAGATAGATGGACTGAGTGAATGGGGGAGGTATGGATGCTTCATTGGCTCTCAGTCTGTCTCCCTAGCTGAGTTGTTAACCTCTCTGCTCCAGTGCTGATATGGCCAAAAAGCCAGTGTGTACACACAGTGCCAAAATGCTAATAATCCCGTTTCATGCTTGACAGTCTCGGAGAGTCCAGACTTAGCATGCTTCAGTACTCCTATCAGTGGCTCTGTGAGGCGTGCTCAGAAAAGAGATGGTTCCTGAGCTGGGGGAAGGAAGCGCAGAGGGACGATCTTTGCTTTCTGCCCTGTTCAAGTGAACTGGTTGTCTGAAGCCTGTCTTGTGCCCCCTTGGTTCTTTGAAGTCATGATACGAACAAGATTAAAGAGCCAAAGAAAAGCCTCCCACATGGCCACATGTAGGAGGAGGACAGGGTCGGTGTCAGCTCATACAGGCATTACATTTTGACTATGATATTACAGCACGATAAGATATTAAAACAGCTTAGGAAAGATATTTTTTTCTACTTATGATTTTTAATTGAACACACACACACAAAT
Source organism: Sebastes umbrosus (assembly GCF_015220745.1). Taxonomy (NCBI): domain Eukaryota; kingdom Metazoa; phylum Chordata; class Actinopteri; order Perciformes; family Sebastidae; genus Sebastes; species Sebastes umbrosus. The sequence goes on from NC_051277.1 coordinate 28,203,571, forward strand.
GATGATGTCGGTGGCTCTAGATGAAAAGTCAGGATTCATCCTCTGGGGAACATGCATGTCATGGCCATCCATCTAATATTTAGAGACACTTTAGTCTGGACCAAAAAGGTGGACCAACTAATCAAACGTCTATTGAGCTACACCACTATGCTAAAAAAAGATTTACGAGATAAATATAAATGACTACAAAAACAAAACATACAGCTTAAGAACCTTTATAAAAATATTCTTTGACAAAACACATTATTTTATCCTTACCCATCTATAGGTTTAAAGGTGCATAATACTGAGCCTCCAAAGAAATAGGGCACAGCATTTCTCCTCTATTACTGGGTCCAAACAATCAAAATTTACAATCATCAGTTATATATAAAAAGTCAACTACAAACTATGAGCATGGCAAGAATACGCAAACTTCAACCGTGTACACCAAGTACAGATTTTCGTTTGAAAAATTTGTTCTGAAGTTCTTATGAATGCTTGCACACCCCTATGAAACATTCGTTCAGGGGGAAAAAATATTTGGACGGCCTCGTTTTCGGCGGATTTCCGCCTTTAAAAATATATGTTTGACCAATGAAATCCATTGTCCCAACTGATCACTGTCATTTTGCGTAATAATTAGCTGTGTGCTTCTGTTTGGAACCGGGGGCCTTGGAAAAATGGCCGTTTGTTTTGGGGGTAACGGACTGCCTGCAGCTTTTTTTTTCAATCCAATCGGCCATTTTTCAGATTATTGGTGTTTTGGACACACCGAAATAATGGTGGATATTTGGCTTTAGTCAGGTTTAATCCGTCCCTCACACATTGAAACCTGAGTTACTAGGCTAATAGTCCACTAAACAAAACACGCTTCAACAAAACATCTGGCCGACATTATTGGCCGTTTTGTATTTCAACTAGTGGAAGTTGGCAACGCTAAACACACATTTGGCAAGAAAAAAGCCATTTTCGTTGAGTGTTTACTGTTGCCGCAGATGGGTTTACATTGTCGTTAATGGAAATCCTGGTGCGTTTCATACAGGCGCTAAAGGGTGCCTTGTGCATTGGAAACGGTGGTATTTTACACCCTGGGAATGAGAACGGGGCTGAATACTCATACTTTGGTACAGAATGTTGTCAGTGAATGAAAATAGCCATTACAAATTAGTTGTATATGAATGTATTTTTTTTGTTTTTTGCTAATTTTACTTATTTTAATGTACATCCAACCTCCCTTAGATATGGCGATGTGAGCATGACAAGGCTTTGCAGCTTTTTTTTTAATTGTTTCATTCAGTATTGTTTTGGGTCTTGGTTGGTCTGTAAAGCTGAGAGGAATCATGTAATCCTGATCCTACAAAATGTTTCAGGGTGGCTTACAGTAAAGAGAAAGGAGAGGGGAGAGAAATATCTTTCAGTGTCTTCATTGAAAGCATGTGCAGCTACAAAGCAGGCTTTCTAAACAGCTTCGCACAGACAACTTCTTTACAAGCTTGTAACACTGCTGTGCTTCTCCTTCCACAACATTAGTTTTAGAAAACACAACAAGGGCGGTGATGCTTTCACCTTCTTTCACTACCTCAAAAAAGAAAAGAAAAACAACTCAACAAATGGGTTTTCATGTTGTTCTTGCTTTGCCTCCATCCTCCCACTGTTTGCAGCACACATCTCTCTTCTGAATGGGGGCAGCAGGGAGACAGAGCAGGTGAAATTGGACGCAGCAGTAGTAGTAGTAGCTGATAGCAGGGAGGAAAGCTTCACAGCTCTTTTCTTTGCTGTCGGGTGGTGACTGGCTAGGCTTCCCTATTAAAAAAGAGAAAGGCCTGAAAACACACAGACAGTACAAGAAGAAGATTACACACCAGGTACAAGCAACAACGAGAGCTCGGCAACCTTTGTTAACTACGAGGTTGTATTGTCAAACAGCTTTAGTGTCGTCTCTATTCATTTCAGTACACTGTGGAAATCTACCTCGTCAGGCTTAATGCATTGTAGGCGACATCGTCATAATGCAGTGGAAACTGATGACTCATTTGGATGTACACTATACTCTCCTCGGTTTTTTGTTTTTCAGCAAAAATGTAGGAAACTTGTTTAGAACGGGGCATTGGTACAGTCTCTGACCTCACGTTACATTAGATAAGCCTGTAATATGCCTGTATATGTTCTTAATATGCCCTTGTACAAAGTATTTCCTTTTATAATTGTAATGTAAATGTAATATAACTTATTATTTTAATGGAGCTTCCCAGCAAAAAGTATTTCACACGTTTGTACCTGTGACAATAAACATCTTGAATCTTGAATCTTGAATAATGTTTTTGTTAATTTTGTTGAAAGTGTGAATAAATCAGCCAATCAGCGACTGCAGAGTTGTGATTTAGACAATTTAACGTGAGTCAAGAAGCGGAGGCCTGTAATATAGCACAGCGTGAACATATTTTTTTCCTCCAAAAGGGGGGAATGACAGAAAATGTATAAGTTATACAAAGCATTCACACAGTGCAATGATTATTCTGATCATTTTGGAAGGTAAAACCGAAATACTCGCTTTTCTGTAGGTGGAAATTATCAGGAGTTAATATGCTAACAGGAATAACACATCTTTTTCCCAATGCTGGTCTGGTCTGAGAGTTTGCTCTCGAGAATGGTGAAATGTTTTCAACTGTATAAGTATGTGTGTGTGTCTCCTGGCAGCTGTGCCTCTGGCAAGTGTATAATTAAAACTCCAATCTCCAATCTATGGTGTCATGGACAACAGAAGTACAAATATGTTTTGGTTCCAGTGGCCAGCAGTTTTATTCACTGGTCATATTCAGTGGTCGGAGCAATTTCTCTGCAGCGCTGCAGATGTCACAGCACCTTTCTTTAGGCCTACTTGATTACTTTTTTAATTCTTGAGTCAAATACTTGTCTCAAATGCACACTGGTGCCCTATAGTTTAAAACCACCATGTAACATTCACTTTTTCCCCATAGGACAACGTAATGTATTGTCTTTATTGTCTTGATTGTACGTGCATTCATGGACAAAGGTGGTACACTACACAAGGTGACAATACTTGAATGTAGAGTTGTTTCAACCCTGCAGTCTGCCTGGTGTCAGATCAAATGTGCAACAGATTTCAGGAAGACAGTTTACAACGGACCTGCTTGTATGGGATAGCTTGTATTTTTTTAATTCAGTGACACAGTAGCCTTGCAAGCGGTGCAGGCCTTTCATTATTCTTATTCAACAACGTGTACATGTAGGCCTATAGAAATATGTTTACCAGCCGCGACAGTGACACTGGTACGGTTTTTACCTTGTGAGTCTCTGTGTTTGTGTGTGTGTCATCATTCCAAAATGTAGTCCTTGACAGTGTTAGTAGTGGTAGTAGAGAGTAGTCCTTTAAACCACAAGGTTGGCGGTTCGATCTCCGCCTTCTACTGTCTGTATGTCAAAGTGTCCTTGAGCGAGACACTGAATCCTACGTTGCTCCAATGTGTTTCACAGCAGCACACTGTTCCTAAGAGAAAACACATTTTGTCTCCATGTGGTTGAGGTCAAAACTTTACACCCCTCGTCCTATTTGGCGTCACAAAACTTTACAGGTGTGTAGTTGAGATCGAAATGAAGGCCCATGCTTTATTTTTTTTAACATTTTGCAGGAAACAAGATGGATTAAAATCAGGAATTATCTGCTACCACAAAACATTTTTTGTACTCAGGAGACCAACCAGTACTCCCATACAAGAATGCTACCAGGCCCCAACTTAGCCATGCATTACTTAGTTTGGTGGTAATTTAATTAAAAAACAATATTTTTCTTTGTCTTTCTTTTGTAGCTTTTTTAGCCAAATTAATTTCCAAGTGTTTGTATTGCAAATTTTTGCTGCTTTCCTTTTTTGTTTTTTTGTCTTTTGCTTCACTGAAGCAAGTCTGCTGGGATAACAGTGCTGCAACATTAGCCCACCGTGTTGCTATCAGCTAATTATGGAGGCATCACAGACACACTGACTTCAAGGAGCACAGAAGCACTGAATCATAGGTGCAGCCGATTCATTGGCTCATTAAGCATGTGCAGCCTTATTTGAGATGATCATCAGGAAAAAAGCAGCAGCTTTAAACATCACAACAGCAGCATGAAACCAAAACAAAAATGGACTTGACTGGTTGTAAATTAAACACTCGTGTACTCTAATATTCTGGGCAGGTCACTAATTCCATCTGTACAACAACAGAGTCCACTCTGCTGCTTTGTCTTTTACATAGCAATACCACTGTGATTCACTAAATAATTCCAGTTTCTACTACTGTGCTATTTTTTTGGATTGAAGTATAGCTACAGATAATGAAAATCAACAATTTCTGGTTGTTTCACATTAAAAGCCCATCAAGAGAGGAGAGATTATTATTATGAGGAGGAAATTCTTACACAGCCTATACCAATGACATTTACTATGTGTATTAAACCCTCTATCAAAAATTTAACTACCCTACAGATTAGATTTGAAGACACAGACAGATTGATATGGGACATATAGAAGACAATAAAAGGGAGTCAATCATGGGGAACACATGATTTCTAGCTGTAATTCTGCATAATAATTAGCCATGTGCTTCTGTTTGTTGCACTGAGAGTGTGTGTTTTCAGAGCATTAGGCCTTCAGAACAATGGACGTTTGTTTCGGGGTAACAAGCTGTCTGAAAAATGGGCTTTTGGTCCAATGGGACATTTTTCGTCCTATTGGGGTTTCGGATTAATGGGCCGTCAGAACAATGGGCAGTCCCCACAAGAACAACGGTCTCCTGGGTGAAAGTCCTGTATTTGTTTGACCCGTCCATCCACCCCGACCTCCTCCCCACATGGACTTTGCTGCTCTTTATACTCATGAATGTATTAAGATAACTTGATACAGCGTTGGAGGCGGGGCCCCGTTCATTCCTATGAAAGTTGCTCAGTGGATCATGATGCCAAAATGGCTCGATTTCCGCCTGGAAAAGTAGCCGGATCTTCCGGCGATCTTCCGCATCTATTGGGCCCATGGCGCAGGTGCAGTAGCGTCTGCTCAATCACATGGGTTGGTCACGGGGTCGCAGCCGTCACGGTGTCATCACCGCTTGCTAACTCCGCCTCCCAGCCCTCGCTCCAGCCTCGGTCTGGGTCTCATTCACATGAACGGAGGAAGGGAAATAACTCTGGATTCGGCTATTAGTGCATTTTACAACTTTTAGGATCCAATGATTTAAATAAGGGATAATCAAGTGTTCATACTGGGAAGTTAATTCACCTAAAAAAAATGTATCCTCAGAGTTACAGATGTCTCTTTCCCAATGTAAGTCTATGGGAAAAAGTATTTTTGGGCCCAATGATGTCACTTGACGGACACAGAAGTTGTAGTGGCACCGTTTGGCCACTACGAAAATTGGGTTCAACGACCGGCGCCCTTCCTGGGGGCTTGTTTATACTCCATCACCTGACTTCCTCCATTGCTCCTGTCATAACAACTACAGCCACTAAAGGTCGGTTGCATACTTGACCTATACGGACACTTTTGATGAAGACGGCTTGGAATTTCCTTGGTCAAATCATCCCCATTTTCTTTCTCTCTACATTCCTCCACTCTTTCTTCTATATTCTACCTCTCTTCCTCCCTCCTTTTTTGGGACTAGAAGTTGTCACCTCATTATGTGCTGCCTAATGTTGCAGGTAATTAGTAGAGTCTGTCTCTCGCTGGAAAGTAAAGGGAAGCAGAGCCAGGCAAAGCACCGAGAGAGGCACGCTGACACCGTCTTCGACACTTTAATATATGCTAATAGAAAAGACATTTATCTGCATAGTTTTACATAAGAAAGGGGCCATCTGTCTAGGGTTTTTAATAATTTCCTCTAAAAAATGTCAGAGAAAGTCATAACTTAGCTGTTACACAGAATAACATTTGCACTCTTATCTTCAGTGGCCGTGATCTATTTAAAAAAATGATTAATTAAAGAGTAAGAAAAAGAGAGGAGGCAGGGAGATAGGATGAATACAGAACAGTGGTGTGATGGGAAATGGATGACCTCTATCAAAATAACTTCACGCTGCCAGCGGAAAGTCAGAGGGTTATTCATTATAGGTGCTGCATACATCAATATATCACTGTCAGATTAACTGTAGTATGTTGGTTTAATTACTGTACTCAAATAAGACGATGAACATGGTTGGTAGCGTCACCAAAGATGCTTTATTTAGTGCTGTTATTGCAGAAATTAAACTCCTAATTCCATTTTCCATTTTCCTGAGTGGCACTAGTTTTACTAGACCGATGGCAGCTATTAGATTTTAATTAGACATGAAGTATTTCTCATATGATGCATTGGCACGTTAGAAAGGCTAAATGATTAGTTTGATGATAATGATTGGTCTTTGGAGACGGCGTCCTGACGAGCCACAGCTCCTACAAACTGCAGCTTTAACTAACCCGGAGATTAACCTTAATGACAGTACATTAGTACATTAAGACAAGTTGACATCACACATCGCATTTACTTTAATTATGCGTTTTTTTGGGGGTTTTTGTTGGACCCTCTCCTTGAAAAAAAAAAATATGTACACAACAAAGAAAAAAAAAATATTTTGAAAAAAGAAAGAAAAAAAATAAAACATATATAACATGCAAAAAGCAGACCACATTTGAAATCCTAATTTAATTTTATTCATGGCACTATGGTGTTTTATTATTATTATCATTATTTTTTGGTCATTGTATGGATCATTGTGATGACAAATAAAGTTATGTACTATTAAGCACAGAAATGAGATTAAATCATGATAAGTAGAGATAAAAGAGCTGAGTGAGTACCTTCTCTAAAGCCTTATACTAGCTTCAGAGTGATATTTGCTCAGTAATAGTGGCTTAAAAATTGACATTTGAAAAAGCGCAATTGTAATTTGCCAGATCTGCAAATTTGATAATGCCATCTCCGTGGGTTGGGTGAAAGGTGGAAACTGTAACCTCTGACAGTCAGTTACACTGGCTCTAATGAAACCGAAGCTGTTGCAGGGAAATTGGATCAGGTGTGAGGTAGTCTGCCTGCTTCAGAGAACCACTCGTCCTCTAAGCAGAGTTCTGCTAACAGTGCAGCGTGTCTCCAGGGGTTAGAACACCTGGGATGACATGGGGGTTAGCTGGTGTATGTCACAGGCTGCTGCCAGTGGTTGCTTTGACCAAGACTGCCGCGTCACTGAAACCAGGCAAGCTCTTATAAATGACATTTGAAACAGTTACTGCTACATCCGTTCATAGGTAAATGTTTAACTGCTGAAAATGTGTTACTATGTGCTGTGTTGTACCTCAGGCTCTATAGGTCAGAATATGGGGACCCTCAGCCAATCACAGTCCAACTGGGGGTATAAAAGGGCTGAGGCAAACCCCCCAGGAAGTGCGTCGGGGTTTGAAGCAAATTTTCGTAGTGGCCAAACGGCGGTACTACAACTTCTGTGTCCGTCACGTGATGCCATTGTGCCCCAAAAGACTTTTTCCCATAGACTTACATTGGGAAAGAGACATCTGTAACTCAGCAGGATAATTTTTTTTCAGGTAAATCAATAGCCCTTATTTAAATCATTAGGTCCTAAAAGTAACTGAATTCAAAGTATTTCCCTCCGTTCATGTGAATGAGTCCCAGACCGAGGCTGGAGTGAGGGCTGGGAGGCGGAGTTAAAGGAAACGCTACTGCGCCTGCTCTATGGGCCCAATGACTGCGGAAAATTGCCGGATGATCCGGATGTTTTATACTCGGAAGTCAAGCTTTTTTTGCTACTTTCGCCACTGAGCACATTTCATAGGAGTGAACAGGGCCCTGCCTCCAACTCTGTATCCAGTCCTCTTTATACATCCATGAGCTGAGGTGCTGCACTTCCAGGCCTCTTGGCCACTGCCTGGTACCCCTAGATTATGTATTATGTATTGTGAGCTTTGTTTAGTCGATAGCTCGGTTGTATATTGTTGCCAGGCTTATTGTAGGGATTTTTCAATTTCAATTTCAAAGACTGTATATAACAAGTAGATGGAGTCACAATGACGTCAACCAGAAGTAAAACAAAAAATGAGAATGTTTGTGACCCGGCCACCATAGAGGAGGAAATACCAAACACCGCTCACCAGCCGGAGCAAACTCTCATTTTACAGCTAAACAGTACTAGTGTAGTCTTAGCTTTAAAAAGATGTTTCTGATAACATTTCTACCCACTGCAGCTTTAAGTGCCTGCCTCTCTGTATGTCTTTACAATGAACTGTGTGTTGAGACAACTGAGTGAAACGCTTTGAACTAACCATGGGGAAGAACTTTACGCTGGTGAGTTGTCTACACCTCCTCAGTTAATGGTTCTTCTCCACACACTCGTACCACATAGTATAGAAGTAATATAAGTAAAGTATAATTAAATAATAGTATGCATATTCATAATATTTTATTGTTCAACACTGGCCATTTCGGTAAAATTATGACAATAGAATAGAAAAAATGTTGCTTTTGCTTTTGTACGGCACTTTGCAGGCGGTCATTTTACTGGCATCATGAAGGTAGTCGACTCGATTACAGTCCAAAAAGGCGGAGGCATAGGTCAGCTGCTGGGCGCTAGTTTTGCAATGGAATGTATAATTGACTTTCACTTCTTAGCATTAAATGTTCTTTGCACATACTATACTCATTTGAACAAGCACAGTAGAGGTCTGCGTGTTCCCTCCTGGTGTAAGCTGACCACACGTTGGCTGTGAATCAACAGCTGTGTCAGTAATTATCTCGTTACCAGCATGTATAAAGAACAATGCTTTTGACAGGTGTTCCCTCTCTGCAGGTGAGATTTTTCACTTTTATGGAGAGTGTAGTTTCATTTTTATACAGCTATCTAGCATCTATCTTGAAAAATAACTCCTCGGCAAGAACATTTGCTCTGTATATTCATGGTCTCGATATTCAATTGTGGATTCACTTACAAACATGACGAACAAATCCCAAAAGTGTTTCATTCCTGTTTCTAGTAGTTGAGCACGCGCTGTGAAATCAGGTCATTTCTGACTGGGAAACAGATATTCATTTGTTTCATTTCAAATTGATGAGTCCAATTCTGTGAATTCATGTCTCAAAGTAGAAGTTTGGAGGTCTTTCCCATCTGCTGCTATTTCACGTTCAGATAATACAACTGATAGTGTCGCTGTGCCTTTAAAATGTATAATTGAAATAAATGAAGATTTCACTGATTAAACTTAAAGAGGCAAAAAGCACTGTACAAATTCTAGATTTGAGGTTTCCGTCACATGCTGGGAAGGAAATGGTGATGATTAGTGATCAGTTAATGTTGTAGAAATGTTTTGATTTCCAAACTGACACTCAAAAAATCTACACTGTGTCATGTTAAAGACTATTAAAGAACTGACACACAGAGTGCACACCGAGTTAGAAGTGTTTTCTGTCAGGCCATGAACTCATTACAATGATGTTTAAAACACTCAGCCACAGTCTACAACATGCAGCAACAGTCCTGCTATATAAACACCAAAATCATCAGATAAAAGATGGTAAAACAACAACACGAAACTTGAGCTTCGCTCCTTGAACAATGATGTTAAATTTATCGTTTAAGCAGCTTCAAAGTTTGAAAATTCATGTTTTTCATCGCTGAATGACAAAGTCACATATTCACATCTGCTTGTGACACTTTAATGAAACTGCTGTATCTCATGCTTCAAATGACACTATTTAATGTCTTATGCCACTCTTATGCCACTTTTATTTATTTACCCTTTTCCAAGGAACTCAGCAGTGCATATTAGTGTCTTTAAAAAACAGATATTGATAAGACTTAAAGTAATCTCAGAGTCTGTACGTTAACAGGCAAACAAGAAAGTGGGTTAAGTGTTTGAAAGGGATACATTTACAGTGGATCCAACATTTCCACAACAAATAATAATGATAATAATTAAGTAAAAAGAATAGAGAAACAGGTGCTGAAATAAATAAATAAATAAGAAAATAAAATTGCTCAGATAATCAGACAATACTTTAACATGCACTGTAGTAACCTGGTTCCTGTAAATCCATGTATACATGCGGCAGGTCGGTAATCACATTTTTCCCCGAAACTCACTGATATCCAGTGAATTTTTGGGGTTGTACTCCCCCCCCAAAAAACAACCCCATAAGTTGTTTGTACAAGCAGCTTATTACCATCCATATTTAATGAAAACACATAGTAGCCCCCAACATGTGTTGAAAGTGAACAATGTAATTTTTCAGCTTTTTGTTGCCATACTTTTTTTTTTTTTTCTAACATCCCTGTTGAAGATAATTAATCTGTGTTGGTTGGCTGATGATCAATTTTTGAGTGGAATGGCTTTCTATTAGATCAGACACCTTTGTGTGTCTGTGTGTGTGTTGTTGGGGGATCATGTAAACAGTGGCTGACAGCCCGTATGAGAATGAGCTATTTAATCTCGTGAAATGCACAAGCCTCTAATTCACACATCGGACCATGTGACCCCGTGCTGTCGGAGCTCGTCGCCGTCACCCGGACGTGCACTTTACACCAACACTCAGGGATCTGAAAGCATCCGATGGGTGTATTCAGCCATATGGCCTTTGATTGTGAAGCCCTGTGAAAAGGGTAGTGGAAGTAAACAGAGATTGGGACCCCGAGACTGAGCTTAGAAACAGATGCAAAAGCAGTGTCTCTGATTGGTTCTGGTCAAGCATGCGGAGGAGCCTCGACCGGATTCAACCAACGGCTGTGGAAAATGCAAATGGTCAATTTTCTACCTATTGCTCCCATTCTGCTGTTGAAGTGAAGGAGCAGATGCATTGTGAGTGTGTGCCTAATGAGATCACTAATAGGCCCTCGAGGATAGAATCAGGTTGTTTCCAGCTACTGTTTGGACACACACACACACACACACACATGAACTGAAAGGGAAGTAATGTATAAAGAAGGAAGGCAGTGTGCTAATGTTATCCTGTATCTGTGTAGACTCTCCACTGAGACACTGTGAATACACATAATATGTGTGTGAGGAAATCTTAGAATTCTGCTTAACCATCCTGTTGTGTTGCAGGTTTGAGTTGCACATAAATGTATTTAACCTTATTTTACATCACAATATTTAGTGACTTTTACTCACGCTGTCAGTCACACAGTTTGTGTGAGATTACATGACCTGGGGGCTATTTCACAAAAAACAGAATAAAGAAATCCAGGACAAGAGGAAAAGTGAGACTTGACCTCGTCTCTAGTCAGTTCATCCTGGTTTAATGTGTTTCACGTAGGCCATGGGCTGAGGAGGTGCAACTACGTTGAGCCAGGTGTAAGTAATCAGATAGATGCACGTTCACAGCTTTCTTCAACAGACCACGAGGTCGATCACAGATTTACTGATGCTGAAATGGAGTAAACACGTTCAAACGGGGCTGTTGTAATAAAACAGCGAGACAAAAATCAACTTAGCAGACAATAGTGGACCAACTGAATGTGTAAGTAGCCTAAAAATATACATTTATTAACCACTTCTGTTAACGGGAACTGTCATAATTAAGGAGTTACTTGTCATCTTTCAATAGATCGATAAGTAGAAAGAAGGAAGGAAGGCTGGATGTACATGTCAATCTAGTGGAAATACTTTTTAGTCCATAATGAATAAGAAGTCAGTGATGTAGTGTTCATAATATTTGTAACAGGACCCAGACACTGTACAGCCTGAGAGGCAGCCTGGCAACATAGTGAGTTTTACCTGAAGGACATCCACAGCATGCAGACTTCCTGCTGTGCTGATTTGATGTGTTTTACAGAATTAACTGTCTGATATGTACAGTATGTCTTAAAAAACAAACTGAGGGGATTAGAAAGATAATTAAGGATAATTTCAATGTACACTGTAAGCATGTCTGTAACACAATGTATTGCTCTTTTTCTCTCTGCCAAGATCCCAGCAGACCAGTGATCCCAGAAAAATAAAAGGTCAAAAAGCATCATGGTGTCTTCTCCCTGTTGTTTCATGAGTGTACAGAACACTATATACAGTAGTTACTGGTTCAGTGAACTTTAATCAGTCATTTCTAATTATCATTTCAACAACTGCAATGATATGTTCATCCAACCTCTAACAACAATATGAACAGCAGTCTTCATAAACACAATATAACCGTATAACAATGACTATCACATGAATAATTAAACATAACAATTAATGATCACAATGCAGGATAATAAAAAATAATGCAAAATACATACATAAGATCATGGACTAACTGTAAAAAAAACAATTGGTTTCTGAGTCACGGCTAAACTGAGCCAAGATAACTGGAAAATCCCGGCTTAATCCGCTATCTAGGTTTTGTGAAACTGCCCCCAGAAGATGTCGCTGTTTTTAATTTGTATTTAGCTGCATCAGAGTCCAAAAGCTCTCAGTGTAAAAAAACTGGGGGAATATGTTCTGTGGCAGGAAACAGCTGGCTGAAAATGGTTTTCATGCATTACTTATGTATTTATGTTTTCAGGAGCAATCTTAACTCCTAAATAAATAATGTAGAGAGCTATGTAGAGCTCAGACCTCTGTGGAAGTCAGCAGGACAAATGTTGGTGAAGCTGCTCCTTTAAAGGTCAAGGTACCTTATTACTGATTTACAAATATGCTGTAACATGATTACTTACTTCGCCCAGCAAACAGAAAACTCGAGTCGTATTGACTGAATTAACGGGTTTAGCTGTGCTTTATGAGGAGGTTGATCACCAACAGAAGCTCAACATTTTGTAAACTTGGTTGTAAACATTCACAGAGTACTACTCAGCCTATAAAACATTGTATAATGTCTTCTGTGGCTCTGGAGAAGAACAATAATCCTGATGATGTCATACTCTTGTCACCAGGGATATCTCTGGTTTGGTTTGGAGTATATGACAGCATTACAAAGGTTTGGAGTTTGAAAGATGTCTGTCTAACAGCCAGAACGGGTCTAATGAAAGACAATCTTGAATTGCAATACTGGGAGTGTAGGATCGAGCGTTTTGAGAGTTTGAGCCATACTAAAGATTAAAAGTCAGGATATCTCAGCCTTGTTTTATGCTGTTGTACATTGGGGTAATAGCATTAATGCCAATGACAGGAATGGGATTAACAAGTTTATTAAAAAGGCTGGGACTATAATTGGGTTGACTCCTGATTCATTAAGCCCCTTTTCCACTGGACAAAAAAAACACAAACATCTGCTTTTGTCAATAGTGGGAAAGGTTACAATCGTTATTCAGTCGCGGGACAAATAACTGCAGTAGTCAGAGATATTTATTGGCTCCAGCTCCAGAAATCAACTTTATAGATTTTGAATATTGTCAGTTTTCCGTAAATTGGTGGCGAATCAAAACATTTGCTCCAACGTTTTCAGAGTTTTGAAGCTCCACAAACTGCCGTGGCAGCCTGCTAGCGCCTGCCGTGGCTCTCTAGAGACCGGCCTGTAGACAAGAGGCTTTTACTCCCTTGTTGACGGACAGTTTGTTTAAATATCACAACACAAATATCCATTATAAATTAACAGGAACCTGTGTTTATCTGCCTTTTTTGGAGTTGAAAAGCTCCACAATCACCTCCAGGCGTAGCTCGCTCGCCAGCCGGCCAGTGACGCTCACAGAGCGGCTACAGAGCAGCAGAGTGGTGAGGGAAGACGCGAGGCAAAGAGCTGCCTCTGACGCAGCAGAGAGATACCTGCTGAGACAACATGACCCTTTTTAACATTTTAAACTTACTAAAACTAAATACACTCCCTAATATTTGTAATGATATCATTCCACTGTTGTTGTCACATTTCAGGACAGCAGGTTTGGACCCAAATGCAGAATGAATTGAAAAGGTGGCAGCATGGACAGTTCGATGATTTATTGACAAAAAATAACTTAAAGTTCAGTGTCCAAGAAGTAAGGACAAAGAACGAAGGAACCGAGGTGGTATAAATAGTGACTGACTAACTGGGAAAGTGAGAACAGGTGAGCAGGAGGTGAGGTGAGTGCAGAACTAATTAAGAACAGCTGAAACTGATCAGCGTGGGGCAGACAATCTCAAAGGCGGAAAAACACAAAGGCAGGATGTAAAACAAAACATATCACATCAGGAGGGAAACTAAAATATAAAACAGGAAACAAACTACAATCAAAACCCAAGACCATGACAAAAACAGTTTGATTAAATTTTGTCAAGCAATGTTTTATATTCACCGTCTTCCCTCTTGATGATCCTGTTTTTCTCACTTCATCATGAGCTGTTTGAATAAATAGTTTAAAGGGTGGTGGAGCTAAACCTGCAGTATCTTATTTTTATAAACAAAAAATAAATGAATCAAAGCTTAATAAGTTGTATTTATTTTTCAAAGTAACACTTTTGTTTCCGGAGCAGAACTCGAAAACTATTTATCTTAGGAACTTTAAATTTGACATGATGGTTTACAGTGTGGTGTAGTTGGGCCTTTTGGGGGTTAGAAGTCCACGGTGCATAACATTTTTCCAAAAGGGCAAAACCTTTGGCCCTACTTTAGTAGGGGTCAAGCAGTGAGCGGGGATATGTGAGCCATGCTCACTTTTTCTTTGTTTGTCCAGTGATTTAAGAACTTGTTTAAAGGCTAAAGCCTGGCCTAGCATACTGCAAAAATAAATCACTTTAATAGTTTCATACTGTATACTCTGTTGTCTGTAGTAAGGGGTTTCAAATACAGCCAATCAAAAAGGTTGGAAACAAACAAAGGCAGGAAGTAAAACTAGACGAGACACAAGAGGAGAGGACTTTCAAACTAAAACAAGAAACAAAACCCAGGACCATGACAATAAAATAAAAAAACAAGATGTTTAAACTAAACTTTAAACAATGTCACATCTGTTAATTACTTATATAATGAAAATGTTCAATTAAGTGGAATCAAGTAGACTGAGAAGCAAAGCAATATCCAGCTGGGGAAGCAATCAAATTACTATGTCGCATAGAAGAAAGGACATATGCTGCAACATATGGAAAACAACAAGCTCATCCTTAATGTAGAGGCTGTTCTGGAAAATACAACTTAGATTGTGTTGCAGGTCCCAGACATGAAAAACGATTCAATGAGCAGGCAGGAAAACGATACCCCCGCTGCTATTATGCAGCAGTGAGTGTACAGTATATTCTAATGCATTGTAATGTTAGTGTTGGGCAGGATGTTGGTTAAGGCCTCCTGGTCACACCTGGCCCAGTGTTCTGGTTTCTCATGCTTTCTTTTTGTCTGCTCACCCTGTCTCATAACCCTTCTCTCTTGTTTGAGGATGGTAGCGTTACCTCAGTTTTCCTTTGGTTCCTTTTGTACAACTTACAACACACCACCTCAGCCTTCATGCAAACCTTATACTCCATATTTCACGCCATTCCTTGTTAATGTTCAGTTATGCATTTAATCCATTTGGCAGAAGGGCCAAGTGTTGCACTTTGGGTTTTAATATGTGACCATAACCCTCCTGAGCCTGCTGTATTAACTAATAAGCTGTATGAACACAAAAAAACATAGATATAAAACAGTAGATGTGACATGTTACAAAGCTGTGAAGTGAGCAACAACTTCCTTTGCTCTCTTGAGTATTGTTTGCTTGTAAACTAGTAATACTTGCCAGAATATGCGCAAAGCTTGTCTTCCAACTGTGTGGTGTGTAAGCGTTTTCTTTCTTCTGTGCGTATTGCTTAATTGTTTCCCAAAATGTTGAATTTGATTATCAGCAATCCTCAGCTTCTTTTTCATCTTGTTAAGCTTTGGGCAGAAATAGTATGCATTTTTGGCACATAGATTAGAATGACCTGTGATTGGCCAATGATTTTTTAAAGCCTGATTTCCTAAAGCCTGTAAACAGAGCCATGAGGAGGTGCAGAAGACTAGTTTTTTCTTGGAACACTTAAAATTACAATATGCTGAAAGGTTATTATGGAATTTTTTCCCCAATGATGCCAAAAAAACATTGTGCCTAGCTCTGTGCAACCGGCCCCTGACACTCATATAGGCCTGGTACCTTCTTCTATTAATTAACTTCATGAGTTACAGCTGGTAGTTTGTCAACACACCTAATTAGCTTAAATTCAGCTGCTGCATTACTGAATGCCAGTGATTGAACGGGGTTCATTTGTAGAAAAACTATCTCTTTTTATTTATTTTCTAAATAGTTTTTGTGTGTGCACTTCAGGGAATATTAATCAAACTGGTGTTGGGTTTATTCAGTTTAAGAATAGCTTTTATCTGTTTTTGCTAATTAACTCCTCATTTATAGACTTTATTTTGGTCTGCAATAAATTATAGAAATGTAATTACAAGTGTCTAAACAGGATCGGCAGGTGGTGGGGGCTATTGTTTGTGTGTGAACATACCGGTAATGACAGATGCCGGCCACTGTCAGCAGATCACAGATTCACGTGAAGCTTCAGAGGAAAGGATGTCTCATTTCTCTAAAAAAACATATTTTCCTCTCTCCTCGCATGGTTTCCTTGCGTCTCTCCATGTGTCCCCGAGGGACTAAGACACAAGTGAGGGAAATGTGGATGCAATTTAAGATAGGGACACACCGAGTGAGTGGATGTTAGAAAGTTAGGAATGTAAGGCCGTGATCAGACAGAGCACGTAGTAGTCTGTGGTGGCTTTTTGTAATTGTTTTTAATGACAGTGAAGCATTTCGTGAGCTGCTTTTGCCTTGCTGAGCACCTCGCGTTATTGAGTGCCCTGAAACAAACAACAACAACTCAGAGCAAAAAAAGTCCAATGTCAGTAGAGTTTTTTTGTTATTGTGGTGACTTTTGCTGGATACCTGGAGCTATATGATTTTACCAACTGTAGTTACCATGATCTTAACAGAAGGAGGCAAATTAGTGCGGTACTTGAGAAATGTTTTCATTAAAGGGACTCTATGTAAGAATCAGAAATTGCTTGTTAACAGCGACACATGTGGCCGTTAAGTCAACGAAAGTCAGCGTCCTGTTGCTCGCGCTTGTGCTCGCTCTACATAGACATGAACGAGCATCGGTCAAAACAGTGAGGCGACACACGTCAGCTAAAACCACAATATCACTCTATATTTCAGCTGCTTGGCAGTAATGTTAGCTGACCAGACAAAGGGCTTTCCGTGAATCGATGCTGATACTGTGTTTTCCTGCTTCAGCCTCCCGAGACACTGGAGTTTTGGTCGGAGACGATAACGTTTCTCGCTCTGGAGCCCCGTCACTTCACTCAGCAGCAGGAAACGACATCGGAAACCTCTGTTGGTCTGGAGGAGCTGCAGCAGTTATTTCTGCACAAACATCCACTGTACATTCACTAGATATTCTCAGAGCCAAACTAACTCTTCTGCAGTGTGGAGTGTGCGCGCATGCACGTGAGAGGACAAGCGAGAGAGCGAGTGAAGGCAAGCAGGCAGGTAGCGAGCATGCATGGGACATCGACCCGCAATGATTTATACGAAGTTATAAACAGTACCTTTATCTATTAGCATACAGTTCACGGTTTATGTAACGCTAACGTTAGCACTCATTTGGTGGTTGCCTAGCAACAATAAAAAGAAAAGATAGCAAACTGCAAACAACGCTCTGTCTGATCGGGCGACAAAAAGGCAGTGCGGTGCGCTTCTGTCTGATCAGGGCCTGAAGTGATAAAGACAGGGAGACAGACAGACTTCATGTGAATAAACATGGAGTTGAGTTCAGATGGACATTTATAAAATATATAATTGAAATCCTAACAGGTGTGTGCGGGGCTTCATATGCATGTATGTATGGGATGGTGGTAACTAATCATCCCTGTTGGTAAACACTCGGAGACTGACAGCCAAATCTGGGAGAATATAATCGACTGGGCTTAAAAGCTCAGGCGTTTCGTAGCATACAATTTGCAGAGTGCAGTGGTGTAAATCACAGTTAAACCTCTCTCTAGTGTGTGTCAGAGAAGGTGTGTGTGTGTGTGTGTGTGTGTGTGTGTGACTCTCTGTGTGTGTGTATTCAAATATAAATGAGAAGTAATAGTATGGGTTTATGAAGGTACAACTTCAAAAGCAAACTGGGACTGGCTGGAAGGAGAGATCATCACAGAGCAAAACAAATCTATTCCTCTAGCATCATCATGATTGTCCCAAACAATACAATACAGTACAATTTTCTGTTAGTGTGGTTAAAATTATACACAGGAAGTTAGGTACCATGAGTACTTCTCTCCCTTCATGTCCACGATAGAAAATTGTCTCTTTACAGCAGGCGTTAACCCGTTGTTTTTAAACTTCCTTTTCTTTGTAAATGTTTTGAGGGCACTATGTGTTCACTACAGTAGAACCACATGCATCAAATAAGCACTGCCCCTGCTTGAGTGTTTCTTTCTTTTAGTACTCTCCATTGCTCTCTCTGTCCCTCACTCACTGAAGGGCCCCAGACACAACGTGACAACGCTACCACTGCGCTCTGAAACCCATTATTTCCAAAGTTGCAACATGACGGCTTTTCACTGCGTCGAGCAAAGCCCAACTTTAAGCGTTGCGCGCCGTGAACCCAGCAGCAAGCGCAGCTCAAACTAAAAGGAAAAGGAAAAGGAAAAAAAGGGGCATGAATCGGGAGAAATACGGGAGAATTGTGACCCTGAAAGGAAACCGGGAGAGGGCGATGAAAAATGTGAGTCTTCTGGGAAAAATCAGGAGGGTTGGCAAGTATGCCCCCTCCCTCCTTCCACTGATTTGTCCTGCGATAGCTATGTCCTTCTAGTGTCATACTGTCTTTCTTATTATGTTTGTCTGTCATGGGAAATCTAAATCTAAATAATCTAAATAAAATCTAAATGATGATATAAGTGATCAGAGTAGAGAGATATAAGGATCTGGGCACCAATATGTTTAGTCAACACAGTCTGCCTTGTCTGCCAGGTGTGACACAACATGCATATCAGTACCTCAGGTTGAGCTTTAATGGTTTCTAACAGACTTGTTGAGTTGAAAACAGCAGCCAAACACAGAACAAAACAGAAAACTGAACAAAGTGGAGATTAAAAACATCTGTCTATGCATTGAGAGCTACCAGAGGCATCTAAACACATTAAACACATATAGTAGAACGGCATACACACACACACACACACACACACACACACACACACACACACACACACACACACACACATAAAGAATGCAACCAGTGGTGCATTATTTCTATTCATTTCTTCTTCCTCCTGTTTGTTTCTTGCTGATATAAAATTCCATTAGCAGCAGAGGTGTCTCCTCTCTCCCTATTCTTTCGTTTCTCTCTCTCTCTCCTGCCTCTGATGTGACTGGCAGACTCTGGAACATAATTAGAACTGGAGACCTTCATGGGTTGAAAAGAAGTTTTTCCTCACTAGCCAAGCCTCAGCAGCTGAAATCAGGTTTTTTATTGTGAAAACCAACGTAAAGCCATTAGCACTCCTATGTTCCAAAATGTGAAATTCCTTATGCACTGAGCCGTGATGGCCGTTTCAGGGGGTTATTTTATGTGTTCACTTTGGGTCAGACTCAGAGACAAGTGTTTGAAAAGATTCATGTAAAAATCATGTTTGTTTAGAAAGCTGTAGAAGGCTCCTGCAGTTTGCCCGTATATACATTATTTTGCGTGAGTCCTCATTCTCTACAGTGGAGGTGGTGAGTGCAAAGATAGCATGACCCCTTGAGCTGTAGGGATTTTTATATAACTCAACCGTTTAAATTATATGAAGGCTTAAGCCTAGGCAACACTGGGAATGTCAGCAGCGCGTGGCGTCTGCGTTACCTGTGTGGCTGCTCTAACAGGTTAGAGCAGCCACACAGCCCGCATGAGACACGCGTCACGGCTGTGTGTCTTCTAGAGATTCGAGGTCCCGCCTATTTTTGACGCGAGCCGCGCGGTTCACAGCAACAACAGACAGTGAAAGTGATCTATTGACTGTATATTGAACAACTTACTACAGTTTCGATGTCTATCTGTTACAGAGATGAAAAAAAGTAAAGATTTATTTTTAAATCAACACTTCCTGCTTTCATTTCAAAATAAAAGCCCTAAAATAATAAAAGTGTTTTATTTCTGTGGACAGAATTCCTTCATTTGTTAACACAAGGCTTTCATTCTGAAATATGTGCCGGACAGTGTTGTAGAATATGCAGTGACTTGCACAGCTCCATGAATGAATATAGTAGGGTGTTTTAATTGTCGATTATAACTATTATCTACTAATTACCACACGATTCTTAATCTTTTTCTGTCTAAAATAAATATTTATTACATTTATAATGAAATGAAATGGCCATTATGAAAGGCAAACTCTTAGGGCTGACAGCAGCAGAAACGCAGCTGGTGTGAACACCTGATGTGTGAGTCAGCCAGCAGCCACACGACAGAGCCGCCCCACGCTGTTCATGCGGGCGATCTGGCCGGGGCGTTAAAGTTATGCATAATTGAGGGCATGCTGTGCTTTGTATGCCAAATTGGTTGTTCAGAGATGTTTTATCAAAATTTGTGTGGGTTGGCCGCTTCCAAGCAGGACCACAGCAGCGCAGCCTGGTGCGGCTATCCCCTGCTGTGAGGACGCACTTCAGACTCATGTTATCCCGGCTTGACACAGCATTTTAACGGACCAACCCAGGCCTATGGAAAATCCTATCAGTTAATCAGCATTTTGTAGGATAAAACGGACTTCAGTGTGGCATTACTTGTAGTTAAAAATGTAATTCTCCCCGGCATTTGAGTTGGCTAATGGACGATACATTGCGTGTCTCACACAAATTCTCTATGCTATTGCATTGCAGTATCTGCTCCACAGAATGGAGACAAAAGGTTGCCCGATATGGCAACAGTAATTGGGAGGGATTTGGATTGGTCGATTGCTGAGGAACACAGTGACATTATTAAAAAAAAAAAAGTCTGACAGGTCAAGGCACAGATCAACCATGTCAGTAAACAGGCCAAGAGATCATCTAAACCTTATTATTTGGAGGTCAAATTTGAAGTGTGATCATCTGACAGGATGATCACAGAGATCAATTACAGAATGAATATAACATGACCCTAATATTTGTATGTATGTCTATGTAATCACTGTGTGCAGTGCTTATTAAGAGAGGGCTTACCAAGGTTGGAATGACTGACACCTTCTTCCTAATTAATCACACATCATTAATCTGAGACCCCCAGAGTCCAGCGGCTCTGACAGGACAGAGAGGACACTCAGTGGCTGCTCTTCATTTCATTGTTGCCAGTTGTGCAGTTTATTAAGGTCAGGATATGACTTTATTCAAGATGACATACACTGAATTAGCATTCAGTGGTAATACATTTCACCAACCAAACATGAGGAGCAGCTTCCAGATAAATACAAGCGTTGGTTACTAGAGACATTAAGTGATTGAAAATATGTAATGTGTGAGGTGGAATTATGAATTTGTGTGAACAAACATGTTTTGTTCTCAATGATCAGCTGGGCTCCGTATATTTGTGAATAACTTTGCTGAGTGTGTTTCCTGCCTGTGATTACCCTGTAAGAGTGCATGGAGAGTTGCATAGGCAGATTCAGGCCATATTTGGGTGGGCTTTATATTCTATAACCCAATTGTGTGTGTGTGTGTGTGTGTGTATTGTTCAATCTGTCCTGAATTTGTTGTGTACTTTTGAATCGCATGGCACAGCAACCTCATTTATCCCGTCTTCTCCGCAACCTTGGTTATGTTCCATCTTCTAGGCTGAAGCCTTGTTTTGTAAGAGAATTTGGAGAATGTCTTAAGAGCGTAACCAGTACGTAGTGTGTGTGGGTGTGTGAGAGAGAGACAGTGTGATAGTGAATGCGGTGTGAGTGGACACAGGCACTAAATATCAGAAAATAAATATAAGTATAATAATAAGTATGATTATTATTATAATATATTCCCATATTTACGTATTTAGACTACAAATTGCCTTGGCAAAATTAATATTACTATTAAGACTGTGTCTGATAGAGAAGTCTAAAATAAACTCTTCATATATGGTTTGTTGGCAAAAATTTAGAGGCTTTAACGGGGCTGGAGAGGCAGTCATAGTGGATGAGAGGAAAGCATGTCGGAGGCTCCACGTCCAGGGGTGTGTGAACACTGGAGGACAGCCGATAGCAGCCACTCGGCAGTGTGCACGGACCCCGCAGTCCTCCCGCACTCCCTCTGGTTCTCCAACATGCTGTGCGGGCCCTTGCTTGACTCTCAGCTGCTAAGCAGCCTCCACCGAGCCCCACTGTGCTGTGCTCCTCCGCCAGTCACAACCAGAGGGAGGACAGCGCGGTTGGTGCGCTCGCGGTCTTGTAGCCCTTCTAAACTCTGAAAACGTTGGAGCTAATTTTCGATTCGTCATCGATTTCGTGAAACTGCCAATATTCAAAATCTACACAGTTTATTTATTGCCTCAAACATTCCCAGAAGTTCATTTAATGATGAAAAAACAAACCGTTGTTCGGACCAGGTAGCCTGCCTTCGGACTGCGGGAACAAAAGCACTCCTCTCAGGCCTGCCTAGTTCAAAGTTCCGGTTAGAATCATAGTTAGGCTACCTACCGTTAGCTTTTAGAAGCCATTAGCCAATCAGAGGCAGAGGCAAACATATCCTTGTGGGGAAACGCTCATGTGATAGGCTGAAAATGATGGAGACATCTGATTGGCTACAGATAATTCCCTGTTGAATAAAATGCACTGATGCAGTGAAGTTCACAAATGACAATGAGTTTGTAAATGCAGGTTCAATAGTTTGTATATAAATGTAACAACATCCAAATATGTTTTTGATGAAAATTGCAAATTTTTAAATACATGTATTTGTGGATTTCTATTACATTTATTCAAAACAATAAATATTTGTGTGTGCATCAGAAATATATAAGTGAACCTAATTTATTTTTATTTTTTTTAAATGAGGAACAACAACATGGGAGCTCACCAGCAGACAGCTTTAAAACATGGTAGAAATCCTTAGAGTGTGCAGACACACTGTGAAATGTAGGCCCGAAAGTCACTTTCCAACAAGCCTGGGGCCCCGTCTCTGTGTTTGGTGGTATTTACTGAGCTTCCAGCCAGCCATGACTGCCACACCTGCTCAGGGCGCACGGAGCAGCATCCTGCTCCAACCACCCTGTAATGATTACTAATGTCTGATTATCAACACCACAAACATCATGAGCTCTCCATCAGCTCTGCAACGAGCAGCCGTGTGGAAAACACACCGCCATGGAAAAAGAAGAAGAAGAAGAAGAAGAAGAAGAAAAGCTGGGGTGGTATTCATCACTGATCTGTTTTTCATTCATTAGAATTGATCTGAATATTTTAAATACACTTAAATCATGTTCTCTAATTATAGGTGTAATTTGCACTTTGCAGAGGTCGACCTTTAAAGATAAAAGTCATTCACACAATCATCTCTTTAGTTTGTTAAAAATGATCTGGAATACTAAATAGATATGATGCTTAATTAACTCCTCTATCTATCTATAGTCATCTGCAGAACAATGATTAAAGTCAGTAACAAAACCGACCTGGAGGTCTTCTTTCTGTCTTTTCAAAGAGCAGATCCTCTCTCTTGTTTTAGCATGTTGAAGAGTGGTATCAGTCACCTTTAAAGAGTACCCTCCACTTCAAAACTGTGAACTCATATCACTAGAGAGAAAGTCAGCATACGATGAGCAGTTTCTACTGCTGTTTGGTTGTGGTGGTGGTGGTGGTGGTGGTGGTGCTGGTGGTGAGTGTACATCTGTGTTGAATTAGGTCATGGCAACATACTCTTAAACACTACTCATGCTCTGAGTGAAGCCTCTGGCTGAAACGCATCAGTTATGATGTTTTAATAAAATATGAAGCTGCACAGACATTGAAAGCTTTGATGGTGTATAACTGTTTTCTACTTTGATTAAAAAAAAAAGCACATTTAGCACCCATGAAAAGTACTATTACATCCACAGAGGCTGGAAAAACAATGGGTTTCAAATGTTTGGAACTTTCGAAACACGCATTGTATTCTGCAGATAAACTCTGCTACACTTTACACAAAGTTGACATTCATTGTCTGAAAACTGTGTGGTGATTTTACAGTGCTCCATTGTAATGTTTTATACTTCTGGTGAATATAATCCAATCAATCTTATTTCCATATATTTATTTTGTATACAGTTTCCCTTTGTTAACACATTATTTTGAAGACCGGACGTAGTCCCACGTGTATACTTCCTCTAACTTCTCCAAGTCCGTCTCTAGCTCTCCCGTCAGCTCCGTTCTCTTTATAGATCCATGGTCAGCTCCATCGGGGCCGTTTGAATGCATTGAACATAAATGTCAGTATATGGGTGCTCTACAGTTGTAGCGTCGGCCCATTTGACCACAGAGATGAGAGCGACAGCCGGCTCGACCGCACGTTACCGCGATACGATAACGTTTCCTGTCCATGACAGAGTTAGCATGCAGCTTTAGCCGTGATGTCTAGCTCTGCTTTTCCTGGTAATGTGTGAAACCCAAAGTGTTTCCATACTTTACTGTATGTGTAGTATTTACCAGTTTGGATTTAACATGGGAGGGTGCAGGTCGTATCCACGCCGACCCTCCAACGTTTTCTGCTTTCTGCTTGTTGTTTTGGTGGAATGGATATGACGACACTTTACTCAGACTACAACAATAAAAGAGTTAACTTCCTTCTACCTCCACATAGACTCACGTGAAGCAAATCGATTATGGCATTAAAAAATCTGTTATACATAGATATTGTACATCAGAGTCGTACATACAGAGGTGAATCGATTACTTTTCCAACCCCTAGAAACAATACCAATTGTAAATTGTGACTGAATATCAACTCATTTACATCCAATCTGAAATGAGGATCAGCATTTAGGGACCACAGCAAAGCTAAAAAGGAATGACTGACTTTATTTTTGTGTGAGACAGAAAGAGAGAGAGAGTGTATAAACAGTTGTGATTACTTTCAAATAACCTTTGCAAATATGGAAATTACATTAAAAGTGTTTCTCGTAAAGGCATATGGTCTTTTCTTTGTCCTGTGTTCTCATGCCAACACCTTGTGCCCTGCACCCTCAAACAAATGAATAAATGCCAAAGTGAGGAGGAAAAAAAAAAACAAGGGAGAGGGGTAAGAAAATTCCATCTGTCTGAATCCTAATGAGGCTTCACAAGCTGCAACTGTGTCTTTCACAACTCCAGAGGTGAAACCGTGAGATCCACCCCAAATGGCTGGGGAGACGTCAAAGGGAACTGTTTTTTTTTTTATTTCCACCACTGCAGAGAGAGAGAGAGAGGTGGAGAGAAAAAAAAACAAGCAGAATGTTTCTGTATCTGAGTCCACCTGTACACCAGGCATGGGCTGGACTGTTTTTGGAATCCAACCAAGGGTAAAATATCTGAACAGATGCCTCACTCACACCGCCTGCCTGTCATATTCACGGAGAGCAAAGGTCAAGTGGACAGCAGCATTCCAGCACAGCTGCCTCCTGTCACAGGGAATTTAATTTTCATCATGTGTACTTCTGCTCAATTATAATGGGCCACGCATGCTCGCACACCCAATCCTCAAATTCTATTTTCAATACCCAGGACTCCCCACAGGCTGCAATCTGAGACCATATTGTTTGTGTGGGCTGTGTAATTGGTTCTACCTGCACTGGCATGAAAATATCATCTTTTATCCAAAGATTGTTATTTCTGATCTAAATCATTAAGATAATCTCTGAAGTGTGATGAGAAGCTGATGTTTGACATTAATATCGAAAACACCTGAGATCTGATTCGCAAGATTACACTTATTCACGATGGGCATGCCTGGTTTTGTGTATACGCTCGAGCTTAGACTGTCGACAGTTCGCAAACAGCTTGTTTAAAGGGCACCGGATCTGTGTAATGACGGACTGCAGCAGGCTGCGTACATGTGCCAGGTGTTTGACTGGATGTTTCCAGACAGTTGCCTTCTCCACAAATAAAGCACAGTGGGAGTAAACACCCCCATATATCAACCCCGCACGCGAGCCCTTTTCCCAGAAATCAATTAGCCAGTCATGGGGAAACAGAGAGAAACTTTGAGATTTGTCCTGATCCACAACCATGATATTTCCTCAGTGGCCAAATAGAAGCCTAACCAGCAGCTGTTGGCAAGAGTTTAATTTCTGCCTTCCAAACTAAACTGATTCCAATACCAGCACCCAACTTGAACCCTTTTATGCATCAATAATTATCCCCCGAACACAAACATTAAGGGTGCTCTGATCGATCAGCCACCGATCTTTGACTGATATTCGTTCTGGATTGATCGTTGGGTCTCTATGAAGGCTGATCAGAAGAGCCGGTCAGATGGTGCACAACATGTGACACCATTTCTCTACGCACCGCTAAAAATGGGTTCACCAGAGTTGTCAGTTGTGTCTCTAAAGCCCCTTTTACACAGGAAACCTTAACTGGGCATTGGCATATCGTAACAGTACACGCCCGGTGATGAATGCATTCAGTTTATTGTTGTGATATCATTGGAGTCAGGGTATTTTGCTCTCATCTCCCATTGCTTGTTTGTTTTTTGTAAACATCACAGTGTTCAAATAGCAGTCATCAGTAACCAGGATACTACTGGGCTATTTATCATATACGGGGATATGAATAACCAGTTTCTCTGTGTTCCATGTAAACATATCTAAAATATGATCAAAACCGAGATAAGCCTCATAATCAGCAGCATCCATAGCAGCAATCATAGCAACAATCATAGCAATAATTGAATCTTCATAATATCTAACAAACTAAAGATCATACACGTTCACTGAATGAAGATTATGAAAGTAAAATGCATCTTTCTTGCTAAAAAATGTTATCAAAATACATTTTACTGCTCACAACCAGTTCCAAGAATCAGTGGATTCGCTTCCTACCGTTGCTGTTTTGTGGATGGTTTCGCAAAGTATGCTGCTCCACTCCACCTCTTGGAGGCCACAATGGAGGGAACCAAGAAGTTGGAAAAAGGTAGCAGAATTACGAACCTGATGAAACAGTTAATAAGTGCAGTAACAGATTTAGAAAGATTTTGGCCACTTTGGGACAGCAACATTTCCTTATTATCCGCTTTTAAAGGGACTGTTTGTAACTTCTTACACGTACAAACGTAACAGCCTCAATAAACACAATCACACAAGACAGAAAGGACATATATTATACACATTAATAATTGTATTTATATTGCTATAAAACTAAACCCTGCATGCCTCCTGACCTGTCTCTATTTAGATTCTTCTCTTGTTTAGGCAGAAGTTACCAGTCCACATTGATACGATGCATACTGATTAATCAGAGAAACAGATCTTTGAATAAAACTTTTTCAAATGGATCTTTTTTCAGAGCAATCCCTTGAGAAAACATTTTCCAAGCCCGGCTGGTTTGGTGTCGTCTGATATGATGTTACAGTAAGCATTCCATCTAATGCTCTCAGCCCTGCATGTTCCCATGGCTTCCGCTCCAGATTAGCCGGTACTTAACATATCAGAGGTGTCGCAGGAGATTTACGTCTCCCAGAAAGCTAATCAGCTGTATACTTTATAGGTCATGTTTTTAGATTGGCAACACAGTGTGGGCTGGCTGAGGGTATTACCACAGTCTCATCCCAAACTGTTGTGATGATCGCAGTGAGAGAGAGAGAGGGAGAGAGAGGGTGTCTGGCTTCAGTGATGTAAGCCGCATGAAACACGCTCTAATCTAATCTGTGACTATGGGCTGCTCCCAGATCAGAAGATGTCACTGTCAGCCTCATCGCTTTAACCCTGAGTGTGATTCAGCATAGCATCCAGAACAGCCAAATGAGCTGGGCTATGGCTCTAAACTATAGTATATTTTGAAGATATGATCAACCAGATCAAAGCATGTATGAAGTGATGGACAGAACCAGCCCGGTCGCACGAAAAGGCGTATAAATGAGGCTATTATTCGCAACGCATCTAGCATGCTATGAGAACGCCATTCTTGCCAACCCAGTATCTCAGCCAACTCGTCAACTACTGCTGCTTAGTAATGCCCCTCTGCATCGGATGCAACACATCAGGCTATCAACTATCTTCAATGTAAGAGCAAGTGATGTAGTATTAATAGTGTGAGAGTCTGGTTTGCAGAAAGGTAAAATACCACCATTTTTATGGGTTGGTAGGTTTGTCTCTTGGAGGTATGATTTTTTGCTTTGATTTAGGAATAGAAAGTTGAAAATCTGCTTTTATTTTGTTAAGTGATATGTACATACAGAGTTATAGGAATAAAATGAAATGCAATACATTTTGAAAATTAGTTTCCATTTTTATTTTCCAGAAACCTTCCGAGACAGAAAAGGTAAGGCAAAAATGCTCTCAATTTGTATTATTTCTGGATTTTTTTTTTCAAATTTTCTTATAAACAAACAGGTATATTTAAATCCAGTGTTTTTCTCACTAAAGCATTTACTCAACATATATGTTGACTGAATGTCCTTTCTAATAAAACATTTGTAAAGACAATTTGTTGACGCCCAAAAGCATTGCATCATAGTGCTCCAAAAGGTAAACATTAACAGGGTACCTTTTAATATTTACAGGTGATATTTATGTAATAATATTATACATGCAGTGGAAATAATGTGGTATAAATTCCATTCAAATTAGTTACATCTAAGTGACAAACAAGACACAATGTCTTGGAGGAGTTGGAGGTAATCACATTGCAGAAGGGGAACGTAATTTTTCTCTCATCCATTACATATACAATGGACCACAGCAACAAATGAGACTCTGTGTTTTAAAGTGTTCTAGTCAATTAAGGTCTCAATCACATCTCAAAAGTGTAGTTCCAAAAAAACGTCAGA
Source organism: Sebastes umbrosus (assembly GCF_015220745.1). NCBI lineage: Eukaryota > Metazoa > Chordata > Actinopteri > Perciformes > Sebastidae > Sebastes > Sebastes umbrosus. The sequence goes on from NC_051277.1 coordinate 28,232,408, forward strand.
CTGTTCCTCTTTAATGACGAGCAATTCAACTTTAACATAGCACAGAAAAAACTCTAAGTGCTTCAGGAACATCTGGTTCTGTCCCTGGAAGCTGCTGAATAATGTATCCGTAAAAAACAGAAGGTCTGTCTGTCTGTGTGTCCCTTTAACTCATCTACTCAGTTTCCTCTTATAGAACAAACTTGTGTAGCGTTTCAGTGACGTGGTGCCGTATTCACTGAGGATATTATCTCACCATTACCTCCTGAATGGCACTAAACGTTCCATAAACCTGTTTCATGCTTCTTGCGCTCAGTGCCGTGCTGACGGTCCCAGCAGACGTTCGGTCGTTCATACTGATTGCGGTCAAAGCGGCTCCAAGAACGTCCCTCTTCTCTCCTGTAGTCTTGCTCTGTTGTTGTGGACTAGTCTACTTGTTGAAAACTGATTGACAGCTGCTCTGAGCCAATCATTACAACGCCGTCTGTGTGGTCTTGTTACAAAATCTTGGAGGTGCACGGCTCGGCAGTCAGCGAACCCTCCGCGCAGTCGCCCTTGACTACAATAAGCATGAAACAACTTCAAGAGTTTCTACTTAGGAGCTTTTCACAAAGCTGCTGAGAGGCCCTTTTACTAAAGAATTCCTGAGCTAAGAGAAGGGGCGTTGCAGACCCCATTGCTGTGGATGACATCATTTTTCATTAATGAACCTACTTGCTATGTTAATTGTATGATCGGTTGGCAGGAGACCGGTCTGTATCAGTAATTGACAAATAACAGTCTGTCACATTAATTGATTTGTCAAATAGATAGTCTGTCGTCTAACACCATCTGCATGTTGTGATTTTACAGTTGGTCGAGCAAATCTTCATCATTTGAGTCTTGCTCAAGGAGAAGTCAAATTCTGAAATCGTGCGAGAGGGTTAGGCCTTGTCAACATTGTTGGAAATAGCTAAATATTCAGCCATGATATTGAAAATCTTTTAGATAAACACAAAGCTACACTTTCTGTATTCACTGTAACACAACAAACTCTGACAACACCGGCACGCCTCTCTCCAACTCACACTAACGTTTCCATCGTTGTCTTCTGGCAACAAGTCACCTCACGAGAATTCAGAACAAGACTTCTCCTTGAGAGACACTTGCTTAGACACAATAACAAACAGACCGGATCAAGTGAAAGGTAAGAAAAAGGTTTTATTTCTTTTTTAGGGTCTTTCCCAAAATGTTGTCAGACAATTATTAATATAATATAATAATATAAATATATATAATAACAATCTGAGCCTGTCAGTGGCAAAAACAAACACTTTTAGTAGACGTATATTAACGGTGAGGAGTTGCCCCGAGCAATTACATTGCGGGCCGTTAAGCGGCTGCTGTCTGCAGGGGACCGTCCATTTTTCTGAAAGCCCATTGCTCCAAAAATACACACTCTCCATGCAACAAATAGAAGCATATGACTAATTATTATGCAGAATGACATCATCGGACCTTCCCATCATGTTACCTTGAATGCCTTCCTTGGTTGAAAAATATCGTGACCAGGAAGGTCCGATGATGTTATTTTGCTTAATAGTTAGTCATGTGATTCTGTTTGGGGTAACAGGCTGTCGGGACTTTTTTAGAACTATTGGGAGTTTCGGAATAATGGGTCGTAGGAACAATGGCATGGCACCCGTCTGTAGCGCTCTCCCTCAATACTGGACCAATTTCAAAAAAATTGTTGTCCACATTAGTCATTTAGACTCAAAAACATGGGTAAATAGGGTCCTGGTTGAAAAATACTTAAGTTTTCCAATAAATCACGAATATATGGCCAACATGTTCTCATCCCAACTTATTACATACTGATGCTTTGTCAGACCCCTCGGCTTCACTTTTCAGTAGCTGTAAACACGCTTAATGCTTCATGTTTTGAATCAAACAAAACCACTTAGTTAGGTTCAGGAAAAAAACTAAATGGTTGGGCTTAAAATTACGTTTTTACAGTGAAATACGACTTAACGTTGTGAACACGGGACACAAACGAACAGCTGATTGATAAGTGAAAATGAAACGTAACGCACGAGACACGAACAGCGGTCTTCTGGATGAAAGCCCTGTGTTTGTTGGACCCATCCACCACCCCTCGCGCCCACCCACCTGCCCTGTGTGGTTCTTTCACCGTTTAAACTACGTCACCACACCCTGTGAGTTTACTGTTGCCGTGGATAGGTTTAGACGCATAACAGCGCTCAATTGTGCTTTGCGTAGCAGTATCGAACGCCGACGGCCCTGACAAAGTATTTGGCGCCCTGGGAATGAGAACGGGCTGATATGGCGGCAATAATATTTCTTCTTCTTCTGATTACTTTTGGGGCTCAGAACACAGTTGCAGTAGAAAGTAATTCATAGGATCATCTGAGAATTTGTCCATTAGCTGTTTCAATATGCATTGATTCCAGAACCAATAACATGGACTCCCACTGTAAAGTAATGCTTTAGAACAAATGAAAATCTGAAAACGCCGATGTTCCATTGTGTCAGAGGGTGGCGATGAAGCCAGGATATTAAATTAACCAAACCACTGAGGTACTAAGCCAATATTGTCAAAGTGTCTTCAAATATGCCGATTCTCAACATTAACAACTCATGTATGCCCATCTCACAGTCTGATATTCACACAGTAATCACTTTCAGCTGCCTTCCAGTGCAGTTTAAATGATAATGGACCTACAGTATGATGCATGCGTCTCCATGGTGATTACTGGCCTGCTTTTGTTGCCAGGAGCACAAGACTCCAGGACAATAGAACTATGCATCACAAAAACTTACCTATTCTTTACAGTCTGATGTCTTAGGCAATGCAGTCCAACTGGTAATTTCAGTCATTATGAATCAAGCATGAAGCAATTTATTCAACGCAAAAATATGTTTCCAGTGGACAGATAATGTGCCATATTTCCCAGCGTGACAGCCAAAGCCACTTCCAATGAAAAAGCCTCCTTTTGAACTGCTGTAATTTACATGCATAATACAACTTAATGTTTAATTCTACTAGGATCATTAGGGATGGTAAATTATTCAGCCAATCTGCCAGAAGTACTTTAAATCACATTAAGTTGATTCAGACAGCAGGAAAAGGACCCCAATTACACACATTAAAGCCAAGGTGATGCCATCATCACGTGCAGTAAATACAGTGAATAGAGTAAACAGACACTCACAGCTAGCCAAAGGTTAGTAACACGAGTGATAAAAAACAATCCTAAATTGGCTTAACTGGTTGAATTGGTTCTATATTTACTTAGGGAACTGTGAGGTGTGCACAGTCTTTCTGCTGTTTGTGACAACCCGTCGTAGCTGTGACAGCCGAACCCTCATCCAGCTAGAAACCTTTTGAATTTCAGGAGCGGAGTGGGACAGAGAGGCTGAGTGGACTGGTTAGCTCTGCCAACGACGTTACGTTTTCAGTTTGATTTGTTGTTGGTTGGTTTTTTCTGTTTGTCTGCAGGATTATGTAAAAACAACTCTCCCGATTTTCATGAAACTTTGTGGAAGGGTGAATCATGGGCCACGGAAGAACCCAGTAGATTTTGGAAGGGATCTAAATCACGGGGCGGATACGCGCATTATTTTTCACTTATGGAAATGAGGGTTCTCTGAGTGCCCCTCTATTTGCTTTGAGAATGTTCAATGGTTGGAAAGTTTTGAAATAATATTTTAATTGTGTGGGAAAACATCAATGCGCATGCCCAAAAACCTTGAAACCCTGAAAGCAGATGGCACAAATATGATTCCAAGTGGGGCTGATTGCCTGCTGCCCCCACTGCAATTTGATTGGCTATTAGCCGAGTACTGTTATCGCTATTTGCTCACAGCTGGTAGAAATAACCAGATTTAACGTGAAAGGGGTTCTCCAGGAAAAAAAAATTACAAACTGTGAGCTTGTCAGAGGAGATGCTTTCAGTCTTTGGCAACAACTGAATCAGAATTTATTTTAGAAGTGAATTGATTCAAGCTGCAGATTCTGTTTTCATCATCTTTAGCTTCCACCCACCGTTATTGGTGCATGTCACTGAATGTTAAGCTCAGTGATTGAGGCCAGTCCTCATGTAGTCCATTGCTCCCTCACTCCTCTGTTGCATCTTTTTTAAATATGAGGCAATGTTTTCTTGCAGAATTGGAGGGTGAAGTTATCCTTTAAAACTGCAGTGGGTGGAAATTTAGCACGTGATTAAAAAAAGTTAATTTTATAAAACGGTCACTATATCCTGACAGTAATGCATGAGACAGGTAATCTGAAAAAAAAAATCATGTTCCTCTGTGTCCTCCGGTGCTCCTAACGGCATCTGCAAGATTTCACAGACTGGAGGAAAACAACCAATCAGAGCCGAGCTGTTTTAAAAACATCTTGTAGTGTACTATTTAGCTGTAAAGTGTATGACCCGGCAACCATGTTGAGATCAGTTGAGAAAATACCAAGCACCGCCTACCAGCCGGAGCAAACTTTCTCATTTTACAGCTCAACAGTACACTACAAGATGTTTCTGAACACATTTGACGAGAGAAATAAGCATTACAGTAAAAGAAAATTGATTAATATTTGATCAGCGCTGCCTCGTTTGACTGTTTGATCAGAGTTTGCGAGTGATTGACTGCTGCCTCCGTTGAATGAACAGCCAATAGGAACGCTCTTTCTCTCTGAAATGACCTGTAATTGGCCAAAGTCTCCCGTCACGGACTTGATTTTCTAAAGCCTGAAAACAGAGCCATGAGGAGGAGAAGAAGTCTAGTTATCTCTCAGAACACTAGAATTAAACAATTGAACAATATGCTGAAAGGTTACCTGCCTACTGAAACTTTAAGTAGCTACACGTGGTAATAGAGTAAATTAAAGTCGATACTACCTTTGTCTGAATAAGACCTACACTTTGAATCTGGCCAGACAAACTGGCAAGAAATAAAGAATGCATCATCTCACTGCTCATTTACCATTCCTGCTTTTTCTCTTGCCAAGATATCATCTAATTACACAGAGACCCATATGATTAACTCCATCACGGCTACTGAATTTGAGAATGTTTTTAATTAAATGTGTTCACATTCTATTACAGAGAGGCTGCTGGAAAACTGGTGGAGAATTTAATGTACACAGGAGATAATACCCGCTCTCTGTCTCAGTCAGAGAATGTTCTCCGTAAGCAATTAACTGATCACATGAGAAATGATTTCTTTGAAAAATCCAATCTGATTTGGCTTGTAAAGTTCAAATTACCATCTTTTCTTACTCCAGATGCTGATTGATTGTACAGTTTCACGTCAACTTAACCTTGGCCTGTGTTTGACACTGTGAATAACAGCTATCTCTACAGTGGTGATTTTGGAAATAGTAGTCAGCGCTGTGTATCTCTGAGAGGAGCGTCTCTCTTAGTTCTACTGGGCTCTGAATTTTTTTTTAAGATTTTTTGGTCACTTTTTGCCTTTATTTGACAGTGGTAGTGGAGAGAAACAGGAAATATGGGGAAAGAGAGTAGGGGACTGACATGAAGCAGATGGAATCAAACCGGGTACTAGCTGCTCAGGGCATTCTCACCCATGTGGTCTGCACCCTAACCAGTCAGCTATCGGGTCGCCCCTACCCAGTTCTGACTTAGGGGCCGCGTGTCTGCCAACAAGAGGACCCCCTGCTGACTATTGGAAAAAAAATGCAAGTTTAAGGCACTTCCGCATTGGCTTCACTTCTCACGCTCTGTCCACAAAGAGAACGTCAGCAGCGCATGGCAGCTGCCTCGCTGAATTGCTGTGTATCTCACGCGTGTGTCGTCCACACTGGCAGCGTTTCTGCTGCTGCTGATGCCAGCCCTTTCTTTCTACATTGAGTTCATTTCATTTCATTATAAATGTCATTTATATTTATTTTAGACAGAAAAAGGTTAAGAAGTGTGTGCTCATTGTAAATAATAGTAATAATCCACAATTAAAAGCCGGTACTATATTCATTCATGTAGAACTGCAAGTCACTGAATGTTCTATAACACTGTCCTGTAAATATTTCAGAATAAAAGCCTTGTGTTAATAAATGAAGGAAAAGAAATGAAAGCAGGAAGTGTTGATTTAACAATAAATCTTTACTTTTTTTCATATCCGTGACATATTCTACGGATGTCTAAAAATAGTCAAGACCTCGAATCTCTAGAGGAGACGCAGCCGAGCCGCTGTGAGGCTGCTCTAAGCTGTTAACATGGACGCCGAAATAAAAAAACAACAGTTTCGGCAGCCGCCACGCGCTGCTGACGTTCCCTGTGTGGACAGGGAACGTCAGACCTGGAGGTAGCCCATTGTGGTGGACACAGGCCCTTACTTTGCATTCAACTTTAAAACATTTCCCTAAAATAGGTATTATTATCATTATTAGAAAATATCAGTGGCAGGAGCAGTAGCGTAAGAATTAGTAATAATGCTGATAGTAGTAGTGGTAGCAGAAGCAGTAGTAGAGATTATAACACTAGTAGTAGTGGTGCAGTAGTAGAAGTGGTAGCCGTTATTCCTTCCTTTGTTTGCCTGCTTGTAAGCCGATCTATACCTTTGCTTCAACAATAAACCACTGAAATCATCCTGCTGCCTCACCCTCTGCATTTTGGTTCTTTCTTACCACATCGTGACGCAGTGGTTGCTAAGATATTTCTAAAAGTTAGATTACTTCTATACTTCTATTTTGTCAAAATAAGATGACTTTTTTTTCTCCATCGCTACTCCTCTGTAGTACTCTCCTTCTTCTGCCTGCTCACTTCTTTCTTTAAAGCATGATGTACTTTTAACTGATTGCATGGCCTTACTATAATTACTGCTGACTTGCTCCTGCCCCACCAATTCTATTCTTATTCTATACCCATCCGTCGTATCTTATTTTCCCCTTAGGCTGAGTTCTCAGTTCTCCGCCACTCCTTTCCACATCTCAGAAGGAGCTGGGTCATTGTAGGGGCTGTACACATACCGCGTCTAAAACGCGTAGAAGACGCCAGCTGTGCCGTTTTTGTTCTTTCCAATGTGTTTGGGAGGCTGCGCTCCTGTCACGCCATGCCGTTACTAAGCAACCAAAACTGAAACCTACGTGCTGCGATGACATTGATGATGAAGTTGCAGTAATTTAGCAGGAAGCCTCACTGACTAAACTGAACACAGTCAGAACAAATTGGCTCACCTTTCAACCGGATGTTGTGACGTCCTCGGAACAAAAGGCTGAAGCCAGTAAAATAGTCCGAGGGACAGATCATAAAGCTCTGAGTAGACCTGCACTAAAATGATTAACCGCTCCTTCATGTATTTACCATAGACTGATATTTTATAAAAATTACCTGTGGTGACCTCTAGGATAATCACAGCCTCATGAAACTTTACAACTACATACTAGAGACGTAGAGCATTCAGAGGATGGATGGCTTTCCTAGCTAGATTGCCAATAAGGGGGTTTCTGAGCAGTTTACACAACAGAAGTGCTCGCCATCCAATCGCGGAAAAATGCAATTCTTGCAGAAAAAAACAAACAAATCACACCATGGCTTTTTCTATGGTGTTCCTGAATGTCTTGGTGTCTTAATGTGGTATTTTGAGGGATTACTGATCATTGTTTTCAATTATTGAGTGGTTAAAAAATGGTCAAATTTAGCACCAAATCTGTGTAACAAATGCTATTGTCAACTATTAATGCAACAACTTATGAGGAATATTGGAGCATGGGAATGGCCATCATATACTTCTACCATAATGTTCTAAACCTTTTAATAATAATAATAATACATTTTATTTAGTGGTGCCTTTCTGGACACCCAAGCTTACTTAATTTTACTTACAAAATTAATTTTAATTCATTATTACTTTTTAATTTCTGAATTGTAATTTCTGTATTTATATATTATATTTCTGTGTTGTCTGCCGGGAGTGGATTCCTTTAGGAGTCAGCGAGTCACACTATGGCGAGTGCCAATGAAACGCTGGAGCTGGAAGACACATCTAATATCATCACCCACATGTGCCAATCACTGGGATGATACATGTATGGGTGGCTTGAATGTTTAAATATAGTGAAGGTGGAACTAATTGAAATACTCCTCCTAATGCATGAGTTTTAGTGTATTATTCTATGTATTTTGTGTTTTCAGTTTCATAGCATAACAGATGCTTGCAGTTGTATAGCCTGTTGCCTTTTGGGATAGAGTTTTGTCAGTGTTCATAAACAAGTGTTTGAAATTTTCTGTATTTTTCTATTGAAAATAATTTACCAAAGTTGCCACTGGGCAAAATCTTACCTCAGTCAAGAGGATTTTGACACTTGCACTATTGTTTGTTCAAAATGAATGAAAAGAAACATATCCTTAGGCATTTGTTTGTTTGTTTTTTCTGCTGTACCAAACTCGCACCGATTGATAACTCCTAAACCAGAGTATGAACCAAAGCAAGACTTTTTGTGTACCCTTACAGCCCTATGTGACAGTGTAGACTCTCTGGATCTAATTTACTGCTTTGACCCCTGCCATATGCCAACAGGATGTGTTTTTCAAGCTCTTCCCGTCCTCTTGTCTCTTGTCATGTCTGTGTTGTCTGCCGGGAGTGAAATAGATGTAAACAGGAGCTGACTTGATCACTCCGTCTGCTCTGCAGTTTTCTCAGGTCCGCTGCGTCACAAATATCAACAGACATTTATAAAACATGTGCGGGGCTCATGCTGGTTGTTTCCTGTGTGCCATTTAGCAGAGCCGTGGTTTGCTGCTTTGTGCATAAAGGAGACATAAGGATGCCATGTGTCAGCTTTCTGCAGATCACACGGCTACAGGTTTAGACCCTTAGAGTAAAGATTTGCCCATCCTTACTTCATAGAGGTCTAGTTTAGGTTTTTGACAATGTGCACATGTTTTGTAGCTAGAATTCTGTATGCCAATTCAAATTGAACTGCTCGCATATAGGAGTCTATAGTCTTTATATCAGTTTATATATCATGGTCCATGGGAGAGGTACATCGATACTTTGTCGCATTTATCTTACATTTTTTTTAAAATATATTTCTGAAATCAGGCTGCACGGTGGTGTAGCGTTAGCACCATCTCACAGCAAGAGGGTCGCAGGTTCGAGTCCGGCTTCCTCCCACAGTCCAAAGACATGCAGGTTAGGTTCATTGTTGACTCTAAATGTCCTGTAGGTGTGAATGTGAGTGTGAATGGATGTCTCTATGTGTTAGCCCTGTGATGGTCTATATACCCCGCCTTCGCCCAATGTCAGCTGGGATTGGCTCTAGCCCCCCCGCGACCCCGAATAGGATAAGCAGTTACAGATAATGGATGGATGGATTTCTGAAATCCAAGAGGGATATCCATCCTCTCTGCCAAACGTCAAGTACAACAGCCCAGTTACCTGGAAAAAACATTGACATTTTACGTTTCTGCAAACCACAGATATATATTAAATGTTGACGTTTTTATTTAAAATTGTACTGAGCAGAGGTGGACAATGTGCTCAAACTCAGCTTGTTTCTACCTTGATGTTTCTTCCTATGCCTGTTGATGTTGTTGATGATGTTAGGATCTTATGGCCAGGTAAGATAGATTGAGAGTGAATTGCATGATGTTCATCTGTGCCTGTCTATCATCAGTTGAGCATGCTGGTGCAGAAAAGGTAAGTAGGGAAACACAGAGATCTAAGTATAAACACACTCGAACCGGAAAACAGCGTCCAGACAACTTGGTTAACTCTAGCAGGTGGACTCAAATGGAACGGTAATCTTGCACTGTGTTGATATTACATAGGCAACATGTTAGCAGTGCAGTTTGACCCAGTTATCTAAATCACAACATTTTTGAAACAGTTTGAAATGTTCAAATCATTCATAGCATATTAACACTGCACGTGCACATAACTGTTGTAACCACATTCAATGTGTGGCATGTGAGGTTGCCCCACCAACTTCTATAGTTTTGTCTGGAGTCACTGCATATGTCAACAGATCAGATGTCAACAGTAAAAAAATGTCTTTAAACTGTAATCATGACTGATGGGAATGATGGGCAAAGCTACAAAAATATCTAAATTGTGACATGTGAGTGTCTCGAAGAGGGGGGCACTCAGAAAGTCCCCCTAATTGGAGAATGTTAATTTCCAAGTTAGGACTGTCATCCTGTGCATCGTTAAAGGGTGACATGAAGTTAAAAGTAAAAAATGAGTTAATTGCAAGAAAAATGTGGAAGAAATGTGATGGGGGTGTTAATTACTACAGCTAGATTTGAATCAGCAAGTGCTGCCTCAGGAGACCAGAGTCAAGGTCACCACTCATCCTTTAATCAACAACATGGAGATCAGCCTGCTACTGCCACAGCCGCTCAGAATAGAGAGAGAGAGAGAGAGAGAGAGAGAGAGAGAGAGAGAAAAATGGTATTAATGATGTACTCATGCACGCACACACACACCTGCTAGCTCTTCATATCGTACAGAATAATCAATGAGGACGCAGGTTTGATCCCAGACTCTAATTATCCTTCTTGTTGCGATCTTTCTCAGCCCAGTAGATACAAGTACATGCCCTAGTACCTCTGTGTGTGTGTGTTTGTGTGTGTGTGTGTTCATATGGATATGTAGCATGTGTGTATATGTGCTTGTCATCCATAAAGATCTTTAATTGGACCCCAATTTCCATTTCTATTTGCATAGAAATGAAGTAAATTATGCAGTGGCTGCCTCTCTCCATCAGATGATAAAGTGCAGTTAATTAGGGCTAAATACATGAATAAGTAAACTAACAATGTAAATATACGGCAGGACGCAGGTCCCTGCTGTACAACTCATATGAAATGAAAACAGTCTCTGAGATCACTGGTTTGTTATATGGTAGATTACCTTCACTAACGGACCAACTGGGAAATGTAGTCCTTTCTGGCTCGGAACACTTACGAAGGGGAGGCAGCACGAGCTGAACTTGTTTTGAGTGGGCTCAGTTTCACAGCTCGTCATGTCACATTGACACGAGTGATTTCAGCTTATCTTAATTTAACCGCAACCTCATTACAGACGGTTAGACTCGACTAGAGTGATTGACAGAATTGTCAATTAATTTGAGGCAAAACATCTAAGCGAAGAGTGGAAAGAGTTGTTTCGTGTGTCCACGGTCCCCCCAAAGTCAAAGTTGGGTTCATTTTTCTCGTAGATGGTGTTATATGCAGTGCTGTGAAAGTTCACACTTCACAAGAGGTCGCTCAAAGTTTAGGTCACACAGATGAAAATGAACTAGTTCACGTTCATATCATAATTTAGAATTTTGAACCAGTTCCAAAAAAATAACTTTTTTTTTTTTTTAAGGAGCTGCTCCAAGCTTATCTTTTTCAGTAAAACCTCCTCCTACCCATCCATCCCCAGGCCCCAATCTGTTTACCACGGCGATGCTTTACAAAATGCTGTGAGTTTGACTTGGGTGGAGGAACTCTGTTCTTACCCTTTGTTAATGATTTCTTGAGATCATCATTCACTCGCAGATATTTCAGAAGACTGGGCGGATGCTTCAACTCCATGTGTTGTCAGCCATGATAAGTCAGCCAGCCATGTGCCTTCCAGTTCAAGTTCAAGTTCAAGACCTTTATTTGTCCCCAAGGGGCAATTGGTTTTGCCGCAGTAGCAACAACAACATCTCATCACAGTAAGACAATATATGCATACATCCCCACATACTAAAACACTAAAAAAAGGTGAAACCTTGAAGTGCAAAGATGTTAAAAGAGTTACAATATTACCATATAAGTTAGTGAAAAGAAGAAAAAATAGGCATGGGTGGAAGTGCTGACACTACCTATACTTAACAGAGTTGAGCAGTGAAATGGCAGAGAATTTATATCGGTTAGTTTTGACTGATGGTTGTCTGAGGCAGGAACCAGAGGGCAAAAACTTAAATTCTGAATGCAGGGGTTGGTTGGGTACGGTCCGAAATTATGTATTCTGCTTTCTTTATCAGCTGTTTGTTGTACAGTTCAGACAGTCATTTCTGCTGAGTGCCGATGATTTTGCTGCTGATTTTCATCACCCTTGTTAATGAGTTTTTCTGTTTGAGTTTGAGGGATGCATACCAGCAAATAAAAGCAAAAGTGTAAACTGACTCAATAAAAGATTTATAAATCTATGCAAGCTATTGCGCGTTCACCAGGTTTTCACTCGGTGCCGGTCACCGACGGACAACAACATTAGTCGCGTTATTCAAGCATTGTGCCATACGTTAGCAACTAAAAAGGAGAAGGGGCTTCAAACTAAGCGTTTCAAGCTACATCCGTAATTATGAAAGTAAGATCCGGACATGTAATTTTAGCCCTTAACATGTTTGTGTAATCTACTCATGCAATCTTCTTTATAAAAAAGAAAAAAGTTGACAAATGTATTTAAACAATAAGGTTTTAATTTTTAACTGCACTTGCAACAAGTACAGTATGTATCGATACAGATTTGTGTATTTTCACAGATTGTGCTTATAGGGATTCAATCCTGTGCAGCTACAAAGCTGCCAGTGTACCTGTGTGGTAGCTACAGCAGTTTTGTGCAACCATGTGGCAGCACTTTTGTACCAGACTGCATGTTATTCCCAACTGAAGATCACCTTCGAGGCAGCGTGGCCCGGGTGTCACAGTTGTAACAGCAACGTGTTGCTGGATTTGCTACAGCTTTGACTTCAGCATCTTGCTGGCTTTTTCTCCATAGCAACGGCAGATGAGGCTCATGGATATTGTAATATTTAGAAGAAGAAAAAAAGAAACATGATTATTCAGAAACTAAGTTAAAGGCTCGGTTCACTTTCTTTCAAATCTGCCGTAATCCAATACTCTCATCATGCCTGTGTGAACATTGAAAGTGATACTGGTTGCTGTAATTGTTCCTCTTGTCCTTACTGGCTACTCTGACTACTTCAGCCTCATCTTAACTTCAGCTGAACTTTTTTCAAAGGGACATATCATGAAAATAAGTATCTGGAGTGCCTACTAATCCACAAACTGTGAAATAAGACAACCCAGTCAGTTTTTTTAGTGGGCTGTCTAGATCAGAAAATATGTGATTCAACAAGCAATTCAGATCCGGCTCTCCTTCCTATGTCACATTCAGACTCATTAGAATATACCGCCCACAGCTTGAGAACTACCTTTGCACCATATTTTCCTTACAAGCCAATCCGAGCAGATTGGGCTTTTTTAGGAGGGAGTCTTAAAGAGAAAAATGGAGCGTTTCAGACAGAGGGTGAATACAGGTGTATTCAGACAGACAGTATGAAAAAAATAAGTGATTTTGAACATTAAAGCATGAAAACATGTTCTAGAAGAAACCCAAAATACAAGCATGAACCTGGAAGTGAGCATGATATGTCCCCTTTAAATTTTACGGGAGACTCTTTGGTTTATGGTACCCTATTGAGATCATGACACAGCAATTTTCAGAAAACAAAAAAATAATTGGGGGACACTGATGCTCTAAATAAGACAAATCTTGCAAAGAAGCTCACTTTTAACATGGATGCAAGCTGGGTCTGATTCTGCTCTTTTTGAGTTGGACTTCCTTCTCTCTTCCAAACAAAGTCTACTAACAGAAGACTGATGAGCCGGCCAAAATTAACACGAAGATGGGAAAATACCCAGACCAACCCAAAAAAAGGGTCATATAGGATCTTGGCTCTCCCCTCTAACCTAAGCCAACATCAGAACTAAACCGAACAGCATAAAGCCGCAAAAGAAACTCCAGATTTTCCCAGGAGACTCCCGTTTATCATTGCACTGTCCCGGTTTCCTCCCGGGGTCACACTTCTCCCATTTCCACACCTTTTTTCCTTTTCTTTATCTCAACCTGTTTCTGGCACTGTACAGCGTGTATGAGCCGTACTGTTTCTACTCGGACGACAATACAGCTACACCTGATGTTGTTTCCAGTGCGTTTTGAGCTGTGCTCGCCGCACATCACAGCGTGCAGCACCCAAAGTTGGGCTTTGTCGGACGCAGCGAAAAGATGCCGTGGCGCGGCACAATCCAGTGGAAATAACAGGTTTCAGAGCGCAGTGGTGCCGTCGTCGCGTTGTGTCTGAAAGGACCTTTAGACAGTGAGAGAAGGAGAGAGAAATTGAGAGTACTGAGAGAAAGAAACACTCAAGCAGGGGCAACAAATGAATGCATTAATAAAAAATGATGATTATTTTTATGCCAGAGATTCATACCAAGTTCAAACCAAGTGGGCGAATTATACAGTTTTCTTTCCTGAGAATTAAAAGTAAAATAAAAGTAGGCCTATTTTACATAAAAAGGCTGTTCCAGTGCACTTATTATTTTGTTATTTTCATTCTTTAGAAGTCACCAGAATGCAGAAAAAACAAAGTCTCTGAAACTCAAATTTTTCTGGGGGACGACACCCCTACCCCCCACTTAGGTTTTGAAATCTTCCCTATTTCTGAGGTCTCAACATTGGCAAGTATGGGACTAACAGACCTATCAAAACACAAAGAAATAACACAGGTAAAAAGATCTAAATCATATCAGCCACAATACAAACACAAACTGCTGCTGCCTTGGCTGGAAGGTGGAAAAAAAAAGAGTGAGCCAAGGTAACTGCCCCTCTTTATTGGTTTTCCCTCAATCAGGCCGGATCAGATACACCTGAGAGAGAACACAAGACATCATGAAAAAAACATGTGCACATCATAGCCAGTGAAGAGAATCAATGGTTTTCCTACACTAGGGGCACTTGGCATTGTGAGCAAGGGGCTATCCCCACATAGCGGCCTCTTAGAACACCATTTTAAAACAATACTAACCACATTAAATGTTCAGATTTTGAAATAAAAAACATATTATTAATATGAAGTATATTCAGGTACATCCCTTGGAACTACATGAAGAGAAAATGTTCCACATAATATACTCTGTTACAGAAAAGGTTGTCTTTTACTACGTTAACTTAAGAGGCACATAATAACATTACCTCTGCCCTTCTCCTCCCTGGTCTTCTCCTCCTTTACCACTTGCAGCAGAATTATCAGAGAAACTGGCTGTGCATTGAAAGCTCCTTCAGGGAACAGGTGCTGAGTGGTTTTGATCAGCTTTATGACACCTCAGGTCCCGCGGCTCTTTGATGATGTTGAGAATGCAGGCTGATGTAGCCGTGTGAAGAGCACCGCGGGAGTGTCAGCAGAGCGCCATCACGGCTGACCTGAGCACTACAAAGACTTAATCACTCAGACGCACACAGGCGGAGGAGAACGGGGGGGGACATAGAGAAGACTCAAATGCCTGTTCCCAGTCCATCAGGATAGCCTTTCTACAACTTTGGTCTTATTCATCAAATATGCAGAAAACATCAATAAAACTGTCAGATTTACCACAGTAGTTTAGAGTAATTACTTCAAACAAATTGAAGTATCAGCACTTAGTACATTATAGCCAGTGGAACTGACATGTTGAGGACATGGTTCTATCACATAACAATGACAAAATAGATCTGTTTTTGCATTCCAAAATTATATATGTGAGCAATTTTTTTCTAATCAAGAGTGAGAAGAAGACACACTAGCAGTACTTTTTTTAAACTTGGGACACTTAAAGGGGACATATCCTGATTATTTCCAGGTTCATACTTGTATTTTGTGTTGCTACAAGAACATGTTTACATGATTTAATGTTCAAATAACACAATATTTTTCTCATGCTGTCTGTCTGAATATACCTGTATTCACCGTCTCTTTAAGTTCCCCTCCCGAAAAAGCCTAGTCTGCTCTGATCGGCTTGAAAGAAAAACATGGTGCACCTTTTGTAAATGTAGTTCTCAAGCAGTGGGCGGTATATTCTAATGAGCCTGCATGTGACATAGGAAAGGGAGCCAGATCTGATTGGCTTGTTGAATCACATGTTTTCTGATCTATATAGCCCACAAAAAAACTGACTGGGTTGTCTTATTTCACAGTTTGTGGGTTGGTAGGCACTCCAGATACCCAGATGTATGTGCACAAGCATACACAGTTTTAAATGGGTGGCCAACCCAAAATTTCTGCCTCATCATTGGCTCTCACCTCGCTATGGGGTGGATGTTTGGCCAGCATGTTTGATTGTGCCTGTATGGTTGATGCCGTGTCGCTTTGCCTTTAAGGGAGTGAAACTCTTCTCTCTGAAACAACACAGCCACGTGCATGCACCACAGCAGGACACAACTTTTCAGTGGAACACAGCCTGTTCTCATCGCCAGGTCATCATACCGACGTTTTGTCATGGCCCTCGGGATCTGATACCGACGCACAAGGTACCCTTTATAGCGCCTCTGAAACGCACCCAGCTTTCAAATTAACTCCAATATCAACTCATCTGCGGCAATATAGATGCTCTCAGAGCAACTGCTCCGGCCGTCCAGTCACTCCGTCCGCGTAGGGAGGAGCCGAGGTCAAGGTGGATGGATGGGTCAAACAAACACCAGACTGGTCACATGAGAATATGATTAAAGTGATGTATTGCTCAGTCCAGTCGTGGTGGCAACTATTTTATCTTTCCTCATGATGATCGTGAGATAAACAGTAGAAATACTCTGGTCACATTACAATGTAATCCGCCAGGAAAGTGTGCACATTGCATGCACATGATTGGCCAACGCAACACCTTGCTGGATGACGCGGCATCGCAGCAAAAGTTGAGCCTCCTTCAACTTTTATTTCATCAGTCGGTGCATACAAGATGGTACATTAAATTTGCTTTGTTCAGAGGATGTATGGCAAAGTATTCTCTTCTAATATTGGAAATTGAATTGATGATTCTTTGGCTTGTGACGAGCTAAATGCTGTTTGATGCCTCTCCAGGGTTTCAACTATCTCCATGACAGCAACTCAGCGGGTAAATCACACGAAGATTTACCTTCATTTCTCAGTCTCTAGAGAGATTTGGCAGTCGCTGACTTGGTGTTTTTTAGCCTGATGGAAAAATACTCTTCTTCCTCCACTCTCTCTCTCTCTCTCTTTCTAATGGAATATGCACTTAGCGTTGTCTGTGCGTGTATATCAAGCTGTAATGAATGGACCTGAAGCAGCATTGAGTGAAAGTGTATTCCAATGATTGAGTGTCTAGCCTGTAACAATAGGTTGCAGAGTTGTGTGGGGGCTTTAAGTTATGAGGCCTATGATGGTGATTTGATGCCAGCAAGCAATTTGTCAGACAACAAGAAAGGTTTCTGCGAGCCATTAAAGGAATAAGAGTAGGAAATCATAGAGGTGAACGGGAAAGGATGGACCACTGTTTGTTAAACTTGTCACAGTAAATGTAGTAGCAGCTGCTAATTGGGCCACAGAGCACAACGCGGAGGAAAGTGCATAGTAGGTTTCATAAAAAACGTGAGCCAGGTACATTTACTACTATTCTAATTGATACTACTTATTGGTACTGATCATTTTCTTTTTGATGCCTGTGTGAGAAAAAGTTAAAAAAAGAACAGAATTAAAGCGTAAAGAGATTCAATCACAGGCACAGTTTGCGTTGGTTCACTGAACCCCCTAGAAATGCATCTTATATTTTTATGATAACGCAGAACTAATACTTTTTTGTAATGATGAATAATGTTGTAACAACCTTGTTGTGTCTTCTTATTGACAGAATAAGAAACCAATAAGACAAGATAGAATTGTGGTCTTTTTATCTACTTATAACATCAGACGCTCTCTGTCCACACTGGATCTGTTAAATATGCACTTTCTAAACAAACCATGTAGCTATCAGCTGTGCGGTCCGGATCGGACAAGAGACATAGCCTGTTTAGAGATGGGTGAGTAGTACTTGCTATCTTCAGACGTTTGTGTTTATTAAACGGAAAACACAGGTTTTATACTGCGATATGCAGCCAACAGTAGCCTCAGTAAACTTTCAGGCGATCTCTTGGTGATCTCCATCCAGCCTGCTGCCTCCTTATTTAAGTGTTTGTAGTGAAATGAGGAGGTGTCGTATAGATAACTCCTCATTTCATTTAAACTAATCAACCATTCCATTGCGGCGCTTTCACCACGATCGACAGGAATAAATTTAAACAAGGCGTCTGACAAAAAGTTCAGCTCCAAACAGCACGCTGCGCAGCGCTTCGTCGCTCGCGGCCAGTTAGTTAATTCCGATAGACGACAATGCAATCAAACTGATTTTGTCACTGACGCTTGCTTGCATTGCATCCTGTTTGGAGGGTGCAATATATTGGCTAAACAAATACATTAGACCGCTGCGTTGTACACATTACATTCCCTCTAGATTTTTTTTTGTGAACCCACAAAGGGACTGTTTGTAAATTCTTACTCGTATAAATCACCCGGGTCGGTGTCCCATGCGCGCTCCCACATGCGCGCTCGCATATGCACGCTTGCGTGTGGCTACGCTGTTCAGACAAGACTCCAACACAAACTACACAGGAGCACCAAAACCGCAAATTTAAATCTAGTGAAGCCCGTCTGTTAAACAGTGTTGGCCGCGGTCGTAGTCCGCGGGGGAGACCGTAGCTTTGGTCTCCAGGGCCGGAGTCTCTGCTGTACTCTGTTCCTCTGCTCCTCTGCCTGCTTGCCTTCACTCAGCTCGCTCCATCTCACGTGCATGCGAGCACACTACACACTGCAGAAGAGTTAGTAGCTCTGAGAATATCTAGTGAATGCCATTGTGATTATGGCTAGCCAGATTTCTGCCTTCTATGTAAGAGAGCTCTTTATGACCCGACCCTCCAGTAGAGATTGTAGTAGATTAAACAGTAAATGAGATAGGAAAATTCTGAGGTGCTCTGCAAAAGACTTCCAGATTAATCAACTATTTCTGAGAGATATATAATTGGTACTCATAAACAGACAAATTATTTCTTTTTTGCAGTGGGCTAAGTATTCACAGAGGATAGTAAAAGCTACAAACAAGCTGGTGTTTTGTTTCATCCTGGTGAACATGGGGTTCAAGAACAGGCACTTAGAAAGGCAGCAGTTCATTTTTCCAACACTGTTGCATCAGTTTGATTTCCTCTTTAAAAGAATGAATCAACCTTTGACACTGATGAAATAATCAGACAGGATCAAACATCATGTACAATTCAGGGGCAGCGATGAGGAAGCTGAGCAGAGATTATCTCTGCAGCTGTTGTCACGTCGTCGCCCTTTCTTTTACCTCGAGTGTTCCTCTTTCCTTTCCCCTGATCCTCTTTGATAATGGAGACTATTACCACTTAACACAAGCTCTGACAAGTCAGACGGAGCTTTATTGTCATTCCACTAGTCCATCAAAATCTAATTTTCTCAAGGAACACTCAGGTCAGGCAGTTTGCATGCACACTCTCTTTTTCTTGTTAAAGCTATTCTCTTTTCCGAAATGAATGTTGCTCTGAACAACAAGTAAGAGCGTGTCTGAACAGAGAGAAGATATTATCTTTACGATGTATTATCACCTTTATTCTAAGCCAATGAATGAGGAAAATAAGTCTTCACGCACACTAAGCAAATAATCAAAATCTACAACCAAAGTATTAATGTTTTTTTCTATGTGGATGGCGCCTCAAGCTGCCCTAACGAGATCCCTCCAACTCCGGATTCAATCCTCTCTTCATACGGCGCCTCCCTCATGTACCGTGGCCCGTCTCCGACATGCTCTAAAAGGGAAAGGCATTCCCTTCAACCGCTGCCACAATAAAGCCAGGTTAGTCCAACTCTACACTACAGTCACAACAAACGCAGAGCCTCCCGCACTTCCGGCATCCGCACCAGAGCCGTTCACCTCCAGGATCGTCACATATGATGTCACAACGGCTCCACCCCCTCCAGGGCCGCAGCCAGTATCTTCTGCCACCCCAGCTAGTGGGGGCTCAGGTTGTATTCCCCTGTGTGCATGCTCCTTGTGTGTCAGACCTTCCTCAGGTCATTTCACCATTCTTTTCATCCCTGTGTTCGCAAGCTTCACGACATCCCAATACACAAACATCCTTTCCTTCTTTAGCAGTACGAAGCAATAAAGCCTCTGCTCTTCCAAACATGACTCTGACAGCCAACACAGCAGCCCGGGGGGGCCATCACTGGCTAACCAAGTCGGCTCTTCTCAGCCTCCTCCTCCGCTTCCGGGTGGACGGACGGGTCAAACAAACACAAGACTTTCACCCAGGAGACCGCTGTTTGTGTCCCGCGTGAAACCAAAAGTCAACGCTCACTTATTTTAATTTACGTCCGTAGATTAAATAACATAACAAACGTAGTCATTTTAAGCCACACTATGATTTTTTTTTTTTTTTACTAAACCCAACCAAGTAGTTTCGTTGCATTTTTTTTTTTTTTTTTTTTTTTCAATTTACAACTGCGACCGAATCGGCAGAAAATTCGAAATTGAGAATGAAGTTAAGTTATATGGGAAAGTAATTTTGTAGGAGACAGGGTTAGATTAAGTGCCATATGATTCAAATACAAAAAAAATGGTTATTCATTGAGTGTGTTATCCTTTGAATTTTCTAAGATCAGAAACTCGAAAGCTATAAAGGCAACAGTGAAAAGCAGCAAAGTTTAATATTTTTTAGTTTTCTTTAGGTCACGTCCATTAATGGATACTCATTGCACTTGATTTTTATATTTCATAAAGTAAAGTTAGTAGGTTAGTAGTAGTTTGTAGGATTTTCCTTTATTCATTCGGACGGATGATCCAGTTTCAAATCAAGGCTTTCAAAGCTGTGACCTTCAGAGACCCATCAGCAGAGATCTGTTCATTCTTCACACATCACTTCTCATCTCTTCTTCTCTTTCCTGGACTGTACTCGACCCTCCCCCCACTGTCCTCACCTCTCCTCAAACACACTTACAGCTGTCCTCCCGCAGCCTCTTGTAACCTCTCAACCTATCAGCAGTCGGGGCGTGGAGGTGGTGATGGTGACAGACGTGCAGCAGCATGACAGATCGCCAGTGGGCATCTTTCCAGAGATCTGTCAAGGCGGTCACCACTTTGCTTAATTATGATATTGATTGGTACTGAATGGAATTAGTGTGTGAGTGTTCGGTGTGTGGGTGCTTGTGTTTATATGTGCGTGTGATGTGCCATCACTGCTGAAGCCAGGCTTCACGACTTGACTTTCCCAGCAATCAACCTGACATTGAATAGGTGTTGATATATAATTGCCTGTGCCAAATTTGGAAACTCAGTGTTGAAGTGAAAGTTGGTGTCTGCATCAGTCAGTAGGTTTACTGTGCAGTGGTAGCATTTTAAAGGATCCCAATTTCCCACCGCAGAAAGCACACGGTATCCTCCAACCTCTTAAAAACCAACATGCTGTTCACATTTCTGCCACCATGAGTCACAAAGGTTCTCCCTCATCACTGTTCTGATTGGATGAAGTGAGGAACTACATTTCATATCATACATGGGCTGCGCTGGAAAGATAATCATAATCGGTTACATATCTAGATCTAGTTTAGAAAATGTCAAACCCTGTTTTCACTGCTGTCATTAACCTGTATTTTGGGTTATTCCTGTTATGCAGCAACATTTCTGTCCCCTGAATTACTTCCTTATTAAGACCCGAGCACGAAAGTGCCAGGGACCCCAGTGCAAGGAAACCTGTTGTGTGTGCTTTTTCCGCTGCAAGATCGCATTTTTGAGGTGCTTAGGATGCACGAAAACTCACAAAAATTTGAATACGCATCAGAACAAAAAAGCAAAAATTGCAAAGTTCTTTAGTGATTGGGATGGGGCGTCACCAGCGCGCTCCATGGCGCCCCCTAATGCGTGGAAGGCCATAGTTTGGACAAAGTTGATCCTATATTCATGAAATTTGGTCAGCACATCCCGCTCATTATTTCAGACATATTTCGCATTAGGTTTCATTAGTTCCGCCCACCCAGAAGTCGGCCATTTTTAATTTTGTGCGTTTTTCATGTATTTTATGCATACTTTTACATACTCCTCCTAGAGAGTTTATTGGATTTGCGTCAAATTTGGGTGGTATAACCCTCAAACTGATGAGACGCTAATTTGCGAAGGAATGTTTGATCGCTCGAACGGTGATGTCATAGGTCATGTGAGAAGACGCCATTTTATCACTTTACAGGTATGGAACTTAATGATACTCCTCCTAGAGAATTCAAGAGATCCATCTCAAAGTCGGGCAGCAGATTGAGTGCCTGAGATTGGCCAATATGTTTTCCTGACAGTTATACATGTCATTATTCTTATATAATGCAAAAAAACATGAAACATCCATATTTTTTCCCCAAAAGTTATAAGCCCGAATATTGCTGCACAACAGGAATGACCCATTTCTGTTAACTTTGTAAGACAATGTTTCAGTCATAAAACATATGGACTTGATAAGCAGCCAGCAGTTTGAAATGACTGCTGGTTACAGGTAGTATTTATTTTGTTTCATTGTCCAGAAACTGAGTCCCCGACTGTGTCTGCCTACAGTGCATTTAAGAAGGCAACCATCTGTCCGGCAACTTTCTCTGTGATCACTCATTGTAAATGTCGATACAGCTTGTCATTAACCTGTATTTATGTTGATTATGTCAGATGACATTGTGATTATAAAATAATGATTTGATTACCACCACGGCACAGCAGCCTGGATGACATTTGAGCCATGATTAAATCATTAGGCTGATTCTTCCTCGTTCCACATTGTCTGTCAACAGAAATGGAAAATATGTAAATGAGAACAACTGTATCATTAATTTGTCTGCATTAAAACACAGTACAGGTGACCACAGAGGGCAGGAGGGACCAAATGGAGGCTTAAGATAAGATAAGATAAGATAAGATATTCCTTTATTAGTCCCACAGTGGGGATATTTGCAACAGTAGGGGAATTTGCATTTGTTTAACGGGCTGCTGCTCATTTAGAGTAGACTAGAGGTCTATAGATCCCCATAGTGTGAGAAAAGACCATATTCCCTCTTGTTCTCCCGCTCCATCTATCATAAAACATGTGTAACAATGAGCTAGTCAGACTTGCAGCTAGATATGACGTCCTATGGGGTTTGCTGTAATATAGAACCACTGCCAGCTAAAAAAAAATGTCCAGATCATTTTTTTTTTCCAGATTTCTGAAGTCAGTTTAAAATAAAGAGGTGATGTGACATCATCATCGTCAATGTCAATCTCTCTGCATCAGGCAGCAACCTCCAAGTCTGATAAGTGAAGCCAATGCAGAAGTGCCTTAAACCTGCATTCTTTCTAATAGCCAGCAAGGGGCGACTCCTCTGGTTGCAAAAAGAAGTCTGATTGTATACAAGTCTATGACAAAATGAGCCTACTTCTCACTTGATTTATTACCTCAGTAAACATTGCAAACATGAGATTCACAAAGCAGCATCAAAAAGGCCATCATGCAAGCTGTATAGAAGTGCCGTGGCTAAATGCTCAGCTATCTGGAACAAAGCACATAGATCACAGTGGAGACTGACAACATGCACTTGATTATACCATCAGTCACAAGATGGACCTCTGAATACAGGGCTATCACGAAATGTCTAGGTCTCCCAGGGGACAAGCTAAGGGGAGATCTGTGACAAGCTTGGAACTGTGAGGCTTCACCCACAAGAGTTGACATTCTGCAACCTCTAGCTGTTGCCATCGACCTTCTCCAGGGTGAGAACAACTGTTACCTGGGATTTCTAATCCTCAAGACAAAGCTCTCTGAGAAGCTACCCCATGTAGTTTACACTGCACACATCATCGCCGCTACCACTGAGGCCATAGGAAAGCGCTTTGGATCAGTTGGATTAGTGTTAGCCAGCCATGCAGCATCTGACATCACAACTCATGAAGAAGTGAGGAAGTACCTAGAAGATTCAGATAACAACCTGGAATCTCTTAAGGCATTTTCTATAGTTAAGGGTGCTTTTACAAGCCAACATTTAGTCCATTCTAATCCAACATGGTTCAACCTCTGGTGCGGTTCGTTTGGGCAGTTGTAAACGCAATAATCGTACTCTGGTGCAGACCAAAACAAATGGTCTCGGACCCTAGTGCGGTTTGATTGCAGTGAGAATATAGTCTGACCCAACTGCTGGAAGTGAACCAAACTGCCCTTGTGAGCATTTATTGAGATTGATACATGTACACAACATTAACATGAGAGAGGACTGAGTTGGACTTATGCAGAAGTCCAGTGTTTGCTTGACATCTGGGTTGAAAAGGACATACAGAATATGCTTAATAAAGTCCCTCAAAATAGTTTATGAAGTCATTTGAGATAAACTGGCGGAGAAGGGATTCGTGCACACAATAGATCAGTGACAAGACATCTTGGTTTAACAAGCAGGCAGCCCTAACATTTGGAGGGTTTTACTGACTGATCCAGCAGCTAAAATATAGCCTCGGTTACGGCACACAGCTCTCCAGAAGTCCCGACCTCAGCTATTCACACACCCTCCAACGCTGAACCAAACTAAATGACTCCTGAGTATAACAGTATGCTATATGCAAGCCAGCTAAGAACACACAGCATGTGACACATCAGAATTATGGGGAGTCACGTTACATAGTACTTGCAGGTTACTTAATCTCCTCCCCTTCTCAAGGAGAGGAGATTAATCAGTTTTTTTTTTACAGATAATACACTTAACATTTTTCCTATTTTCGTATTTCTTTTGTCACTATTCAGCACTTTATGAGGCCAACATAATACATTTAAAACATGAATATAAATTGCAACTACAGCATACTTGTGTTCCCTTTGGATGGGGTCAAGGTAGAGACCAGAGAAGAGAAAAATAATCCTAATCACTACATTAATGCACATTTTTACCATGTTGTCATCCTGTACAGTACAATTTAGTTGTATGTTAACATCCGTCAAATCCGTTCTGCTGAAGCTATGAGGAAGGAATCGGGGCATATCTGTTTCCCAACACATGCCAGGCTTCTCTACGGCAGCCACATCAGTACATGCATAGTGTGTGTGTGTGTGTGTGTGTGTGTGTGCAGAAGCTCCGCTCGCTTCATCAGGATTCAGGGAAGGCTTCAAGGAGGAATACATTATCAAACTGTGATAGACTCTAAACCCCTATTCATACATAATAAATTATTCAGAGCTCTGTAAACTAAACTCAAAGTCAATGATAAATGCGATCCAGTCACCATAGCGCTCATCCACACTTCATTAGGCCGGCATGAGTGCAGTGGAGACTAAAATAACAACAGAGAGAGGGATGAAGGGTTTTAGCTTGGTGCTGGGAGCAGGGTGGAGCGAGTGAGGGATTGAGGAGTGGAGGTGGAGAGGCAAAGAGAAAGAGAGCATAGGGTTGAAGGATTAGGAGAATGACAAAGACAGACTTTTACCAATCCCTCTAATAAGAATTCCTGTGGTATGTTTGCATTTAAAAGCTCCTGTGAGGGGGCTTTCTGTGAGTGTTAGTGGGAAAGTCACTCAGCAGAATGTGTCTTTTACCCCCTTCACACCTTGCATTGAAATGCATTTTGGGTGATCAGATTGCAGTCGGATAGTGCTTGACCACATGACAGTACAGTATTCACCCAAAACGCATTGATGGTGGACTGTGATCCGATCAGCCAAACCACGTCATTTTCGTCGCATTGTGACCACATTGGTCATACAACAACAAGAAAGCAGCAAGGAAAATCTAAATGGCTATATGGATACTCGTGGATGGAGTCAAGACTAGACTAAATGTCAGCTTTCAATTTGGCACAATGAAAGAAGGGAGCGAAACTTGGCAATTCACGCAACTGAGCTAATTATGAAGCAACAGCTAAGCAATCATCCGGCCCATAACCTTTGGTTGTTTGAGCTGGAAAGAGCGAACGGATCTCAAACGGATCTAAATGTGGACATTGGAGACACATATTAATACCAGGTGTTAATGTAAATGTCAGATTAAATCATATCTAGATACAATCAGGCATTTTAATGTAAGGTGTTTAAGACCTCATGAAACTCATCGCCGTAATGTTAACTATGTCTGGCTTGTTGTAAATGCAAAGAGTAGACATTAATTCCCAGCGGTCTAATCCCTCTAAAGGGACTTTAACAAAGATGACGTTTATAAGATGAAGCTAGATGTCCCAAGTTCTTAACAATCTGACAACCCGTCCGCTATTCTTACAGAGGTTGTAGCGGGATGAGTCTTAAATTTTGCATTTCATATGCAGTTTTGGGCAAAAAACATGCAGTTCTTTGCATGCAGTATAAATGTGTTATTTACTCTTATTCTAAAATGGTGTATTTGGATATTTCTGCATACTGGGGTCCCTAAACAGTCTTGGAATTACATAAATTGGGTATCACTGTAAAGCTGAGACTCTTGCTGATCCAATGAGCCCAACTGTGTTCATGTGTGATGATGTTCCCATAGTAACATTTCATATAGTGAGACCATGTTTTGAAACTTAACGTCACTGTATAAAATGGCCGGTGGTGACCTCTAGGATAATCACAGCCTCATGAAACATTACAGCCACAAACTAGAGACCTAGAGCATTCAGAGAATGGATGGCTTTCCTAAGTATATTAATGATAAGGGGGTTTCTGAACTGTTTCTAGAACAGAAGTGCTCGCCATCCAATCGCCATCGGAGATGTCAAAGGTTGTTGACACCAAATCACAGCATGGCTTTTTCTGAGCGGCGCTCAGCACAGGACGCGGCAACGGTAGCCTTGCAAAATAGATAGTGGAGAGGGAGGAGAATGCCGCGTGAAATATGCGGCCAATGGCAGGCTTATACCCACAGTCTACAGTCGGTGAGTCAAACTACTCTACTACCATAACTACAGCCACATGGAGCGTCATAGTTTGATGCGTAGGGCCACTGACCAAGTTGTCGTATTCGATGACTTGGGAGTGAGAACAGGCTGCCTTGAGTGTACTGTCATCTCATTTGTGCTCTGCTCTTTAAGTAAAAAAAAATTGAAACTAGAATGGCTATTTTTGATTCAAATAGAAGCGTATCTGACGTTGGTAATTTTATTTTATTTGTAGACCTTTTAACAACCAGACAACACTAATTGTAAGTGATTTTACAGGACAGATCTAGAGCTGTGGTAGGAAACGTTGGTTATATCTTGGCAATGCCCAGGTGTTGAGTGAAATGGTCAAATATAAAAATGAATGAGATGAGGTAATTGCTCTGGAACCATCACAAAGTGTTGAGATGTGTGAGCACTTTTTAACCTCTGGCTTCGATTGAAAACCTGCAGAGTCCATCACGGGAACATTTAAATGTTGCACTGTTAACAAATCCCAACAAGGCGTGAGGTCCATTATTTAAACATGCTAATTGCCTCCCTTTGGTTCGAGACGGTCCAGCCACATGCCTTCTCAGTGTTTCCAGTCTGACATTTTCCCACAACCTGCCGAGAAATGTCAACAGTGAACAGCTGCACTGCTTCACACACTGTTCAAAGAGACATGCTGAGCAACATGTATTAGGCAAATTTATGGAATATCATTTCCGCAAGGAAAACACACAAAAAGAGAGATGAAAAGTTAGCATTGTTTGGAGTGACTGTATGAATACTCAACCTGATCTCATGGGAGGTCGTTTAACTCGCACGACATTCCACTTGCCATGATAACGCATTTTAGGCTTTTTGTGTGTCATTTATACGCCACCGTCTTAATGTGGTGAAGCGGCTTTTGAAGCGACTCTTTTAATGCCACGTCGTTACCGTGAAATGGTTGTGGTTATGTTTAGGAAAGAAACTACGGTAATGGCTGCAGTTAGGTTTAGGAAAAACATCATAGTTGGTCTTAAAATAAGTACGTAAACCAAGTAAAATATGTACGCAAACAACATAACAAAAGTATGGAAAACACGTCACAGACATCGCAAAAAAATAAAACATTTTGGGACCAGAACACCAGTCTCCTGGTTGAAAGTCCTGCGTTTCTTGGACCCTTCTACCACCACCCCTCTCACCCATCATTTCTCACTTTTTATTCCACGTCACTAGCTCTGAGCGTATAGCCTATTCACGCGGAAGCATTTGCATTGCAGTCAGTACAGACTATATGGCGTACATGTGACACGCCAAAAGCAACAAAGGCGTTGTTACCGCACGCAAAATGACTTACAAATTACCCGTGTCATTGAGACTGAGCTGTACTCCAAACAATAACTTACAATACACAACTTGTTAGAAAAATATCTTTAGAAAAAAGGGGAGAATTGAGCAGCCAATTGCTTGTGGGATAAGTGAGTGTGTTGATGTGTTTGAGCATGTAAACACCATATCCTGATCTCAGAAACTTGGATACGCCATTGTCGATATCTTGTGAAGGGCTCATTGCATGGGTTGAATATGGTCTCAAAAAATATAAAATGCAAGTCTCCTTCAAATATAACCAAAGGCACACTGTAAGGTTTTGCTGAATTAAAATTCCATTATTTTATATGGCCATATGTATTTAAAATGACCAACGTGTTGCGACCGACATGGGTCTTCATCGGTATCTGAAGCTCAGCATAACTTGAATCTGGAAAACAATTATCTCTCTCTGCGCAGGTGCAGCAAAGCAAAGCAAAGCGACAATGAAACAGAGTTCTGTCCTTCTGTAATGAAAGGGTTGAATATACTTAGTAGTTTAGATGGGAGAGGCATCGAAATGCTGACCTAATCATATCTGTAGCAGCCGCAGGTTTACAGGACCACTTTAGTCATAGAACTTTTATTTCCATTTGTAGTACTATATATTTGGCAGTATGGCTCTGTTCTGGGACCTCCCGGCCCTTCCGCATGAATACGTGGAAAGCCTAAGGCAGGGAGAGCAGCAGCAAAGAGCCCCTGGGTAACAGAGGAAGTACAGAACAGAGCCGACATCAATGACAACATAAATGTCATTGATTGAGTCAGACACAGCATGGAAAGGAGGAGCTGGGCTGGAGGTGGGTAGGCAGGCTAAAGCAGCTTAAATGAAGCGCCCTGTATGGAATTTTCCAATTGGGTTTCATAGAAGGGAATCAGCTGATCTTGATTGGGCTGGCTTGAGATCAGCTGCTATCAGCTGATCAGGCTGTGATGTGAGCTGAACTTGACTGTGTGGCCTGCTTGAAGTAACGCTACGCTCAATACATCACAGGCACAAATAGAATGCAGCAATCAGTAACCGGGGTTCGAGTATTTATCATGTATATGAATAACCTGGTTTCTCTGTGCTCATGTAAACTTTCCATCCCAACTATGATCAAAACCACAATAAGCCTCATAAACGGGATAATGTCCATGTATAATGTCCATGTAAACACACTGAATACCTGGCATAAATAGAAAAAAGTAAGAAATACATAATAAGCATATTAAATAAAAATAAGAATAGAAAAAAAAATAGAAACTATACACAATAAATTCAAGTCAAAATTACAAGGCAAGCAAGATACAAACAGTACCCATGACCAGTGTTATCAGTTATCGAGTGGTGTATTTAGTAGCCGCAAACTCAGCAAAATATAGATACCATCTACTACAGCAGCATATACCAAAATAAAATATAATATAATATGATTAAGTAACACTAGATTGTTTGTATTAATATAGAAGAAGAAATACTTTATTAATTCCTCTCGGGGAAATTCTTTTTTTTTTCACTCTGTTGTTATTTTCGTTACGTACACACACGCGCGCGTACATAGGAAATACACACACATCTTGGCAGTGCCCAGGGGGTGGACTGGTACTCTCCAGCTACCAGTCCACACTCCGTAACCTGGTCCGTATTGGACTTGAACCGGGTCCAAGCCAAGTCCCTACAAAATGAGCAACTGTATAAATGTAATAGATTATTATATAGAGTGTAAAGTAATAAAACAGTATAGTACAGTATAATATAGCATAGAACATACAAAATAAAAGTGAAATGTAGTGATATAGTGTGATAGTAATTTATTTGTGACACAAAGCGAAAGCGGGTGTATGTTGTTAGAATACACTGTCAATATACTGTCAACATTTCACGTCTCTCCGTTTCTCCCTCTCTCTTCTCCTGTCTGATTTGGCTGAATATGCATCAGATACACTGACCCACCTTCTACTGCCGCTCACCGGCTGAAAACAGAATGAGATAATGTCCAAAAAATGACCTCTTTCATATTGTCTCTGTCCCTGCCAAACATATCCACCATGCAACATTTTTAGGAACAACGCAAAATGGATTTAGTGACAAAATATTCCACATTAAGCAGGTGTTTGAGCATATAACCGCTCTGTAGGGAAATCCTTCACTGCTCCCATCTGCAAAGTGATGTTTGGCTAAGAGATCAGTCGGAGACGGAGGAACTATAAGCCTGTCGATGGAGTGCAGCCAGCCTCAGGTCTGAAATAATGACAGCACTTGACTCGAGCTGCTGCATAAATCAGTAGAAGAGATCTGAGCAAACGGTGAAGGGAGTCTGCCAAGACACAGGCTGCATGAGGAGAGGTTTGAAGAGTTTATTGGCATTGTGTCAGACTCCCTCTGTGTGTATGAGGACATATCAGAGTGCACGGAATCCCTGGCACCATAATAACTGCTGGGAAATGTCCTCATTTATCATAATGGTCTGCAAATGTGATCAAACCTTTAGCACCATGACTGCGAAGGATGCTGGATTCCAATTGGCTGGAGGGGCGTGTACTATTTCCAGATAACCACACATCATCGGTGGTTAAAATTAAAGGGAAATTCCACCGATTTTACACACAAAAGTCAGTTTACGGGGGTGTGGTGCACCTATGATGTGCGCGCATTCATGCACACGCACAGTTAAGTTGTGGCTCGTTTCGAAGGTTATGTAACCACTGCTCCTTTGGTGACCTGTTCTGCTCCTTTATGTCAGTAGGTGGTAGTATTTAGCCATGATTCCTCTGGGAGACGGAGTTTGAGGGTACATGTGCCTTTCTGATTCATAAAGCAAACTGTTGTTGAAAACCAGCTTTCATCCAGGAGATTGCTGTTCGCATCCCATGCGTTGAATTTCCCTTTCACGTTACAATCAGCTCTTCGTTCATGTCCCGTGTTCACAACAAACATAGTAGTTTTAAGCCCAACCATGCCTAATAATTTGAATGTAAATGTTATGAAAGAAGCTTCAAACTATTCAGTACAGTCCTATCACTCACCGTGCAATGTCGGAGCAGTCCTACAGAAGAAGAACCTCTCTCTCCAAAGAACTACAAGGCTTTTAGTGCGTTATTAGACACTGATAATGTTTGTTACCTGATTAAAGAGATTATTTTTATATTACTGAGTTCTTCTGCTAAATTTGGCATTATGTTTCACTCAGTAGAACTCCAATTTAATAAATCATCAGCACTTATAAAAAGGTGTAAACTGCATAATTAGGACAGACAAGCTTCATCTGGTAAACATCACGTTTATTCACTTTATATGGAGCTCAAATTGTTACCGAATTATGTTAAATCACGTTTACTGGATGAGAAAGTGAGTCGTAATAAATCATAAATGATCTTGTAGAAGGAGTAGATGTTTATCAGTAAGCTTGGCTCAGTTAAATTTAACAATATGTTAACCAAGGTTTTCCTGAAACTGTGGGAAACAGTTGAAGACTTTATTTGCCTCGTCATTTAGCATAAAATGTAAATAAACTGATCAAACAGACTTTTCACAATTCATTCACTTCTTCTGCATCATGTTTCACAAAGCAAATATTGTGAAATCAAGTGTTATAAATATTGCATGGACGTGCTGACTGACGGTGTTTCGTGATGTCAAACAGTAACATTACGCATCTTACTTTAGTTTATTTAACTTAGTTCACAGAAGAGCTGCTAAAGTCAAACATCAGCTAAAATTAAATGTCTTTCTTTTGTAGTACAATCTTTGTAATGGGATACCAGATCTGTTAAATTGAGCAATATGTTAACAAAGTCTGGAAAGTAGTAATGCCAGCATTCACTGGACTACAAAATCTCCAGTTTGTATCTTGGACCAATGGGCAGTGCCCCATGTGTGTGACGTTATTGGTTGCATGTGAGGAGTTTCAGGGCAGATACACGTGTTACGACCAGTGAGGTTTTGGACCTATATATATAAATATATAACAATGATTAATACATTATGTTATATACATGCTTACGGTGTGCATTAGAATGGTCACTTACTTCTCTTTCTAATTTCCTCAATGTCTCTTTTTATCTCCTTATCTCGGTCCAAGTCCTGCAGGTTTTTTAAACCTCGACTCTTTTTAAATAAATCACTTTTTTTCATTGATATTTACACCTCTGCAAACTATATTTGCTTTTTTTTAAGTGTGTGCTGTATGCCTAAAGACATCTGACAGTGTCAATAAAACATCACCTAAAAACATACTGATTATAGGATTAGAAAGAGAAGTAGCCTAAGTGATCGTTTCAATGTACACCGTAAGTATACACAGTGACATGATATATTAATCATTGCTATTTCTTTCTCTCCCAGCAGACAAGTGATCCAAGAACAATAAAAGGTCAAATATAGTACTTTAATGCAGGCTATTAAAATAAGGCAAAATACATACATAAAATCATGGAATAAAAAAACACACCGGTTTCTGATCTGAGTGACTGACTGCTGACTGAACAGATAAGGCACCAGGAATAAGGCACATTGCAAAAGGCTGTCTGAAAAGGCCGCGGTGGAGACGGTGAAGTGAACCAGGGGGAGTCCAGTTGACGACAACTAACGTTACGCTCGTTACTGTAAGTCAGTGCAATACAACTTTGCGAGTGTAAAGCCAAGATACGTTATCATTAAACCTGTTCAACATAAGCATAAATATCATGAAACTGTTAAACATGTAGGAAAGTGACGTTTCAATCTGCTCTGTCCGCAGTCTCGGCGGCTAACAGCGGATTGTAAACACGTGGAAGTTATTTAGTTGAGTTGTGAAAGACTTTAGTTCACTCTAGTAAGCAGTGATCTAATGTATGTGTCCGGGGAGTTTATTGTGAAGGGTGGAACGGAAGGCGTGAAGCGGTGATGTGCTGCAGACTACGGAGCCTCCGTGTTATTAATTTATTAGTATAGTATATAGTATAGTATTTAGAAAGTATAGGAGCAACGTAACCCTCGGCTACACAAGCTAAAACAAAAGCTGGCAGTAGGCTGTGTAGTCTAACTGTTTAGAGGAGGACAGAGGACAGGAAGAATGACTGATACTGACTGATGGAGGAGGACAGAGGACAGGAGGAAGGACTGATACTGACTGATGTCTGTGTTTTTCAGTCTTTCTAAACTTCACTCAGTATTTTCATGCCAGGAATATGATTTATTTTATTAACATTTTAGACTGTTTCCAGTGAGATATTAATGATGGTGACTTTGCTGTTGTAAACATTACTGTTGCTGCTCTAGAAACAACATTTAGTCTGTTTATATTTAAAATATATGTATATGTATAGCTAATATGCACACCTCAATATTTGTTTATTTATCGCAAGTCATATCGTCATCGCAATATTGACCAGTGTTATCGCACATCGCAGATTTTTCTCATATCTTGCAGGCCTAACCAGGATTAATCAAGCCTGGCAGTTAACCTGGTCTGGAGCAGGCTGGCTGCACACAATAAATCTCCATGGTAACTAATGTGCCACTGCTTTCATGAAACCGAGTCAAGGCTAAACCGAGTCAAGAGCCCTGTGTTTAAAGGGAATTAAAGTAGTGAATGTGATTGGACATGATTTGACACAGCCTTGAACACACACTCCTGTAATGTATACTTTCTTATCCCGCCCTGTATCCAAATGCGCCACAGGTGCACCAGCCAAGTTAGCAAAAGAGCGCTTGACACGCCACCGACGCAACGGGCGTGGCGCACTTGACTGCAATCTGCGCCGCACTGCTGGATCCACGAAAATAGAGCCCTAGACATTCTTAGCTTACGAATGTGATGCTTACTATATACAGGCCAGCTGGATTGTAAATTATGTATAACTAAGTGAGAGCACTCAGTTTGTAGGAAAGTGCTGTTTTCATCACTGTACTGTTGCTAAAAACCTCGTCTCTCATGTGACTGGTAGCAGGCAGCAGGGTCAGGCCTCCTGGTGCTGCTGACTCACTGACAGCGGTCACTGTAAAATAAACTGGAAACAAAAATAACACAGGTAATATCTCACCATCTGAGGGACACATTAGTGTAAGACATACACTGTTACACTGTAGTGATGATGACGATCGAAAGACAAAGAATACTGAAACATGAAAATGATAATGAGGTTATTCCTTAATTCTTGGAACTTCTTCCAGAAACTGACCTCTCGGGGCACTCAATGGTGAGAACACCACACGACACAACAACCGGCCTGGTGGAGCTCACAGAGGAGAAACAACAAGATGTCGGACCCATCCTGACATCATTTCGGCTGTTTATTGAACTGCGTGTTAAAGGCCCTGACATCTGGTTTCTTCACAAAGACTCAGAGAATCGATGAAGCCAATTAGTAAGACACTACGATCTGATGATGAGAATCAGAACGAAACCAATTCCGCCATTTAAAAATGTCCATTAATTAATATGCTATGTTTAACTAACCATCTGAAAAGAGTTGAAGTTTGTTGTACAGGCTGGAGTTCTTAAGCAGAAAGTAGAAAAACAAACTAAGATGCAGTCTGACCCCATCCTGCCTGGATGCACACACCACCACACAAACTAAATGACATTTAATGCAAATTAAAATTTAATGTACTTTAATTCAAATTTTATGCTGAGCTAACATATGTTTTAATAACGGGAAGTTTGTTTAAAGCTGAAGTAGGCGAGATTGGAGCAAATCTGATTAAAAAAAGTTATTTTTATAAAACCTCTGTGACTCTGTGTCCTCCGGTGCTCTTAACGGCATCTGCACAATTTCACCTACCGGAGGAAAACAACCAGTCAGAGCTGATCTGAGGTCTGCTATCCATCTGCTGTCTATGCGAGCCGGCTGACAATTACTCGCAAACTCCGACAGCGCTGATCAAATATGATCAAATATGAATCAATATGATGTTACGTTAATCCCTATTTCTCTACTCAAATGTTTTCACAATCATCTCGTAGTGTACGGTTTAGCTGTAGAATTAGAAAGTTTGTGACGCCGCCGCCATTGTGAGATCTGGTGAAGGAATGCCAAGTTCCGGTCACATGACCCGAGCACAGCCGATTGGAATGCTCTCTCAATAAAATGACCTGTGATTGGCCAAAGTCTCCCGTCACGGGCTAGATTTTCTAAAGCCTGAAAACAGAGCCATGAGGAGGAGCAGAAGTCTAGTTTTCTCTCAGAACACTTGAATTACAATATGCTGAAAGGTTATTATGGAATTTTTGCCCAATGATGCCAAAAATATACTGCCTACTGCCACTTTAACATGTACATGTTTGAAATTAGTTAAATGAATTAACTAGAATGGCACTCGGAGAGCGCAGACCTCCGCCAAGGTGCGTGACTTTTAAAACAGATCACAGCTCACAGCTGGCGGTACCGTGAGGTGGTCGGCTTATTATTAACACGGTGTGGCTCAGAGGGTAGAGCAGGTTTTAGTCCAATGATCGGTGGTTCGATCCCTGGCTGCTCCAGGTCACATGTCGATGTGTCCTTGAGCAAGACACTTAACCACAAATTGCTCCCAAAGGCATAGCGAGTGAATGAGTATTTAGATTAGATCCTGATGGGCAAAGTTGGCACCTTAGCAGCCTCTGCCATGAGTGTATGAATGTGTGTGTGAATGGGTGAATGCTGACATGTAGTGTAAAGCGCTATGAGTGGTCGGAAGACTAGAAAAGCGCTATATAAATGCAAGTCCATTTACCATTTCCGTGTAACATATCGACGAATGCCTCTCTCATTCAGCGGCCTCGTTTTGTCTGTATAACGTTACACTACGTTGTCTCTCATCCTGTCAGCTACCGTTTTTTTCTTTCTCACCGTGGACGGCCAGCAGCTCCCGCACACACATCCACACACATATCTCTCTGCTCTCAGAAGGAGGCGGGGTCACGCGTCATCAACACGCCATCAGTCACACTGCGCATGTGTTAAATCCTCTGGTCTTAATGTTATGGCCGATCGGAATCTGTAAAAACATTCGAATGGTTTGTTCATTGTGCTACACCCCACTCCTCCACACATTTTTACTCAAATCCAGACAGACTAACAGACAGACAAACAAACAAACCAACGCCAGTGAAAACATCCTTCCTCCTTCCTAGGCCTTCGGCCTTGGCGGAGGTAATTAGGAGCCTGCAGAGAGATGCACAGCCTGTCTCAACACTTGAAGTGTACAGAACAAACTTTATTGTCAGACCAACATGGCAACATTGGCTTGTGCCTTCATCAGAGTCATCCTTTTCAAAAGTTTTGCTGTACAGGGCCAATTCTTCCTCAAACATCCACATTATCAGTTTATTTATCAGCTAATTTTTGGCTCTCATTTTGTTTAAATTCAAGCATCATATAACAGAGAGCATGAAGGCTGCAACAATTTATAAATAAAATCTCTGCTCCTTATTAAAAGTCAGTGTAGAAAATGTAACGGCACATAAAAAAAAAAAATCAGGAGGAGGACATGTCCTTCCTTGAATTTTAACCCTTCTACTCAAGGCCCTCCACGGACAAGAGAGTCCTTTCACTTCGTCAGTTAATTTGTGCCGTGTTGCTTAAGAAGCACATAACATACTGTACATAAAAGCTCTAAAGCAGCCATAGCAGGCAGCTGTCCAGGGTCACTGGAAGCTGAAGGCCTGAGTACATAAAGACATCTGTCCCTGCTCTACCGCTTCCACTATTCTGTACACTTCAGTTACATTCTGCTTTTGAAACCCACATGAAGCATGCCATTATCTGCATTCTGTATGTTCTGTGCGTCCTCTGGAATCTGTGAACTTTCAAAGAGACTCTGTGTGTGTGTGTGTTGCACACGATTCATCTTGGGACCAGTAGGTCTGTCCATTAACATGCTTCTTATTGGCTTGGTTCCCTAATGACTGCTGCTTGATAGCTTTTATTTCCTCATTCTCACTCCCTGAAATGGCTTTACAACACGGCCAAGGTCAACACGGCAGGATGGTGATAAATGGAACTCATTCTGCTTCTCTCTCCCCCCCCTCTCTCTCCATCCACATTGGACAAGTTTCTCTTTTAGTGTGTGTTAATGCCTCATAGGCATGCTTGATTGAATCCATTCATATTGAACACAGCAACATGAAAATTTCCATTCAAATTGTTTTAATGCTAATACGCGGCTGAGTGGGGAATAGGAGGAAAGTGTCGGCTGTGATACTCGCTTTTTAAAAGTGGAGGGATATATATGGCACCAAATCCTGATGATGACAATTGAAGCCAAGTCAGATGGATTCTGATCCAGTGTCAGTTACATTTTTACATTTGGATTAAATGCAGTTTAAAACTGGTGAAAGAAGATCAATGGCGTATTTGACCATCCAGAAGAAAAAGTAAAACAAGGACTTATAAGTCATTCACTGAGCGTGAGGTTACCTGCAGGTATATACAGTAGTTTTATTCAAGAGGCCTCATCAGTTCTACTGGCTGGAGGGGCATCAAATGGTATCTGTGGAACATTCTCAGATCTGAAGACAACATTAGGCCTTTTCAGAATCAAGTACAAAGTAAGTATTCAATATGATGAAGAAAATTTAGGCTTGAGTAAAACAAGTACCTCAGACATGACACTTTTTAAGATGTTTAAATAATGTTTTCTAACTGTATGATCTAAAGATCGTAAGTAAGTTAGATTGTTTTGTTCATCCATAATTGACACCTGATCAGCCATAACATTATGACCACCTGCCTAATATTGAGTAGGTCCCCCTTTTGCCGCCAAAACAGCCCTGACCCGTCAAGGCATGGACTCCACTAGACCTCTGAAGGTCTGCTGTGGTATCTGGCACCAAGCCGTCAGTAGCAGATCCTTTAAGTTCTGTAGGTTGCGAGGTGGGGCCTCCGTGGATCGGACTTGTTTGTCCAGTACATCCCACAGATGATCGATTGGATTGAGATCTGTAGAATTTGGAGGCCGAGTCAACACCTCGAACTCGTTGCCATCCACATGATGTAAAATAAAACGTGATTCCTCACACCGAGCCACCTTCTTCCATCGCTCCGTGGTCCTGTTCTGATGCTCATTGTAGGCGCTTTTGGCAGTGGAGGTCAGCACGGGCACCCTGACCGGTCTGCGGGTACGCAGCCCCACACGCAGCAAACTGCGATGCACTGTGTGTTCTGACACCTTTCTGTCGGAACCAGCATTCACTTTTTCAGCAATTTGAGCTACAGTAGCTCTTCTATTGGATTGGACAAAACGGGCCAGCCTTCGCTCACCACATGCATCAATGAGCCTTGAGTCTGACCCTGTCGCCAGTTCACCGGTTTTCCTTCCTTGGTCCACTTTTGGTAGGTCCTGACCACTGCAGACCGGGAACATCCCACAAGAGCTGCAGTTTTGGAGATGCTCTGATCCAGTCGTCTAGCCATTACAATTTGGCTCTTGTCAAAGTTGCTCACATCCTTACACTTGCCCATTTTTTCTGCTTCCAACACAAAGTTCAAAGTTCAAATGTTCACTTGCTGTATAATATATCCCACCCACTGCTATGTGCCATTGTAACGAGATAATCAATGTTATTCACTTCACCTGTCAGTGGACATAATGTTATGGCTGATCAGTGTATATTATTTTCTGCTTACGCCTTAAGGGAAGAAGGAATTGGTGATGCCGTTTATGCTGGCCAGACTGTGGATGTGCATCAATCTTGGAAACCTTCCCTTCAAGAGACCAAAGGCTTGCTCGATGACCTGCCGCTTTGAGGCGAGAGGGATTTTGTAGCTGACCCGTGCTGGTGACAGATTTCTATGATCCCTGAATGGTGTAAGGAGCCAGGGTTGCACTGGATATGCACCATCTCCTATAATGTGAAATTCACCATTCCCTGTTAGAGCAAAGCCTCTGTTGTACCGACTGGACTTGTGGAATGGCATTGGCATCATGCATGCGTCCAGGGCAACCCACACTGACATCAATGAATTGCAGGTTTTTCTCTGCATATTCCCTGTAGGATGACACTGTAGAACTGCTTCCTGTTAAAATATTTTCTCTCATCTGCACCTGGGGGCTTGCAGATGGGGATATGACTTCCATTAATGCATCGTATAATTCCTGGAAATCTGTGGTCTCCCATAATATTGAATGCCTCTGAAATGTGTCGTAATTGTAGAGGCTCTGGTCATGTGATTGTACACTCGAGGAGGCAATCTAAAACAGCACTGCAGACTTTGCGTCATATTCTGACAATTGATGAGTCTGTTACATCATCTGTATGATGGTTTTCCTGGAACCCAGATACCTGCAGAGAATAGCAAGTTGCCCTCACTGCTGTGATGGCTTTTCGTCCAGTTTGAGCATCGTTTAGCTTATTCTTTTTCTGCTCCAACACATACTCAAAGGTACACCTGGAAAACCTGAATGTGCACTGAAACAAGTCCTCTGAAAATGATAGCTCCATATTCTCCCAGTAATTTGTGACCCTTCTGTGATCCTCATAGTCTGCAGAATAAATTTATTAGTAGGTTTATTATGAGGTAGAAAATTATTCAAAATGCTTTGACTTGAGGAGAGAGTGTATTCCCCAAAATATTCAATATTGTGATTACAGTCTTAGTCCTAAATAGCACATAGTACAACACATTATACTATTAGGCTACAGCTGAATGAGCAAATACCATCAAAAATAGCCTTTTTAACATACAGCAGAGCAGCCAACAGGTGATTGCTGGTATTATTGTGTCTCTGTGGCATCATCATCATCTCATTAACGATTAATGACACAATAAACCTTGATCGCTCTGACAGATCTATGCTTTGTTTACAGTGAAGCCTCCTTCCGCTGGCAAATGTTTTCCACCTCTATTTAAGATGCGTGCTCCTCCCTCACCACTTGTCATTACTTCTTGCCGGATTGTGCCCCGGCTGCATGAAAAGGAACGCACCCGCACATCTCCAGCTGGGAGATCGGCAAGCGGCTAGTTTGCTACGTTTCACGGGCACTGTTTGCTTTTTTTAGTAATATAAGAATAAATAAACAACTTTGTGACATGCCACAGTCATATAAACACAAGCAAAATAGCCAACACACAAATACCTTTTGCGATGTCAGCTCGAATCGGCTATAGTTGTTGGTGTGCTATTGGGTTAGCCTTTGTGCTACTGCATCGGCTCGCTGCAGCAGCTCTCACTCATTCTTCGGCTCAGTGGGTGTCTGCTCATGAACGAGTTAACTTCGGAACTTCACTGTCGGTCCATTTGTCTCTGTTTTCTTCCATTTAATTTATAACTAGCTGTTGTCTATGTTTTGTGTTGTCTGTTGTTTATGTGTTGTACCAATCCCTGTACACCTACGTCACTTTTTTCGTCTTAGAATGAGCCGTTTATATCTACATAGGGAGCGGGTCCCCTCTCCACGGAGTCCGCCATGTTGCCCCACGATGTTGCAACAGTAGTGCAGAACGGAAAAACCAAACACTGTTAACTTTTCCTGCTTGGGCCAGAGTCGATAACATTACTAGAGAGGGCCATTCGCATTTTCCCTTCGGCCACGGTAGCAATCCTTCAGGCTTGGCACAAGGGAGAAGTTGTAATCTGCAACCCCATTAGATATCGCCACACTGTTCCTTTAAGAAAGATGCTAAAAATACTTTTACGCATTTGGCTCAGTAGGACTAAATTTTCCTCCTATGAGACACTTGATGAATACAGGCTCTATGTGCATGGACAGATTCCACAGAGGGATTGGTATTTTGGGAGATTGACCCTTTAAGTGTGAAATTGATTCCGTCTATCTATTTTCTTAACACATAAAAACACTGATAATCAATCACAAATAAAGAAAGAAAACGTCTCAGTGCCCATTAGTGTATGCTGCAGTGGAACAGCAGGACAGAGGTGTGTGTGTGTGTGTGTGTGTGTGTGTGCATCTCTCCCTAATTTTGTGTGCCTCCTCCCTCCCCATCATGACAGTGTGACCCTGATGAACAGATAAAGGGACAGAGCTGTGGCAGATAGGGAGGGTGGAGGTGTGACAGTGCTTGCTTTTCACCTCCATGTCCATCCATCCATCCATCCATCTCTCCCTCCTCTCTCCTGGGGGAAACCACACTCCATTGGCCTTAAATATTCCACTTTCTCTCATTTCTATTCCCCATCTCTCTGACCTTTCCCAGATAGCTCTCTCTCATTTTCATTCTCCATCTCGCTGACCTCTCCCAGACAAGCCAGCCAATTATTTCCACTTTACACCCATAAAGAGCAGCGGGGTGCAGCCACGGTCACACAAGGGCACAGAGGACATATGGTGCAGAGCAGCCAATGGGTGTGTGTGTGTGCTGCTTACACTGAATACAAGAATCAGTGTCCCATCATCTGCCCTAAAGGGACTGCAGCTGTTTCAAGGTAAAGAACTAATTCTCACAAAACATTGCGCCACATTATCCACTCCACACTGCAAAACTGTCAACTGTGTCTTCACTTGTTAAACTACAGTAGAGTTCTAAAAAATTGTAAAGTGTTTCTGTGATACACTGAACAGGCTGCAGTTAAACGGAAAACGTTTGTCTTTTTCTGTCAATGTGCAATCCCAACACTAACATGAACAGTGCAGAGGGTAGCACTGTCGCCTCACAGCAAGAGGGTCGCAGATTCAAACCCGGCTTGCAGCCCTTTCTGTGTGGAGTTTGCATGTTCTCCCTGTGTTACCGTGGGTTTTACCTGAATAGGATAAGCAGTTACAGATAATGGAGCACTTTGTTTTCTGAGTGACTTGTGTGTGTGAGTTAATCACTGAGAGACAACACAGGGCTTTTTGAATGAATTCATGAAACAATAGAAACTCCAGCTACCTTTATTTTATCCCCCTGCTCATTTAGAGATCGACTTTGTTTCATTCCTGACAAAACAGAGCAGAAACAAACTGCTGTTTATCCACTACACATGTTATTGTCTCACTAGGGATGGTGAGCAAGCATCTTGAAAACTGGCCAAGATTTTTCTTCTTTTTTTTTTTTGCTTCTACTTTTAAGACTAGGAGTGAAAGCAAATTATCAACTTTCTTAACTAATGACTCCTGTCTCGGCTCAAAATTTAAGAGAGCTCCAGAGGTGTCCTGGCCATAAACGGACGACATGGCAGCTCCAAAAAGCTAAGCCAAAACATTTTGATCGCTACCTTGTGGCTGGCTTCAGTATAGGTCATAAACCCCGCCCCCCTTCCATGTTAGCGGATTGGACATATGCCAGGATGGAGACACCTGCCTGGCCTTCGGAGCGCTGCCTCAAAGATTAGACGTAGCGACTGGTTCACTTCCGACGATTCGATGAGACCGGGCCATGGAAGTCCCCGCTCCGGCTACCAATGCTCCGCCACCGTCTCCAGCCATCTCTGCTGAGGCACCGTCTTTGTCTGCGGAGAATATGACGACAATATTTCATCGGGGTTATTTAACAGTACAATTTCAGTACTGCTGAAGTTCTTCTTCTTCTTACAGCATTTC
This sequence comes from Sebastes umbrosus, assembly GCF_015220745.1. Lineage (NCBI taxonomy): Eukaryota > Metazoa > Chordata > Actinopteri > Perciformes > Sebastidae > Sebastes > Sebastes umbrosus. The sequence goes on from NC_051277.1 coordinate 28,274,856, forward strand.
TTTTGGTGGCATCTCTCCAATTCTTGGACATGTGCCGGAGTAGTTGCACATGGCACAACACCTGCCCTTATATAGTGTTTATGGGGCATTACCTATGTTAATAATAAACAATTGGCCACATGCCTCCAATTTATGATCAAATGAGATTCATCATTCAGCACACCTGGGTAAGAGCAGATTTGGATGGTTAAGAACGTTAACAATGTAAGAGATGTTTAGGAGAATGTTGCTTCATGAGGCCCTCTGTCTCATAACCCTTCTCCCTTTTTCTCTCCTGCAGACACACTGCAAGTCGTGTGAGGACGGCGATGTTACCTCAGTTTTCCTTTGGCTCCTTTTGTGCACCTTACAATGGCAACACACTGCCTCATCCCTCATGCACACCTTACACTACTGATTTCACGGATACTCACACTCCACACCTTCATTTTAATGTTCAGTTATGCATTTAATTTATTGGCTTTTGTTAAACCATTGAAATGGCGCGTCTTCCTATATTTGCCATGGCTCAAGAGCCTGGTTGTGATAAACCGCTCCCCGCTCTGGTCTGTGTGTGCTGCGGGCTGTTTAAGTGCTACAGAGAATCCTGGTCCCTGTCTGCCCTCAGCTGTCCCCTCAATCCCTTTCCTGCTGTTTGACCAGCTGTGGGCCGACTCAATACTCTGGATCCGGCCATTCTGGATAGAATTCTGCAGAAAAGAGGATTAGTATCCCACACAGTGACATCGGCTTCACATCCAGCCCTTCTCCATCCATGCTTTCTGTTCATTACTCACCTGAAAAAACTTGGATGAGATTTTTAACTCAGCTAGAAGAGGGATCTGTCTCCCTGTACAAGTCAGGTACAAGTGATAACATTCAGCCACTAGATGTCACATTCTTCCTCCCTCGATCCTTTGCATTCCCTTCACAACAAATGGATGCCAGTTCGTTGCAAAACCTACATATTTTATGGTTGAGTGAAAATGAGTCTGGACTCAGTAATGTCAAGTGATGAATTTTTCGTGGCAGAGTAAAAGTAATTTTGCAACATGTAACTATAGATTTACATTAGATGTGTCTACGTGTGTGCCCCCCGCTGCTTCAGTTTCAGCTGAGATCAGCTGTTCTAGCGGCAGAGCATCGTAAACACTCTTCAGTCAACCTCGACAGAAACAAGTCTTTTCATCAATCACCAACTCTAAATCTGATGTGCATCTTCGTCATACATTTTTTGAGGGAACTACAGTGGAAACCGCTTATAATGATCATGTCTATCTGAGTCAAATTGATCACTATAAGCAGATGATTATTATATTATAACCACAGTTTTTGTTGTTGTGCTTCATTTGGCGTGCAGTTTACCATCTAATTTACATTTGCAAATTTATTACATGAATAGAAAGTAATGAAACGGACCGCTTCGCTATTTACAAAAAATAACTAGATTAAGTCCTAGAGTGTCTCAACAAATCATGCAATATGGCCCAATGCAGTTCTGATAAACACCTCCTGTTCTATTCTGCATTATTCATCTCCACCCGGAATATTAACAATAAGTGTGTTTTCATTCAATTGTCAAGAAAATTTTAAAAGGACTTTTGACAAGTGACAAAAAAAGAAATGTGAACTAAATGCATTTCCATCAACTGGTTTGGAGCGAACAAACTAGGTTACAGCATAGTTTGGTCAGAAGTTGGCTCTATAGGCTAGGCATGGCTGTAATCTGCCAGTAAATGGGGTAGAAGAGGTAGAGGTTGCTAAACTGGAAACAAAACAAGCCTGACCATCTAGCCATCTACGACAGAAAGAAAGAGGTCTTCAGGAATTTCTTTCAATTGGGCAAGTTTTAATTGTTCTTTCAGGTCAGCTAGTATTGACCAAGTTTCATGTCGTCTGGAGACGAAGAACGTTCACATGTTTTGGGAATATCCAAGAAGGTGCCGACAGCAGAAACAGCTGATCAGTCATGTGAGATAAATGTTTGCTACCTCAGAACGTATTCGGCAAAGGCGTTTCCATATCCCATTTGGCGCATCAACTCTTTTTTCAACAAAGGCAAAAGCCACCTCAAGCGAGTGTAAAAACTGTTTTATTACAATTTTAGGAAGTCGAATTTTGCCGTTTCCATGCAGCTTTTCCAATGCGATACTTCAAAATGTGCAATACAATACATGAATGGAAACACAGCTAATGACACTGCTTTTATTTAGACCGAGACTTACTTTTCTTTTCAGAAAGACAGAGAGAGTGGAAAGAATGGGCCTAAAATGTAGAGTGAAGACCGATGTCCACCATAACAGTCACACGGACAGTAACAGGACATTAGGATTTGGAATCAGTCCATTTAAGAGAGGATCAGGTTCTGCTGATGAGGAGCTAAGTGGTCATTCTGACATCAATGTCATTTCCACAACAGCCGCTATGGAGAGCTCCGGACCGGAGCGTCGTCAGGACGCTCACTTTTATGAAATCATAAAGACCGACCATTCGGATGGATGAAAAAAAAGCGTGGCTTTAATAGTGTGAAATGAGAGCAGGTAACTTGTACAACTCCGACCATCAATCAGCATAAGCTAATATCACTCTTCCCTCCGAGTCATTTACTGCTCTCTGCTGAAATTGGAAAGGAAGTATTTCAATTCATAACTTGAACCTGTTGTCAGACAGGGATTCAATTAGACCTCGACTCTGTGGTGAGAGAGGGTGGCCGCCTACGGGGCAGCAATACTGAATATTTCTTTTCCAGGGTTCATGCACATTTTGAGCAATGTATTTCCATGGCTTTACACCAATTTTCATGACTAAACATTCTGTGAACATATGAAGGCTAGGATAGTTCTAACATTTTTTTACCTACATCGTCACATACTGATGCTTTGTCAGACCACTCGGCATCACTTTTTGCCGCAGTAAACACATGCTTAATGCTGTGAATTAAACACTTGCTTAAGATTAGGCAAAAATTCCCCCAAAAAAACACTTATTTAGGTTTAGAAAAAAACAACATGGTTGGGCTTAAAATGACTATGTTTGTACAGTGACAATGACACAAACAATCATGTGACATGGTATAAAAAGTGAGAAAGACCACTTATGGTGGGTTGGTGGTGAGATGGCGCTACAAACACTGGTCTTTTAACCAAGAGACCTGTGTTCGAGACTGATGTTGACTGGTGTTTTGTTTTGTAAGTTACTTTGTTGACGTTTTTATGTGTTTTTTATTGACGTTTGGGACATGTTTTCAATGTAAAAAAAATACGAAGAGTATTGAGAGATGCAGACTTCTCTACAAAATTGACTGTAACTCGCTTAGGACTGATTTTCATGAAATTTGGCTTGTTGTAAATGTGGAAATGGATGTCACCCCAGGCAAGACAACATACTACTGTAGCCCACTCCACCTGTGACATCGCATTTCTGCTCTAACATTGCGTGAGGTCATGTCTAAAACTGATATTTATCAAACCAATTTAAAAAGAATCATATTATTCTTTTCTGAGAATAAACCTTTTTGGAATTTTCCTTTTTCCAGGCCTGAAAAAAAAGCTATTTTTTAAATTCAAAGTAGAAACCCTGCCTGTCTTTTCTCTCCATTTGATTCCATGTGGATTGTGTTTTCTGCTGCTCCTGCTTTGGTGAATCCTGCCTCATTCTCTTGCATCCAAACTGCTATTGTGAAAAGCGTTTTGGAGTCTTTATGTCCTGGTGGGCTCATTCTCTCTTTTCTCCCACAGCTCAAAGGAGAACACACACACACACACAACAAGCACCGACTCCCACAGAGTCACATAAAAGGCAATACTTTTATCTCTCCTTTTCACATCTCTCTCTCTCTCTCTCCAGTCTGTATTTTCTGTGTGTGTTCTATACTGCAGGAGACATGAGTTGAGATGCCTGACTTGCTGAGAAAGGAGTCGAGAGATGTGAGGTGGAAAAGAAGAAACGGAGAGAAAGAGAAGAAATTAGATAAAGAAAGGAGTGGGGGGGGATCAAAGAAGGAGACTGAGGGGTGAAGAAGGGAACGCAGGTGGTGGGGGTGAAGTGATAGAGCAAGGAGAGCAGGCTGTGGATGTTGATGTCCATATGGCCTCAGAGACACGCAGCATATGTGCCATGCCAACCGGCCCACGCCTGCATCTGCCAAGCCCTGCAGAGGCTGGACACGATGCTGGCAGGGTCAGTGGTGACACACAGGCCCGGACATGGCCGATCATGTCCGCTGATGATCAGAGGTAGAGGAGGGTGACCCGACAGAGAGAGCTCCAAGCACGCTGTCATGTTGTTTAATGCTCTTCTGGATGCAGAATAACAGGGACATATGGATGCACCTGACCTCATCTGGTTAGATATCCCCCCCCACACACACACACTGTTAATAAAATAACACCAACTGTGAGAATAAGGAAAAAAAGATACAGGTGCATACGTATGTGATGCATTCAGATACACACACAAACATGCACACACACACACGCACATGGTCCTGACATTTGTGTCATTTGGAAGAGTTTTGCAAGCAGCATATCATCATACAATGGTTCACATATCTTACAGAAAGTTATTTTTAGATTTTTCATGCGTTCTGCTATGAATGTCCAGCAACACAAGTAATCAGTGTGTCTGTGCCTCTGCAGTGCAGAACCTGTTTAGGCAACAAAACTACTTGGTCAGGTTTAGGAAAAGATCCTGGTTTGGGTTAAAATAAGTACGTAACTTACGGTTAGTTAAGTACGGAAGTTATGTAACAATAGCAGTTAAGTAAGATTCGTAGCAAAAGTAACTTAAAGGTAGGGTCGACGATGTTGGAAAGCTTTCCCTTTCTAAGACAACGCCCCCCCACACACACATGCACAAGTACCGCCGCATTGTAACTACTTCACAGACACAGAGCGGAGAGAGGACCTCAACTCAACAACGCTACCTCATGACAAGTAACCGCGACAGTGTTACTGCAGGGCTGAGTTTTCTCTTCCATTCTCCAGTAAACTTGCAGCGGCGGCGCGCTTTGAGTTCAGGCTGGTGCACGCCAAGGGTGTAAAGAAAATGGTGTAAAGACCATTTCAACCGATATAACAAATAGTGTATACTGGAGAACATTGTCAACCCTGCCTTTAAAATAAGTTAACCTTGACTTGGTTTCATACGAGACACACGAGTCTCCTGGGTCAAAGTGCTGTTTTTGTTTGACCCATCCATCCACCAACTTAATCTCTGTGTTAAGTGCAGTGCTGAAGTCAGGACATGGTTAGTCTAGCTTCACATTGAGACTGGAAGCAGGACGAAGCAGCCAGCCTGGCTCTGTCCAAAGTTAACTCCCAAGTCGTCTTATTCACACCATGCATATGTTTCCTCAACAAGTCCTCCAAATTAAATCACATTATTTGTGACCCGCTCTATCAAAATGAGTCGGATGTCGCGGCAGCGCATTCTTGTAAAAACACGTTTTTTTTTATGAAAAAGTGTGTTTTGAGTTTTGTAAGAATCAATGTAAAATTCAAATGATAAGTGTAGTTTTGAAGCTCTTAAACATAACGTTTTCGTAATATTCCATATTCCACTCATGGCTGAGCCGATGGTGGCACGAAATGTCTCTGATTAAAGTTATTAAATCAGGACAGTGTTAAAGAGACTGAGATCGCCCGGCCGGGAGTACCAGTGTAGCTGCAAACTGTAAAACAGCGCCGCCCTCTACACCAGAGGAGATGGAGAGAAGACCTGACCAAATGAAAGAAATGACTAATGGTAAGTTCTGATAGTTAAACTACACTATCCTTATTTTATCTGTTTGTTTTAAAGACTTTTAAAATCCCTAGAGCAGGCTAAGAAGCATTAATAGCAGCTAATAATGTGTGTGTCACTGTGTGTAGTCTATACTGTAGGTGTCTGTCTGTCTCAGGTGTGTCTCTCTTGGAGGATATAATTTTAAATAGCAAAAGAAATAGCTTAATGTATAGTAAAATGATATGTTGTATATTAATCTGATATCACATGGTGAATAGGCTATGTTAATTAATATAGGGCTGTATTTATATGATAATGATCAGGCCTCATTCAACAATGATTCAACATGATTTATCCAGCTTAAAATCTTTGAGATGACTTGATTTTTCACTTTATGCTTTTCCCTTTATGTCATTTTGCAGATGAGAAACATCTGGATCTCCTTGAGAAGATCAGCTCCCACATGACCCTGTGAAAGGATACAGTGAGCTCCAGGAGAAGCCAGCAGAATGTGCACAGGCAACACATGTCTTTCTATTATGTCTATATTTCTATTATATATTATATTATATAATATTGTACATACATAATATGTACATAATATTTGTTCATATGTTATCCATTTTCTAGTATGTTTTTTATTGTTTGGATATGGACTTGTAAGTTTGTGCATGTACCTGTGTGCACATGGCTCCATATTTAATATTTTTAATTGTGTATTCTTCATATAACTATTATTATATTGAAATAAACATATATACTATATATTATATCATATGTACAGTATATTTTTTTTATATTTTATCAATTTGATTCCATCAATTTTGGATTATTTTCTACATGGACTTCTAGCCCTATCTACTGTAGTGCTTGTGGTCATACACGTGCACGTGGCCACGTGCACATCACGTGCTCTTGACTATGTGCACATGTATGCATGAAAGTATGTGTAGGCTAAATTATGAAATGTTGGGTGTCACTTTTGACCAAGAAATATTGTGTTCATTTAGACTTGAGTGTTAATAAATGTGTTTTAATCAATGCAAAAAATGGCTGAATATGAATTCTTATCTTTAATGCCCTTTTTCTCAAAAGTAATGTTTCATGACAGTCGAACTTTGAAAGAGCATATCTCATCGAATATTTGTCGTAGAAAGATAATCTTGGTATTGCCATAAAGCCGAGACTTTCCTCTTCACAGTCAGACAGATAACTCAAAATGTGTTTCGGGGTCAATGTGACTCATAATGATGGAGCAGGTCACATTTGTGACTGTCCTTTAGAACAACACATAGAAGTGTATTCTGATTCAACTTTTGTTGACCACTATCCATCCACCCCGACCTCTCCCATACAGATTTTGTGGTTCTATAATAACGTCACCCGACTTCTTCCTTTGCTCCCATCATAACCACTTTGACCACTAGAGGGCGCTGTCTTTTAAGCGTCCTGTACAAGTACAGAAAAGCAAAGATAACAATTTGGGATTTTAGGGAAGGTATCTTGCTTACTATTTCTTGTATCTCCTACTACTCATGTATGTGTATGCACCAAAGTGGCACCTGGCCCTGATTTAAGAAGCTTGCAAGCACACGTACGCTTGTAAAAAAGTAGTAGTAAAGATGGAAAATGAGAGAGCAGAAATGAAAAGAAGAAATAATGATATAAAAAATGCCTCTGGGCCAGCTTGTTCCTTCCCTCATTCTTTAACACCACGTCAAAACTTGATTAACTTCCGTTACTTTTGGATGACCTCTATACCAAATATGCAAATAAAGATGAGAGAAAGGAAAAATGATGAAATTTGGCCATTGTTTTGAATGTAAAGCAGAAAAAGGGGAACAACTTTACCGTGCAAGTTGTGCCTTCCAGTTGTAAGAAATGCTGTCATCATTCACGGACTCAAATCATTTGTCACATTAGTGTTCCCGGATTTGAACTTTGAGAAGCGGCAGTACCCATAAATTCAATTAAATTAACCCAGTTTGTCCTGTATTATGTTTGCTGGACCATAAATTTGAAGTGGTTCGTTCATTTCCTACGAACCGTCTTTTCATGCTGGGATGCCTCCCGGCAAAAAAAAGAAGAATCTGGATGAACTGGAAAATGTAGAAGCAAACCATCCTGCTTTGTGATAACTCGCACTCTACTGTGATGTCGTTCCCCTTTTCTGCTTTACATAATACATAATGGCGAAAAACATTAGAGGCCATTGTGTGAGACTCATGAGATATTGTAATGTGTGCACATCTGCATGGTAGTATGTCCTTCTTTATTTTAAAATCCTGCAAATCCCCTTTTTTGCTAAATGTTTCTGTAATCTGATTACCTCTTTTGTTTCTGTAATATTTTATTTTTTTTGTATCCTAATTACGTACCGCCGTTCCCTGTATTCCGTTACTCCCCAAGCCTGCAGGTCTGAAACTAACAGCTCTGTAGTCAGATGATATTGAGTCCAGTTTCAGGTGCTTCACACAACACTGTGTACTCAAAACAAAAACTGCTAAATTTCAAATTTGTTTCCCATACCAACAAAAAGAATGGACCCTAAAAGTACTAACTAATATGACTGATGCCTACTTTTCCAGCTGCTGTTCTGCAGCCAATCTAACCTGACCTTTGACCTCCATATAGAGGAAAACAGACAGTATCTCAGTAGTTCCCCCGTAGAAATCTCAATGGAATACACATGCACGCACACGCACACACACACACACACACACACACAAACACACGCACACACAAACACACACACACACACACACACACACACACAAACATGAACACACACACAAACATGAACACACACACGTGCGCACTACTCACACACACATGCTCACACTACACACACACACACACAAACATGCACACACACGTGCACACTACACACACATACACACATCTGCACACACACACTAAGGTCTCGTTTGGGCCCTAACTGCATTATAAAATAAAAGCACAACATCAACATAATCACTTCCTGTATTAGATTGTTTTGTCCACCTTTACACCGTCACTGTGTGTGCTCCCTCCACCTTGAGTGATGGAGATGCTTTCCAGCTCTCTCACAGTCACTTGTTGACCTGGTAAACTCACCTGAACCTGTCTGCAGAATGTGGACAGCCGTGGTGTCCCCCACATTTATAGACTTATTGAATGAACTAATGTATGAGTTATCTTTACACTTAAAAACACACGTCCCCTTAAAATAACCTCATTTATTGTCATTGAATAAGAGTGCATTTATGTTTCTAGTAAAACAATACACCATCATTGTGATATGTCTTGATACACCTTACAGTGAAGGTGTCAGTAAATAAATATATAAACATAATAAATAAGGTTTAATGATCTTTAATTACAACAGTTCTGATCGGTCAGGAATAGACGTGGTTTTAAATATTAATAGCTATTTCCAGACTGTGTGAGCTAATACAGACAAGAAACCTGATTCTCCTTTACAATAACTCTCTACATGTTTACAGTCAGGCAGGTCAACTCATTCAAATATGCAATAATTAAGATTAGTGTATATGATGGAAGAGACTTTGTACTTCATTTTTGCACTTTATAAAAATTCACTGAATCAGCAGAACTTCAGTCTGAGTTAAATATTTACAGCAAATGATGAGAGAAATGAGCAGAAATGAATTCATATTATTTATTTATATTATTATTTATTTGATTTAATTAGATGTCCATTATTATGCACTGATTGTGGGAGAACTGGATCACCCAGATCGAACCCGTGCGTAACACAACAGTAGACAACACTGACTACTGAGGTGGCGCTGAGAGCTCAAGCCCTCGCATTCATTCAGAAGGAAAAAGTCAATTTTTCCTTCAGGATGAATGACACATTGAAGACATTTTTTATATATATATATATAAAATATATATATGTGGGATAAACCGGAGCCCCCGGAGAAAACCCCATAAACCACCTTAACGCCTCGTCACGGCGGTGAGCATAGAAGAGAAGAACCTGCACATGCAGGACCTCTGTCTCGGTGGTGCCATCAGGTGACCTTTGACGGCGGAGGCGATACGGTCTCCGAGTGCCGGTTTACCCCCTTTCAAGGACACCAGCACCCACATCGCATTGCCCCACGTCTTAATCAGGTCCCGGTAAATTGCCTTTTCGAGGTTTTCCCATGTTTCCGAGCTGGAATCGAAATCGAGACCCTCGACTTCGGCCCACGTTTGTTCAAAAAGGCGCTGGATGATGTCCTGGACGTTTGAAAGGGTCCAGGTCACTTTTGCCTTCTTGAAGATGCGCGTGACCAGCCTCTCCAAGAGCACCTCGACGCAGTTTTTCTTTTGTACGTTACGCGCTCGCCGTTTAGAGTCATCACGACTCTTCGTCACGGATACCGGGGCAGGCAGTGCAGTGATTGCCAAAGGTTTCTTGGCCCTGGGCTTAGTCCCCAGTATGGCGTGTCTCAAATTGTCGACGAGGTCGTCGGACTGAAAGATCTGCCACCATCTGGCCAGAGACAGGAAACCGAGCACCTTCCGCTGCAAGTCGGCGCGCATGTTGGCACGTATCACCGGCTCGGGGATGATCTCTGGCCCGTGTAGGATGTGTGTGTAGAGGATATCACTTAGGACCTTTGTGAACTCCAAGACTCGACCGGGGGGAATGGTTAGGAGCGGAGTGCCGAGTCCCAGAAGATCGCGGTTCTCTGGTTTTTTCATCAGATCGTTAATCTTCTTCGTGAGAGACTTCGCCGACTCCCGACTGTGAACTTTGGAGCCTCGGTGGAATTTTTTCGTCATCTGTGCCACGATGCGATGGATGCACGATTTGGCAAAGCACTTTGCCAAAAGTTTCTTAATTTTGCTTCCAATGTTTTTCTTGGAGCGTTTGCTCTTCTGCTCCAAAGGAGTCTGTCTTAGAGCCTCTTCAGCGATGCTCCGAGCAATGTCTTCTGCGACGTCTTCAATCTCCCGAGAGTTTTGAGACTGCAGCAGCGTGTACTCGGAGTCCGGCACGTCAACCAAGAGAGGTTCCGTGATGTCGTTCAACTGCTTCTTGATGATGATTGTGACATTCATGATGTCTTTCATCTCAATCACGACGTCCGACGAAGGCGTCGCCGCATGGCGGTCTTCGGCGTCTGAGGGTTCCGGTTCCACATCTGATTGTTCGCAGATGGTCCTCTGCTTGCGCCGTCGAGGCGAGAACACCGACTTCATCCTGCCGATGAACGCTTGGCACATTTTGCAGGCATGCAGAATCATGCTGTTGAGTCTGCCGGGAGGAGTGAGGCGCTGAACTATGCCCTCGGGGCTGGAGAGGGCACTTCGGACGCTCTCCGAAACCTCTGCAGAGATCAATGTCGTCAAGCTTTTGGAGCTCGGACACTGAACCGAGAAGTCGACGCCCAGAGCTTCGGCAAAGCCCTGAGAGATTGTGTCGCCCAGATTGATTTGGACGTCGTCCTCAGACGCCAGGGTCGTGCTCCCGAGAGATTTCAGGAAAGATTTTGTCAAGGCCGCTGTGATGTCCAACAGCAACTCTCCCATCATGGTCATAGTGGCGTCGTCGGGGCTGCCGGATTTCATCATTCCCCACTGATCCGCCGTCATCCCCTTAAAGAAGGAGTTGAGCAGCTTGGAAACAGCGTGACGGACGTTGAACTCGGGCATGATGGCTTCTGGCTGGGAAGTTCTTGATGATACCATAATGCTGATTTACGGTCAATTCTTGTCGATGCTTCGTGGTTTTTGGAGAGAAATTCACTGCTTCTCTCAGTAGATAGTCTGATGAGTGAAAATAATCGTTAGTTGCAGCCCTAATTATTATTAACTAACATGTAAGCTGCATTTAAATGTTGAGGCTCATTTTAACTGCTTCATATACTGTTGGGAGGTTTAATCTAAAGCAATGCATTCATAAATGTCATACCTCTTCCTCTTGAGACAACTGCTTCTCTCAGTCGATGTGTTTCGTCTGATCGAGTCTTCAGATTCAACTACAGTCGTGTGATTCTGGGACTCTCTCCTGAATGTCACTCCTTTATGATGTCACTGCTCCTTTAAGATGTCACAACTGATGTCACCACTCCTTTAATCCATCACAGTGTTCCATCTGGTGATGTCACCATGCAGTGATGATGTCACCACTGCTGTGATGTCACCACTGCTGTGATGTCACCACTGCTGTGATGTCACCCAAACACACACCTGCGCACACACGTGCACACTGAACACACACACACACACACACACACATAAAGCAATGCATTCATAAAATTCATACCTCTTTCTCTTGAGACAACTGCTTCTCTCAGTCGATGTGTTTCGTCTGATCGAGTCTTCAGATTTAACTACAGTTGTGTGATTCTGGGACTCTCTCCTGAATGTCACTCCTTTATGATGTTACCGCTCCTTCATGATGTCACAACTGATGTCATAATGTTTTCGTGTGCTCTAGTTAAAATAACTAGTTTCACAGAGCGATAGATTCCTTCAACAGGAAACTGATTTTGTCAGTAGTTCTCCACACTTTGTGTTTTTAATTGTGTTTATGCCTGAAGGCATATGGGCACTGACCCCTGCCTTGCTGCTGAGAGCCTTGTAATTACTGTATTTGCCAGGGATAAGAGATTACATATACATACCTCCCTCACACTCTTTTTTCTCTCATTCTCTTAATTCCCTACATGGGTCCATAATGCATATAGCTTAAGGAAGATATGGAGACTTAAAAGAGGTGGATTTTCTTAACATGAATCCAGATATATATTAATAGTATTTTCAGTTAACATGGTGTAAGTGCAGCTTGCGTGTATGTCCGTGTTTTTGTCATGTCTGCCTGTGTCACATTCTCTTCACACTGACTGACTGAATGCTATATTCTCCAGCTTCAGTTGAGTCTGCACACATCCCTCCTCCAACACAAAAAGAACAGATTAGTGACTTCTAATGAGAATTCATGAGAAAGGGTTAATCTCTTTCGCACCCTCACATGCACTGCCTCCGCTTCCCAGAAAAAAAGAGACACAGATGCTATCTTAGCGCTCTGAACCATTTTCCTTTTTAATAGCTTTGCAATTCATTTCAGCCTATTTGAAAGGGGAGAGAGAAAGAGAGAAAGGGAAATGAATCTCAGGGAAAGTGGCAAGTTTTTTAGCTCAGCCTGCCTATCATTGTTTAATTGTGTCAGCAAAGTGGAACAGTGTGCCAATGTGACCTTCCACTGTTTCAAATCACTCCTACATTTGGAAAATGAGCCTGGATTCACAGGCTGGGAGGTGCGAGCTGCAAACTTTTCAGCACCTACTAAGACAGTGGGTTGCATTTAGAACAGGCTTTTAAACTCTGAAACTGGTTTCCCTCCAAAGTTGCCGTTTACTGTATTAACTTTTTTCTACCAAAATAAGTGCGTATGTTGGGTTTTCTAAACATGGAAAACTCCGCTAAATATAGGCAATAGACTCCTTTCCCATTGCCAGTAGACGAGTACGCCTTTCTGTCTTTTTGGCCGGTCCGCAGAGGGCCAGCCCTACAAACGCAAAAGTCTGTCACTGAGTGACTGAATGAGTGATGAAGTTACAGGATTGGTCGGCCGAGTGTTGGTGTATTCCTCATTGACCATTGGCCATTGACGCGTCCGGCTCACGAAACTTGGACCAAGCTGTCAAACTAGGCGATCTACTGTAGTTCTAAAATGAAACCAGATTCAGCAGTGGCATAGCCTATTTCTCAGTTAAAATGATTTCAGAAGTAGATATTGGTGGATTGTTAAAACGGAATAACAGAAAGTTTACGAGCAGGCCGCCATGAGCAGAAAACCGGGTGCATTCCACGATTGGGTACGTCACCGCTTGAACGGCCAGTTGAGTGGAGCAGTGCGTCCGCTAGTGTCCTCGCCGGACCTGGTGGACATGTACTGCTGGATTTAACATTATAGACACGACCGCTGACTATTTGTGGCTAGCTACAGTTTAGCCACAAATTCACAGACTGGCCGTACACGGTCCAGACATATAATCGGTTTTGACCGAATCTTGTTTTTTGGCGTTTCATGTTCGACGTCACAAACACGTCAGAAAGCAGGCATAGTAAACAGTAGGAAGCAGCATGGAGGTCAGTGAAAATGTTACAGTGGTTACTTCTTTGTTACTTATTCAAACTTGGTGTGGACAAAGTTGGAACGATGTTAGAACGCTGTTTGGATGGAGATGAACAGAATTTTTGGCTGTGATGACAAAGAAAGCTCCGGAAAAGGGGCGAAAATTAACGGGTCCACCAGAGTGTGATGTTTCCATCACTGCCGATCGGAGCCGGAGCCGATAAATACTCCTGCAGTTTTTTATCACGGGAATGAATGCCGATTCCCACTAAAGACAAAAGCCAGAAGTTAGTGTGTGTAAGTGGATTTTTGTCCAGTGGCAAAGGGGCGTATGTTGATTTCAGTAAAGTTCAGAAATACATCAGGACTCCTCAAGTGATGAGTTACCCATGCAGCCATTAAGGCCAAAACTGTACAGCATACTTGTGATGGCATAGAGTTAGAGTTGGGTATGGACTGTGGGAACATGTCAAGGTGCTACTGCATTGTCCCTGACAAAGTTCTTTTGTGAGTGTTTGGATTAAAATGGATACACCTTTATCTCCGGTTTGAGAGACCTGGATATGCTAGCTGGAGTACTACAATAGAAACCAGCACACTGTGGCCCGTAAACACCTGATCCAATACTCTGCCATGTGTGCAGGGGTCCCTTTGTACTTAGTCAGTAAAAGAAGAAATATGATGGTAAATGTTGGCTGAAACTTTATTTTTAAGGGCTGTGCATAAGACTGGCCTGACACCAACATAACCATGACATGACATCTGTCACGAACATGAAGACGTCTATGAATGACTATGACTGCCTCAGACTATTTTTAAATGCAAAGTTGACATTATTTGAGATGTCTTTATCATGACAACTTGACATTTACCAAGACAACATAACCTGTCAATGTCTTTATTGTGACCAGTTTACAGCATTGAGACTGTTTCCCTCCCCCACCGTTTTGCTCAGAATTGTTTTCCCTAAATATTTGAATCACAAAAATCTGATCATCATTCCTACCACTGGCAGTGGTGAACTAAACTAAGTGGTGGCCTTAAGCTATAAATCTGCTTTTTTTCAATTTAACCTCCAATCTTGATATTAAATTAAACTAATTTAAGGCTCTTGAATTCAATCTCTATCAACTATGAATTAATTTGTCCAGAGCAACAGACTCCACCTTTGGGTACTTTATGGATCGCCTGGCCCTTATTCACAATTCTTAAAATAATTTGGATAATTTATCCAATTTATTAATTTATATGGAAGCTTTGTTACTCATTCTGATGAAATTTGGATTATTGGTGATTTCAATATTCACCTGAGTAAGGCCTTTGATCCTCTACGTAAAGCCATTTAAAACCCATCTTTTGGTTTCACTCAGTTTGTACATGAACCTACTCACTGCAGTGGTAACACCCTCAACTTGATTCTGTCGTGGAATAGATGTTACTGCTCTGACGGTCTCTGCTGTCACATCTGTGTGTCAGATCACTTTCTTATTAAATTTGAAGCAACACTAGCCTGTCCTTGTAATGTTGGCGCTGATGTGTTTTCCACTCACCACAATGCTCCGTCCACTTTAGCTGCAATTGATGAGTGATTTCCTGTGTTTCAGACTCTTTTCACGACAGCGACAGGCCCTGTTGAAAACTGTGTGGTGACTAACCACTGTGGTGATGATGAAACACGTGCTCTTAAGCAGGCCTGCAGGAGATTGGAAACGCAAATGCATAAATCAAAACAGGAAATTTTCTACATTTCATGGCATGAGTGTGTATTAAATTGTGAAAAGTGTTCTCTTTCTGCTGTTAAAGCAGCATGTGTCTCTCGCTTAATCAGTAACAATAACCACAATCCTAGATTTCTTTTTCACACTAGCCAAACTGCACCTACTTTAGTGGTAAATGATCTTCTGTTTACTATGGATTCAGATTCCACCTCAGTGCTTCTTTATGACATTTATTTTGGTCCTAAAACCCATGTACACAAAAAACAGGCATGGGAGCATTTCTGCTCTATGTGCACAAATGCGGTCCTGCATTATTTCAGCTATACATGCACAGTTTACATATATATTTTAGTCTCTTATTTACATTAATAAAAGTATTTTTTTAAGATTCTATGATATAAGTCCTGTTTTTGGCAAATATAAGGTAATACTTAAAAAAAAAAAATGAAGTAATTGTAATGATCAACGGGTGAATGATAAAGTAAGGTTTAGTGGGATCCGGCTGGTGGTGGCAGAGGTTAGAGGGGAGCTGGGGACTGGTGAAACGAGGCAGATCAGCGGGAGATGTCAGGATGAGAGCGTGACGCAGCTGCAGGCAGAGATCCTGTGGCACAGAGAGGCAGGTTAGAAAGGAATCAGAGAAACGCTCGAGAAAGAAACTGGAATGCACGTTTCAAGAGGCCTAAGGCCACTGTAGCTGAATCAGCAATCTGCCGATGAGTGAATGAAGAACCGGGGTGGATATACTGCAGAGCTGATGAGTTGATGGAATGCAGGTGAGTGGCTTCGAGCCGGTGGCTGAACAGCAATCAGGAAGCAAGGAGAGTAAGAGGGCAAGGTCTATTGAAGGAGGTTGGGAGACAGGCGGAACACGGGTCTCGGGGTATGACACATGCGCACTGTAACTGAAGCTGCGGTCGTGCGTTGCGATTGGCTCAATTTCGGCGAATGCGGACCAGATTTTACTGCGCATGTGTTGTACCCAAAAGATCTGATACGTTGTTGACGCGTGACCCAGCCGCTTTCAATAGGTGAGAGGGATGACACACACGGTCGGAAATTAGCACCCGGAAATGCGGGTACATTTTTGGCGTTTGGCGGGTGAAATCATCAGGACACCTGCCATTTAGGCAGGCAGGGAAAACCCTAGTGATGGGAATAGAAAACCGTAGTTGTCCGCTTTCTTGGCATCTCATGCCTCCGTGACTATCGATTCCTCTTATTGATGCTTTCCGACAATTACGCATGCACAATGACGCATACGCACGCTGTATCATGTTTGTTTTGGAGCGGAGACACGGCGGAGAGAAAAAAAAAGCACTCAAAAGCATGATGTACTAAACTTGAGAGGCGCATCCTATTTTTCCCTGATAATGCGACACTGTTAACAACAAATCTGTGCTGAAATCAACAGGAGGAGAGTTAGTGACGTTAGCTGTTAGCAGCAGGTGGGTAGCACAGTCCTGACTGGCTAAATAGCGGAGCAACTAACGTTAACGGAGGTGCCATTCGGTTATTATTATGAGGCGTTCACAGTCTGCTCAGCAAAATGACCATTAGGTAAAGGTAAATTACAATGTCATCATGATGTGTTCAAATGTAATCTCGTAAAATTAAGTTTTTGGCGAGAAACTTGAATAAATCCAGTTGTTTGAAGGAGATGTTTTCACAGCAATATAAAATAGATAATAGAGAGAGAATTATGACCTGTTTAACTTCCAAACAACTTACCAAGATTTGTTTTAATCAGAGCAAATATTTAAAAAATCATAATCATTTGAATTGTGTGTGTTTATGCAGATAACTACATTATATGACAATAAGAAAATACAGTACAGTACTGTGTACACTACCCTCCCTCCCCCCAAAAATAGGGCTCCCCCAGAAGCTATGGTGTAATTGGAACACTGTAATTTATCATGTATATAATATTTTTTTATGTTAAATATATCAAACTTTGAATGACATCAGATCTAAAATGTTATTCCTTCATTTAGCGCAGATATTTTTTGAGGGGGCAGACAAAGAAAATACTTGTCTGCCACAATGGCAGGAAGTGAAAAAAGTTAAATTCAGACCCTGGTCCCACACCCACAACACACCCACAAACCGGGTAGAACAGGAGACACAATGATGTAATAAGGAATGGAGTTACAAGATTCTAGTGAAAATGTATTTCACTAATGTGCATTTTATACAGGGGTTGAATAGATTCAGTATATAGGTAGATAGATAGATAAATAGATAGATAGTTGTGCAAGTTTTGAAAAAAAATCAAGAACAAATCTTGTCTTTGTGATAATTAAACATATTCTTTGATAATAAAATGAATCAGTGGATAGGTTTCTCTATCTCTTTCTCTCTCTCTGTCTCTGCCAGCCTCAGACCTGCAGGTCCAGCATCAACGTCCGGCTCAGTAAACGGAGGCTCAGACATCTCTGCAGGATGTCTGGGTGAACCGGTGTAATCTCTGGCCTGTGTTGTTGTGGTGGAGGTAGATAACACCGGTGTCAGACCCAAATCTCTCTCTGCTGTCACACAACTGTGTATTCTGAGGATAAAAGGCAGCAGCAGCATCCAGCTGATAGCAGGTTCCCAACAAACACAACATGATGCTGCAGAGGACTCTAAAACAGGGATGGAGGGAACAGAAGTGGAGCCCAGCATTTAAAAAATAATGTCACAACTGAGCGACAGTTTATTGGGTATACTACTGTCCTCATCAGTGTGTTACACCTTCTCTGGCCTTCAGAACAGCATGAATTCATCTGGGCATAAGATGCTGGAAATGTGCACCATGCAAATTTGATTGAAGTTGCTGAACAGTCTGGCTGTGAGCATGCTTTTCCTCTTCATCTTCAAAGATGCTGGATTGTGACGTGATGTGCAGGCCACTGAAGCAATGAAAGCTCAGTGTCATGATCCTGGAATGATCTGATGATGCTTTGTGATGTGTCCATCTGAGTGTGTATATGCTGCATGGATGTATTATAAGAACTGGATACCGGACCCTATAAGACGGTGCCTATTCAGTACAGTGAGAATTGTTCGCCTGGCACATATGGCAAACAAAATTTTCTAGCTTCCGGGTTTCCTTCCGGGGTATGCGGCCCACTGAATATGTGCGGTAGTGTTTCTCTATGCATGGCCCACAGACTTTACATCGTGGAGACATCACATATGTTTATTACAGGGCTGTGCTGAATACTTGATTCTGATTAGTCGATCACGGCTTTCTGCGGTCTGTTATTTCTCTATAACAGACCGTTACTATGTATAACAGACCGTTGCTATGTATAACAGACCGTTGCTATGTATAACAGACCGTTGCTATGGGTGCAGCTCTGATGTTGGATTCTGGAGGACCGCTTTTGTGCAAAAATATTGATTTCTTCAGTAAGTAGCCGTGTAATAAGCGGGATAATGTACAGCTAGCGGGTCATTGTTGTGAAAGAATCCCCTTGAGGGCGATGAGAGACCCCTCCGCTTGGCGTCAGGGTCCACCCCTCAAAACAATGACCGGCTCGCTGAACATTATCCCTTACATCATGTATAACATTTGTATTTGCTAGTGTAACCGCAAGCTTGCTGAATATTGCAGTCTGAAGCAGATACAGGTCTGGGACTGCTCACCTTTTCTATTAACAGATGAATAGAGATCTGCCTCATCTATTTCTCTCCTCTGTTTATATGGCTGTAATGTCACCAACAGCTCTATTTTCATTTGTGTACTGTGGCTATCTGCCAACAATGGCTATCCTCTCCAAACTTTAGAAGGCAGGGATGCTGTGAGTTGATAAGGCGGCCATCTCCTTATCAGGACAGATAAGAGATAAAAGTACGGACAGAGGCTGGGTTGTTAATTAGAGCATCAATTCAGCAGGACACTGCTTTAGTAACCACCGGCAACACGCAGGGGGTGGAGCTTGGTGGACACGGGCTGTTTCACTACACGTACACACACATAGAGCTTGTCCCAGGCAGGCTAGCGGTCGGCAGGCCACAGACAGCAGAGGACAAGGACAGGCCAGGGACCGCTGATAAGAAGCCACAATCAGACCAGACAAGCATGTGTGCAAACACACACTCAAATTAGAGTGTCAGTAGAATGATAATAGTATTATTGAATCAGAGGGAAGAGCAAGTGTTAGTGCTGCAGTTCTGTCTTGTCAAGAGGACTAAAATGTCTCAACAAATCTTGGATGGATTGTGCACGGTTTTCATAGGCCCAATTTCTTAATCTTTCCATGGAAATTCTGTGGGTTATCAGTCATTCCCAGGGCGTCAAGTGCCGAGGCTTTGTCACTCCCATCAGCATGTGATACCAACGCATAGTTAACATTGTAAACCCATCTGTGGCAACCGTGAAACTTAACAATCACAAGGCTGTCTTCAAGGAGACCGCTGTTTGTGTGCCGTGCGCTATGTTTCACTTTCACGTTACAATCAGTTGTTTGTTCGTGTCCTGTGTTCAGTTTCATTTTCACTGTACAAATGTAGTCATTTTAAGCCCAACCATGTCGTTTTTTCCTAAACCTAGCTAAGTGGTTTTCTTGCCTAAAGTGATACTAAGGGTAACTAAGTGGATTTGATGCCAAAACCTGAATTAATGCCAAAGCACCAGTATGTGATGAGTTTGGATGAGAACATGTTGGGATTATCCAGTCACCTCTGTATTAAGCACTGATTTTTGGATGCTGTTGATTTTTTTTTTAATGCTTGGAGCACCACAAATTCAATTCCATTCCCATTCTTTCGTTCTTTTATTGTATTGAAGGTGGAGGAACAAATCTCAGCGACAGATATCTCCTGGAGACCGCCGTGTCTTTGAGGGGAAAAAAGAAAGTTCCCCTCCGTGAAGCACTGAAGTCCCAAAATCTGTCCAATAAGGTTCCTGCTACTGAGACTTATAGTACAATAAAATGTGTTTTCATTATAACTCTCTGGAGCCACACTTTGTTAACGATTAGAGAGGTGGTGTTCAGTAAATGCCGCGCAGTGATGCCACTGCTGCAAATATTGTGGGACACTTTATTACAAATAATTTGACTGTATGAAATTGGAAACTGTGTGTAACAGCTTACCTTTCTGATGTTAAAAAACACAATCACAATCCAAAATTACAGTTAGATCCTGTTGACATGTCAGAATACTGGATGATTATGAATAATTAAATTACCACCTCTGTGTCTCCTGCCTAAAATTGCACACAGCACCTTTCTCAACTTGGTGTAAAATGTGACTTTTGTATGAAAATGCAAGAAAATGATAACATCAAAATATAGGCCAATTTGGGAACCAATACAACAGAATGGAAAAAAACATTTAAGCCATTAGGAGAGCAAGAGCTCATCAAACGGACTGTTGTAATGGCAGCTGCAGGTAGGTTCTGCTATTCTATGTGAGTGTCCACTTCTATTACAGACCATATCCTGTAATTTCACCATGGTGACTGCAGTTCGGTATGATGAGGTAAATAACAGAGGAATATCACCTCCTAATGTCAAATGATGTTATTGATTCTGACTAACAATTCCAGTACATTTGTAATCCACCTCTTTTGTAATTATATTATTCAGCAGGGTTGCATGGAAAATGAGAAAAGTACTGAAATATTAAAGCAGCAGTAGGTAGAAATGGAGCAAATATGATTTTAAAAATGTATTTTTATAAAATGGTCACTATATCCTGACGGTAGTGCATGAGACAGATAATCTGAAAAAAAAATTCATGTCCCTCTGTGTCCTCCGGTGTCCTCCAGTGCTCCTAATGGCATCTGCAAGATTTCACAGACCGGAGGAAAACAACCAATCAGAGTTGATCTGGAGTCTGCTGTCCATCTGCCGTCTATGAGAGACGACTGTCAATCACTCGTGAACTCCGATCAAACTGTCAAACTAGGCAGCGCTGATCAAATATGAATCAATTCTCTGTTACTGTAATAGCTATTTCTCTCCTCAAATGTTTTCAGAAACATCTTGTAATGTACTGTTTGTGACCTGGCAGCCATGTTGAGATCAGTTGAGGAAATACCAAGCACCGCCCAGCAGCTCGAGCACAGAAAATAGGAACGTTCAATAGGAACGCTCTCTCTCTGTAATGACCTGTGATTGGTTAAAGTTTCCCGTCACGGGCTAGATTTTCTAAAGCCTAGAAACAGAGCCATGAGGAGGTGCAGAAGTCTAGTTATCTCTCAGAACACTTGAATTACAACATGCTGAAAGGTTATTATGGATTTTTTCCCCAATGATGACAAAAATATACTGCCTACTGCACGTTTAAGGAAAGAAATATATAATATATATATATATATATGTATAATATATATAGCTTAAATATTCCTATAATATCCCTGATGGGTGAACGTAATGGATTCACATTTACTCTTGTTACTTTAAAAAAAAAAAAAAAAGCTTTTTTTGTGAGTACTTTTTTGAGTATTTAAAAAAAAAAAATCCATGATCTTACTTATTTTAAGTAATTTTATTGTATTTAAGTATTGGACGTTGCTAAATTTCAAGTCACATCTGTTACAGAGTAAAAACAGTACAAGAAATGCACAACAATACAATAAAATCAAGGATGACATCATCATGGGTTTTGGTTGTGATTAGCATTATTGTATCTCAGCATCGGTGAAAACAAAGACTGCATCTACGTTAATCACTGATTTAATGCACCACCGAGTGAGTTTGCTAAATGACCCAAATCAAACAGAACAGGTGCATGCTGGGTTTGGCTAAAATAGTAAATGCTAATATGCTCAGTAGGATCAAGTTCTTTACTGTGGTCCACAGAATATCTTTAAGGAGAAAGATTGCACCTGATTAAGATCACAGTGGTGAAACATCCCATACACTAAAAGAGAAGTTAATGTGGAAGCATTGATGTGCCTCTGATTCAACACGGATGAATGAGATAAAAGATCAAATTAATATTCATGATCTCTACAGAGTACATCCCCTTAGTTTTGCAATATTTCCGACAGAAACAGTGAAAAATCACAGTACAATCGATGTAATGACGACCTTCATCACGATGCACCCTTCAAAGATAAATGATTCCAAATTAAAATCCTAAATTATATTACAATTGCTTCAAATTGCATTTATGTAAAATTATTAATGACAACCGGTTAAGAGGCCACACAGGGAGCACAAATTAAGACCTGTGGTTATTACTTATTAACCACTGTCTTCTCATCACAGCTAACGGGTATGCCCCTGTTTCCACAGATGACCTTGAATATAAAATGCAGCAGAGATGGGATAGATTGTGATCAGGGCAGAGGGATGCTAAAATACTGAGCTCACAAGGCCAACGAGTAAAGATTATTGACTTTAACCAGACTGCATGCATGAAAACGCCATTCTGCCTCCACATTATGGAAGTTAAAGAAAAAACGTATGCAATTTCAACTGTTGAAAAGAAAAAAATACAGAAATCCAACCTTTGTTATAAAAAAAATGCATCAGCAAAGGGAGGATAAGAGAAGGTCACATCGCATAATGGAGATATAAGAGAGTAGCCCTGAGGAACTGTTTTCACAGTAAAACTAAGGTGGCCCAGGAAGGACAAAAGCTCATTTCTGTGGAGGGTGATAACCAAGAATTTAAAATGAGCCAGCTAAGCTAAGAATTTTCTTAGTATCAAAGAGATAAAGTTCTGAAACTAGTTATTCTGAGTGACTTTAAGCAAGATGAGGAATCAACAAGACACAACACATCAAGCCAGTGGAGGATAAATGACAATCACTCCTTATTAAGGCTAATAACAGTTTATTTGGTCTTATTTTCATAGTTTTAGGCATAATTGTATCATTCATGATAAAATTGTACCCATCAAAGTAACTTCTGAGGTTACATTTGGCACAAGCAGTCAGGTGACCTTGGGGGAATTGTGTGCACACTATGGGGCGAATTCACAAAGAATGGAGTGTGGCCGCTGATCGCACCATGAATTGTGCGTTACTTGCAACCGCTATCTGTCACTCAAGGTCCGATTCACAAAAGATATCGTGCTAATGATATAACAGCACAAATACGCAGTTTTACAGCTGAGTGCAATTTGCCCTTTTTTTGTATCTGATTGCAATTATCCATAGAGTAAACAAACTATAAATGTGACGAGGCCAAAGTATCGGTTGTGAGGGGGGAGAGTCAGAACTGAGTCAGAGGTTTTGTCAGGAGGAGTAGGCCAGAGTGCTACTTCCATCCAAACATTCTGAAGACAATTAGAAAAAGGAAAGGGGAAAAAATTAAGACCAAGATTTGGGAAAGGGTGGAGGGGGAAGAAATAATTTGTTAATTTGTTTATATAATAACCTTATATTTAATTCATTTTTTCCTCTTTTTTCCTTTTTTTACATAATAACGTAAACCACGTGTTGAAGTCTATCGGACTACCCTGCACGTTGAAAAATTATTCTAAATGGGTACCCAGTGCGTTAAAATGTGGCGCCAACGGGTCCTGACCAAGCGTCCATATGTGACGAGTTGGGAGTGAAAATGTGTTGCTGTAGGTTTGTCACTACGTTGGATACCTTTCTCATTACATGTAATCATTTGATTCACTTTTAATATACAATATTGATTAGTGCAGCTGGATTTGGGACTTAGTTTTAGGGCTCTGCAGAACTCGTACAATTGCGACTGTTATGGATGTTGCCTGTGAGTAACATTTGAGTAACCTGGGGGTGTGTTTCCACATTTTCTTACTGTATGACTGCTTTTTAGCATTATTGCCATGT
Organism: Sebastes umbrosus; assembly: GCF_015220745.1. NCBI lineage: Eukaryota > Metazoa > Chordata > Actinopteri > Perciformes > Sebastidae > Sebastes > Sebastes umbrosus. The sequence continues at coordinate 28,299,106 of NC_051277.1, forward strand.
TCCCAGTGGAGCCCACCGTATTGCCTTTGATTTGAATTAAATTAAAAAATAGAACTTTTGTGCAACCAGTAATGCTCGGACAACTCCTGCCGAATCAAATTCCAGAGAGAGGGCAGTGAGAAGTGTGAGCAGGCATGATCTTAAATGCATCTGTTCTCTCACCTTCTGACTGCCATCCTGCCTGGTGATGACGATGATGATGGACGTTTGGTGAGCTTAGTGGGCGGAGGAAGATTGTAGTAGAATTAAACAATGCACTTTTTGCAGACAGATCAAATATCAGGCGTGTTGGCTTGAATTTGTGGACTTCTGTTGCAACAAAAACAAGAAAAGAGAGAGATTAATAAACCTAGATAAAATGTATTTTCAGTAATAATAAGTGAACAGTGTGGTAACAGGTTCATTAAAAAACATGTGTGACAAGAGTCTGGGCTGTATGTTAAAGATATTAAAACATGGACAGATGTTTGCAAATCTTGTTCAACAGCTTGGTGTTGAATTTGATCTTGGTGGGAGACTGAGGTGATGAATATTGCTTGAGTTACAGTCTCTTTACATAAGCTACAGATGATGATAAACACAATGTTTAAAAATGTTCATTAACCCCTTTTAGTTCATACCAGAAGCCTGGAAATCCAATCACTTTCTAAGTGAGTTTAGTGAGGCTTGCGCATGAACGGTGTATTTTGTTGTAAATCAAAACAGCAAAAGAACTGGTTCTTATGAGCAAATCGGTTTGCATGCTTGGTTGTAAACTCTCCTGACATCAATTTTACATTCTCACAGAGAAATCTAATCTACGGAAGCTCTGAGCGTAGAAGTGAGAAAATCGTGGTGATCCATTTTCTAAGTCTGATCTGAATGTTTTCTCTCCTGTGTTTATGACTTAAGAACAGGTGGGAAAAAAAACAGCTTTGCCAGAATAATCTTTGTAAGTTCCTTACATTTTTTTTTCTCCCATCTGTGAAAGAGGTGAAAAAAAAAATTTGCCAGGATAACTTTTCTGAAATTTTCTCTCTATTTCCAACACCTCAACCTCTTGTGGCAAAACGAGTATTACAAAAACAAACACTTAAAAATTGATGACTTTTTTATCACCTGTTTTGACAGATGAAAAAAAAATGTAACTTATAATGATCCTGGCAAAACTAAAATTATCCAACACAGAGAGAGCCACACATTAGCACACATTATCAGACATTCATTGGCACACACATGCTTTCACAGTCACACACACACACACACACACACACACACACACACACACGCACAGTCGACTGTACTGTAAACCGGGTCACGCTCCCCAAATCTCAGCATGACAGGGAACGTTTGACAAGAGGTATTAGCCGTCCCTTTGTGGATGATTGCGGGGCTAAGAAGGATGGATTCAAATCATTGCCGTGTCCCCTCTTCATCCTTTCTCGTCTTCAATTTGCCCGTCAACTTTTCATTCTCCTTTCCCGTTTCTCTCATCCACGCCGCGTACTGTCATCGCTCTCTGAAAGGTGTCGTGTACAGCTGCTGCAATCATAGTGCCATTCACAGCTTCGGGTTTCACTGTGTGTGTGTGTGTGTGTGTGTGTGTTTTAGCATCTGTCCTGTCAAAAGCAAAATCAATGCTGTAAAAGTGGAAAGTGGCACCCCAGGTTTCTTACACCTCTCTGTGGCGGTTTTACATCATGTAAGCCACAAGGACAGTCAAAGGCATCCTGGATTTGAAAGCACCACGCAATGTGCTGACGTTCTAATCTCCCTCTGTCTTCCCTTGTGCGTGATTGCTCTGTTTGTGTAGCCTAGCTCTCTCCTGCTGGCATTCAAGAGAGGACTTTGATTTTACAGGTTATTTCCATGAATTCAAGGTAACACGTCTCTCTGTTCTGTTCCGATTCCTGATTGTTTTGAAGGTCACTACGCCTTTGACTGTGTGTGCTCAAGAACTCGGCTTTGAACCCTGTTTCCAGAGGAGCTTTCTAATGCGCTGAATGGATTTCACCGCTTTTTTGTTCTGAAACATTAAAGGCTGTGTTGCAACAGATACAGATTGTGAACAATTTCACCAGCTGCTGCTACTGAGAAACTATTCACACTCTTGGACTGCATATGTTAATTACAAAATATTGAAATTCTAAATCTTGGTAGAAATTCACCTTTTAAACCTGCAGCAGGCAGAATGTTTTTGGCATCATTGGGCAAAAAAGGCTCCAGCTCGGCTCTGATTGGTTGTTTTGTGAAATCTTGCAGATGCCATTAGGAGCACCGGAGGACACAGAGGCACATGATTTTTTCAGATTACCTGTCTCATGCACTACTGTCAGGATATAGTGACCATTTTTTGAAAATAAATTCCTTTTTTAAAATCATATTTGTTCCAATGCTACTGTTATACTAAGTAAATGCACTTTGTCATGTGTTGGAGTTGTTTATATAGACACATACAATAATAAGACCCATTTTATCAATGGCAATAAGTGCTAGACAACTGACATTCCTTCTTTGCAACTTCAAAGGTTATTTACACATGTTTTAACCATAGACTGTCTATAAGAAGTGGACATAGTCACCGTGACGTCACCCATTGGTTCAGGACTGCCGTTTTGAAGCCTTGAGTTTGTCATTTTTGACGTCACCATCTTGTTTTTTTGTGTCCCAAGTGTCAAGTTACAATCAGCTCTTCATTCGTGTCCCGTGTTCTCAACGTTCAGTGTCATTTTCACTTCACAATGTAGTAGTTTAAAGCCCAACCATGTAGTTATTTCCTAAACCTAACTATAGTGGTTTTGTTGCCTAATCCTAAAGTGACACCAAGGATAACTATAGTGGTTTTGATCCCGAAAATAAAGTGACACCAAGGGGTGTGACAAAGCAGCAGTATGTGAGGAGTTGGAATGAGAACGTATTGGAATAGTTCAAAGCTTCATTCATAACTTTGTCATGTGAATTATTACTATTAATAACTTAAAGACACATTGCTTACAAAGTCCACCTTCTCTTCCCTCCTCTCTCTCTCACGCACAGTGAGCGACACGGCGCTCAGTCGTCTGTAATTGTCACAGTCCTCAGACCAAAAGTCAAAATTTATTGTAAAAAGATCAATTTAATTATTTCCAAAATTCACAACATTTTTTCATCTAACAAAAATATTCTGCTTCAATCTATATTTGTTGGCATTTAGCCTTTCAAAAACACAAAGGGAGGCACACACCTGTATTAACGGCAATCTAACAGAACCATAAATTACATTCATATAACCACAATAACTAGAAATGTGCATGTACTGCTGCTGCTCCAAGTTAAAATCCGGTAACACTACCGTGCCAAATAATTTGAGACCTCAGACGATGACAGCATTTTCACAGCTAGAATCTATGACTTGCACCGTATTGTGATGTTCCCCTTTTCTGCTTTACATAAAAATTGGCAACGTTTGAGTCAAAGGTGACAAAAAGTTATTCTTTCACGTCATAGGAAAGAATAACTTGTTATATTTCATCTCTTTGTATCTGCACATATTGCTCTTCACTTGAAAGAGTTGCGTAAAATCCTTGAAAAGAGCAAAAAAGACATTATGAAACTTGGACAAAAGTACATTTCAGTGGCAGAGTTGTGATCTCCTTGCCCCTGCTAACCCGGCCGTCATCCCATACAGCGACCCCCGAACGTGAGGCTATCAGCTCTATGCAAAATATGCAATTAAATAACAAACATCTTGCTTTTGAATAGAAAATAGGACTAAAGAGGCAACAACAAGCTTTTCCTCCATCTGTCGCTTTTCTCACCGCCTGTGTGTGTGTGTGTGTGTGTGTATGTGTGTGTGCATGTGCGAGGTCAATCATACTCATTCGGAGCAGAGAGCTGAATGTTTATTAGCTCGTATGCTAACACACACACTCAACCTATATTCTAATTGGACCTTGGCTCACTGCCAGCGAGCCGCTGTTGTTGTCTTGTTTTTGCAGGTCCCTTTAATATCTGAAAACAGAATATTTATAGTTCAACATTTCTCCTCCGGTGTCTTTTAGACGTGCGAGTCGTCATTTTGGCGTTAGCTTGATGTTAGCGGGGAGTCGTCACTGAGCTGTCACCAGCAGCCAGATGCTTCCTGCTGCAGCTCTATTGTCCCAGATTATCTATTAGAGGGACAGGAAAAGTTCATCTCAACGGCTTTGATTCCCAGTTGGAGTCCCGACTGTAAGGTGACCCACTCAGACTGTATGAAGACGATGGAATATTAGAATAGAGCCAGCCACCATCGTTAGAATGATCCCACTGTTGCATGGTTAATGCTGCTACATTAGGAGGAGTCACTACTGTATTCTGATTCTTACAGTTGAAAGTAATTCACCATCTGGTATTAACTCACTTTCTCTCACTCTCCACAAATGTTGGATTGAACTGTCTATGACAATAAAAAAAATATGAGAAAGCTGTTAAGAAGCTGTTGAAAATCTTAAAAGCTCTCATTTTGCGACCTCCAAAATCCAGCTACTTATTTTTCCATCTCCTGTTGAGTTTCAAGAATTTCAAAACCAAAAAAAATAAAAAAACAGCTAAGCATGGTTCAGTGTTTGGTACACTGGGGAACAAAACAAATGCATAAGGATGCATTTGTTTTCATTTATTTTGACAGTAGTGTGCATGTTAAAGAGACACAATCGTCTGAATAAGGTATAGCATTTTGCCCTCTGGCAACTTTGGTAATTTATTTTCATTATAGAAATAAGAAACTTTTCAAACTATCGTGTATAACACTGAACAAACACTTTCCCAAAAGGCAACAGGTCACAATGGGCTATAAAACTGAAAAGCATCTCTTGTGCTATGAAATTGAAAACACAAAAATACTGTTTACTTTTTCCTCGTCCCGGTGATTGGCACATCTGGGTGATGTCGGATGCTGTGTTTCCATTCACATCCCCTACAACTGGGGACAACGCTGACACATTGTCCTTGTCTTATACACCGCCCTCTCTCCGTTGCTGTTGTAGCTGACCAGGAACCCGCAGGCGGGTCTTCCAGCTTACAGTGTGACTGACAGCACGCCAACCAGTGCATTGTGACCGTGCTTGTTTTGTTTGTTTTTCACGTTATTCTCAGGTTAAAATCTTCTAAAAAGCACCCTTAAAAAATAACCACTGCAACGATGTAACTCTGATATTGGCAGTGGAATCAGGCTCCTGAGATTGAAACGTCAAATAGCGGACTATTCGGGGTCACCTCTAATTCTGATATTCACCTTTTACAAGCTAGAGTCAAAGGTTCATTATTACTTCCTACAATTTCTTATTTTAATCAACATTGTTTCTATCAGTTATGATAACAAGACACTCACCAAGAAAATGCTGAGATCTGGAAACACTGTGACGTCACTCACTAAAAATAAGTCAGACATGTCAAGAAAGACGAGCGTTCAGCATTCAGATGAACAAACCAAGCCACTACTGGCATAAAATAACATCAACCCTAGAGCTACTTACAGTAAGGTGAAAGCTGTCACATAAGTCACACAAAGCGTTTCAAATAATTACAACAAGAAAAATAATGGTGAGGGGGACCTGGGTAATAACACAAACTGATATAACAATAATTATGGGCATAATATTGACCACTAAAATGTCCACATGAGCATATGTGCGTGTGTATGTTAAGACCCTTGAGGTACATTTTTGATCTGTCATATTAAACTATAAAAAAATTGACTTGAGTTGTGTAGGTCAGAGTGGATTTCATTGGAACTTTCCCCGACTCTCAGAGCCACCTCCCTGAGAGTCAGGGCTGTTAGAGTGACTGAGTAACTCGGAGGAAGTTTTGACATTATTTCATGCTTACATGGGAGGTTAAAGTGTGTGCAGCACCTCTCCTCTCAGCACGGGAGTGCTGGAGCACTGGCCAGAGCCAACACACACACACACACACACACACACACACACATGCAAAGCTAATGCCCACCAAAGTTTATCAACTAACTTTTGATTTTTTCCAAATTTGCCTGTAATATATTGCTGCAGCTTTGATCATATGTGGGATTTTACATTTGATCGTTTCAAACGACCAAGTTACAGCCAAGCGGTGGCCCATGATTCATTGCAGCTCTGTCATCACAGATCCAGTCGGCTGAACTGAGGTCAACTCTCGTGTTAACATACTCTGATATTCAGAGTCAAAGGGGCATTCTGGCTTATTACAATTTGGGTCGTATTGTTTTCAACTTTATTGATAGTAGGATAATGTTCAAAGTTCAAAGTTCAAATGTTAACATGTAATGTTAACAGATTATAACCAAGACACACAGCTTTCATAGCTTTGCCGGTGGAACTCACAATTTATGTTTTGCAGAAGATTAGACACAGACTTAGATTATAATGTATCACACTAATAAGACCGACACAAATGTCCCATAGCCTACCAGACGCTTTATAAACACTACATGTACAAAAAGGGAATGAGGAGGTTGGTTACAGCCTCTGTGCACAGATAACCATATTAGCTGAGGAGTGCTCAGAGTTGGCTTCTATTCCAACCAAACTCATTACCAGGTGAGTTCACAGAGTATTCAACCAGTGAGGAGGATGCAATCAGTGAAATCACCTGATCCCAGAGTTAGCTGACAGCCTACCCACACACACACACACACACTTGTGCATAAGAGAGTGTGCATGTTCAAAGCAACTGCGTCACAGAAGGAAATTAAAATTATGAAATGTGCTCTCATCCATTCCTTGCATGTCCATAGCAGCCAGGGCTGCTTTTTTACATCAACTACAACCTGCTCTAGTGATGCTCTACAGAGAGAACTTAGTGTCCTCATTCTGTCACAGAGGGAGAGGAAGAGACAAGGTGGGAGACAAAAAACAGAAAGACACAGACACAGTGTAACATAACGCTCCTTCTTGAAGCCAGTAAACATGTGTCCAGCCTTCTTTGTGAACATCGCTGAAAGGGAAAATATATTTCATACATTGGACTTTGAGTTATTAAAGCTAGAAACCCACTGCAGCTCACTGCTGACTGGTTGCTGAAGTTTCGTTGATTGAAACAGAGTGGATATCAAAGTTCAGTATTGACTACAGGTACAGTGGCTCCACAAAGCATGGATGGATCAAATAAACACAGGACTGTAAAGTTGCGGTTGGTAATGTTAAGAAACTAGCAAGAGTAAGCTAGATTAAAACAAATGAAAAAACAGACCAGTGTTGCCAACTCTTTTACAATGAAGGTAGCTAACAGCACTAGCTCCAAAAGTATCTAAATCTAGCGAGAAAGTCTGCAACACTGACAGCCCGTCCCTTCAGGCCTCCCTCCAAAGCCACTGCCACAAAATTATCCTTATGAACATAAAGAAAGAACATGGCTGTTGTTTGTACTGTCAAGCTAGCAGCTTGCGGAAGACTCCGGTGATGCACAATGAGTGCACGGGCATAGAGTATGCAGGTAGGTGGACAGGCAAATGAAATGATAGGACAGGCTTATTACCGTCCTGCATGATGCAGTCCTACTCAATTTGATTTATTAATTACTGTCGAGATCTTCGACAAATGAAACAAAACATTTTTTTATTGAAGAACATTACCAACCCCAGCTTTAATTGTGTCATGTCTTCTTGCCTTTTTGTCTATATATATCATACACTATCTGTGTCTTTTTGTTCTCTTCTGTCAATACATGGAATTTTTACTGTGGATTGTGTCGTTTTGTTTTAATGTATGTATGAAAATCGACGTGCATTCAACGTTTAACTTTGCAGCCTTCTTTGCCAGATTTCCAAAATAATTTTATCTCAATGACTAAATTAATTAATCTAATCTAATTAATTTCACCCAGGGGGCCGCCGTTTGTGTCCCGTGTGAAGACAACGTATTGAGTGTGAAACTGACTTATTTTAAGTTACCTATGTTATTACAACATAATTTATCATATTTTATTTCTGTAGCTTTGGCCATTGGTCCTATTGGTTATGATGACACTACACTCAACAAAATGAATTGCTGATATCTCAGACCACGGCAAAAATTAGATCCAACAGGGCGACAACTTGAGTAGACATGAGAAAGGTTGTTAACAAATCACCAGTTTAGCCAGATTATCTACTCCTTAAAGTGGGCAGAGAGGATGTCAGTGTGGACCCGTTGAAGGAAAATGTGGATGGGATTTAGACAAAGTCTGTGTTCAAAAATGACTATGAATGTTGGCGAGTGACGTAGGCATAATACATTTCTGCATTAACATAAACTTAAAACCAACTAGAACTATTATATATATATTTTGTTGAGTTGGGTAGCCTTACATTATCCTAAATGTTTACAACAATGTTCAAACCCAAAGAAATCTGTATTCATTCAAGGTAACGGTGCATTACATTTGGTCGCCTGTCAATGGTTTCATCTCCCCTTTACTCCCTCTAGTTGCTCTAACTTCTGCTTGATGAGATTTGGTTGAGTTGTTTGGTTGAGAGTTGGGATGAGAACGTGTTGCTAATAATGATGCAGATGTGTTTACAGTTAATCTCTATAAACAACATGCATATGCAGAATCTGTAGGCAGCGGGACAATATTTTGGCATCGTAGGCATTGACCGATCACGTTCGAGCAAGCTTTGGTTAAATGCAAACCCAAAACCAACAGTCCTTGTAGAGATCAAAAGAGATGGAACTCATTGGCAATCTCGAAACCCACCGGCTGGCTATCGTCTGACATTGATTTAACTTTTTATTGGTTAACAATTAGCTCGTAAACTGGCTACTTGTGAAACGATCCGGTCGTACACGTCGTCTCCCAACTCCAACTCCAGTTTTGCATCTCAACGCAGAGAAACCTTGTGGACAGCTTCCCAGTCCATCACAGGGCTCGTCACACAATACAGCAGACAACCATATAGCAAACTCGATGTGATTCACAGACAAACTTTTCTTTGTTTTCATATGGTGAATCATGTCGTGTGGATGATTCTGGCATCTGGTCAGTCTGTTTCCTGCTGCAGAGCTCTGGCAATCTGCGGATTTCAACTATCACTGCGGCTCTTATCTGTCCACCTGTGGGTGTGGAGCTGCTGCATTATTAGTGATGACAACAGTTCAGCCTGAGAAGACACGGTTTTGAGACTGACAGATAATGAAACCACTCCAGCTTGGGTAAACATCTTTTTTACTCCTTCAAACACGCTGAGAATTAACCTTTCCATTACGAATGAAGAGAGGGAAATAAACAAACCACACACACTATGATTATTTGGATTTTATTTAGAGGTAGTGTGTGACCGGATTTCTATCCGGCCTCTCTACATCACAGTGGGGAGAATGTTTTTGATTGAATTTGTTAAAGCATGGAGATACAGTAGGCATGGAAATTAGTTTGTGATTACATTGGATATGCATGACTGGCTGTGAAAGGAACATGGCCTTCCTGTTGACTCTTATTTACTTGTGATAATGTGACTTTTAACAGTCAATTTTCTGTTTTAAACCTCACAGGAGGTATAGATTGCTGCTGCTAAGGAAGGGCTTTTTTGTAAAAAGACGATTATGTTAAGAGTACATCCAGCCTTTTCTAGTGAAGAAAAACAGTTAAAATATGGAGTGTCTTCGGCTCAACAGGTATCAACTGACTGTGTCCATCTGACTGTGGCCCCGTCCTCTACTTTGATAAGTTAAACGAGATGTGTCATTTCCAAATTCACAGAAAGTTTTCCCAAACTAAAGAAAATTGATGGCTTCAATCAGGCATTTCAACTGCTTTGTTCTACTCTCTGTTCCCTCACCAGAATGAGAACTTTGATGAGAACAAATCTCAAGGTGTTTTTGTCTTGGTGGCCTGAGCATTGGGAAATAAAATTACCTGGTAGTAAATGAGTACCATCGTGATACATTAAACATGCATCAAAAATGAGAGAGAGAAAGATCATTGTAACCGTCTGAAGCGGCAAATATAACTACACTTTTACAAGGGATTTAATTATGCCGTAATGACTCTTATAAATTAAGGCCTTAAAGATATAATGAGCTTTTTGTATCAAAACATACCACACTGACATTTTGTTGCAGTATCAATTATTCAGTTGTCTTGCTCTCTATAAAAGCTTCTCCTCGTACTATTTTACTTTGTCTGGGTAGGTCTTCTTTGCTGATTTGAATCACTAGTGACGGGACGATTTCTTGGCTCCCGGAAGTAATGCCTGCAGCGCTGCTGAGAACCGCTCATCGCCCGTTGACTTCGGGGAAGTGAAGAGTTCGGTTGTAACGTTAGTATATCCAGCATCCAGCAGCAAAAGTGAACTGAAGTCAATGAGCTGCGGCCTGCAAAGGTCCGCTGCTGACAACATGATCGACTCATCCTTAGAGCCCTGAAGCCCCACCCCCCGCTGCTTCACAGGCGCTATCCCTTGTTTGTTCAAAGTGTCGCATGTCCAAATGCGCCAACTTCAACACTGCATGTCTTTGGGTCTCCAGCAATACACCCGCCAAGTGTGAAGAAGGTCAGATGGATGGTTCTTGAGATATGTGAAGGGCACACATACTGTACATACAGTACATACAGATAGAGATTCCTTACTTTAGAAACCATTCAAAGACCTTACAAAGATTTATTGTCATTGACTATGTAGTTAGTTCAGTTAGTTTGAAGTGATGGAATCATTGTCCATAACACTTTTTTCTAGTGCTGCTTCTGACTGTCTTCAGTTCAATTTAATTAACCTTGAAAAAGTACGTCTCACCAGAGGAGGTGATATTCCAGAAAATTAAAACATCTTGTCACAACCGCTGTCCAGGACACTTTTTCAACGTCATTTGCACCAGCAGGCAGGAATCCCAATGGTCAATAGTTTGGCTTGACTGATCAGCCCCATCATTTGCCTCACCTGCTAAGTCCACTGTAGATACCTTGCTGTTCCAGATCCTGGTTGCTGTGTCTTGGAAACACCAAAACTCAGTTCAGCCTCATTAAGAGGGTTTAGTTTATTTAGCTCAGTGCCTTTTGTCTACCATTAGTTGTCTTTAGCAAAGAAGAACAGTTTTTTGACATGGGTTGGGTCCATGTTAGCAACATTTCACATATTTTAGATTGACAGGCTAATCACTCCGATCCCCAAAGGCCTTGATGACAGTTTTACTTTTAACCCTTCGAACTCAATAGAAATGGTCCGCCAGTGCCTACATTGGTATTTTTGCTTATTGAGATCGTCAAATGCTTCATATATCCTTAAATTCTGTACAACCTAAGCTAAAAGATTATGTAAGTCAATAAACCATCATATTTCATATAATAATGCAAATTGTGTCATAAATTTAAAAATACAAAAATGTGACGTGTTTTTTTCATAAATTCATCATTTATAAATGTAGAAATATGAACAAAATATTCTCAACACTCCATAAGTTATTTTAACTATGCAGAGTTTTTAGTTTTTGAGATATGCTCATTTTTATGAGCAGATCGAGCGCAAAGGTGTTTTGATATTTACGTTACTTTCCGAACGTAATGTAACGTGATGACGCGAAAGACAGAAGCCTTAACTTTCTGCTGCAAAAACAATAAATGCTCTAGCTATTAACTTTTTCATTTTACATCAGTTTAAACAGTACCTTTCTGTTATCTGTATTGGTTGTGCATTGTCAGGGTAACTCTATACTCTCTGTCTGAATGTGTCTTTGTCATGTGCAGTGCTTTATTTCCTCTCCCTAACGTCCTTCAAGTAAAGTTTCGGGGCAAGGCTCAAAGTATTTGGGGAATATGATAATATATATAGGACTCTGGGTGAAAAAGTGAAATTCAAAGTGCTGCTGGGCTCCACTTTTCACTCACTGCCTGCTTTGTCTGTCTTCAAGACTGCTGCATTGGGACAGTAATGACATGGCACATGAACATATAAGGTGTGGTGATAATTTATTTGTTACACCGTCTTTGGCATTCAGCACCACAGGCTACAACCAAACTGCATCAGAATGGAGTACAGTAAGAATAGGTAGGCTGTGTATGACTGATGTGAGCTGATGGCTGCCATTAGATGGCACTGCAGCTCACTGCTTCAGTAGAATATCTGTTGCTCTAATAAAAACATACAATAAGACGTTGGAGCACAACTGACGTCTGCCACCAGACAACACCCAAACTATTTGCGGAACTGTGGCAAGTAATAACGAATCATTGTTGTTTTTTCAGATGCCCTCTAACTTCATAGGAGAGAAGGAAAGAAAAGAAAGAAAGGAGGAGGGCGAGGAATGACAAAATTATCCAAAGACAATTAAATAAAAGCAGGTCAGAAGAATCTGAATATTAGAGGTCTAAACAGGACTGCTTTTTCAGCCCTCTGCGTACAATGTTTCCCGTTACAACAGGTACAAAACAGATGCTGGAACATCAGATTTCAGCTCAGAAAGACAATTACAGAGTGTTGTGTTGATGGTATTGCCATCAGCTCATAGAAATGTTTACCTAGTTTCTGTCAATGTCTGCCATGTGAAAATTTTGTTTTGCAATTCAAATGTAATTGATTTTCTTTTTTTCTTTTTAATATGAAGTTATGTAACACATCCTCAGGTGTAGCCTGTTGATACTCAGCATTCAGCACAAACAAACTCATCTTTGTTGGCATGCAGGTGGTGAAGCTGCTCTGTACTATTTGCAGTTTGTGGTTGTTTAGGACTCATCTGGCTCAAACATACCGTTTATGGTGGTGAGATTCATGTGATGCTCTCGTAGCACTTGTTACACTGTGTGCCATGTTTCTGTATTGCCAAAGCTAACTAAAGCTAAAAAAGAAAAGCTGCAATGTTAACTCTATAACTCTCAACTATTGGTCATAAAGAACCACATACTGGGGAGTCTAAAAAGGGTTTGTCCTTAGGGTAGTACTTAAGGAAAGGTCATTGAAATCCAAGGTTTTCATCCTCTGAGGACCAGAGATGTGTTTTTAATAATTTGAACTGACAAAAGGACAGAACTGGCCCACAGGGCACTATTTGTTAACTCCTACAGTAGAGCATTTGTGGTCTTTTTTGTTTTTTATTATTACATTATGCGCTGGATTTATTACATTATTAATTTTGTTTAGCTAAGTTTATAATATAATAATGTTCTCATAATGTAATAACTTATTACTTGTGAAAACAAATTATTACGTTATGCGCTCAAGGTTTTATTACATTATGTTCTGATTATTACATTATGAGCTTTTATTACATTTAAATTATTACATTATGCACAGTTTTTACGTTATGCACAGTTATTACGTTATGAGTTGCTACAGGGTCTAATGCAGGGCTATAGCACGTGGGCCAAATAGGAAAATCACTGGGGGTTCGTGGGCCACACAGACTACTTTGTCAATTAATGGTTACAACTAACTCTTATAGTATAATGATAATAGATATATTGCTATATGGAATAAACTAGTCACACACATCCCTTTTCTTTCACTTTAATAGTATCATCACAGTGATGTATTCGTTGAACAATAAACACACCGGTTTATTACTAATTGAGGCTGGTAAAGTAAATAAATACTTGTCAGTCCGTTCGCTCTGGAATTTGCGAGTTTCACAATCAACTTTACGTCTCTTTGGCTTTGAGAGACACATTTTGTTGTAAGCTCTGCTAAAGTAGTTTTCTCTGTGGCCCCGCCAGCCCAGAGTGCAGGCTTGACTAAGCGGATGGCAGGTGCGGAGATGGTGTAACAGCACGCAGGTACGCAGGTACGCCGTTACGCAGGTACGCAACGCAACGCAACCGACACAACGCAATGCAACGCAACGAAGTAGCTCAGAGAAACCTTAGTTTTATTTATCATATCACACCCCTGCCAGCCTGATGCAGGTAGCCTCTTGCGCGTCATAGAACAATTCAGAAGGGCCGTATCTGGCCCAGGGGCCCTAATTGAATAGGCCTGGTCTAATGCATAACCTGAATTAGCCTCCTGGTACCTCTGGCTTCATGGGAAATAACACAAATCAAACCACAGAAAGTGTTTCTCCAGAGAACATATTTTGCTATGATGCAGCTTTGAGGTGATGAATCATCTGGTGTTATATTTGGCTGCTCATCTTCCTGAAAAAAAAAAAAAAAAAAAAAGCATAAGAAGTGTTAGCAGTGCTTTGTGAGCGGGAGACAGTTCGACGCTGTCTAAGATTAAGTCATCTACACCATCTATAGGTGGTTCTTTCAGCTACAGAGTACCCATGGATACCAGCTTCAGATGTCTATAGTTACAGTTCAGCTACAGTGTATCCATGGATACCAACTCCAGATGTTTCTGTAGTTACAGTTCAGCTATAGTGTATCCCTGGATACCAACTCCAGATGTTTCTGTCGTTACAGTTAAGCTACAGTGTATCCATGGATACCAGCTCCAGATGTTTCTGTAGTTACACTTCAGATACAGTGCATTCATGGATACCAGCTCCAGATGTTTCTGTAGTTACACTTCAGCTACAGTGCATTCATGGATACCAGCTCCAGATGTCTCTGTAGTTACACTTCAGATACAGTGTAGCCATGAATACCAGCTCCAGATGTTTTTGTAGTTACAGTTCAGCTTCAGTGCATTCAAGGATACCAGCTCCAGATGTTTCTGTAGTTACAGTTCAGCTACAGTGCATTCATGGATACCAGCTCCAGATGTTTCTGTAGTTACAGTTCAGCTACAGTGTATTCATGGATACCAGCTCCAGATGTTTCTATAGCTACTGTTCAGATACAGTTCATTCATGGATACCAGCTCCATATGTTTCTGTAGTTACACTTCAGATACAGTGCATTCATGGATACCAGCTCCAGATGTTTCTGTAGTTACACTTCAGCTACAGTGCATTCATGGATACCAGCTCCAGATGTCTCTGTAGTTACACTTCAGATACAGTGTAGCCATGAATACCAGCTCCAGATGTTTCTGTAGTTACAGTTCACCTATAGTGCATTCATGGATACCAGCTCCAGATGTTTCTGTAGTTACAGTTCAGCTACAGTTTAACTATTAATACCAGCTCCAGATGTTTCTGTAGTTACAGTTCAGATAGGTTAACAAGAGGGATGCATTTTGCTAACAAGGGGGATAACATCCCCTCTCAAAATACCTACTGTACATAGTTGTGTTATGCTGTAACTGAATATACTGTAAGATTTGCTAATCAGATGGATCCACACAACTAAAATAAATGTCTAAAGCCTAAGCACTGTGGGGCAGTGCAGTTTTGCAATAAGCACTATTTAGAGGAGAACAGAATGTGTAACTTAGCAAAAAAAAAGAAAGATATTGTCACTATAAACACTACTATGTTAGTTGTAGCCTAAGGGTAGTCATTTGAAAGTTAGCAACACTATCTGGGAGAATATCTGCTTTTGAAAAGTCTTCCATCGCCAGAAGCCTACTAGAATCACAGTTTCTCCAAGTTCACTGCCCAACAAATGAAGGTTTTATAGCGATACGTTGTGGTGGATTTGTCATATACCCCACCATGCTGACAGCACATGAATGCATAATAACACAGACAGATAGGCTAGCAGACAGATTCACTCTTTAAAACTGCTGACAGGCACAGACAGAGCGAGAGGAAGGCTGAAAGGCAGACAGACAGGCAGTAAGTGGGTGTTTGGATGTGGGCTGTGAAAACGTGTAGACTCCTTCAGGAAACACACAGCTTTAGCAGGCTTCCCTCCAAGTGTTATATTAGGGCAATATGCAATTTTAACGACTGTTCATACATTCAGTTTTTAGAATATTAAACAAGGATTTTGACTTTAAGGACATAAATACACACTTCCATTTCTCCTGTAAGGCTGTAACAGGAAATTCTAGTCCAACAGGAGTATGAATGTGTTGTCTTCAACAGTGTAACAGTGAAAACCTCGACACAGTTCAGCATTTCTAGTGAATAAACACAGGACTTTCAACCAGGACACCGGTGTTGAGTGTCCCAAAGTTTTGAAGTGACATTTGTGATGTGTTTTCCGTACTTATACATTGTTTGCGTATGTTTTTACTTCGTCTACATACTTATTTTAAGGCCAACCATGATTTATTTTTTCTAAACATAACAAACATTAATGGTAACGTTAAAGGGCACGTAAAAAGCCTAAAATGCGTGATCATAACATGCAGAATATTGGCTCAGTAATTTCGTAGAGCAGGTTGTCAATATAGTTTTAACAAATGTTACTAAAACAGAAGGAAATAGTACATTTATTATGGACTATTTTCGACTGCGGGTTAGCACACCCTTGGTGCGCTTAGAAAATATACTCAAAATTACTCTCACGTGTCATAAATCCAGCCCCACAACATAACCTTACTCAACTGTTTGTTGTAATATTTCTGTTTTTGTGGCCTTTAGGGAACACCATTTCCCATGAGACCTAGATCATCGTGTGTTAAACATCTCAAGCTGGACAGGAGAGTCAGTAATTATAACAAAAGTGTTTGAGAGATGAGATTAGAAGACAGTGGCACTGGATATTATGGATAAGGGTGAAAACCAACAGTTGGTGATGAGTTATATATATATATATATGTATATATATATACATATATATATATATATACAGTATATGATATAAATGATCCTTACACCTTTTTGGCATTGTGTATATTTGGGATTTGCACTTTATTGACTTTATTTTTAAATATTTATTATGTTTGTACTGCAACTGCTGCACAACAATTCCCATCATTGGGATGAATCAAGTCCTGTCTTGTCTTATTCATGGTGTGGCACTCAGTTGTACACATGAAAAGTGATTGAAGTAGTTGTGTGACAAATGAAAAAAGAGCACTTGAGAGAGAAGTTCACACACAGTCCTTAGACCTGGACCTCTGTCCTCCAGGAGGTTTAGCCTCTCTATCAATTAAATTCAGTCCAAGGGGGCTTATTGGAATGGGTAACATATGTTTACATTACCAGGCAACTGTGAATTAAAAACAAAAATCTGATCCTCACTCAAGGTTCCATAGTGAAACGTAGTAATTTTAACCTAGCAAAGTGGTTTTATTGCCTAAACCCAACAAACACACAACTTTTAACCAGGAGACTGGTGTTCTTTTTGTAAGTTACGTTAGTGATGTGTTTTTTAGTGACCATGACCACAACGTTTTTCCTAAACCTATGTTTTTTTTTTGCCTCAGCCTAACTGCGCATGTTACTGTAGATTTATTGCGTGGCTCACATATTTGGGCAGTGGTGGCCTAAAGGTTAGAGAAGCAAGCTTGAGACCGGAAGGTTACTGGTTCAATCCCCCGGACCGGCAGGATAAATCTGGGTGGGGAAAGTGAAAACCAGCGCTTGCCCCTCCCTCATTACCACCACTGAGGTCAGACTGTGGTTGTACTGGGCAGCTTCTAGGTGTGAATGTGATCAGGGTGTTCCTGGGGGTGAAAGAGAACATTTCTCAGTGAAGTTTGGACATCTAGTTTTTTTGGGGGGGATTTGTGGAATGTCGTTTTCATAGCCCTCCTGTTGTCTTCGGGTCAATTTGAACAGGCCGTTAAACAGGCCAACTGATGATAATGAACAAGGCTATTATTTGACAATAATGTTTTCTTGTCTGGCTATTATTAATAATATGAGCATACTTTTGTTAATTTTTCATGACCTAATGTTGAATTTCTGTGGATTTATCCCTCCTGTTGTCTTCGGGTCAATTTGACCCGAAGACAACAGGAGGGTTAAATGACCAATCTGTTTCAGCCAAACTGCTCATCTCTTCCTCCTATTTAACCACCTTTCTCTTCTCTTTTCTTCATAGTTGTGCCATTGTCTGTCTGGATCCACTGCTTTATTAGACCCCAGCAATCCCAGCATGCATGAACAGACAGACCTTTCTTGGCTGTGTTATTGGCAACAGCTGCACAAGGCTGAGTATTATTGCAGTGAGCAATGTTATTGTCATTTTCCCCTCACTTTCCTCCAGTGATCGTAATAACGTTGAACTGCCAGAGCACCATTAGCTGCCTTTTGAGCGAGGCAGTTTGCAGGTGAAAGACGTGGCATGGTAATAAAGGCATTAGTATGCCCTGCCATGCTTGCCTTCCATCAAATCCAAACAAAGCAATTACCTCTAACTGGGATTTGATGGTCTTTATGTAGATGCTTATTTTCTGCTGTTTGCTTGATAGAATACACAACTCAGCAAATGTTGCCCTTAAAGAGACTGCTGGCTGCAGTGATGCCTCTTTGCAAATGCAATGACTCTGCAAATACAGCTAGGACTGACAAGGTGCTTCTTTTCAAAGTTGTCTGTTGGACAGTTTCTGCAACCCATGAAAGCCTCAGCAAGACTAATGAAGCATTTCCAATCAAAATGTGTCAACAACACGACACTCGATTCTCTCATTACAGAAGCGTCACAGATATTCAGGCATAGGCATTTCTAGACAAAGGTGCACAAGGTGGCCACCAGAGGAGGAAAGAAAGATACTAATCCCTCAATTGATTTGATTAAACGTTGTTTAGTAGAACGTGGATCTCACTTTCATATAGTTATGATAGCATTGTACTCACCAAGTTAATTGCTGACATCTGGGAACACTAGGACATTGGCTAAAAACCCTGAGCAAGCCACCTGCTTGTGGAATTTATTTGGAAGAGAAAACAAAGTTGAACAGTTAATGTATGACCTAAACTGTCTGTTGTAAGCATCCATCACAGTTTATAGACCCACCTTCTGCTTCAACTTTGATCTATTGTACTTACTGTAATTATGTGCACACTGTTTTCCTGTGCAATGAGAAATTATTAGCAACATTTGTGCTTACTTTCAGTTTTACCCCTAAATATAGCTTAAATACTTATCTACTTGTAGCAATGTTGCAGAGATTGGAGTCATAATCAGATGTGAGTTTAGCCATATTTTTGTCGTATTTTGACAAACATTTGAAACATAATGAGCACACTGACCAGTGCATCTTTGACTGTTTCAAAGTACACCATCACTGGTAACTGGTTGACAATGTCATGTACATGACAACAAATTTCATAAATCTATAGTGGTACTGTTTATAAGGTTAATAGCTCAGAACTGTCATGGCTGAGCTGACAACAGCGCTTTCAGTCTACAGCGAAGGGATCTCTACTGCTGAAAACTGCTGATTCGGTCAGTGACAAGCAGTAGTCAGTTCACTTTAAAGATTCATGTACTGGACACCTCTCGGCTCAATGTCCACCAAACACTTACATATATTCATGGATCCCAGAGGATGAATCCTGATGATATGGTGATCCCTTGACTTTTCCTCTAGCGCCACCGGTAGGTTGACATTGACAAAATGTCTCAACAACTATTGGATGGATTGGATGATGAATGAATTCACATGACATATTCACACATCTACTCTGTGCTATCCTATCAAATGTTTGGGCATTTTACTACTAAATGGTATTGGACCAACGGGATGAATTTAAATGGCTATATCGCAGTGATCATTAGTCTGAGTCACCGAAATTGAAATTTCCCATTATTCATCCTCATTATGACTGTCACCAATTATCTGAATCATTTTAGAGTCACAGTAAAATGTGTTAAATATCTTGGCTTGCATAAGATCTCTCTTTCCGTTCCTATTCTTTAACTTTTCTTTTCTTTTTTTACCTCCCTCTACATCCATCTTCTTTTTCTCCACGCCGTGACACCTCTGCCAGCTGCATTTGCTGAATGAAGATGGCAAGAAAGCTCAGAAAGCTAGTAAGTGGATCTCAGATTAGCTGTTTCTTACATATACTGTTCCCACTGGTCGATAATGAACTTCCATGCTGTAATAGAATAGCTGATTGAACAAGCATAGCCTTTCTTTACCTTGACGGGAAATATGTACTCATCACAACGGTATTTCAATCCGACCTTCATATTGTAGAGATGACTAAATGCACAGGAGGTTCAATACTTGCGTCATTGAAACTGTGTATCCTTGTTCCCTCCATCAAGGAGGTTATGTCAGCAGGATTACAGAAAGCCTGATTCTCATGAAACTTGGTGCAGCATGGGCCACGGAAGAACCCATTAAATGTTGGAGCGAATCCGAATCATGGGGTGGATACACAAATTATTTTTCACTTTTGTTAACATTGCAAGATAGGGCATTTGGCCTTGGCAGAGCTCTCCTCTCTCTGAGTACCCCTTCTAGTTTCTTCTGACATGGAGATAAGAATACGAGAGATAGAAAGCAGCGTGTTGGCTCCAGGGCACGCCCTCCAACAACACTGCAAGCAGCACTACGGGGAACCAAGCAATCGGCCCACTCCGAACGGGCACTGCACTATACTTTATATGCAGAGGTGGAGTAAAGCAAAGTCTTCTCCTTGTTGTCTAAGATTTGTAGTGTTGGGGCTTAACTCAGAGGTTTAGCTCAGAGGAAGAGGCATAATCTCTGTAGGGGGGTTCAGACGGGGGCATTCTTTTTCAAAATAACATTTTCTAAATATATCAGTGTGGTGTCAAAGAGACCTAGACATGTAATGTGACACGGATTGTATGAAAAGGTCGAGCTGCTTTAAGTGAAATGCTCTTTTCATGTCTCTATTTGAAGCCTGTATTAACATGATAAACTTTGTAACAACTCAGGAAGCACAATTGCTACCATAAAGCAACTGTTGTTGATGATCATACCATTGTGGCTGAAGCCATATTACACTCCAATTATAGCCAACATTAACAAACATGGACTGTAATATTTCATAATGTCATTTATCCAAATGGAGGAAAGGCTTCGTCACGACCATCGCTTGTATGAGATGCACCAGGCTCTCCATTAAATACAATGTAAGCCCATCTGCTGCAATAGTAAACACTCAGACAAAGTGCGTCGGGAGTGTGGTGACGTATTTTGAAGAGCAAAAAGACACACCAAGGACAAGTGGTGGATGGGTCCAACAAATTCAAGGGAAAACACAAGGCTTTCATTCAGGATACTGCTGTTTGTGTCCCGTGTGTTAACTTTCACGTTACAATCAGCTATTTGTTTGTGTCCCGTGTTCACAACACTCAGTTACATTTTCACTTTACAAACATAGTAGTTTTAAACCCAACCATGTAGTTCTCTGCTAAACCAGTGACAAATCAGCAGTATGTGTCGAGTTGGGATGAGAACGTGTTGTAGATACGCATTTATCTTTAAAAATAGACACTTTTTTTTTTTTTTTGAAAGACTGATTAAAAAATAAATGGTGAAAGATTGTTTGACATGGTTCAATCAGTTGTCACACCCAAATCATATTCATAATTGGCACAGCCAAAGTGTAGCATGTGTCCCTGCCACTGCAACAAAAAACACTTGGTTACAGTAAGGGAAATATCATATTGAGTTTAATTTCAGATTAGATCAGAGATTACAAACATGGAAACAACATTAATTTGTTTTGTAACATTAAACATTTTGGGTACTGGATTGATTTGAACACCATGGAGCATGTCTGTCGGGAGGACAGTGAACCAGCTGCACTGATTCAAACCCAATTCAGACAGTCAACATGATGAATAGTTGATGTTCATCCTTTTTTCCTACACACATTCATATCAGTACAGATATACTACAATAAAAGGCAATAGCTGTAAAAAACAAAACAAAAAAGTGATTTTATTCATTATTAATCCTTTAATGGTTTCCACAGCCATTTCATTGACCATATTTTGGTCAATAAAATGATCCTTAAAGGAATAGTTCAACATATATATGATATATACAGTATATATGTTAGATATTGTGTATATATATAGATATCTATATATATAGATATCATATATCTATATACATATATAGATATATGATGTATATATATGTTGAATATTGTGTATATATATTAATCTATGTGTGTTAAGTACAGAGCTGGAGTCAGGATGTGGTTAGCCTAGTTTATCCTAAAGACTGGAAGCAGCTTTATTACCTGATCTTTTTGATCATGGCTTGAAGAGGCTCCCAGTCTCAAATCCTAGTTTCAAGACCTTTATTATTTTAGTTTTGTTCTTAAATGTCCAGACAGTTCTCATTCACTGTTCCTACTGATACTTACGAAAAGTAATGCACTATAATTCCTATACAACCTACATAATTATTACCCGGGACATGCAGGGCGTCCTCTAAGGAGGCCAGGTGACGTAGTAAAAAAAAAAACAAAGTCTGTGTAGGAAGGAGGTCGGGGTGGATCGATGGGTCAAACAGACACAGGACTTTCACCCAGGAGAGCGTTGTTTGTGTCTCCTGTGAAATCAAAAGTCAACGTTGACTTATTTTAACTCAGTTTTGTAATGTAATTTACGTACTCAACTAACACCATGTACATAAATTACGTAACAAACATGCATATTTTAACCCAAACCACTCTTTTCCTAAACCTAACCAAGTAGTTTTCTTAGCCTTAACAGGTTCTGCACTGATCGCTCATCATATGAGGATATGTTGACATGTTACATATTCCTAAATAGATTTAGGTTTAATTGTGTTTAATACACAGCAGAGCAGCATATCCCAGCAGAGAACAACTGTTGGCTACACACCGTATGCAGAGAGAGTAGGAGGACCAAGGTTTTAATATGGATTTTGAACATGAAATAAACACCTACAAACAGACTCTTTCAAACAGCCCAGAAGCATCAGGTACCTCTACAGGCGGCCGAACTGATGAGAGCTCTTTAGAAATCCTCCCATTTAAGGTCAATGTCATCCTTGTGGCTTTACAGCCGAAATACCAAAAAATCTGTGGTGGTATATTCTTCTGAATGCCAGCTCCAGCTGCTAACAAGCGCACAATAAACTCCTCAGCAAACAAGTGCATGAAAATACCTCGCATTGTGCATCAGTCCATATCGGAAATAATAATAAAAAAATAATCTACAAAAAGAAAAAAAAAAGAGTGTATCAGGCTTTTGTGGGAGAGAGAAGGAGAGAAGCTGCAGGGTGTCTGAGCGCTTCAGCCGTCTGTGTTTGTAGTGGTGCTGTGGAGAGAAGAGGAAATGTCATTCCTGTGGCCTTTTCAATCCAGACCAAACACACTCAGACATACACACACACCACATGCGTCTGTCTTCAAACCTATTTATTGACAAGAAAACGGTGTTTGTGTGCTCAGTGACATTGTTTGCAGGCTGGACTACAGTATACATGTGTGTGGGTGATGGATGGAGGAGAAGTTGCTCAGCAGGCGAGTGAATGTCTGAAGTGATTGTGTGTGTGTTTTTCTCCTTTATGTCTCATCTTCTTTTCTTTATTTCTGTTTTAGAGGACTGCCAAACAGACTCACACAGACACATGAACATTTTGGATGCTGTGAGATTCAAAATGGAGAGAGTGAAAGAATAATAATAATAATAATAATAATAATAGCTTGGATTTATATAGCGCCTTTCATGAAACCCAAGAACGCTTAACAAAGACATAAATAAACACAACAAATGTAACAGAAGCTAGGGGCCATAGGCCTTGGTGAAGAGGTGGGTTTTGAGGAGTCTTTTGAAGGTGTCCAAAGATGGTGCGTTGCGGAGCTCTATGGGGAGAGAGTTCCAAAGTGTGGGGGCTGTCACACTGAAGGCTCTGTCCCCAAAAGTTCGCATTCTTGTGTGAGGGATGGAGAGCTGACCCGTGCCTGAGGATCTAAGGTTCCGGGGCTGTGTGTAAGGGTGGAGGAGGTTAGATAAATACTGAGGAGCCAGGGCATTGAGGGATTTGTAGGTGAGGAGGAGGATCTTGTAGGTGATGCGGGACTTGACCGGGAGCCAGTGGAGGTGGATGAGGGTGGGGGTGATGTGCTGCCAGGGCTTGGTGCGGGTGAGAACCCTGGCAGCCGAGTTTTGCACATACTGGAGCCTGTCCAGGGCTTTGCTGGGAACCCCGGACAGAACTCCATTGCAGTAGTCCAAACGGGAGGTGACGAAAGCGTGAATAAAGACCGGTTCCATTATTTAACATTATTGGTTATAATATTAGATTAAAATGTTACAATATTCTTGTTCCCCCACAGTTACAATGATGGCTCAGTTAAAATTGATTTGTGTAATTGTTTGTCTTTCTTTATTCATTATATCTCACGTCTGTACATAGAAATGCTGTAATATTACTTTAGGCCTCAGGGCTATGGACGTTTTGGAGGCTCTTCACTCCCTTTACAATATTCCATGGCGATGCTAATTCAGGACAGTGACGGGCAGAGAAAAATAGTAACTTGAGTGCCCTTCTCATGAGTAAACATAATATGAAACTCATTAATATAAGACAATACGTCAACAATATTATTATTAATATATATATATACGTATATATATATATTTTTTTTTTTCAAAATTTCAACCTGGACCCTATTCTCCCATGTTTTTGTGTCTAATAATTGGCCCAGTATTGAGGGAGAATGCTGAAGCCGCTAAATGGGCAGTGATATAACTATTTGGGGCAACCTGGCTCCGTCAGTTTATGTCCACTAAAAGTGCTTGTCTTTGCCAAAGACACGCTCAGATTGTAATTATAAGTGTCTGCCAACACAATGGGAAGGACCCTACAGAGAAATTAAACCTTTTTCTCACCTTTCGCTTTTTCGTGTGACTTGATGAGACAATGGTGGAAATGTGAGTGTGACTTGGAGAGAGGAGTGCCGGTGTTGTCAGAGTTTGTTGTGTTGGAGTATAAAAAGCGTAGCTTGGTGTTATCTAAGAGATTTTCAATGTCATGGCTGAATATTTAGCCGATTTTTTTTGTTGGATGCGACACTTGATTTCAAAACAAGACTTTGCCGAATGAGACACACAATAACAAACAGACCGGATCAAACGAAAGGTAAGAAAAACATTCAGTCCTTTTTCATAATAATGTTGGCAGACACTTATGATAACAATTTGAGCATGTCAGTGGCAAAAACAAGCACTTTTAGTGGACGTAAAGTGACGGTACCAGGTTGCCCCAAATGATTACATTGCAGATCGTTTAGCGGCTGGCGGCTGCAGCGTTCTCCCTTAATACTGGACCAGTTTCAAAAAGTGTAGTTACTACATTAGTCACTTACATACAAAAACATGAGAGAATAGGGTCCAGGTTGAAACATACCAAAGTTATCTTTTAAGTGTAGCGCTGTCCATGGTGCTGATCATTGCTGATTACAACCTCTCCTGTATGCTTAGTGTGTAGAAAAACTACGGTGGCCATTATGAAAGCATGAATGGCCCTATCTAGAGTCAGATGTTGTAAGAGTAACGCAGGTCATTTGGAAAAGAGCAACAGAAACACAGCATCAACAAAAAAGTTGTTGGTTCAGTTTCTGTGGTTCCTGCATCAAATTCAGCGTGTCAAAACAAACTTCCTAAATGTTCTATGTTAGCTAAACATAACACATCAATTAATGTACAATTTATTTTGCATTGAGTGTGTGTTTGACTGAGCAGGCCACATCCTGGACTGTGGGATATTGTCCCTTAAAAGGGGTCGGTACCATAAATTGGCCAATTGACCAATAGTGTCTTCCTTGAGCCCTTGCAGGTTGTCTCCTGCCCCAGAGCTCAGACTTTAAAATTGACTTAAAATTGACGTCACTGTTGCTACGAATTGTTAAAACAAGATGTACAATAATTAACATTAACACAACAATAATGTACTGTCTGTCAATTTGGCAGATTGCAATTGTTTCAATCCAACTGGGCAACCCAAAAGACATCCAGTGGCAATGGTCATGTACCCATTGTCTCCTGCCAGTCAGTTTCAATGCAGGATGGTGTGTGTGTGTGTGTGTGTGTGTGTGTGTGTGTGATGACAGTGACAGCACTCCACACAAGAGAACTACAGCTGTGTTTTATTGTCGTGTTTGGTATGACTGGCAGCATGCAGTGATATGAATGCCATCATTGCTTGTTTAAATGTTATTGGATGTAAATATTTGGTGTAGAGCCAGTGTGAGGCAACTGAGGGGACTAGCTAATGAAGGGTGTGTGTGTGTGTGTGTGACTTTCTGTGTGTGTTGGGACATAAAATCCCCACGCTGCAGAAAAATAAAGACAAAAGTGTACCGCTCCAATGATGTGAGAGATTATTTTTAGATTCATGGCTTTGTAACAACATTAATTAATTTTCAATTCTTCAACATCTTCAATCGCGGTCCCTAAAGATGCAGCGGTACTCTTGGTACGTGTATGTACTGTGTGTGCAGGATCATAAGGGGCTGGTGCAGGTTCCCTCCTCCGTTTCTGACTCCAGCGTTTGCCAAATATGGATTGTGCTAAAGGTCTCCATTAGCATAAGGCTCCCAGTGAAAGTCCTCCGCTCTCCCCCAGCATGCCAACTGGCTGTTTGTGCTCTCTGATTGAGGAAGTGTCAGACACAGCACTGCTATTTGCACTGACTGCTGCTTCACTACAACACCAAGAGTTATTGTAGTCAGCATGTGGACATAGGAGAACTTTGAGTTGGTCTCTTTCCTGGTTTTAAGGATGCTAGCAGCAGGTATGAGGTGGTACTGTTGATCTGTCAGTCTCCCTCTCCATTATCCCCTCTGCTGGAGTAATGGACTAATTATTGTCTCATTGTGTCTCATAAACAGTAAATTCATCAAATTCAGTGTCCCATATCACTTCTTTCCAAGCTACAACTAATTGTCATAGGAACCCTAAATGAAATAGTTTTGAGAGAGAGCACAATAGGAGAGAGGAGTCAAGGTAACAGGCATTTAACAAAATGAAACATCCTGGCCTCGGAGTCGTTATTTTAAAGCAACGTCAATTAAATATGATGTGGGGCACAGCTGCATCAGCTGTCCATTGTCACTTCTCTTTTATACGTCACGGGTGCCAAAAAGACGTTCACAAAGGATACACCGGTTTATCCTCGCATACAGCTCCAAGCCTCCTCGATCCTCGAGATGCATTTTAGGAATTGGGACGTCCATCAAGATTTCCGAGTCACAAGCTGGAGTAGTGAGGAGGCGAGAAGGCACAAAATCGAGAAATGAGAAAAGCCCCCGGTCCCTAGCCCCTGCTCCCTTAATCCAAGGCCATGTACTCTCCTCTCACTCCCCAGACCTGCCGTCCTTGAACCATCCACTCAGTGCCTTAAAAGCGTGTCTACACCGCCTGGCGCGTGGCTGCTGATGAACCTGTTTTTTTTTATAACGGAGTCCATGTTAACAAGTTAGAGCAGCCGCACGTTCCCTGTGAGCAGCGCGGCCCACGCACGGCTCGGTTGCGCGTCAGCTGCGTCTTTTCTAGAGATTCGAGGTCTCGCCTATTTTACTGTGAGCTGTGTACATTTCACAGCAACAACAGACAGTGAAAGTAATCTTTTGATTGTATATTGACATCATACCAGCAACATTACGATAGTTTCAATGGCTATATCTGTAGAATATGTCACAGACATGAAAAAAATAAAGATTTATGTGACAAGTGAGATGTGAGACAAGGCTTTTATTCTGAAATACTGTATGTGCAGGACAGTGTTGTAGAACATGCAGTGACTGGCACGGCTCCATAAATGAATAAAGTACGGGGTTTTAATTGTGGATTATTACTATTATTTACAAATTACCACTCGTTTCTTAACCTTTTTTCTGTCTAAAATAAATATAAATGACATGTATAATGAAATTAATTATGAAAGGCAAACTCTCTGTAGACTGAAAGGGCTGTTGACACGCAGCAGTTCAGTGAGGCAGACGTCACACGCTCCTCATGCGGGCCGTGTGTCCCCGCCGTAAGACTCTCTTGCCAGTCCTGGTCACCTGACATCCCCTACCACCTACACATGGGTTTCCACTTTCCCTCATCAGCCCTGCAGTTTATAACCAGCCCTTTTCCATTCACTCCTTGACAGGTTGTTTAAGTTTTTTTGTTACCTTGGCACCTTCTGTTACTAGAACCTGAACTTTAATCTGGACCTGTTTCGGTCTGATTCATGGAATTATGATTCTCAGCCACTTTTTGGATTTGTTGGCTGATCGGACTGCCTCTCCGGTTTTGACTCTTGCCTGCTCATGATTCCGTAAGCTCTTGCACCCTTTTATATGATTGATCAAGCCCTGGACTTTATCAGTCTGCATTTGGGTCCCTGCTTACTCCAGCCATGACAATCTTATTTTATCAACACCTTGGTCCAGATTGAAATGTCAAACAATGGTTGGATGGATTGCCATTCAATTTGGTTCAGACATTCATGTTCACCTCAGGATGAATTATTTGGTGATTCTGACTTTTTATTTAGCGCCATCATCAGGTCAAAATTCAATCTGTCCAATACTTTATGACCTTCAAAAATAATCACATCCCCATCAGCCTCAGCTGAACCTGGTGTTAGCTTTTTGCACGTCATATAATGCTAGTATATAATTAAAGGAATAGTTCAACATTTTTGAAAATTAGACTTGCTAGTTGCTAAGAGTTAGATGAAAGCTAGGCTAACCAGCTGCTGACTGTAGCTTCATACTGTCTGGGAAACTTAAGTCAACACAAGACGATGGGCGTCATGCTGGTGGTGTGATGGTTTACATAGAAAACAATGAGTGTGGGTGTTTTTGACGTGCATCATACAGTAGCACCAGTGTTTGTGCACTGTGTTTCAACAACTGTATAAAGTTGTTGAAACACGTTCTGTGGAGGAAAGCCTTTACAGCTAATATTGCTGTGACTCTGTCATGGTGATTAAGACCCAGATTTAGTGAGGGCAACTGGAAGTTAAACACTAAAATTTGATGGTGTGGTAAACATCAGGCTGTTTGCTTTTAGCCCGTAGTTTGAGGGCAGTAGCAGCAAACATTATTGGCTGAGACGCAGCAGTTATCGTAAAGCTGGTGGTGAATGACTGAAAAGGTAGAAAATAATGAGCTTGTGGAGCTTCATGGCAATATTCTATTAATTATTGTCCACAGTTCCCACAGAAAGACCCAAACCAACAACGTTTGAGTCCATCTCTCAATACTACCCTGTCTACTCCATTGGTTCCTACTGAAGACATAAATCTATAAAAATGGCTCACACAAATATAGTTTCATTTTTGAAAAGGCTCAGTAATTTTCTAAAACAGATGGCCACTGTAGTTTTTAACAAACGTTACTCAAACAGTAGGAAATAAGTGCATGTGTTGGGTACTATTTCCAGCGCCACATTAATCCATATCTGGTGCAGTAATCCAGTATTTGGGGTAGCAGGACGGTGTATGTGGGATTCAGTGAAAATAAACGACAGCGTGCGTATGTGTGTTCATGGAAATTAAGTTACATCATCCAGTGCAACAGTTTAGCTCATTGATGTGTTTTTGGACAACAATGGAGCTCTATGGCACAGAGGAAGGAGATACTGTATATCAGACTTTGCCTCTCTGTATCTCAAGCCCCTTTCCCTCATGCACTGCAACCCTGAATTTATTTAGACATTACCCGGTGGAGCTGAATGTGAGAACGCAAATGTCTGAATCAGTTGGACTTTACCCTGACAGCTCCCTCGTACAAAGTCTGCGTAGTATCCGATTGAGCCCATGTGTAAATAGAGACAGTCATTGTCCGGAGAATTCACGCTGGGCGAGTGGGCATGTTGATGACTATCATGCGGTTAGGGAAAACAAACATCCGAGGGTGAATAAGAGGGGTTTCCAGTAGCTGAGACTGCGTCTGACACTAACAATCTCTTGTTGTGTGCTACATGTGTGAAAGAGAAACTCCAGACAATTTCCGGACCTTATTCTCAAGACATTGTCCGCAGTCAATCTTCTTTGTATAGCCCAATACCACAAATCACAAATTTGCCTCAGGGGGCTTTACAATCTGTACAGAATACGATACCATCTGTCCTTTACAGCACAATTCATCAGCTGTTTGGCTTTAAACTGGCTAGTAACATACAATCATATTCATGGAGGTGTACAGCATGGCCATTATGGCCTGACACTTCTCACTGATACACTCAATCCAATACCCCCACCCACCAACCTCCTCCATATGTGCTAAATGTTCTGTTATTCTTGATTTAATGGTCATTTAAGTGTTTATGAAAAGGGAGATTAGTTCTCCAGCAAAATCCTCCTTGTTGCTCAGATTATTTGAGAGCTTCCTCAATTAGTAGAGCTTTTTCCACCAAATCAAAATGTATAAACATTTTCTATCATTGGTCAGTTCTTTTTTACTTTTCTTTTACATGTGCGTGTGTATATACTGTATCAAGGTCCACTGGCTGTCTTGTTTACAGAGCTTTTGACTGTATCGCGCGGTTTTCATCAGCAGATTGGGTTTGCTGAGTTGTCAAGGAACTGTAGATGTTCAAACTCAACAAGTCAAGAAGAAGAAGAAGAAAAAGAAGAAGAAGAAGACACACTTTATTGATCCCCAAGGGGAAATTCATTTTCAAATGTTGTTTCCAAGATCAACTTGCGATGGGATCACACCAGCTGCGATGCCAAATCAGGCCAAGGGCATAAAGTGCCACCTGCTACCCCCCTACTTCTGGCGCCCGACCACACCCATCTTCAAACTCAGCCTTCATTTTGTTCTCAACTACACACCTGTAAAGTTTCGTGACAGCATCTTGCACGGTTGCCCTGTTGCAGCTGGTAAAAATACAACAGCAGACCTCTGACTCACTTGACAGCCTCACGGCCAGAGATATATGATTAAAGAACAGTGTGTAACATCTATTAGCGGGGATGGAATATAACATTTATAGCTGTTTTCATTAGTGTACGATCTCATGAAACTAAGAATCAATGTGTTTTCATTCAAACCAAACACTGGCTCTAGAGAGAGCCTTTCGGATTTTTACGTAACCTGACAGCCACCGTAGTTCTCTGACACAAACGTGAGCCGCAGAGTGCAAAACACGTTGTACCGCCAGCCGCTGTCTGACTTCCGTTGCTCCTAAATTAGTGTTCAACGGCTCACGTTACCACAGTCGTGGGAAGGGAGGAGTGAGCAGAGGGGTACTCAGTTGGTTGCAATCTGCAACCACACCACTAGATGTCACCAAATCCTTTGCACCGTACCTTTAATGAGCTTTACATCTTTGGAGTGACAGTGCCATGGCAGTTTCTCTTTATTCAGTGAAATGACAGGAGAGATGTGGAAGTACTGTAAATCTCAGCTCCCTGCTGATGATTTAAGCAGTAGCCCTGTACAATAGCGATGAAAAATGTCCAACAGCCACCCGTCTGTAGGAACCTCCCCCTCTATTTCTTGTGTAAACCTCCTCCCCCCTCCTTGTTCATCCTCTTTTCCAGAGCAGAGGGAGGATGTCCAGGGTTACACCTAAACTGCTTCAGTAACCAGCTTTAATCAACGACTCAGCCGTTCCTTTTATAGATTTAGCCTCTCAGTGTGCAACACAGCACTTTCTCTCATCTCTCTTCCTCCCTGTTTTTTCCATTTCTGCCTTCCTATAGGAGCGGATGGTTCAAATTAAGCGTGAACCCAGTGAGTATGAGAGAAAAGGGGGCACAGCTGGGCGTATTTAATTAAGATTACAGACGTGTTGCCTTTACCGCTTTCTATTACTCTTTCTTCCACACATTACAGACTCAGTGAGCCCGACATGACTTATGGCTGTGGTGTTTGGGCCGTGGGGTGAGTTTTAATTAACCCCGGGAGGATAGGCGAGACTGATACTTCCTGCTTCACTCTGCATGTTGACCAAGCAAAGCGGGCCCCTGAGGGCCGGTCAGGGGAGCCCCCTTTGGATCCCAGCTGCTTCTCTTTTGCCACAGCAGTGATGACCAGAGCTTCACGGATACGTGTGGAATACTGACGCAGGCATGACCGCCTGACACAACCAACCAATGCAGAGCAGCTACAACCTGGTTTACTTCAGCAAATGAACTGATCCAGAGACAGCTCCACTATTTGGATTGGAATGGAACAACACTGTTGCAGATTATTGTAAAGATGCAAAAAAATATGAACAAAAATTAAATTAAATACATTGTCATTGTTCAAACAACTTGTCATCAGCTGATAAAGGATTTAAAAAGTGAACTGTGAATAAACCTCTGTTAAAATCTTGTTAAACTTGCACAAATAAGACAAAAAGAAACTGTCAAAGCAATTGTCAAAGCACCGACAACAGGTAAAATGCACCCCTAACTGTGCTGCCGAGCAAATAGTGTCTCAATGCTCCTGTGCTATTTCAACACATTTTAATTAGGTAATTTGGTGCAAAATTAGCTCCTTTCTCATTGCAAAAACAGTGCAGTTCACAAAGATAAGTGCTGTTACAAACACATGTGGGACCCAAATGCAGGACATGGACCTGAGTAGCGGTGGAAAGAAAGGTTTTATTGTGAAGGGGATAAAGTTTAGGAGGCTGATGGCAGGGAAATGAAGATCCAGCAGCAACAGGGGTAATGGTGGTGGTGCTGCATGGAGAGTGGCTGGCGTGAGTGTCAGTAAATGAGGTAAAATGTGGCTCACTGGGGGTTGCAGGCAGGCAGACAGACGAGCAGGAAGACTGGCAGGCTAGTGATGGAGCACAAGCAAGCACCTGGAGTATATAGCGTTAGAGCAGGGAGAACTAGAGTAAGTGTTTAAGTGTTTGGCCTGAAGCAGAACTACCACTGCGGCGAACAACAATCTGGCGAGGAGTGAATGAAGAAGAGCCGGAGAAGATACACCGCAGGTAGATGAGCCGATGGGAGGCAGGTGTGTAGGCTGGGAGGGATGATGAGCCGATTGCAGGCAGGTGTGTGAGATGACTGAGCCAGCAGCAAGGCAGGAGGGGAGGAAGACCACGCCAACGAGGACACAAACATACAAAAGGCCTTTCTCATTTCCCAGTTTTGTACATCCTCGATTTCTTTTCCTCTCATCCTCCACTCGCGTCTTAGTCCCGCCCACGGAAGATGTGAGCAGAGGAGGCCAGGAAGAGACGCAAGGAGATAGGATTCAAGGCAACAGGCATTAAACAAACGAGACATGCTTGCCTTCGAGCCGTCATTTTAAAGCAACATCAATTAAATTTCACATGTGGCACGACTGCATCGGCTGTCCATTGTTTTGACATACCGCTGTATTGTATGATCTCTGTCAGATGAGCAGAACAGTGTTTATGACAACTGATATATTTACTATTAATTCAATTCACAACGTGGCATTATGTACGGATGTCATACATATATCTTTATATATTGCACTACAAATGTATTATCAAAAGTACCATACAAATAGCGACACTGACATATACCTTTTATGTATATACCTATATATACTGTATATATAGGTGCCCGGCTGGTGAGGTAGTGACCCCGGCAGGTGCTAGCTTTAACGGCAGTTTGTGGAGCTTCTAAACTCCGAAAACATTGGACCAAATGTTCAATTCACCATCTAATATCGTAAAACTGTCAATATTCAAAATCTACACAGTTGATTTCTCGCCTCAAAAATTTTCAGAAGTGAATTTAGTGATGAAATAGCATCGAAAAATGTAAAAATGTAAAAAAAACAAAAACGTTTTTGGCTTTTGTTGTTGTAACCTTAGCCTTTAGCGGTCCAGCGCATTGCATTTTGGGATACAGTAAGTATGCTAGACTGGTCCGATGCATACTGTAGATTTTTTCCCAATCAGTACGACATCAGTACTTTTGGCATACTGTAGATTTTACTTTTGTTTGCATACTGCATACTACATTGTGGCCAAATCAGTATACGTACTACTAGTATAGTATGAGGTTTAAAATACAGCCAAAGAGTCTATTGTGTTTGATGTCCCGGCGGCCATCTTTGATTCAACCTTGGTACCAATCTTGGTAGTTTTACATGGTCAGCCTTATGGTTTTGTCAACATGTCGCCATTTGACAGAGACACTCTCTCTCTCTCTCTCTCTCACGCACACTCATGCTCACACACAGTTTTTGGTTTGTTTAGTTTAGTTATTTAATTGGATTGATATTGTGTTTTAAACATGTATTATCTTGTAAATAAATGGTTGTGTAATATACTGTACATGCTGGTCTGTGTAATGTTGTACAAGAGTGAATAATGGCAACCTCTTCTATGTCAAAGAACTACGAAATGCTTCAACTGTTACTAGCTAATGATATGGTAATTTATGCTTATAGGTTATTAATTTAATTATTAATCACAGTCCAAACTGATAGTTTAGTATACTTTATAAGACTACATTAATTGACTACTAATTAGTAATTACTTTTGAAAGCCATATTAATGCCTTTTTGAGGTTATGTAACAATACAATTTCGTGCCATGTTATTGTTCATATTGATACTTTAGTCATATTAATTTTATTGATATTTATAATTATCTTTAATATGTTCTAATAACTAGACAAGCTCCTATCTGTGTCCCCAACAATGGATATTATTTCCCCACAATGCAATGCACATTTTCTGTGCTCACTTATGACTGTTTCTTAACTTGGGATGCAAGTCATCAACAACTGCTTCAGTTTGGAATCGTGTTTCTGCTACAGATTAGGAATTGTTCCTGTCCAGATTTTCCCGCTTTGGTAATGTGCAAATGTTTTGTTCAGTAGCATTGCTGATATATGTTTCCATTAACTGACGCATTTGATCAAGGCTCAATGGGGCAGTGTTTAAGTGTGTGTGTAGTGAGTGTGTGGTTGAGTGAGAGAGAAAGAGACGGTGGCTGCGCTCCGGGCTGACAGGTGTTGGCAATGGGAGCAGAGGGAAATGGTAGCAGGGAAGTTGTCGAATGGCAGTAAATGTACGGTGCAGGATACAGTTTTCCCATGAAGAAACACTGCAAAAATACTCCTCAATACCCAAAAAGTTCATGTGTCTTGCTTCCCAGCTGCTGGGCAAAAGTGACGGGAGAGTGTGTTGGATAACATACATGAAATAAAGATATACTTTGATGGATTAAAAACTTCCTGATCAGATATGCATAGTCCACTCTGATTCATATCAACACAGTTGACAGTTGTGTTTTACAACATCTGGGAGAACATTCTGGGATTTGTGGGAGCCGTTGAGTGCTACAATAAAGTGGGTCTATATCTTTAACATACTGCTGTTTCATTTGGTTAAGATGCAGGCCATCACTCCCGGCCTCCCGGTGACTCGTTCTTCTCACTTGGCTGAGAACAGACCATCAGAGAGGGATTGATCTCCAAGTAGCTTTATTTTATTTATTTATTCGTTCCAGCAGTCTGCTAATGCACATTATGTACACTCATCTGAGAAAAGCCTCCAAGAAGTAGCTTTTTAATCTTTCCTCGGGACAAGCTAGAATTGCTTTGACCCCTCTTTGTCAAGGATGAAGTGTTCTCTCAATCCATCTCTGCAAGCTTCCCAAGGAACCATGGCAACAACAACAAAAAAAATGACTTCATTAATCAAAGACATTTACCATCTAAACAGCGTTTGGCAGCAGAAAACAAAGCAGCTCCTCTAAGCTGGCCCCTATTTAGCACAGCACAGCTGCTTGGATGAGGCGGTTTATTTAGAAGAAACATCAGGTCCCTTGGGGGGAAAGCAGCCGTAACGGCAGTGGTGGTAGTGGGAGGTATATATATATGCATGCCCCCACATTCCTACGCCTTTATGGGATGCCTTTAACGATGGGGTTGACAGTGTATTACAATAAATCCTCAACAGAGAAAAAAAAGAGGGGAGGAAAAAAATATCTGCAAGCATCAGCATCAGTGTTTGGGCCACAGTGTGATTGATTTCTCTGTCCATTCCCTGTTGGCTCTGCCAGAGAGAAATCATCAAGATAGACAGGCAGCCACTGACACTTCATCCCTGGAGGAAAACACTGCCAGGCATGGACACTGTTTATGCATACACTTGGCAAACAGCACATAGTCCCACTTTTGAAGCGAAGGGATGTTGTTGCATTGAGTATTCACAACATACCGCTGTTCTTAAAGAAAATCATATTCTTTCGCAACCTATGGTAACCTTAATGTGCCAGTACTTCATTAGAACTACTTGATGTATGGTCGAAAAGCTTCAGGAACTCCCTCGGCCCACACTGAATATGTGCAACCATTTCTGCAACTTTACAAAGCTGACAATCTGACATTCACACCCACTCCACGCAGTGACTGGTCAGCTGTGTGGACGCGAGAAAGGATTTTACTGTTTACCACACCGACCATCACCCATCTGAACAACCTTGACTCTGAAATAAATCAAAGTGGCAAGGAGATAGTGCATCTCTGTCGAGCCTTAGGCCTGTACATAGTTAATGGTAGGTTCAGATGGGACTCTTTATAGGGAGATTCACAGCTCTAGGGTCTAGTGTAGTGGACTGAGCAATCACTGACATGGGACGCCTCCACTATCAGTGCATTCACTGTCGGACAGCTATCTATAGAATAGAAAGTAGACCTATTATGTTCACTGAAACAGGATATTACATCAGAATTCACTACGGACCACTACATGTGTTTATTGCTGTTATTTCCTACTTTGTTGTGCTGAAGCCTACGGACACATTTAATACTGCTAAAAGTCCAGTCATGAACGACACGGATCAAACATTTGTGGATTTTTTTTAGTTGTCAAACATACATTCAATCCTCATAATTATTTCGTACCTATATTTCACATAGAGTGCCTGTTGGTTATATTGCCCGTCTCGATCTGCTCTGTGCAGCGCGCCACGGCTCCATCAAAAACAGACTAGTGGATCAGAGTGGAGAGCCGCTTCTGAAATGCGCTGCGGATCGTCTGGTGGAATCACAAGCATTGTCTGGAGTGGAAGCACCCTGTAAGAATATCGATCATGATTCCACCTGCAGCTGATGTCATCTCAGGCATGCTTTATTGATATATTATCTCTGCTTTCCTTCCTATTTTATTTGTATTTCTCCTCTCTCCCCTCACATTGTGCTGCTCATTTCCTGTCAGCGAGGCTAATTCATATCAAATATGGACTACTACTGCTATTGATTGGCTGCATGTCTCCCAACTTTCTTTAGAAAAAAAATATAATAATAAAAGGATTCATGGGACCGGACGCAATTGCATATTCAGCGTATAGGGCGGGCCAGCACTGTCCATGATTTTGCCCTCCAAACAATCGTGCTGTCAAGTGGCGGTGCAGAACTCTTCTGTTGCACCAGACAAACTGAGCGACGGAGGAAGCTGTGCATTGTATTTAAATGAATATTTAAATTAAGACTGTTGTTCTCCTCTATGTTGTCTGGACTGAGCATCTGTAGAAATCCAATTGAAGTCGCATATCATCAAAAAATAGATTTGAGCCGGCCTTATTTCTCCACACCATGTGATGCCACCCCTACCAACACATCTATACTATTCCAATGCACGTCTTTTAGCCCAAAATGTGACAATAAGACCATATTGTAAATAACCAGAACTTTTCCTCAGTGACCTAAATGACTGCAGAAGTTTTAGTCCACAGCACAAACACCATGACTTGACTTTCTAAGAAACAATACAATCTTCAAGGGAAGCACAACATCATTTTCTGCTGTGCAGTTCCACAACAAACCCCCAAATAGAGTGGAACCGCACAGCTCAGTAACACAGAACAATTTGTTTTATACAGGCCCACATAAGCCCCGAGCTTCCTGTTTTCACAGCTGAATAGAGTGGCATGGCAAGCCGTAATGTGTCAGAGCCAGCCATGTCATTCAAGAACAAAAAAACACAAGTAATGAAAGCCAAAATGACAGCAAAGCAGCAACTCTCTCCTGGAGCCAAAAGGGAAAATGACACCAGGGCTGTGGCCCGCGTGCTGTGACACATGTTGTGTCACTGGCTGTGAAATTACTTCATCCCTCTGTTTTGCCTGAGGAGGACAGGCGACCCGAGTGGAGAACTGGACTCCTTTGAAGGCTGAGAGCTGTGATTTAGTGCTGAACTTTAAAAGGACTGCTGCTTTCCTAGGCACTGGGCATTGGTGGTAATAAGGAGGATATGAGGGAGCATTGGAGTAAGGATATAGGGGAGCAGAGGGCACTGTCTGGGCACTGGCCCCCCTGTGCTCCTTGTTATTTGAGACAGTGGGAATGCTGCGAAATAGCCTATCTCATTACAGCTAAGCCTCTCTGGAACAGGTACGCTCCCAACGGACACTAGAGATAAAAGGCTGTCTCTGTGATTCCTCCACTGCCCGACTGAGCCGATGACCCAAAGTAAATCGCATCTATTTACTTCAATTTTAGATTGTAAGGAATATTAGTACATTTTATGTATATGATATGCCACCAACAGATTCATGCATCATTTTGTAATACATTAAAAGCTCAGTCAACAACAGTGGAATGTTGTGATTATGTTCAGCAGTGTCTTATACGACATAACAAGGGTGTTTCATGACTGGAAATTATATGCGCATATATTCAAATTTAGTACAATATTTAATTTTATTA
This sequence comes from Sebastes umbrosus, assembly GCF_015220745.1. Taxonomy (NCBI): domain Eukaryota; kingdom Metazoa; phylum Chordata; class Actinopteri; order Perciformes; family Sebastidae; genus Sebastes; species Sebastes umbrosus. The sequence continues at coordinate 28,337,339 of NC_051277.1, forward strand.
GTGGCATGTTTTAAGATGTAGAGTTGAACACTTGTGCATCCCTTTAAAAAAGTTACTCTGAAAATGTCTATCTCAAAAAGCTGCCATAAAAAAAATTCAGTGAGATAAATCTTTTTTAACCAACTTTATTCCCGATCATAACGACCAAATATTCATTATTTTTCAGAATTGTATCCCTTTAAATGACAGTTTTTATGAAAAAAAACACACAAAAAATATTATTTTCTGTCTAGTAAATGCAAGGGGTAATTTGTTTTTCACAGTCTGTGATATGTCACTGATTATTAACAACATTAATTCTGATGTCAAAAAAATCTCCCACCTTAGAGGATAAAAAATGTCCTCCTCCTAAAACTACTATTAAAAAATCATATATATTAATATTATTTTCCACTTTCACTGAGTTACATTTTTTAACCAACATCAGTCCTGATCATAACGATCAAATATTCATTCAATTTCAGAATTTTAACCCCTTAAATATCAGTTTGTTTACCTGATGCCACTTTTTTTTTTTATGAAGAAAAAAATCCCACAAACATTGAATTATTTTCTGTCTACTAAATGATTTAGGGGGGTATTTTTCACAGTCTGGGACATTTCAATGATTAGCAACAACACTGATTTTCATGCATTGCATCAAACCCTGCAGTGCTCCATAATACAGCAGCAATGCCCCCTGTGGAAAACAGGAACATAGCATGTATTTGCCTTATAGGGCAAACAGGAGAAAATTGCACACTGTGGTAGGAAATAGTAAAAACTACAATTTTGAAGCTCCAGATTGAAAGCCCGATATAAGAGAAGGTATGATTTTATGCTGTAATGGGCGTGGGATCCAACATTGTGGTTTTGATGGGTTTTAATGGGGACATTTTTGTCCTTAAAGGAACAATATGACAACTAGCATTTTACAATGGGTAACACCAGTCTAAATTGTAAACATTGGAGCCATGGCCCGTCCGCTCCTCTGGTGTGACTGATAGCAGTTAGCGTGTGTTAGTATCACAGCGTTAGCTTCTGGCCATCAGCAGTAGTCCGAATCACTTCACCGGCTGTGTGTTTCAAATACTCGCTGCCTTGATGACCCAGCTGCACACGGACCACAGAGAGATGAGCTGAGGCTTTTCAGGTCAGGTAGAATCTTAACATAATGTCATCTCTATTGATCTAGTTCGTTTGCTTGCTTCCATGGCTGTTTAGTGTTTGCATGCCAATTTGTTTCATATGTAGCAACGGGCTGTCAAAATGGGCAGTGGACGGGATCACAACAGCCAAAACAAAAACAGACGTTTCGGACCGGAATGGAAATTTCAAAGAAGAACATACTGGCTCTAGCATTGTTGTCGGAGAAGCCAGAATTTCAGTTTAGCATGTCTCCTTAATCTCTGATGACATACCATCGTCTGAGTGTCTGTATTCTGGCTACACACTTTGTTATAAACTGGAGCTGAGGTTGAACTTCCAAAATAAAAAAAAATTAAAAAAAAGCTTGCATTCCTACCAACATTATGCATAAGGGTTCATTTAATTTAGGGAGGTGTTATCCTGCTTGATAATCTTTGACCTCTTCCCAGTCGATGCTGTGAGAGGTTTTGCTCTGGTGTTCACAGACAGATGATGGGTCACGTCGAGATGGTAACACACTAGTTGCAAAAACTCTTGCGGGTTAAGAGTACGAGTTTTACTCCGGGTAAGAGTTTTGTAAATTGTGGGGTACCATCTAGACATGACCCAGATGATGCTGTCTGTTCCTGGTGTTGTCAAGGGTCCTCACTGTCTTACTGATGTTGTATTCCCCACAGCTGTCACATGTGATGCCATGATGCTCAAATGTGAACATCAGACTAAAATCAATTGAGAAAATCCCAGTTGATGGATGTAAAATAATGCCTGGATCAGTTGTGATAAAGGTCGAAGATGATCAGTACATGCAGTCTGTATCCTGCTGCATAGGCGGATCTTAATATTCATCATGAAGTGTCACAATCGCTGTCCAATGTGCTGATGAGACCCCAGGGCTCATGGATGGAGGAGATGTCTTGCCGCCCATCAGTCAAGCTGACCGGCAGGATTAGTTGCTACTCAGATTGGATACTGATGATTTGCCCTCGCAAATATCTATGTTTTTTGCACCAGTTTGGGTTTTTTTTCTGTTTATCTTGGTCATCTCTATGCTGCAGGTCTCTCTCCCATGTGTACTGATTTGAATTTGCAATTGAAGATTTAAATTGTAAAACTTTTTTTTTTCTTCACATCAATATTTCGTATTAATATACACTCAGTAACTGCACCCTACTTAGTTTTAATGTGAATCTTGGGTCTGAGCTCATATTGTGTTGATTTGCTGGAAGTAAGACATTGCTGTGTGTGTGTGTTAATGTGTGTCTCTTGTCACCTGTGTGTAAAAGCTGCTAGAAATGGAGCAAATATGATTAAAACAAGTTATTATTATAAAATGGTCAAGAGCCAGCTGTCAATCACTCACAAACTCCGATCAAACGGTCAAACTAGGCCACGCTGATCAAATATAAATCAATATTCTGTTACTGTAATGCTTATTTCTCTCCTCAAATGTTTTCAGAATCATCTTGTAGTGTACTGTTTAGCTGTAAAAGGAGAAAGTTTGTGACCCGGCAGCCATGTTGAGACCTGTTGAGGAAATATCAAGCACCGCCCACCAGCCGGGCCACAGCCAATAGGAACGCTCTCTCTGAAATTACCTATGAAAACAGAGCCATGAGGAGAAGCAGAAGTCTAGTTTTCTCTCAGAACACTTAAATTACAATATGCTGAAAGGTTATTAAGGCATTTTTGCCCAATGATGCCAAAAACATTCTGCCTACTGCAGCTTTAAGGTCTGTCATATTTCCAGAAGGCTATTACTTGAAATGTGTCCCTGCATTACTCTGATGTCTCTTCTTTGGGGGGTAATATAAGTGATGGTAGGGGACCCATAAAAAATGTAGCCAAGGGGCCCATTACTGTAATCTCAATTTAATCACCCACTGCATGAAAGGGGTGGACATGAATTCATTCTGAATTCAAAGCAGTTGCTTGGTGAGGAAGTCTTTGTTCAGTTGTGAAATGCATAACTAAAGAACAGCTTTTAGGGCTCCAAACATTTGATCGATGATGGAATGTCCCTGTTATGTTTTCTGTTCTGTGAGTGTCTCCAGAATGCCAGACAGCACAGCAGAGAACAGCATAAGTACTTTTCACACAGCACATAGCAAAGGTGATCTATGCAACATCGAAAAAACACCAAACATGTGCTGCAAAAAGTTTGACAGTTGAAGCCAAGGTTGTTTCATCACAGCGACTGCACTTTGAGCAACACATCCTCCTACTCTCCAGTCACCCTGACACCTAGTCTACATTTACTGATGACACACAGCAGTTGGCTATAGGTTCTGGGTGACTGGTTCAGAGACTGGTAGCCACTCTGTAAAGATAGCGGCAGAGACGCTCAAGTGTCAGGGAGCTAGAGAGAGGGGACAAAGGAAAAGAGAGTAACAGCATGAAACGTAGACTTCTTTGGCTGAGGAATCTTGATGAGTTGTGTTCGGCTGTTTAATAGTGGAAGGGCCAAGATGAAAACCCATGGGCCTTGCCAGCTTTAGTCTGCATCCTTACAGTCCAAATGTCACAAACACTAGGAAACTGCTTGATGCTCGACTACATTAAATCACTGCTATGCTGTGAAATTAAATGCTACACAGTAAATGCTACAGCACCATTGTATGTTGACTGGAATAAAGGAACAGCTGAATGACTTTAGAACAGACTTCTAGATTTACTTTTTATCCGTATAGCTGGTGGGGCTTAACAGTAGCAATTTCAATCAGTCTAGTGTGTCAATTTTTTGTTCATCCATCCAGCACTTTGGCCCAGAGCAAGATAACTCAGGCCGGACTGTCACAACACTTGGTTGGATATTCATGGTGATACCTGGCACTGACCTTTCAGCTGGCATCTATTTCCCCCTTGACCAAAAACTTTGGTTCATTGTTCGACATTTTTGGAAACACACTTTCTTTCTGAGAGTAATATGAGAAGATGGATATCAATCTCATGTCTGTGTGTTAAGTACAAAGCTGGAGTCAATATGTAGTTAGCTTAGCTTAGCATAAAGACTGGAAGCAAGGGGTAGTACTTCAGCAATATATATATACTATAAAGCAAGGAATCACTGTGTGTGTGTACTCTATGTATATGTGTCCTTTGCATATCTAGAGAACCGTTCATCCGTTCTGCCTCACACTTGGCGGGTCCATTGTTGGGGATCCAAGGACATGCAGTGTCAGAGTTTTTGCAATGTCGGCATGTTCAATATTAATAAACTTTGAATAAACAAGTTATAGCGCTCTGTGCTGCAGCGGGGGGAGGGGGATTCAGGGCTCTGCGGACTGAGTCGAACATGTCGTCCACAGCGGGCCTTTACAGGCTGCAGCTCACTGACAGCAGTTCACTTTTGCTGCCGGATGCTGGATATACTAACGTTACAACCGAACTCTTCCTCACTTCCCTGGAGTCAATGAGGAATGAGCGGTTCTGCAAGCAGTACTTCCAGGATCCAAGCAATCGGCCTGTTGCGAACGGGTACGCGTTCTGAGCAGCCACTGCACTATTTAACATCAATTCTAGATATAGCGGCTAACTGCTACAGGAGGCTCATTCAGAAGGAATAACACTGCTGCCAGCCTGACAGCAGAACAGTGAGGTCTGTCTGATTTGAGTGGAGAGGTATTCTAACCACCCAACAAACATCTCTCCGGTTTTATTACTCTCTCCCCAGAGCTGCAGTAAAACTGCCGAGAATTTATGGCTGAATTGGTATTCTCATATGAACTGGATGTCTTTGGAAAGTTAAGGGAGAGTGATGGTATATATATTTTTTTGAAATGTTTTTAAAGCAAACCACCATCAGATTTTCCCCCAATTCGGTGACATTTGACCGATGTACCCTCGAGTCATAATGCAACCTTATGTCAGATTCCCACCAAATACAGTATGATCCCTTAGCTGATGTGCATGCCATATGTGGTGTGATTTGGAGAATGCATTGGTGATCAGACAAAAAAATACTAGTGCACAAGCTGAATATATTTACCAAATACCAAGCTTGAGACAGGAAAAAAGAGCTACAGCACCACCTATAGCTGGGTTTGCAACAGATTCTGAATGGTAACACATCCAGGGTTTTATATTTTGGAAGACCTACTGGTGAGATAAAGTATTTTCCCGAAAATTATATTGTACAATCTAAGATCATAACCATGCACACATAATGCATAACCTAATATAAAACTAAAAGGTTCCATCACCATGATGCTTGAACTTTAAATATGAAAAACACTCCAGGTATATCATGTACTAAGTAGTTGAAGCTCCCTCCATGGTCTAGAAAATAGACTTCAAATAACTTCTTCTCAACCTCTTGCTGAGTTCATGAAACCCTATTATGAATAATATAATACTTTATCAAGTCAATTTTTGGGAATACATGCTGTTTAGGAAAGGTGAGAACATTGCACATTGCAGGGCTTTTTACCATTGTGAAATCACAGCACACAGTGGCGTTTGGCCCAGGCACCTGCCGTGTTATTGTTTTTCACACAGTGGAGACTGGCCGCCTCACGATCCCTCCGCTGTCATTTCCATCATTTCTCCTATCAGACTCTCTACTTAGCCCATCGTCTCCAGTTGAAAGCCCCTGAGGTGAAGAAGTACACAATCATTTTCACGGTTCTACTCCCTCCATCCTGTGTCATTACTCCTTGTATCGCCCTCCCTCCCTCTGCTGCCAGTCCTCGCAGGTAATACTGAGCTGACAGCTTTCATTCCTGCTCCAACAATGATCACAGGAGACAGAGAGGGGGCTGAAGCTCAACCATCGCAGTCATCTCCCCTTTGACTGGCCCGTCATCTCGTCGTGCCGCGACTGCAGCGGGCAGACAGGGAAACCAGGCTGGTGTCAATGCTCACGCATCAACTCCATTCTGGCCTTGGACAATTGGGACATCTCACTCTCGTCTGTGGCTGTTTGGGGTTCTTGCTGCGAGCACCTTGGCTAAAGACTGCCAAGGTGTAATGACTCAAAATACCTACAAAACACCCTAATAATTTACTTTGCCAAATACTGTATGTTTTGGAGGACACATAATTGCTTAATGTGTTGCGTTCTCTGCCAGCATTTTTCCAGTCCAGGAAGTGTCATGTTTTTATAATAAAGCTTTTTGCTCAAATTCAAGGAGGTGATGTTTATAATCCTAATTTCCTAATTGTACTGAGGCTCCATCTCCATGAACCGGGGCTTCATCTTTGCTAAAGGACATTAGTAAGTTATTAAGTAGTATTAGTTTGTTAGGTAAGTACTAAGTAAAGTATCTTACAGTCTATACTGCTTTTCCCCCTACCACCACTTAGTCTAGTTCCAGATCACTAAATCACCACCCATCTCCAATTTGTTCAGTAAGTAGGACAAATTGACCGATCAGAGCTTTTTAGGCGGGCTTAAGAATGGGGACCACTTTTAATGCCTTTGTTCTTTAACAGTTCCAGTTGAGGGGAGTTTATATTTGTTCATTAAAGTATAAAAGTAAAAAGTATTCTTTTGCCATTTCAAACAATGTCATCTATATAAGATGTCACACATTTCCAGTTGTAAATAAGGCTACTAAAAAATCGGCACAACTGTATGTCTTGGATAGGTGCATCTGAGGAGATTAGGTATCAAATTTGTATTTACAATTTTGTAGTCCTGCACATTGCCTTCATTAGAATCTGTTTTATTGGATACCATGTTTTGGTCATCCAACCTTGGAGCAATAAGGCTTGATGACCAAAACATGGAATTCAATAAAGCTGATAGCTAGGGAAGACAGGATGAGACTCCGGCCTCATTTACAATTAAAGAAATTAAGTAATGAAGTTGGTTTAAGTGTAGTGCAGTGGGGACGTCTGAAATTAGTTCAAGAAAAACGTCATAAAGCTTTCATTCTGAACCGTATGAAGCTGTGCTTTGGACGTCTGTAATTGACGTTGAAAAGACGTCTGAAATGACGTTATAAAAACTTAGATTTTTAACCATGTAAGGATGTCACTTGGACATAAATAGTTAAACGTTTTGGGCTGTTGACGAAGATGTTAAATTGACGTCTTTCGGACGTATCTTTGCTTAGTGGGCATCTTCCTTCATAGATAGCTAACTAGCTACATCTGTGTAAAATGGCAACATGTATAAAGATAGAATCAACAAAGCTGTACAGGTTGTTATTTAGAACACTTATTTCAACATATTTATTTGATGGTTGTGAAAAACATGAACTGCTCCAAGCAACCACTACCACAGCTTCCGTGTTGACGGGTGGGATGCACACATCACTTGGTACTGTTTGGTTAGGGCGCAAGCAAACAATCCAAGAAATGGGCTAACATGAACATGATGTCGAAAAATTAAGTGAAATTTAGTTTGATTATCAGTCTAACACTGAATTCATACCAGGCATTGATGCAAATAATTAAATGTTTTCTGCAGCCGAGAGGCGTGTTCATGCATTTCAGGCAGGAAGACATTCTTTGTAACATAAGTCGACATGTCACAGGAGTCACAAGATCTGTTTACTGATTGGCTGCGGGTACTGTCTCACTTCCCAACTTTTAGTTTGGCTACACTTCGCCGCAGAATCAAACGGCCTCAGCTTGTTGAGCTCAGGAGTGGCTGCTGCAGCTTAGATATTGGTTAAGAAAGTTCATTCTTGACCTCAGTATGTGTGAAAAATTAATCTCAAGGTCAACTTAGTAACCTTTTTGGGAGGTTTCAACCGCTTCTCACAGTCTTCATCAGCACATGGAGTTTGCATTTGGTTTGGTTTTAGGTATTTAATCAAGACCATCATCTTTCCGTAACCTTAAATCAGTGCTTTGAGATGCCTAAACACAAGATTCATGTGAAAGTTCAATCTTGTGATGACAGGGATGAAGACTGCAAGATGCGATCGAAAGCTCCTGATAATTAGTAAGTGGACCTTTGAGTTCAGGTTATTCTTTTAGATTACTGTTCCCAATGTGAAAAATGAATTTCTGTGTTCAAATTGAAAAGACTAACTCAGAGACCTGATCTGGCCTCCTGAGAGACATAAAGTAAGAGAAAAAACCTTGGCAATAGGGAATTAGTTGTGCATTCCAGTCCCTGTTCCGAACACACACGGCCCCGTGTCTCAGTCTCATCGAACGAACAAATCGAGCGAAAACAAACCCTTCAACTGAGCCTGCACCACTTCCTTCTTCTTCTACTAAACCTCTAAATCCTTCAATAATAAAAACAGAGCTGCGAGGCACATGTCGTCCTCACAGCCCTGCTTCTCACTGAGCCTCTCCCAAACATCACAATTCCTGAAGTGAATCTCTGCTTTGTTCAAAAGACAGCCTCATTTCAGTCCAGCTCACTCCAAAACTTGAAAGTAATTTAGTCCCGGGGAGTTTTTGAAACATTTATGTGGGCTGGGCCATGCATATTTCATCAGAGGGCGGTAAAGTTTAAAGTAGGACACACCTACTGTACTGCACAGCAATGAGACTTACAGCTCCATTCTTCTCAGACTTTATACAGTGGCCATGGAAAGTACTTTCTGATTGACTGGTATACCTCAAATGTCATTCCTGTCAACACTGTAACCACTACTAAACAACAGAGAGCAAGGTTTACTAATCTGCCGGGAACCATAGCAAAAATAGATTTGTTTTGGTTGTGGTTGTATATACTGTATGTAATATATTGTGTTATTAGATTGCTGCTAGACTGTCTTGTTAATACAGGTGCATGCCTCCCTTTGTGTGCGGCAAGCGGGAACAAACAGTTTTTGACTGCAGTGAAAATGTTGTTTTTGAAAGGCTAAACGCCAACAAAAATGGATTAAGGCAGAATATTTCATTTTTAGAAATAATTACATCAATCTTTTTTCAGAAAACGTTGACTTTTTTGGACGCTCTGGAGCACAACTCAAACCACATCCTGTCTGAAAGGGCCATAAGACATCGATGGACATGAGGCTTCAACCTAATTATCGTATTATTTTATTGCCATTTATATATCGATCACATGACAATCAATTTGTTGTATATAAGGAAACCTGAAACAGCCTCCGAAAGATAGCCGAAAACATTGAATAAAGCGTGGTGTTCATGATGGACTTGCATGATTGCATTAAAGCTCACACTGGTCTGCACCTCGCTGTGTGTGTCTCAAAGTAGGAAACATGCTGATGTTTAGCAGGTATACTGTATACCATGTTCACCATCGCAGTTTAGGATGAATATTTTTGCAGGTTATAAACTGAAAGTTTTGGACAAATTAAACTTCTATCTGAAAATGGCTCCAGGGCAAAAGTCAAAGGGTCGCCAGAGTTATTACAATCCATCCTGAGGGGAACATGAATGTCGGAACCAATCCATCCTACAGTTTGTGTGAAATGTCAGTCTATACCAGGCCCACGTCTGGCCTGCAGGCCAAGTTCATAAATCTCTACATACATTTTTTTATTATTTTATAGATTATATTAATGTTAAATGTATTTCCTGAGTGCTTATTTTTTATTTCATACAAATCATTTTCTATTGAAAATATATTTTTTTACCACATTCAACTCTTAGTGGGCTGTACTAAACTGTGCAACTTATCAATATAAACATGTTCGCAAGGTAGGACCTAGCCAGGCCACTATAGTGAGGTGAATAATACCACCTGAAGCAATATTACTGCAGGTAAAATATGAATTTCTCCACTGTTTATTTTCTTAAATGATTTTTCCACTTCAGAAACAAGGCTTGAACAAGTGGCTTGAGAGCTTGGCATGAACACAAGCCAATCTGACAAAAGCTTGACTGAGGGAGACTGAGGCTGAAATAGAAATCTGGACTGGCTTGATCTTGCAGGTGATCGTTCGCAGGTGATCAATCAGGCAGGGAGCAGCTCCTGAAACACACACCCATCAACAGCAAGGCTGTGACAAATGCAAGTGAATCCCCTCCTTAGTTTTAGTTTAGAATCATAAAGCTGGTACTGAAGACAGCTGTCTACTTCATCTGTATTAAGGAAGGGTGAAAGTATCTTAACTCCGTCTGTGTGTGTCTGTACTGTACGTGATGTGTGTTGTTGAGAAGCTTATGTCATCGTGAGCTGCTTCGTATTGTATTATCTTCTCTGTGCGCTGTGTGTGTACTTGTGTGTGGCTGTGTGTTCAGATTGGTGTGATGTTGATTCATGTGTAATCTCATATCTGAGGCTGCTGTCCACAGCAGGCACTGCACACAGTCTCTGTAAGAGTGTGTATGCAAATGTGTGTGTTCTTCATCTCTGGGCGGGCGAGAGGGGAGGGGAGACGGATGGTTCCAACAACACTTTCACGTTACAATCAGCTGTTCGTTCATGTCCCGTGTTCACAACGTTAAACATTGTTTTACAAACATAGTAGTTGTTATCCCAACCATGACGTTTTTTTTTCCTAAACCTAACTTAGTGGCTTTGTTGCCTAATCCTTAAGTGATGCCGAGGGTTACTATAGTGGTTTTGATGCCAAAACCTAAAGTGGCGCCGAGGGTTGTGTCAAAGTGGTCGTAAGTGATGAGTTGGGATGAGAAAATGTTTGTCTGTTTCGATACAAATAACCAACTAAATGCACATAAACAACAACTGCGAACAGTCAAATTTCAAAACATTAACTCAACACATAACAAACTCTTAGAATTATTCGGCTTTTTTTATTATGTTCATGCTTTTTAGTGCTACTCCAGTCCGGTCTGTACAAGGCCCACCGGGCTTTCTAGTAACTCCAACTCATCCATAGCAATATTAGACGGTCAGAGAAACTGTTCTGGAAGTCAGGTGGCATTGTATAAAGGGTGTCAAGGTCTGTGTAGGGAGGAGTTCGGGGCGAATGGATGGGTCAAACAAACACAGGACTTTCACTCAGGATGCTGTGTAAAAAACACATGTCAACGGTGATATATTTTAAGTACGCTATGTAAAGTACTTGACTTGTATGTAACGTAGGCTACGTAACTGGAGGTACACAAACGTTACTTAACCCAAACGTTACTTAACCCAAACCACGATCTATGTTACTAAACCTAACCAAGTAGTTTTGTTGTGATGCCAAGTAGTAGTAGTGTACAGTGGGGTTTTTAGAGCTTTCTCGCTGGAAACAGCTGCTTGCTGTTGAATCCAGGTTGCAGAGGGGGGCTTAGACTAAACCAAAACAGTCCACTAAATGAGGCTAAAAATGCTCTGCAGAGCTGGTGATAGAGTTAGTTTGTGATCTCTTTTGTAGCTTAAGTTGTTTATATAAATATTAGCAAAGAGATCAGACTGATTGTAGTGAGATGACTGAATTTGAAAAGGACATATGGGTTCATGGTACAGTACATGTCACTGCAAACTGAGCAACTGAGTGTCCTCTTTTAAAATAATTCCTCCAGCTGGTACATGGCCACCCAGTGAGTGCACCCATGGCGATCAAATACAGGCTCTGCCAATGTCTCAGGAACATCAGAGGGAGGGTGTGTGTGTTTGTGTCTCCAGCATCTCTGATTCAAGCCTGTAGGTGAACAGAAACAGCTCTTTGGTAAAGCTAGTTTGATGTGTCAGACTTGTTTTATACTGTAGAAAAGAAAGACGACTTGTGTCAGTACTCCCACCTTCACCTTGGCCAAACCATCTGTAATGAAAATATCCCAGGCTGAGCCTAAATTAAAGCTGCCTCACCAGCCATTTTACATCCAAAGTAATTGAAACAAATATGATCCATGCCACCCCTCTGGAATTTAAATTGCGCTCCTGTCATCAGCAATCTATTCCACAGTGTGCTTGAAGCTTATGTTCCTATAACTGCCATGAGTTACATGCACTAAATCACTTCCCCTCATTGGAGCCTCACTGGTTGAAGGAAGCTCAATGAATCATCTCCCTCACCTGTCTGCTGTGTGTGACAGAGTGGCAGATGGGAAGTGATTGAGCGTAAACACTGAGGGCTCTGAGGAGGGAGGATGTGATAGCGTCCGGGCTCATCACGCCACTGTCGCCACGGATATATGTTTGCTACTTTCACAAGCCTGGAAAAGATGAGTGGATTATAGTTCCTATACGGTGCAACATGGGGACACGATGAGGGTGATTGTAAAGTCAAAAACCGGACTCAGGTGTAGTAGCTGGCAGTATTTTACTGTGAGCTGACCAGAAGCCCAGTAAAATTGTCCAGTGGAGATAAATACAGAAATGGACATGTCTTTGTTCATTTCTATTTCTGTACTTTTTTGGTGTTGTCCTACAGTACTCTATAAGTTTTGACCTATCAGTGGTTTCACACAATGTTATAAAGTATGTTAGTGCACAGCTATTTTCAAACTGATGATGTTTCAAAGTGAGTTAACCGGTAACACCAACACATACTGAGGCTTTGTCATACCCCTCGGCACTTGTTGGTAGTAAACACGTGCTTGTGAATAAAACAAAAACACTTGCTTAGGTTTAGGCAACAAAGCCAGTTAGGTTTATGAAAAAAAACAACAATATGGTTGGGCTTAAAATGATGACGTTTGAAAAGTGAAAATATTACTTGACATTGTGTACACCGGACACGAACGATCACCTGATTGTAACTTGAAAGTGAAACACTAACAGCGGTCTCCTGGATGAAAGCCCTGTGTTTTTGGTTCCGTCCATCACCACGGCACTTTCTCTGAGCTTTTACTGTTGCAGCAGATATAATTACATTGGAGTTAATGGAAAGCCCGGTGTGTTTCATACCGGTGCTAAAGGGTGCCTTGTGCGGTAGTATCACCTGCCGATGGGTGTGACAAATTATAGGTAATTTATGCTCTGGGAATGAGAATGAGCAGGTAACACATAGCCCCATTAGCAAACAAGAGCCTTACCAAATTAAGTTTTATAACTAGGTTCTGGAACAAATACCATGCCTCAAACACATCCACTTTCGGCACAAATGCATTTAAGCACATCTGATCCGTTCACTTCCCCTTGACTTTGGAACCCATTCGTCTGACAATGGATAAGCCTCTGGGGGCAAGGGGGTATATATATCTTGGGTTTCCGTGTAGCCCGTCGATATTTGGGCCAAGAATTCCTTTTTCGTGTGCTGCTCATTGTTTAAAATCTGACTATACTTGCGATGCAAGACTGGAGTTGGGGACGCGTACGACCATATTGCTTCACAAGTAGCCAGTTTACAAGTGAATTGTAAACAAATAAAAACTAAATCCATAGATATAAAACAATGGACGTGACATTGGGTCATAATTAATGGGATAACGGTTCGCCATCTTATCCGATTATTGTTTACAATCACCCCAAATGGGCAGTAACTGGTTGTCGACCTGTTCAGCACCTAACTGCTTTACCAAAAGGACCAAAGAGACCAGTGAGGCTGGCACCACTTTCCACCCATCAGTGTAGAGTAGATGAGAGACTTTTTTTTTTTACATATGGGTCAATTAAAACTACAACAAGTTGGTGAACTAACGCTAGGTAATGGACCAGCTGAGTTATTGCTGATTGCTAGCTCAACAGCATTGATCTGTTAGCTCAACAAATAAGTTATAATCAGCAAATATTGGATTAATGTTAGCTTAGCTAACTTGTTTTGTTGTCTTGTGTTTTTACGTTATGTGACATACATATATATATATATATATATATATATACTGTATATATATCTTCCTGCCTTCAGCTGACACCGGTCCAACATTACTCTCCTCCATGCATCCGTCAACAACCCTGATTCCTCCCCTCATCCCTTACCCATCTACCCCCCCATTCCCTTTATCCCTCCCTCCAGACCCTTAATCTCTCCCTCCTACATCATCTTGGCTCTCCTCCATCCTCAATATGTAATGAATTATTCTAAACCCATATAATTATTGGCGTGGTCTTTGTTAGTGAAAATGGATATGTCAATACAATAAGATGTACAACAGACAGAAGCTGTCGCGACTTGTTCCCTGTACAACATGCAAACAGACCACAATAAAACTGTCTCATTTGTTTATGAAAGATAACAAACACATTAAATAGAAGCTGTGCGATCCAATTCAGATAGTACTTCAACATGCATGGCATCTGTAGAGAGATCTGTAGTTTGAAAATGAACAATCATAATTTGACATTTTCTGCAGCCGGGAGTTGTGTTAATGTTTTTCAGGCTGGAAGAAATTCTTTGTAACATACTATAGGTCAACATGTCACAGGAGTCACAGGATCTGTTTACTGACTCACTGACGCTAAAAGTTACACTTTTCCCAACTTTTATTTTGGCCGTACTTTGCAGTAGAATCAAATAGCTGCAGCTTGTTGAGCTAGGAATGACCGCCGCAGCTTTTCATAGCCGTAGGCCGCACTTGGTAGATAGATCAGTATTCAGAATTATCGTCAGTTCTCCAAAGAGATATATGGAAATATGAACAGGAAATTGCATGGTTTTGTTGCCTCATTTGCCCTTTTAGTCATATCTGTGTTGATATGAAAAGCATGTTTACAGCTCTCAGTGACACATTTGTCTCCGTCTGATTCATTTAAACAAAAGAACACAATTGATATTTCCATTACATGAATCTGTCTACTTGTTTATTCTATTTTAAAGTTGGAATTCTGCTTGAGTCCTTCAGAGATTTCGGGGAAAATATCGTGTCCTCTTGAAGCTCTGCTTACCCCGAATTAGCTCAAATCCCGATTAAACAGCCCACATTGACTCAAGGAAATGGGATGGATGCACTGTCAGGCGTCTGGTTATCAAAGGTGGCCTCAGAAATGTCTACTACCTCTCTCATAGAGTTTTCCCTTCAGCTGGCATCTGGCGGGACGGTCGAATGAAGCGGCTCTGACAGGCAATTACTGTATTTAATATCTCTTGGCAGAAGGAAGGCGTCATTGTTTGGGTTTGAGCACAGTGAATCCCAGACAGGATCAACTGTGACAGACGCTTTCTATCCACTATCCTCCAATTGTTATCCCCAGCAACCTCCTCCTCCAGCTTTCTCTAGTAAGAGCTGAAAGCAGCCACAATCCAAATGAAGATGTATGAATATTTTACCACCACTGGGTCCACTGTGTCTTCAGCAGGGTCAAAAAACAACAACTTTGTTTGGTGCGTCATGTATAAATCATGAATCTTCACAAGTCTTCTGAATGCAGATTCGGGGGGTAATTATTTGTTGGTCACAATCACTTATTGCTCGGACTCATTTTAGCTCATTGTTCGGCGCGATGTCGTGTCTTCCCATTGTTTCAGCAGAACAAACGAAAGAGCAATCATCTACAAGTGGCGTGAGCTGAGCAATTTCCAGCATTCATCTGCACCACAGGCCACAACACAGCCTGGAGAAAACTCCAAATGGAGTTTTAATGTTTGTTTCTATAATTAGATTAAACCAAGTTGAAATATACTGTTTTGCCTTAGGTGACTCGTTAGTGTGTACAAAATTATGTTTCAGACCAAATTACCAGCTCTGCTATCTAATCTGGAGCAGGATTTGCATAATGTGCTTTTTTTAAATATCTATATTAATGAATAGGGGAGGACAAGAGAGGAAAGTGCATTAGTACAGTATACATTTAACCATCAGTTTCCCCAACACACACACACATACATACAGACACACACTTCCAGTTTTATATATCCTCCCTGCTTCCCTCGTCTGTCGTGGAGATTTCTCAGCGTACAGGGAATAATAGGCAGCAATAATAAAATGCTCCACTGCTTTCATCCCAAATTCTAAATCTTTTTTTACCATATTCATGAAGAAGTCGAGACGTGTAGAAGGAGGACCAAACATCAGAAGTACGCAGTCCTTCCAGGAATTTATGACCATTGGTTTGCATGAATTCATTTTATTTTCGCTAAAATGGTCTAATGCTTGCAAATTTGACCAATTATCACACATTTCCACTTTAAATTAATCAGATTCACGACCACTGCTGCAAATCCAAATCAACTAAAATCAAACATCAACACACTCATTTACTATTAATGTATTCCCATTACAATACCTCACACAAAATGAAATACATCACCCCTAAGCAAACTACAATTTAGACCCAGCGATGTTTCCGAACCGTCTACCTAAACCGAACCATCTTTAACGTAATACCTCGCACTAATTATGTTTTGTGGAGCTTGTTGGGATTGCTGCACATCCTGATAGAAAACACTACTTGTAAAGTAGTTCCTCAAAAATGTTTAATTTTCTGCCACGCAAAACAACCATGTTTTAACCTGCTTACTTGCAAATTTGAAACATTGCAATTCAAGGCATAATCTGTCTTACTATTACACCATGAATCTGACAATGAGTCCGTCTGTCCATCTTCCTGTCTGTCTGTATGTCCTTCGAATATCTCGCGGGTGTATTGCTGGGGACTCAAGGGCATGCAGCGTCAAATGTGGTGCAATTAGGCCAGACGATGGCACTATAACAATGATCTTTACATTCTGGCCTGTAACCTTTCAACCCTTCGTCTCTGAAACTTTTTTTTTTTCCAGGATCTTGTGGGTCTAGATGAATCTAACACCCTTTTGCATATAGATGTATTTTCCGCCATTTTGAATTGTGTCTTAATCAGTTTTTTTCACTGCTCCTCCTACAAATTTTGAGCAATCGTCACCAAATTTGGTACAGAACATCTCTGGACCAAGCTAAAAAAAGCAAGTAAAAAGTAACTTTTTTAGATTTTTGATGTTCCATTCAGTTTTGCTATAGCCAGCCCTCAAAGTTAGTTGAAATACTGTGGGCAGGGCTTATATTACAAAAAAATGTCATACCTCCTTAACACTTTGTGCTTTTGCAACAACATTTGGTAGACGTGCAGATAGGATGTCTGAGTGACCATAGCAGCATCATCTAATTATAAAGGAAGGAATCTGTCTGTCTGTCTTCATATGTATGTAGTATGTATGTATGACTGTCCATTGCATATCTTGAGAATCATTCAATCAGTCAACTTTTCACTTGGCGGGTGCAAGCAGCCATACAACGCTGCAAACAGCACTTCTGGGGTCCAAGCAATCGGCCCGTTCCGGATGGACACGAGCTCCAAATGGGCACTGCACTAGTTGTGATTATAGTAATAATTTGAAGAGCAAAGTGTTTGTCATCTTTTCTGTTGATTGAGAGGACTGTAACCAAAAGAATTGTTGTAATCGGGCAATTGTCGTTCACTGTTTGTACTTAATAAAGTCTGCATAGTGAGGAGGTTAAGGTGGAGGGATGGGTCAAACAAACACAGGACTTTCACCCATGAGGCTGCTGTTTGTGTCCCGTGTGAAGTTAGTTAGTTAAGCACGTAAGTTACGTAAGTAACAAACATACTTATTTTAACCCAAATCACAAACTTTTCCCAGACCGAACCAAGTAGTTTTGTTACCTATAAACAGGTTTTGCACTGCAGGGGTACTGATCACTCGTTTTGCTTGACATTCGTAGGAGAGCGCACAAAAAACATATTTTATTAAGATTCTTTCTTGCCATTTCTGAAGCTTTCAACCATATCTTTTGGAGCCAATCCCAGCTGACATTGGGCAAAAGGTGCGGTACACCCTGGACAGGTTGCCAGGCAATCACAAAGGCCCCTTTCACACAGCTTGTTCAAGGCAGGACTGTTGCACCATTATCCCGCCCCACTGCTCTATATAAAAGGTACAAACATGGAATGGGGGTACAGTGTTGTTCCGCCGTTAAGGAGGTAGTGGAGGTAGTAACAGAGCTGAATTGACATGTAAAAGAGACAGCCAGCATGGAGGGACTACAAGCGATGTGACGTACACACACACTCGATGCCAACACTTAATGTTAGTAACCTAACACCTGCATGTCTTTGGAATGTAGAAGGAAGACAAGAGGAGAACATGCAAACTCCACACAGTAGGGTCAAGACGGATCATACCTGAAACCCTCTTCCTGTGACTGTACTAACTGGCTAGCCACTGGCTAAAATAGACAATAATCAAGATTCCAATAAAAAGGAGTGCAAATTACAAAATAAATAAATCAATTCCAAGTGATTTGCATACACACACTGTTAGCACATATAAAGCTTCAGATGTGATTTAGGCATTAACAGCAGGAATATGGTTTCCTTCCATGTTTGTAACTCGTCGAAAGCCTCCACAAATATGCAAAAAAATGTGCATGTCTGTGATCAGCGGTGATTGGACCTCCATTGATTTCAAATACATTTGAAGACATGAGCAACAAAAGGAACAGGTGGCTGTATACTCGTGTGTTTCCCTTTAGAGCAGTATTAGATGATTAATGATACGGCTGAGAAAAACAAAGCCAAGCAACATTTTTCTTCCTTTCTCTCTCTCTCGCTTTTGTTTGTCTACCTAGTTAGTCTGAGACAGTACAGTTGTAACGAATGTCTAATTATTGTGTTATTGACAACTCAAAAGAAATACAAAGGTATTATTTGTGCCAAATGTGTCCAGAGAGCAAATAAGAAAAACAGCTAAATCCCCATGACTGCAAAGAAAAACAAATCTAAATGCTAAATTATATACAGTGTCAGCGTTTTGAGCAGACTTCCAAACTGCATTCCACATTATCTTCTTTCTATCTGTGTTCGTCTACTGGTCAGTGTACAGCATTCTGTTAAATAGCATCATCTTGCCAAATTCAACAGTGGCCCCTCATGTGTCCATCTCCTCCACCCAGAGGACCCGCATCTCCCCTGGCCCTTGTTCTCCTCCACAGCCCAAAGGCCTGGCTCTTTTCCTGGACACCTCTGGAGCCAACAGGTGGCTAACACCTGCAGAGGCAGCTGGCTAACCGTCCAGCCATCTGCGTGACCGCTGTATCCACGCAGACAGTCCACAAACAGGACTGGACCGCTGCGGCACAGAGCCTGATCCCACAGGACTTCTTGTTTGGTTTAGTTGGAAAGGTAATGTTAAAGAAGGACAGAAGTACAGAAGGACTTTAGCTTATTAACTATAAAGTGTGTGTAGCTCCATTGGTCCTCATTTGCCAAGGCATGCGCAAAGGAGTTTCTACCTTTCAGGTACTACTACTACTACAACTACTACTACTACTGGTTCGAGTTTATTTTGGCATGCTATAAAAATAACACGTCCTAAACTAAGTCCAGACTGAAGAAACATAAGTAATTTGGGATTGCCCTCCAAGATGACCCATACAAGTGTTTTCTGATCTGACAACCTTCTCAGCGGGGCGGCATCGTTTGTCAGTGCCCTCCAAAATCTAATGCATTATGGTCTTTTTCTGATCTGCCATCTCCATGGTCAGGCTGTTCTCATTCACTATTCGTATTTATGCCCATGAAAAGTAATGCACTGTAATTTGTATATAACCCATGTAATCGTGAGCCAGGTTCTTGCAGGGCTGCCTCTAAGGAAGTCAGGTGACGTAGTGTGAGGAGAGACAAAGTCTGCATGAGGAGGAGGTCGGGTAGGATGGACGGGTCAAACAAACTTGAAGGACTTTCACCCATGTGACCGCTGTTTGTGTCCCGTGTGAAACCAAGTCATCGTTGACTTATTTTAACATAGGTACTTTTGCTGCGTAACTTGCATACTTAGTTAATGTCATGCATGTAAGTTACATAACAAATATACTTATTTTAACCCAAACCACCATCTTTTCCTAAACCTAACCAAGTAGTTTTATTGCCTGAACAGATTCTGCACTGCAGACGTTGACTTATTTTAATTTACATACGTAATTTAAATAACATAAACACCTATTTTAAGCCAAACCATTATGTTTTACTAAATATTACCAAGTTTTGTTGTTTTGTTTCAATTTACAATGTTAACCACATGATTAAAACTGTGACCGCAATCCGGGAGAAAATATGTTTCCCTCCAAATGAAATTAAGAATGAAGTTTAGTTGTCTGGGAATGTAATATTGTATGAGACAGGGATGTACCCTCACTCTGTCACTTTGATGATTTTGGGACAATTAGAACTGATTTCTAAATCAAAGTGGCTTGATAAATATGGTAACTGTGTTTTGTTTTTGTTCTATCGTCAAAGTTTGTTTGAGAGGATATTGCATTCCTGGTGCTAGTTAACTTATCTCTAGAGAAAGGACTAAGGCACTGCATTTACAGCAGGGAGCAGAGTTTAGAAATCAGTCAGTGATAGAGAATGGACCCGACAACACATTGTCACCCTAACTCGACACATATCGCCGCTTTGTCACGCCCATTTCCGTCACTTTAGGTCCAGGCAACAAAACCACTATAGTTAGGTTTAGGAAAGAACAACATGGTTGTGCTTAAAACTACTACGTTCGTACAGTGAAAGTGAAACTGAACGTTGTGAAAACAGGACAGGAACGCACAGCTGATTGTAACATGGAAGTGAAACTAACATACCGAACACGAACAGCGGTCTCCTGGATGAAAGTCTTGTGTTTGTTGGACTCATCCACCTCTGCCCTTAGTCTTTCAACTCTTTAAACAACGTCACCACAGTCACTCCCGGCGCACTTTCTCTGCGTCTACTGTTGTCGCGGATGGGTTTACATTGTAGTTAATGGAAAGCCTGGTGCGTCTCATACTGGTGCTAAAGGGTGCCTTGTGTGCCGGTATCACACACTGACGGCAGTGGCAAAGCGTTGGTATTCGATGCCCTGGGAATGAGAAGAATGAGAAAATAAAACTTTAATATTATTCATACATTTAAATAATGTAAGCAACCAAATTAGTGGTAGCTCCTACACTTACAATCAGCTACAGATGATGTTGGAGGATATTTAAGTGGGAATGGAAACGGAAAATTATAGGAATGGGGACAGCAGAAAGTAGTAACATTCTTGGCATGGTTGTCCATCCCTTTCACCATCTGTCACTGGGTATCCCAGTGTTGTATAAAAAACATTTAAAAAATAAATTTTAAAAAAGCCTGTATTTACTGAATATTTGTTCAGTCAGTTAAAATTTGAATACTGATATATAGCTTAAAAGGGCAGTTTGCTTTTGAAAACAGCTGAAAATAAATCGGGCTTAACCGTTTCTGTCAGTTGTGTGGGTGTTGTAGGATTCTGTGTTGGTTATTCTCCTCGTATTTCAAAGCAAATATATGTAAATATTCAAATTTGATCTATGTATCTTCCGGTCTCAAATGGCTTGCATAAACTCTCGTCCTGCTTAAAGCACTGCCAGCAAAAGTGGAGAGCAGAGAAAAACACAAGTCAAGAGAAGGCTGGACTCTTCTTGGCGTTCCTCCTGTAAATCCCAGCCTGAGGCCACCTCCTCCCACACCTCTCTTCTCCATCCAGCCAGCCAGCCCTCCCCCAAACCTCCACCTCTACTCCCCCCACATCTTCTTCCATCTCCTCTCATCTTCTCTCCTCCTCACTCTCTCCAAATAAGTGCTTCTCAACGTGGTGCTGGCGAGGCCTGTCAGTCAGCAGGGCTTCAAGACTTCTTCAAGGCTCCTTTCACTGGTTACTTATTTTCTCCCCGGTTGGCCATCCTATGTCTGAAGGGTGGGAATGAGATATTGTTGACTTGAAAGTGTTAATTTGTCATTTGACTATTCATATCCAAAATTGTTTTATAAACAAGGACAATGCAAAACAACAACAACAACCACATTAATCTCAAAATGAGAGGCTATTAGCTAATTTCCATCTGCAGTCCCTGGGCACGTACACACAGAACAATCACCAGACACTAAAAACCCAAAGTTTCCAAATACTCACAATAGCCTATATCAGGCTGATTTGGTTGATAAATGTGTATGCAATTATGCAGAAGACTAAACAACCTCGTTAACTATACAACCAATATCTCAGAAATCAAGAAAATAGCACATTATTCATTAGCTGTACAGCTGTGGGCACAAAATTGGTTCCTGGGGATCCACCTGTCACTCAACACATGCACTTGTTGGGCAAGTTTGACCTCTCTTCCTGGTTCTTTCCTCCAAAACTGTATCCTATAAAGCAAACCAAATAAAGAACCAGCCTTTTTTAGTTTTGAAGTTTTAATCCTGTAACCCCGACACAACCAGACATTCAACTCTGATAGAAACGTAAAGCTTCCCACTGACATTAGTGGTGCTCTATTCAATAACCAGAGAATTAATATAGCAGCAAACAACTATTTGCTATGTAAAGATATAGTGGATTAAAGTCTACCTGAGCAGACGATGAAGTCCATCTCCCTCTGGGTGTGTTGTAATCAGAGCTTCAAGCAGTCGCTGAAGCGTAGCACCCACCCTCCGGTTCCCAACCCCAAGGTGGTGACCACAGTGATATCACTGACAACAACAACAAGAAGTCCAACTGGGCAAGAAACACCAGCAGCAATGTCGCCCTCTTGTGGTTGTAGTTATTGTGACGGGAGCAAAGGAGGAAGTCAGGTGATGTTGTTACAGAGCGATAAAGTCCACGCAGGGACGAGGTCGGGCTGGATGTTTGGGTCAACAACACAACCGACTTTAAGACAGGAGATCGCTGTTTGTTTCCTGTTTCCTTCTGTCAGTTAACATTGTTTTTTATTTCAGTCACGCACAGGTTGAACATGGAAACTACTCCGACTCCATACGATCGTTCCCTAACCTTACCTAAGTGGGGTTTGTGCCTAAACCTAACTGGACCGTAACCATAACGTTGTCACATGATGAAACAGATGTATTTTTTCAGCAGTGATTTGGAAGATTTGGAAGAGTCAGACAGATGATGTCATCCTGCTGAACACGTCTATGTATTGTTGTGTTATTACATTTGAATGAACAACATATTTTTCATTTAATTTGGATAATTTGTTGTTTTTAAGATTTGGTTCAGGTTCCCAGAAGATCTGCTGATATGTAACGCATATGAGATTAGGGTTACTCTGCCAGTCAAGAGCATCATCAGCCTGATTCAATCAGCAGGCAAACTCTTTTTTTTATTTATCAACTGTTGCATCTTGACATCAAACTGCTCCTGATGATGGGTTTTAGGTGAAGCTGAAAGCTTTAGACTGGAAAATTCCTCTATCATTTTCTTCTTTGCTTCTTGTGTGTTTATGTAGCCTGTCCTCTTTCCAGGTCTACATGGTGGAGAGGAGGTCATGTGACTCATGCCTGTTTGGCGATGCCTGGAAGCTGCTTGACATCCTCCCAGATCCATATTCTTCATGCATATTTACATGCTATGTATAATTTTTGTCATTTGGATTAGCTATATTTTTCTTTGGGTTCTCTGGATTCCTCCCACAGTCCAAAGACATGCAGGTTAGGTTCATTGTTGACTCTAAATTGAAGCGTGAATGGTTGTCTGTCTCTATGTTTCAGCCCTGTGATAGTCTGGAGACCTGTCCAGGGTGTACCCCGCCTTCGCCCAATTTCAGCTGGGATCGGCTCCAGCACCCCTTCCTCCCCGAATGAGATACAGTAAGCGGTTATGGATAATGGATGGATGGATGGATTAGCTATACTGTAATTTTATTCTGTTGGTTGTTCTATAACCTGGACATCTATTACCTGTCTGTCTTGCAGTGAGAGTGATCCCTTCGAGAGCCAAAGAGCAGATGGGGTTGTCTCCTGTACATATTGTAAAGTCTCTTGAGGCAAATTTGTGATTTATGATTTGGGCTGTATAAATAAAATAGATTTGACTTGACTAAACCCCTTATTTGAGTTACAAACAAAAATTTGGCGCACCTGAAATGTTGCTAATAATCCCTCATTGCACAGGAAAACTGTGTGAAAACAACTACAGTGAGTACAGTCAAAGTTGAAGGATGTTTGGATGGATGTTTACCACACACAGTGTTGGGTCATAGTTTTACTGTTGACCTTTGACTTCTTTTTAGTGATGTCACCCACTTTCCTGATCTCGTCAATGATCTTGGTGCGTATAGTGTCATTATAGGATAATAAATAAGAGCCAACAAAATAACAAGACCCACTTTGTAATAAATAGAAATTATAATTTTAACATAGTCAGAAGCGATCAATGCAAAAGTGTCTCCCTGATGAATCCAGTGTGGAGCGACACAGTCAGTGCAGTGAGGTGCTGTGATGTTTGGCTGGACTGTAAACTGTTGTAAACTGTAAACTGTAAACTGTATATCTCTACCTCATTGTTCAGCTCTGTAAATCTGCTCCTGAAACCAGAGCTCGAGGCCTCCCTCTCTGTTTGGTCATCTCAGCCTCCATCTCCCAGTCCTGGCTCTCCCCACCATCCCATCTCCCAGTCTTGGCTACTGTGTCCTGCATTAGTCTCCACCGTCTGTCCTGCACCGCAGGACTCTAACTGCCCATTGGCACCACTGTAGCTACTACAGCCAAGCTAGCCATGCATTTCCCAAATAGCCGTAACGCTGAAGCCAAAACGGATAGATTCCTGGGCCGACCAGCTAAATGACTGTGCATGCTTCAGTGGAATTAATGGTTGAATTCAAAATGTGCCCTTCCCCCCCCTCCCTCCCTTCTGCTTTAATTTGATTTGCAAAGGTCAAATGCTAAAAATGAGAGGTGGGGAAGAGATGCAATAACAGATGTGAAGCCTGTCTTCTAAGCTGGCACAGAGCTGCTTCATTTGGAATAAATTCTACAGTTAACCAGAGCTGAATCCTGAATAAATATCGCTCTATTTCGGTGTAAACATAATTATTTTTTAGGGGGAAGGAACCGACTGATTCACTATCAGTTCTAATAAGTCACACTCCAACCCACTTATTTGATAATACATCACTTCTACATTAATTCAATTCAATTAATTATGCTTTATTGGCATGAGTGTAAAAAAAAAAGAAGATTGTCAAAGCATCAAGTAATAATGAGATTAACAAGAAAAAGGTACAATTCATAAAATTAAGAAAATAGCAGGAATCAATGAACACTTATAACGCTCTACGATTACAGAATATGTACGTGTTACATGACATAGACCCATGGATGTTTTTTTTTCACCAGTTGGAACTGACCAGTGTAATATGCAAATTAATTCCCAACCTGTCGTTTTGAAGCCACAAAAATGGCAAGAAAAGAAAAAGGGGTTCTTTGGTATGTAGAAAGTGAATGTCGTTTCTGAAATAATGTTATTGTTTATTTTTGCAGGGACAGTGCACAATTAAAACTAATTGCACCAGAGTTAGCAAGGAGCTAATTTGCATCTGTTGTCCCTGGGCAAGTAGACACAAAAAACCCAACCACATGACAAGTTAGATCGTGATTACTTAATTCACTTCACCACTTCATGTCATTATGGAAGTTCTTTTAGAGTATAGGGAATTCAGATCATGTTATGACAGTCATATAAAAGCTGATGCTTATGTGTTTTGGATTTACAACAGCTCATTGGCATGTCAACACCATTTGACAGGCTACTACTGTCATTTAGGTATTTAATATCTTGGGTTATAGTCGCAACACATTATTAGGAAGGTATACTGTAGGTAAGTAATTTGCTACAATCCATCTTATATAGGGTTAATAGTCATATTAATCATTTCTATCTTTTAGATTTGCAGTTTTCTTGTCTGTAATTTATGCCCAGAGGCAACAGCTCATAATCTTTATGAAGATTATTAGATTTAATCCTGAGAAAATGCTCAAACTTTTAAAT
Organism: Sebastes umbrosus; assembly: GCF_015220745.1. Classification (NCBI taxonomy): domain Eukaryota; kingdom Metazoa; phylum Chordata; class Actinopteri; order Perciformes; family Sebastidae; genus Sebastes; species Sebastes umbrosus. The sequence continues at coordinate 28,362,937 of NC_051277.1, forward strand.
TATCTTTTTTTCCCTCATGACTAAATGGCAGACTGCAGCCAGGCCGGCAGCTATAATTAAATTTTGGGATCGACCATGGCAACTTTAAAGAAATGCTGTCGTCTGTGTGGAAGACGAGAGACAAGTTCTCCCAAACGGATTTGTAAGAAAAATATTTGTTAACACATACATAAAAAAAAATTAAATAAATAATAATAATGCAAAAGTGTGTGTATGTGTCTGTACACTCATTTTCATTTCAATGCAACCCGGTCCCCCTGAATGATATGCAACTGCACTGCATTAGTGATTTTCTGTACACTCTCCAACATCAGCTGCCAGTGCAGCTAGTTGTGATCGATACTAACAAACTTGATAGAACTGATATTGAACTCACCAATAGTTCCAACACATTATTTTATTTCCCCCCTAATTGATGTGAAATGTAATTTTTTGTTATCGTTATTATACACCCCCTATATTGCTCCCAAGCAGCCTGGACAGGTGGCAGTCCTCTGAAGACTGCACTTTGTCAACTGCATTTTGACTTATAACACAACTATGAATTCTCCCTTTAGTGTTTCATTTCTTGTAAGGTGCTCCTGTTCTTTGTTTGTCTCTACTTGGTCAACGTATCCTTATACAACAGTGCGTACGATATCTACGAATGTCCAGCAACACGAGCGATCAGCCCCTGCGGTGTTTAGGCAACAAAACTACTTGGTTAGGTTTAGGAAAAGAACGTGGAATGGGTTAAAATAAGTACGTTTGTTAAGCAACTTTCACATGTGGCATTAGTTAAGTACGTTCTTAAGTCTTTCTACTGCGTCACCTGACTTTCTCAGCGGCAGCTCTGCATGTCCTGGCTCACAATAATGTGGATTTTATATATGAATTATAGTGCATTACTTTTTGTAGGTATAAGTACGAACAGTGAATGAGAACAGCCTGACTTGGTGTCATTCCTCAGCACACTGTAGTGTGTATGGAGAGAATGACAATGATTCAACCTCAACCTTGACCTTGTTTTTTCCTCTCGTGGCTTATAGAGCAGTATAATGTAAGGTTGTGGGGGTCGGGGTGTTGGATTGGTTTATATGTTTGTCTTTAACATTTCCCATTCACTCCATGTCTCATACTGCTGGCTAGTGTTGAATCTTGGAAGATGCAAATCATTTTCATGTCAGGTGTTATAAAAATCAGGATAACTACTGACTAATAGTAAGATATTAAGATTATTTCAATGATGATATAGACTGATTGATGACCAAACTTAACCGTGTGGTTTTAGCCTTCTAACCTTAACCATACCAGTCATCCCTATAATTATGTTTCCTCAAAAAAATAATGTATTTTGCTAATGCAGCTAGTTGTATATGTGTGTGATGTAGTCTAATGTATATATGCATAATGTATGCATTATATGCTCATGGCTGATCACCAACTGGGCAAAGCGGGCAACTGCTGCGGGACCCATGTCCTGTATAAGGCCACAGAAGCAAGTCATAAACAAGTTGGAATATTTTCCATTTCTACCATCCACCCAATATGATGTGACCTTTTTCACAGCAGACATTTCATAACTTTCATGACTTGTCATAGTAGGAAAGTGTCCCAGTAAACCAGGCCAAACAGTGAAGTGCCAAGTGGCTGGACAATTGCATTTCCTATCTGTTTTGCAAAGCTAGGAATACAACACACAATGTTGCATTCAACATATTTTGACTCTCCTTAATTCCCTCTGCTTAAACAGTCTGGGTCAAAAGGTTTTAACAAAATAAGTATTTCTGAGCTTAACAAGACATAACTAAGTAATGGGCTAAATAACCCACTAATAAAATGATGAACTTTGAATAATCAAACAATGTAAACACCCATAAAGTTGGTGTTATGTTAGCAGGTTATTTAAATAAAATAAAAAAAACACATTGATGTTGCTTTTAACAGTCCGTAACAACGTCAACGGTGTGAATTGTAACGTTGATGAACGGAAATAAACTCTCTTATTGGAAGAAATTATTATTGTTTTTTTAAATACTTTTTTCATATTTATTAATAAATACCAAACAAAACACAGGTCTTTCAACCAAAAGACCGGTGTTCGTGTCCCAAAATGTTGTTGAGTTATTTTGAAGTTATGTGTTTTCTGTACTTATGTTACGTTGTTTACGTACTTATTTTAAGCCCAATCATGACGTTTTTCCTAAACCTAACTAAGTGGTTTTGTTGCCTAAACATAACCGTGACCATTTCTCTGTAAAGGCCGGCATTTAATGACACGCGAAAAAACGTTTCACAACGTTAACCTTGTGACATGTCCTTAAAATAGCATGCTATATACAAGGTCAGGTTGGATCAGAAAACACTTCTATGTGTTGTTCTAGGTCATGGACAAACAATGTGCAGTATTTTGTCGTTTCATCTAAAGGACTTATTGTCTACAACACATACAGTAGTTAAATAATTCCAAACCTGCAGACAGCAGGTCTCTTGTGACTGTTATGTGGACAATAAAGGTCTAAGTATTTGAGAAGACCCTTGCCATCTCATTCGAATGCCAATGATTTAACATCAGACGGAGCTTTCATGTCAACGATTTCTCTATTATCCACAAGATGTGATCCAAAGGAAAGCTTCAAATACTCCATGGTCATTTATATTTGATTTCAGTTAGTTTTACATCAGTGGATCTCAGGCAGGGTCATTTCTGACCATTTTACTGCCTGAGGCCAGACTCACTGCTGCCCCTCCTTCTCTCTCCACTTCCCTCTTCTCTTCTGTAACAACTCTGACGGCTTTGATCTCGTTATCATCAAATAACTTGTAATTTCGTGAAAACTCAACTTGCTGTCACATCATCATCATCATCAAGTTCTTCAGTCTGTCAGTGTTGAACTGAACTTAAAGGTTCCCTGTGGAGTGTTAGACCTTTAGTAGTTGTGAAGCTGTTTTTCTATGGATGGGTCCCACACATGGGGGTGATGTGATCCGAAGGGTTTCACAGAATAGTCAACTAGTCGACCATCAAAACCACGAGTCGGCATTGTAGACTCATGTGTGCTTCGGTGCCGAACTTTTGTGCTCCCACAAAAAAATGTATTGTATTATAATAGACATTAAATATGAATAACTTGTATTGATAACTAATAGGGCTGTCAAAGTTTAGTTTAGTTTGTTTTAACGCCACTAATTTGCATAAATGCAATCAATCTTAGTTGTAAGAGGCTGTAGCTGGCTCAGTTTTAGACCTAGGGTGAAGATACTGGTATCAACTAGAAAACAAGGAATCCCTTGGTACCAACCATTCATTGTAGCTTGTCGTGAAGGAGGCTAAATAACATTACAAACTTATGCTAAATTTTGGCGGGGAAAAACTGACATGGCCAGATATGTGAATGAAAATGGGTTCTATGGGTACCCACGAGTCTCCCCTTTACAGACATGCCCACTTTATGATAATCACATGCAGTTTGGGGTCAAGTCATAGTCAAGTCAGCTCACTGACACACTGACAGCTGTTGTTGCCTGTTGGGCTGCAGTTTGCCATGTTATGATTTGAGCATATTTTTTTATGCTAAATGCAGTACCTGTGAGGGTTTCTGGACAATATTTGTCATTGTTTTGTGTTGTTAATTGATTTCCAATAATAACAATATATACACACATTTGAATAAAGCAGCATGTTTGTCCACTCCCATGTTGATAAGAGTATGAAATACTTGACAAATCTCCCTTTAAGGTACATTTTGAACAGATAAAAAATGTGCAATTCATTTGTAATTAATCGTGATTAACTCTGGACAATCATACGATTAATTGAGATTAAATATTTTAATCAATTGACAACCGTGATAAATAATGAAAACTGTATTGCTTTCTGATGCAACCCATGGGGGCTTGAACCAAAAGGGGCTGAGTGGAAGCCTCTGGAGGCTGCATTACAGACATGCTTGCAGACTGCCACTGCCATAGAGGTGGTGTGTAAACCACAGAGTCATCAGCCTCAAAATGACACCATTTAGGAGGAAAGGGCCCGCAAACTTTGAAATAGCCTACGTCTACACTTGCACATAGAGGGATGAGGAGAGGAGACGCTGAGCATAAAAACAGCACTCATGGACTCATCATTACACATTTTGATAAAAAAAAAATGTTGTGACATGACATGAGTCCACGGCCAAGGTAAGTAGACGGGAGCACTCACACTGTAGCTATCGTCGTCGGACGGAAACACCAAGCAGCCACGGGCAAACAGGAACCAAGAATGCAGAAGCAGATCTCACGGTCGGAGACAGAAGGCTGGTGAGTTTACAGGGAATCAGACGAGACAGGTAGGTCAGAGGCAGGTGAATGCAGAACTGTTACAGGAGCAGTGGGCTGCTGCGAAGCAACTTGGGGTTCAGTGTCTGACAGAAGGAGCCGGGGATCGAACCACCAACCTTGTCCTTAAAAGACAAGTCACTCAACTCCCCCCCCCCGAGCCACAGCCGCCTGGAAATTCTGTTCAAAATCATCCACCACTTCAGCTCATGACAATCTGAGCTAAACTACAGGAGCTGTGTAGTGTCCTATTAGCAATGAGCTACTAATAAATCAAATGACATTAAAAAAGACGATGCTATGTCTGCACTCTCAGTAACTGTCTAGTTTACATATGCCTGGACTGATTAGATCTTTTTGTGATGAGAGAAAAGACAACATGGGGATTTCTGCTTGTCCTTGGTCCAATTCCTTTAAGCTGCTATACCACTATAGGTCATCCAAATGGAGAATGGAGTCCACCAATGGACACTGATTCCATGTCAAGCCTCACATCTTCTATCAGGGACAGAACTGCAGCTACATATATTTTTTTTTTACTCTGATAATATGTGTGTCAACTGCTTTCCTTTTCTGTCCCAGCAACAATCTTAGTTTATGTCCACCACTAAGACTGTTTATCTGCACAAAAGCCTTGTGCTCGGATAGAATATGTGACTTGATTTTGGAGCAAATTGATGCATTTATTTGCCTATTTATGAGGGAAATGGAGGACTTTCTGCATTTTTAAATAAAATTAAATACATTGAGTTAAAAGTTATGAATAAGACACTTGGTAATGACAACTCAGGCTTTATTCTGCAAATTTAGAGCAACCAACATTTCCATGAGTGGCAAGAAGGAAAAAAAAATCATAAATTAAAACAGAGAAAAAGAAATAGGTGAATCTGAGGTGTGCAGCTCAGGAGTCCCGAAGGCCTTGGTTCTTGGTTTCCTTATTCTCCCAGAGACTGCCTGGTCAAATGGAGCGAATAACAAATTGGATTACTCTTATCAGCGGGTAGTCAATCTGTTGGCCCTGTGTTTGAACCTGGCTCTTTATGGGCAGTAATGATGATTAAACAGTGAAAGGGCTTTTCTTGGTCTCAGCACAATTTACAGATGAGCTGCAGCAGGAGGGCTGGTGATGTGGGACAAACAGTGAGAAGGAGAAACACACACTGCAGTCTCTACAGTCTCTCCTGCTCTACTGAGTGTCTCATGGGTCTCAAGAGCTACTGTACTGTTTTCACTGTTAAATGTGCTTAAAGCCTTGAACAAATAGCAAAACAATACATGGTACTACACACCAGAGGAGGCTGGGCTATTTCTCTCTTCCAAATCCATTATTGAAATTCTGATTGAAATGCTTTAACAGCAACACCTACAGGGCAGGCAAGACTGGACAGGGCAGTCTGTGTGAAGTGGTGGTGGCGGTCAGAGGAGGACGGGTTCTTGCTGTCCTCCTAAGGGCGGGACCTCTTATATCAATTTGATGTAGGCCTACTTCATTATATTTCATGCTAATCTTTTATTGGTCAATGCAAGTGTGGTATGCAATTGTGACAAATTGGCAGTAGAGCGATAGATTAATACCTAATACAGTAGCATATTAGAAAATAAATCAAAATGGGCAAATTGCAAACTACTTTCAAACACATAACAAAAAAATTTAAATCATTTTAGGCATCTTCAACAAAGTCCAAATTTCTTTTTTTTTAGAATTTCCCTTTTTTTATTGAGCAGTTAACTAGCTACTTGCATCAGCCACCACACCAGTTGGCCTGTTGTAGCAGCCCCGAAGAACTGTTAAACTAACGGCAAGCTGATCTCATGGGAAGGCATATAAATAGCACAATAATTAAAAGACATTTGGCGCGTCTTAGTAACAAATTTTAAGCTTTTCGCATTTACACAATGTTGTGAAAAAGCTTTTTAGCACGTCATGTAATGATACTAATAACGGTTCACAGTAAAAAATACACAGTGAAAATTAACTTATGACAGTATATTGACATCACACCAGCAACATTACTACAGTTTCCTGTATAAAAGTAAGGAACTTAAGGGAGATTAAGCTCTTTTCACATGGGTAGCAACTGATAGGTGGCGCGACAAGCAGACGCAATCCTGTGAAACTGTCGTCCGATCGTGCTAGTCTAACGCACACACACCCGCCCGCTGCCAGAGTTGAATTAACTATAACTTTTTTTTTTTATGCGTCGCAACGTTCCGTGCAAATCAATGGATGAAAGACTGATAGTGTCTAGGATGACCAAATTTTCAAACCCTAAAACCGGGACCCTTGTGTGCACTAATATGCACACACCATATGGGCATTTTCATCAGGATGGAATGGGGGGGGGGATCAGAAATAATGCAATTATTATAGTATAGTAGTATTATATACTATTGAACAAAATGAAGAAAACAATTGCTGTTCACCAAAGAAATAAAGCTTCATTCCAGCACTGCATCACATCTCTGGTTTCTGTAGTCCCAGGACTGTGGAAGACATGATTACAGATGACGGACAGGGCACTCAAACTACTTGTGTGACCCGAGAGCAGTTTATTTGTTTTACTGAAAGTTTTTTTTGTGTGCACCTTCTAACATTTGAACTCTCATCGCCTTGGAGTTTATGTGAAAGTGTTTTTAATCGTGAGGGGAGTCTACTTGGGAGTCTTTGCTGCACTTTGAACTCTTTTCAACTGATATGCCAGCGGACTTCATGATGGTGGATTACCTACAGCTGTGAATGACTTCTTGCCCTTCGACCGCTGGCAGCCAGTGACAATTCTATGGACATTCCCTGGTTGCTCAACCTGATCTCATGGGAAGGCGAATAAATAGCACGACATTTTGAGGACATTCTGCGTGTCATGACACCATGGCGTATAAATGACACGCGAAAAGCCTAAAATGCGCTAATGTTGTGAAACGGCTTTTCGCGTGTCATTTATACGCCACATCGTTACAGTGAAACGGTCGCGGTTATGTTTAGGCAACAAAACCACTTAGGTTTTCGAAAAACATCATGGTTGGGCTAACAATAAGCATGTAAACTAAGTAAAATACATACGTAAACAACATAACACAAGTACGGAAAACACGTCACCAACTTAGCTTCTGGTTGAAAAGTCTGTGTTTGTTAAATGCTGCAGGTCAGTCCATAGGCCTAGTGACTTCTCTTGTGCTCACTGTGTGACGTTTTGAAAACATTAACCCACTATTAAGAAATGCGTGTTACCAATTGTAAAAAAAAAAAAAATGCAATTTGATGTTGCACGACACAAACACGCTAATATCACTGAACTTCACACATAAAGCCCTTTCATCTTTGCATCATAGATAATTGTGAGATTTGCTGTAAATATCAAAACAGGAGCATTTAAATTGTCCAAGTGCTGGAGGGGACAAAGCCAAATGTAGGTCAAAGAACAGATTAGCATTAAGCCTTTTTTCCATATGTATGCTGATGATTTAGAGGTGCAGAAATTCACTTAGAGTGCAAAGGGTAATCGTCCATGGGGGGCTGCACCAAGAAATTGGTTATATATTGAAGTGACACTGTTGGAAATTGAAAGCAGAAAGCAGAAAGTTCAAATAAATCAAGGGAGCGAGACAAGTGGAGCAATCTGCCCTGTGTGTGTGTGTGTGTGTGTGTGTGTTTGTGTATGGAAAGACTCTCACAGCAAGAAGGATGGAGGCTTAAATTGTCCATCAGTATTATGAAACGGTCTGCAGTGAGTGTCAAACCTGAAGCACCATTCAACCTGGACTATAATAGCAAACACAATTTGCAACAGCCTAATTGTCTAGATCACCGGCAGTTTTAATCTCATGCAATTATACCTGTCTATTTCTGGAGGAAGACATTCAATATATGTGATTGACAACATGCTGAAGAAAGAACTACCCTGGTGACACTCAAATCAGACTCTTCACATGGAAGTGTTAATTATAATGTACTTTATGATGACAAAGAGAGACATTAATATAATGTATTTTAAACTGTGGGAAACTCTGGTTCTGAAAAGTGAAGCCAATGCTGAAGTGCCTTGAAACCTGCATTCTTTCTAATAGCCAGCAGGGGGCGACTCCTCTGGTTGCAAAAAGAAGTCTGATTGTAGAGAAGTCAATGAGAAAATGAGCCTACTTCTCACTTGATTTATTACCTCAGTAAACATTGTAAACATGAGTTTATGGTCTCAATCGCTAGTTTCAAGTCTTCTTCAATACAGCATGATGTTCATTTAGTAAATTATGGTCCCATTTAGAGTCAAATAGACCATAAAGCAGGGGATGCTTTAGAGCTTGGCTACCTTGTGATTGACAGGTCGCTGCCACAGCGTTGTCCGGTCTGGGGGTACCCCTCTTGGTAAATGGTAAATGGACTTTACATTTATATTGTCATGTTCTGGCTGTGCCAGCCTCTTATTATTTGCTTTTGTGATTTTGGATTTGGTGTATTTTTGTATTATTCCGGTGTTTCCTGTTTTATTTTGGTAATTCACTCCTCCTGTGTCTTGTCTGGTTTGACTTCCCTCCTTTGCTTGTCTTCCCAGCCCCGTCTACCTTGTCCTCCGTGTTCCTTGTTTCCTCCTGTTCTGGTCCTAGTGTTCCTCCTGCCCGTGTTTCTAGTCTCTTCTGGTTTGTAGCTTCGTTTTGTTCTCAGTTTGGTTTTTTGGTGTGTTTTCATTTGTACTTTGTGGTTTCTTTGTATTTTGTTCCCCTCCTTGTTTTTGTGGTTTTGGATCCGTTTTTTCAGCTTAATTAAAGCTCGCTTTTATTTAAAAACTACCTGTCCTGCCAGTTACTCTGCATTTGGGTTCCATGTTAAATTCACCTCAAACGTGACATATATAGCGCCTTTCTGGTTTTCCGACCACTCAAAGCGCTTTACACCAAATGTTTGGGGTTAAGTATTTTGCTCAAGGACCCTTCAACATGTGGACTGGAGGAGCCGAACCATTGACCTTCCGATTGGTGGGCGACCTGTTCTACCGCTGAGCCACAGCCGCCCACACCCACCGCTCGTGTTCATTTTGGACGAAACAGGGACGGCGTGTCAATATTATGCTCGTTACATGCCTAGTGTTCTTTCAAAATAAACTTCCATTTTCACAGGAAGTTAGGGTTTATGCAACACAACCACTTAGGTAGGGTCAGGAAACGGTCGTGCTTGACGTTAACTTGACTGACTAGCGATTCACGTGACTAACGCCTTACATGACTCACAGGATAGACGATAACGAGTCCCGTGACTAACGACTGACGTGACAAAATAAGTCAACGTTACTTTTTGTTTCACACCGGACGCGAACAGCTGTCTCCTGGTTGAAAGTCTTGTGTTTGTTTGACCAATCCACCACCTATACCGCCAGCCCTTAGCGGACTCTCACGCTATTGATACTACGTCACTTTCTCCGACCGTCGAATAACACTGCGGGTGGGTTTACATTGGAGTTAGTCAAAAGCCCGGTTGGTCACATACTGTCAGTAAAGGTCAAACCAGTGCGTTGGTTTTGGGTGCCGAGGGGTGCTGCCCAATCGTCGCTGCCCAATCGTTGGTATTTGACAAGTTGAGAGTGACTCCGGGTTGGAGTATTAGAGACACTGCCTCTAAGCACTTGTACTGCAGTGAACAGGCTCTTAGCTTTCTGTTTGAGAAGGAAGCACTCACAGTTTTTGATGACATCTACTTATTGTCCCAATGGAGGTTCAATGCATATATTTGTCAGCCAATTTGGAGAAATGTGACTGCAAGATGAATACCACATAAAGTACACACTACTTATTGTATAGACACTGAATATCGGCATTGGATGCAGAATCATCCTATAACGTAATTCCTCGGGAGACTGGACTGCTACTTAACATATAGAAGGTACCCACATGTTCAACTTTAGGCGGTGGTTATAATGCCACCAACAGAAGGATCGTCCCTGCATTTGAAAATATGACTTGGAACATTGTTTTTTTCTATTCAAACTGTGCATTTACATGTCCAGGGGTGGGCAGCTTTAGTAATACAGACACAGAGAAAGAAAGGACAAAAGAAAGGAAGAATTTTCCAACAATGACACCCGCCTTGTCAACACTGAAGGTATACTAGAAGGAAACATCAAAGCATGCCCGCAGATTCTTCGGGTAAGAGTCGGACTAGGACCAAGCAAATCTTCCATATCCACAACTTTCTATAGCTCTGATAATGCTGACTGTAGTGACAGGCCTTGAAACCAAAATATGAAACTCCAGAGACCCTCCCAGACACAGAAATCTACTCTCCTCTACAGTAAAATCAATATGTCAAGCCGGCCACAGGACACTTAGAGAACTTTGAGCGCTGCATGAAAGCAGAGAGCTTGGTAACCTTTACATACTCCCCTCATCAGACTGTCGCCTTGTCTGCGTGAAATTTTGTCTTTACTTAATGTCCTGACAGGTTGATACCCCTCCTTCCATCTGTCTCTCCGCTGTGTGTTACTTCTATTAGAGGTGGCAGGCACATTACCATTCAGTGTAGCAGTACGGGGAGATGAGGCCTGGGAGGGGGAGACACTTCAAAGCACCCATTCAGCGGCTCAGATCTGCAGACAGTTTAGTTGAGGCCACAGAGGAGCCTGGGGAACATATCAAAGGCAAATACAAAAAAATACACTTTAAAGGAATCACACATACAAGAGCGATGGGACAGACACCTTATACAGCAACGCAGTCATTGAGAAATACTGCAGAGACAAGAAGAACTGCAAAAGACATTATTGGTTTGCTGGGCGAGTGTTAAAGAAAATGATGCTAAATCAGGACATGAATGAATGAGACATTATTAATGTCACAAAGACAACCCATACACTCGCTAAAACTCACACACGCATTTGTATGACTGTGCTTGTGAGGGCCGAACTCTAACCTCACCGTGCTTCATGCCCAAAGTCTTGTGGTGCGCTCATACCAACTTGTATTCTTTCTCCTCATCTGTCTCATAGCAACTGTCGTAGCAACTAGAGTTCAGCCAGCGTAAATCCCAACACCGGAGGGGGTCACGGCGGGCCGATGGGTCTTAGCTGAGCTATGACAGCAGAAGATTGCTGATCCGGCGAGGGTGTCAGGGTGGTCCGGGATCAGACCGCTGGCGCTGGGATTTACGCTGGCTAAATTTGAGTTGCTACAGTTGCTAACTCCATCTCCGCAAAATATGACAGACAGCAGTGGCTCTGAAGATAGTGACACGGGGCACTAACTTTGATGAATTTACTGTTTCTCAGACCACAAATGAGACAAGAATTAACTAGCTAGCGCACCCTGCGGTCCACCAGCCTCAGATTACTCTGCCGGGAGGAGAGCAGTCGGCAGCTCCTAAGACAGACCTCCAGTTAGAGGAGGGACCGCACTAGTTAGCTAATTCTTTTCCTGTTGCTTTGATCTGAATCTGTGAGATAAACGCGTCCTGTTCATTTCAATATACCATGGAAATAAAAAAATTGCTGGGAAATATATGTAGCATTAGGAAATAATATAAATAAAAGCAGTCCTTTGAAAAACGTCCTTTTTAAATAAAAAAAACCCATTTATTTATTGAAGCATATTGCCTCATTGATTGATTTCAGGATTTATTTCATAGCCATATTTATCTATTTAAAACTGACTTAAATGGCATACTGTAGATGACAGCTTCTCGCAGGATTTTCAGGTATGTCGTCAATTAAGAAAAGCAGCAGAATTTGTTTCCATGAAAACGTGCCTCATTAAACCTCAAAACCTCATTAATTCAGGAAAACAAAACAAAGAAACAAAAACCAGCAGATTTTTATTTTTTTTTTTCATGAAAACCTTTCTCAGAATTCTGAGTTAATAATCTTGTTAATTCAGGAAAAAAAACAACAGCATATTTTTGGTTTCCCATGAAAACTTTTCTCAAAATTCAAAGATAATAATCTCTTTATTTCCGAAAAACAGGGCTATTTCTTTTCAAGTGAATGCGCTTGTTAATAATGCATTAATTGAAGTGCAACGGAAATCATCGTGAAAACTGAAGCATCTGACGATCAAACATTAGGATACTTAACAGTCCAGAATAGACAGATGGAACGGTACACTATTGGTTTTCTGTAACAGCTCATACAGAAGTCCTTTTTTGTTCTAATACTTAAATACCAACTGAATACTTTTTACGTTTAACTACCACCCTTGTCTGTCAGTAGCAAAGGAGAAGGTACCCTTGCTTCTGACAACTTTGACATGACAGACAGCTATTTATTTATCCACGTTAGTTCACTATATATGCTTCCTTTGCAATGTTGTCTTTCTTTTGCCTGCATGTTCACAAAGTTTTCAACAGCAAATGTTATTTTATATAAATGAGCTGGGAGTGTCAGTGTTCCAGGGAAATAAGAACCATGGTAATGGGATATTTAATGCCTTAGCTCTGTCAAAAAATATACTGACAGTGTAAAACAACAAAAACAATGTCATGGATTTTGTCACTCTTGCTGTTTACTCTGTACATGTTTATGTCATTGGTAGCAGTCAAAGTCAAAGTCACATTTTTTTACAAATTGAACTGTAGGTTGGTTTTAGAATGACTGAACATTGTGGGTACCTACTCCAAATTATTCAATTACTCCTACATGTATTTCTACGGTCCACTCAGAAAGACAAATTAGAAACTGCCCTTACTATAATGAAGTCCTTGAGACACTGCAGGCCTTTCAGAAGAGATTATGCGTCGGCTCAGACAGCCACTTATTATTAAACTTTTTTTCTAATATTGCCTTCAAATTGGCCCCTAACTTGTCTAAAATGTTTAACCACTCTCTGGTAATTGCAAGATGCCACCTACGTTGCATCAAGCATGCATTACACTAATTAAAAACATAGAATTATAAATCAGGTAATGTCCAGCAGTTTGTGTGTTGTTTCATTAATAAATTGTGTGTGTTGAATAAGGAGTCATAACTACAATTCAGTTGACATAAGACACCCATTCCTATGTCAACCGACACCCAGCCAGGTGCTGTAAGTAAGTAAAGACAAACATATTTCTCAATATGTGGGATGTTAATTAAATAATTCAAAATTTAAGAAAATGTCTGACATAAATTGTCCATGTTAAAAATCAGGGAAATATTTTGGTCAAGCACTCTTTAGCACTTAAAGGGCCAGTGCATATTCTAACATTTCAGTGGCTCTATTAACAGAAATTGGATATAACATTCATAACTATGTTGTCATTAGTGTATAATCACCCGAAACTAAGCATAGTTGTGTTTTCGTCAGCTTAGAATGAGCCCTTCGTATCTACATAGGCTCCCTATGCGAAGAGGACCCGCTCCGGGTCCTCTTCGCGGAGTCCGCCATGTTGCACCGCCATGTTTCTACAGTAGACCAGAACGGACAAACCAAACACTGGTTCTAGAGAGAGCCTTTTGCATTTTTGAATTACCTGAAAGTCACCGTAGTGCTGTTACGAGCAAAATCGTGGTACCGATAGCCGCTGTCTGACTTCCGTTGCTCTTTAAGTAGTGTTATTATTAGGGGTGTAACGATTTTTTTACAACGATACGATACAATACGATACGATTTCCATGGTTCCAATACGATTCAAGGACAGTATTTGGCTCATCTTGAGCGATACGATCCGATTCAATGATTTGAAATCGATACAGTGACTTTTTTTGCCAAAAATTCAGTCAGTGTGACTGTGAAATAAATAGCCGATACTGGACAGTGCAGGTCAGGATTCCTCAAAGTTTGTCTTGTACGGGAATCAGGGATACATTAATTATGGATATAAACAAGTAAACAACGATTAATGGAAAATACATACAGCTTTGAAAATAATAAAAGGTGCAACTGCAGGACGGAGGAGCTGGAAAGCTGGTGAATGTCTGGAGAATGAACCGAGGTAACGTTTAACATTTCTTTACTTATAAAAGTGCTAAAAAACATGTTCATACAACGTTTGTCGTCTTTAATTACACGGTGCAAATCCTTAATATTGACACAATCAACTTTTGCGTTTCAAATCGATTTTATATCGATATACGTCTCCCGTGAAGGACAACTTGCAGAGTACCTATCGATGCAGTTGGAACGTAGGAATGTAAATCGATACATCAATGTAGTAAATTAATCTTTACACCCCTAGTTATTATGGTAAGGATGGCCTCTATAGGTGAGGCAAATGGCATTACCATTGTTTTGCACTCTGCGGTTAACGCTACCGCAGTCTTGGAAAGGGAGGAGTGAGCGGAGGGGTATTCAGTTTGCAACCACACCGCTAGATGCCACCAAGTCTTGCCCACTGTCCCTTTAATCTCTCATCAAAGTGACTCATAACCACTTCATCCTGAGACCAGAAAAAACAATGGATTCCTTAAGCAAAATATGGCATAGAGATGCACTGCACAGTCAAGCTTTCCACTTTGCAGTGATCAGTATGATTGAAGTTGATGAATTGGATAAAGCCTGTATTTTCCCATACTCAAGAGTATTGCAGTGGTGACAGCAACACCAGAAGCCTGCTGCTCTGTTATGTTTTTTTTACATGTTCCTGTTTCCACCAGTTACTATGGTTATCTGAAATTCTTGTCAGTTACAATGTTTGTAGATTTCAAGTTTTAACAGTCCTGAAGCAATATCCACTTTTCACTGTTAAATTGTGTGTCCCAGACAGTTGTTTGTTTATATACGTGATTTTGGCTGCAGAGCACATTCTGTAACTTGCTACCAAGTGGAACATTGTCTGAAGAAACAAAGTCTCTGTAAGGGGAACGGCCATATGGGATGAACAACAACTTTCAATTATGGTGTTCATAAGTATCACTGGTGTTGCTGGACATTTGTAATAGAATGACCAAAACAAAATAACAAATAACTTTTTGTAAGATATCATACCAACATTTGTATGAGGTTATAATGATAGGAAATACCGGAGCTATACAGCACCCTAGGGGGAAATCAAGCCATCAAACTCACCTACTGTCATTTTCTCTTGTTTCTCAGCTGCACTCACTGTCATCATATCACATCACTGTGAGCTGGCATTATCTACCACTAACTTCCTGCTAACAGACTCCACCGATCGAGGAAAAGAGTATCCTCAAAACCATAAAGACAGGGGAGAGGAGAGGTAAAGAGTGGCAGAGTTCTCTCTTATCCGACTGAACAGGGCACGACCAGGCCTTGATAAGGCCCCATAAGCATCATGTTTTATTCCCACACAACGCTACCTCACTAGCAGCCATACTGGAGGCGCCCCCTGGTATAAACCCTCCAGGTTTGCTGTCTGTCACTGGGTTTGTAGTATTTTTTGTAAAAACAACAATAATTTAGCAGTATGTGCAACATAAGCAGAACATAAACTGAAGATAAAACTAGAGTTTGGGGCAAAACAATTGGGCTTCAAGGTTAAATGATAATTTAAGGCCATTTTCATTCCAGTTTATACCGTACTTCACTGGTTCATATTCACAAACAAATATAGTTAAGGCATCACAAACTGACTCAGACAGTGATCGGTGGTGTTCAGGGTCAATGGGGGTTTGGGGCTCTTTAGCCTTTGCCTGTTTTCTCTGGTTGGCAATCTAGTCTTGACTAGAAAGTGCCATGCTAATTAAACAAAAAACAGAAGCCCTGAAAGGCAAGCAAGATTTGTTTTTTTCAAGTGATCCATTGTCTAAATGTGATCTAAATTTTTTAGGATAATATGTATTAGTTCCTTTTTTAAAAATCTGTGAAACAGGTAGAAAAAAAATAGGCAGATTACTTTTTTTTTTGCCTCTGTGTGAAAACAGGTGAAAAAAATGACTGAAGTTCCTTTTTTTTCTTTGCCTCTAGGTGTTTGTTGTGTTTGTTGTTAGGGTTAGGGTTAGGGTTAGGGTTAGGTCTGATGTTTGCTTGACATCTGTGCTGAAGAGAACACACAGATTATATGCTAAATAAAGTCCCTCAAATTGGTGACATTGATGAAGTCATTCGAGATATACTGGAGGAGAAGGGATTTGTCAGCACAGTAGATCAGTGCCGAGTCAAAAAGAAAACACTTTGGCCCTGCTCCTTCGTACACCACCCTCAGCAGTTCATTTTTTTTTTTAAATTTAGTCTGCTTTAATTTGTGCACTGTGAAACTGAACCAGACTAAATAGAAAATGAGCCAAAAGTATCATTTTCACTCTGATTCGCAGGCCACTAGCCAAACAGACTATGGCTTGTGAAGGCGCCCCTAAACTCAACTGAGGACCAACTTTATCTTTGAGGATATTCCCTATTTCCTTTCCTTCTGAGGACTTGTGGTGCACATTAAATATAGGATTGAGAACAAACACACACACACACATGATGGAAAGAGAAGGAAACAGTGAGGCAGTGTGAGAACCAAACAACCTGGTTAGAATTCTTCTCTTCAGAGGCCAGTTTACTTGATAAAAAATATAAAAAAAACAAGTGGAAATGTAAAAGTAAACAACGAAAATCAGCATGGACACGTACACATCAAAACACACCTTTCACACTCTCTCACTTCCTATTAGTGACATATGAATGAGGAGCACTTTCCACAGCAGACTTGTTATTCGTGGCTTTCCTCAGTGGGTGTTTCTCGGCTGGAGAATAGTGTGGTCGTGCTCTCTTTTGTACTCGTCTAATTCCGCAAAGTAAATATCACATTGTTTTGGTAGTGGATTAGAAAGGAGCCCGAGAGGAACTGAGGAAACGTTATCCCTGGAGTCCCCGCTCTCACAAAATTGCCTCTCCCTCATGAAATAGCGTACTCATAGCGGTCTGGCACTCATATCAAACCAGAAGGCTGTGTCACAGAGAACAGGACACACAATAGCAATCATCAAAGCGCTGTTTGTGTTACCTTATGGGACCTCGTGGTATATTTTCTTTTAATTATGTTTTTGTGGGTATGAACGCAGGTAATGGAATTCGTATGGATGTTAGCATAGCTTTTCAAAGGGTATTTTATGTGAGTGAATAGTGTCTGTCTTATTAGCTCCAATGGAGGGGAAAAAAAACATTATTTATTCTTCGTCACATGAACATTTGCAAACTATTTCACATCAGTTGCTCCAGAAATGTGTTTCTCAGTTGGGACATTTCTGAGTTTCAGGATTTTTATAACATCACTTTTGAGAAGAATATATATATTGTGATGTTTGTTTTGACTTTTGGTCAAAATTGTAATGATTTATCTATCAATGATTGTAATATTTTTTTTTTCCTGCAATGGTTCAGTATTTGTTTGGGCTGGCGCTAAAATGGTTGAGCACACTATTACTGAGTTTCAAAATCAAGGGCTTGCAAAAAACCTGCAAAAGATAACTTTGAATATGTGATGTACACACACGGCCACAAATAGTGGTGTCTGCCTGAAGTGAAACAAAAAAGAAAAATCTCTCCCTCTTTCAAATGCTGATTCTGATTTCAGCATTATGTAAAGATGATATAGGATCAAATCCTAATATACAAACCAAGCAAAAGCAATACCAAATATTTTCGTATGACTCCACTTGTGCTACATTCCTGAAGACCTCCCTTAATTTTTCTCTCATACATCTACCAAGGTGACTCGTTTTGTTTCCGGTTCACAAACGCTACTTCTTCTTGTACTCTGTTTACTAGCAAATTACAGCCATGCGTAAACCTATACCGCCAACTTCTGACAAAACTATGCAGCCGAGTTAATTTGCTCCAAACCAGTTGATGGAAAAGTGCCTAATTCACATTTCTTTCTAGAAACATTTCAAAAGTTAACTTAAAACTCACTTGACAATTGCATAGAAACACAGCTATAGACAATGAAAGCTCTTGATAAAAGGAGCTGATTTTAGGTCAGACTGTAGATGGGATAAATACAATGTCAGGAGCTCACACAGAGCACAACTCTCCACTTTAAAAGGATATTTTGGATTTTTTTTTTTTAAATGGGGTTGTATGGGGTAGGCTACTATACATCTTTATTACACGGCTGTGTTGAATACTCAATTCTGATTGGTCAATCACAGCGCTCTGCGGTCTGCTATATCTTTATAGCAGACCGTTGCTATGGGCGCAGTTCTGATGTCGGACTCTGGTGGACATTTTTTGTGTCAAATTATTGATTTCTTAAGTAAGTAGCCGTGTAATAAGCGGGATAATGAACAGCTAGCAGGTCATTGTTGTGAAAGAATACCCTTCAGGGCGATAAGAGACCTCTCTGCGCAGCATCGCCCTGTCGGGAGTTCTTTCACAACAATGACCCGCTCGCTGTACATTATCCCTTACATGCTCTCTTAAAAGCCGCCAGACTCCATTGACAAAAACTCTAATTTGACCTTGCAGAACACGGGAGTTGCTGGTGTAGCCCTGCCTCAATCGGTTAGTGTGTTTGTGTTGTTGTGTGACTTTGGTGAATCCAATCTAACCCTTCCTAAAACACTCTTCTGGTAGGGGGACAGTGAATGTGGATGTCTTCCCCTACAGCTAACCTGCTGCAGGAGTTGCTAGCTCCCCATGTCTCAGCCAAAAGTTTGCCTTCTCAGCCTCTTCAGATACCCCTGCTGGCTTTGTGCAGTCAACTCAACGGCAATGCAGGTTTACTTAGTTTTTAGGTTTACTTGTTACTTAGGCTGAGGAAAGATTGTGGTTTGGGATAAAATAAGTAAGTCATGCAACAAACGTAAGGTAAAATAAGTCAGTGTTGACTTGGTTTCACACTGGACACACACAGCGGTCTCCTGGTGAAAGTCCTGTGTTGTTTTGACCCAACAGTCCACCCTAACTTCCTCCCTAAGCTGACTTTTTTCCCTCTCTATACTACTTTAGTTTCACTGACCATCTAAAACTAGCCCAACTAGGAATAACTTAATCGTAAGTGTGATTTCTGCACAGTGCAAATCTCATTGCAGGGTGTAAAAACAATTTCAGCCTGTAGGGGCCACTGTGGAGCTTAAGACAAGGAATTTCACAGCAAATTCATCAAATGAGTCCGTAATTTGGGAACTTTTCACACAGACACAGTGCATTAATAAGAAGCGCTGTAGTCAGTCACCTTTGGTCAATCACTGTTTTACAGAATCATTCCTCTGTTCCATTCCTCACTGCTGCTCCATACAACGAAGGTATTAGCTCTACATTAATTTACTCTAATGAAAAGGGGCCAACGAGTGGACATAATACAGTACAATTACTGCTCATTTACATTTCTAATTATCTTTAAAA
The DNA here is from genome assembly GCF_015220745.1 of Sebastes umbrosus. Lineage (NCBI taxonomy): Eukaryota > Metazoa > Chordata > Actinopteri > Perciformes > Sebastidae > Sebastes > Sebastes umbrosus. The sequence continues at coordinate 28,382,425 of NC_051277.1, forward strand.
GGTACTTAACTTAATGGCCAACGTGTGGAGTTGAGACTTCCACAATGAAGTTGAATTATATCATGAATTACTAATTTGAATGGTCAAATTACTGTCAGGTGCACACAGAGTGGTAGCAGCAGGCTAGACTGGGAACACTGGGAACCACTTCCCAGTTGGCCCCAACGATCCCCTACCATCAGGTATCTGGAAAACATGGCAACAGATTGGCAGTAAAGGGCAGGGGTCGTCACAAAGGTCCAACCAACAATGAATGTATACTAACAGGTATTGTGTGTGTATGAAAGCCTGATATCTCTTCCTCCTCTGTGCCATACAGCTCCATTGTTGTTTAATACACATCACTGTTGCACTGGGTGACATGTTCCTTCATTACCTTGAACACACACACCGTAGTTTATTTGGACTCAATCCAACACACACCGTCCTGCTGCACCAAATACTCATAGAGCACCAAATGTGGATTAATCCACCACTGAAAATAGTCCCCAACAAATGCACCATTTGTTCCTGTTTGTTTGATAAAAACGACAGTGACCAGCTTCATTAGAAAATCACTGAGATAATTTTTTTTTTAATGAAACTATATATTTGTGAGCTGTTTATGTCTATTTATTTTTTCTATGTTTATTATATTATTATATGATTTATATCCTCAGTGCGAACCAATGGGCTTGGAGCTGAGAGCCACATAGAGGGTAGGGAAGTCTGAAAGTATTGAGAGACAAATAAAATCTGGGTAAAGTAAAATCAGAGTTTTTATTTCCAAACACATTATACATATACGTGAACATGTCTGTGAAATATAGTACTGAATTGTAGAGTTAGACCGTAGTTAGATAAACTGTTTTTCTCCATTTTTGTGTTCAGGATTTTATTTGGTTGGGTATGAAATCATGGCTCGATGACAAACTGGAGCCATCCTTAGCATAACCCCTCCCCTAACACTATATACACACCATAGCACATAGCATCAGTGGTTCTCCCATTCAATCACGAGTTACATTACTTACCACAGCCTACAGTTTGCTAGTAGTGGTGTACTGGTCATCTGGCATACTTGGACAAATCCCAGCGGACCGTCAATGAATCCATAAAGTTTTTTACCAGCCACCCAGCCCCGTCCGTCTCTCGCTCAGACTGCGCATGAGAACGTGCATGTTCCAGGCCTGGGCTCACTGGCCAATCACAACCAAGTTAGTTGAACTTGTGCTTATGTCATAGGCTCCGCCAGTCTATTCCATGGGCACTGTTGCGGCTGTATATGTACAAAATGATTCATTTCACAACCAGAATTTGATCAATTCGGTCTGATAACATTTGGAAAGTCTAGAAGAGATGCACGGTTGCATTATTATATCCCCATTCAAGTTAGCATAGGGCTAAACCGGAAATTAGCCGGCACAACAACATTGGTTTGGGGCTTTTCATGGGATTTGTTGACAGTCAGAAAAAAAATATGGAATCATCATAATTTTCCTTTAATTAAGAAGATGACATCACCTGGTCTGTTTGCACAGCACAAGCTTTTTAAGAGCTGCTTACAAATACTTTAACGCCCGATTCCTACAGACAGACGGAGCTCTAATCAGATTCTCCCAATGAAGTCATCATCATACAGCTGATAAAGCCTCTCTTCATGTCTCTCTACTACTGAACAGGATTTTAATACAAGAAGCCACTCCAGAATTATATTGATCACAATGGAAGTGTCCTCAGAATGCATGCAGAAGAGGGACACTCCAGGATATTGTCTTTTCATTTGCTGCTTTCTACCTTTAAGTTTCATTTGTTCAACCACTTCACAGAACATCTGTGAGGATGGCTTCTTTTTGTTCCCCGTTTCTTTTTTTCTGTCTCCAGTCAATTTGATTCATTACAACTGGCCCACTTCTCTGTACACACTCACTCACACATACATTATATGATGATAATCTAACCATTTTGCAGGGGAATCCTAGAGACGTGGAAACAATAAAACTGAAGTGTTGCGTGTAATACAGCAATTCAGAGCTGCCACAGCTCCCATGCTTGTGCATACAAACATGCATATAGTTGAGTCTGTCTCTAATCCTCATATATGTATTTGTGTCTGTCGCCTTATTTCCTTTATTCGAAAGCAGAAGAAAAGGAAAGATAACACCTCCCTCATCACATTGTTCTAAATGTTGTGAAACATATGCAATGTTAAATCCTGCTTTCATGCTTAATTCAGTCAAGAATCGTTGACGACACTGAATTCTCGAAACGCATTTTGATCGTTTTACCTCCATCAACCGCCGATATCTCGTTACGTGTGATGTGCAATTAAACTGAACAAAGTCATGGATCTGTTGCACTGAAATCCTCCGGGGAACGGCTCGTTTAAAGACGATACTTAACTAATTAAAGATATAAATGTCATTGCCTTTGCGGAGTGTGTGATCTTATTGAAATGCAGCGGCATCGGGGGAAAACACAGAGAAGCTCGAAACGTTCAGGATCAATTAAGCTCATGGAAATGGGAACTGTGATAGTGAATGAGGTCAGGGACTAAACGGATCAAAAACATACAGTACAGTGTGTTCTAAGACAAGGCGCTTCTCATTTAGAGTAGGAAATGGATTCCACTAAATGGTGCCTGATTGCAGGACCTCTCGGCGGCTGTGGCCTCGGATCGTGGCTCGCGGATCGTCCTCCAATCGGAATATCGGCGGTTCGATCTCCAGCTCCTTAAGCAAGATACTGAGCCCCAAATTGCCCCTGAAGGCTGAGCCATCGGTGTGTGAATGAGTATTTAGAGTGGGGACAGCATGCCAGAAAACATATAATTTGACACCAAGTTCACTCAAGTAGATGAATTTCTATGAGAGAAACCATTATCAGCATATGAATTTGGCGGCCATCTTGAAAAATGGCCACCATATTGCAGTTAAAAATTATTAAAACTATCAAAATTAGATCCAGCATGGTAGAAAACATAATTTGACACCAAGATCCCTCAAATCGATCAAGTAGATGAATTCCTATGAGAGAAATCATTGTCAGCGGGAGAATTTGGCGGCCATCTTGAAAAATGGCCGCCATATTGGATTTTCAAATGGGCCGATCGTTTATATTTGCTTAGTGACCCCTCGGCAATCATCATGCCAAATTTGGTGCTTGTATCACTATTTGCACGATTTCACTGAAAAATGGATGTTATCCGCTCCACTACTTGGCTTGGGAACCGGAGGGTGGCCGGTTCAAGTCCACCACGGACCAAGAACAGAGTGTGAACTGGTCGCTGGAGAGGTGCCTGTTCTCCTCATGGGCACTGATGAGGTACTCTTGAGCAAGACACTGGACCCCTAACTACTTGGGGGGGCGCCTTGGCAGCCCCATCACTCTGACATTTCTCCAACTTCTTGTCTATGGGTCCAGCGTGAGCATGTATTTCAGGCCTGGGTGTGTAACGGCGTGTCTGACAGGGTACATCAGGAGCGCTTGGCGTCCGCAGAATCTGTTGTTTTTTTATTTCGGCGTCCGTGTAAACAGGTTAGAGAGGTCACACTGCCCACGTGAAATGGTGAACTGATGTAATAAAGCAGCATCTTTGCAAGACCTGCCTCACTTCTTGTTTTTATTTCTGGCAGTGTAAAAGCAACATCAGCATCTTATACCGCTGCCCACTTTTCCATACCGTACCTCCGCTGCACCAGAAACACCAGAGAATAAAAGAATAAAAGGGCAAGAGACAAAAACACCACACAAGTGTGTGTGTTTGAGTGTCGACACAGGTTACAAATTCATTCTTTGAAATAACATTCATAGTAAATGTCATATTAGGTGGGAAGCAGCAGGGAAATGTTGTGATATAACAGTCTTAGTCTAATCATGTTATCTTATTATTCACACAGCAGCATCTGATGAAAACACACACTTATTTGCATTTTGAAGACTTTTGAAAAACTCTGTCTTGTAACCGTTTGTGTGTGTGTGTGTGTGTGTGTGTGTGTGTTCACGGAGGAGGTTTGTGCACCAGGAGGCCCACACAGTGCAGAGGAGTGGACAGCCTGGGGTTCAGTAGGATCTTATTACCATTCACATGGATTATCCACCATCAAACAGTCATCTATAAGGGCTCTATTTAGCATGCAGATATACAGCATGAGTGGAAGATTGACACTTGAATAACTACATCAACATGTTCTGCAGATGAATGACGTGTGTGTATATGAAACCTCTGATGGAATATTTAGCTTTAGACCTTCTACTACTTTTATTTCCCTCTCTGTAGTGTGGAGACGCAGTCTGTTTGGGCGTCAGTGAATGGATAACTTTCCTTGAGGGCTCCCATCAGCCACTCTGAAAAAGCTTCTCGCACTCAACCTCCTACCCACACACACACACACACACACACACACACACACACGCCCGTAGCGTTTGCTTAATGCTAATTTGGCCGGTGGCAACCTTGCTGATTGGGTCATTAGTTGCTCCCTAACGTCCTGTCAGAGGTTTCATTTCCTGTGCCCTCTGTGGGTTAATGAGGTGTGCGATGGTGGGAGCTGAGGGTGGGCTGTTGGGAGAGTTTATTCTGCCAGTGTTTTCTCTTCTGCTCGGCTTCATTTGCATGGCAGGAGGCAGCGAGCTCCTGAACGGCGGGGAGTCTCCCCTAACAGCGCCCAGAGAATGAAAGCTAGCAGAGAATAGATGATTTGGGCCAATTAGGGCGTCCGAACGGCTACGAGACAGCGGTGGTTAAGAAGTCATTATGGGAGAAGAAGGTGTTCATTTACACAAACGGGAGTACACAAAGACATAGCCAGCCAAAACCGAGGAATAAAAATTCTATCCCCCAAGACACACTGTGACATACACTTATCTTATTCCCACGTCTGACTGCCAAGGCACAGAGCACAGGTTGAATTAAAGGAACATTTCGCTTTCTCTCTGACACTGAGATCAGAACATTAATATCAATGTCATGTTTGTGATCAAAGTAGCACTATGGAACTAAAGTCCTAAATTAAATTGCATTAGCCACTAATAACAATGCATTTAAGGTATTTATTTGGATTTTAAGGGGAGAAATAATTGATTGATGTGTAAGAGGTAAACACGCCATACAATTGATCAAATAACATGACAGCCCTCACTTAATTTGTACCTTAAAAGTGCCTTTGTTCACCTCTTATTTTATGGGACTGTGCCAAAGCATATATTAGAGGTCATATTATCTTGTTTGCAAGTGCTAAAAAAAAGAGAAGGGAAGCAACACAACGCGAATTAGAAGACAAAGTAAGGCAGCTTGAACAACAGCATAAAGGATCGTCATCCCCCAGCATACTTAATACTGTTAAACAAACACGTAGAGATCAAAACACCCTAATTACAGAAAAGATCGAGGGCAATTTAAGGTTTACAAATACAGAAGTTAGTGTTTAATAATACAACACTCACGAAACCGGATGAAATTCTACAGTCCTTTGCTGAATTTTATAAATCCCTATACAAAAACACGGACACCTGCACAGACGACAAAGAACTGACGCAATTTTTAAGGGACATTAAATTAAGAGAGTTATCTGAGCCTATGGCAAAAGAGCTAGATGAACCAACCAATGAATGGGAAATACAGCAGGTAATCTCTACATTGAAAAACAATAAAAGCCCTGGGCCAGACGGGTACGACTCCAAAAAGACACATTTATTAAAAGGTGGAGCCCTGCCATGATTAAACTAATACAGTGATCGGTGATCTGAATATTCTTATATATCCTGGATCATACTTGTATCTTTGTCTTCCTGACCCAGGTCATCCCTCTAAGCACATACACACATCCATACAACACACACCCCCTCCCTGACCTCCAACCCCTTACCACATTTATTTTTATTTAAATGTATTTATTCATTTATTTTACTTTATTTTATTTGAATTATTTGGATTGTTTAAGTCTGTGTCCTCCTTTTCTCTTTGAATCCAATTGAAATTACATTTTAAGATTAAGTCTTGTTTTGTTTTTTTGTGTTTTCTCTCTCCCCCCTTGTTTTAAGTTGTACGATTTTGTGTAAAAACAAAGAGACAGCTATAAAATGAAAATACAGTGGTAAAGAATGTGATGATGATTGTATAAGTTGCTGAAACAGTGCCTTTGTTTTCAGATTAAGGAGGGGATTTGAGGGTGTATATCCCTAAAAGGTCTAGTGGGTGCAGATTTTTTTAAATCACACGACACTAAGAATTGTTGTGTTTTCGTTTAGAATGAGCCCTTCATGTCTACCGGTACATACTAGTTTCATAAGATGCCAACAACTTCACCCTAGCTTTAAAACTGAGCCCGCTACAACCTAAAAAAAAACACAAGTTGCATTAATGCGTTAAACAAATTAGTGGTGTTAAAACCAATTTGCGTTAAGACATTATTATTGCGTTAACTTTGACAGCCCTACTATGAAGTTGGACGATAACGTTCTGTAAACAGTGGCGCCAAGCACGCTCTAACTGTGTCGGAGTAAACTACTGAATTGAAGCCCGGTGACTGGGCATGCAGAAATGAGTAGGTGACTGGTAATGCAGAACTGTGACAGAAACTAGAGATTGAGACCATAAACTCATGTTTACAATGTTTACTGAGGTAATAAATCAAGTGAGAAGTAGGCTCATTTTCTCATAGACTTCTATACAATCAGACTCCTTTTTTGCAACCAGAAGAGTTGCCCCCTGCTGGCCATTAGACAGAATGCAAGTTTAAGGCACTTCTGCATTGGCTTCACTTTCTAGAACCTGGTCCTGACTCCAGCTCCACTTAACACACATCATATTGATATCCATTTCACTCTTAGAAAGAAAGCAAATAAGCATATTCCCTTAAACACAGAACTCGTCCTACAAAAAGAGTTCCACTGGTATAAAAACACGGGGGGTTGGGGATGGGGGGGGGGTTATTCACTTTCTATGGATAAAAGTTGCTTTGATATTCAATTTTCAGAGAATGGTGAGGGAAGTTGAAAACAGGATTCCATCTGCTCCTCGGCAACAGGGAGAAGCACAGCATCCACCTTTCCTGAGGATTAGACCTCTTTCATCATTTACACACTGTGCTGCTGACTGTAATGGGCTGTAATTATGTGTGATTATGCTTAAACCTTCCTGAATGTTAAGATTTAGCGTAACGTTGTTATTGCTTTTGGTCGTATCACTTTGACACTTTTTTGTTGTGGGGTGTTTTTTTTTGCTATAAATACTGTGCTATATATACTGTTTATCCAGATAGTCAAATCCTCCCGACACAATATGCAAAGAAGCCCCATTTAGTGACTTCCATATCTGTAATAGAATGTGAATAGCAGTTGCAGCCTTCACAATGGGGCATGTGACAACACGTATGCACGCGGCCTCTTTGGATAATTGCTATCATTTCAATATTAATGTGGCTCCCTTGTCTGCGGTAGTGGGCCATGCTAGAGCCTTTGCATGCAGATGGCATCAGACTGAAAATAAAGATCAAAGACGAGAGAAATCCCATTTGTTCCACTCCCTGTGTAATGCCAAGGCTTTAGGAGAATCTGCCTGCTCGATTTCTGGGCTCAGAAAGAGGAGCTGAATGTGAGATGTGGCTGGCACAGATGGCAGCAGCTGATATCCAGCCAGTAAGATTGAGAACACACTCTACGGCTGCTGCTGTTACTACTGCCGGCCTGGCTGCCCTCCCTGGGTTTCTCTGGGAGTGTCAGAGGCGCTACTTTTAGCTGGTGGCGTCCCAGTCCACGGCAACACACATGTTGAGTTCGGGCTATCTGAAATGATTGCATCCACGATTAGAATAATGATTGGAATAATAAAGAAAGATTATTTACGATTATTTATTTTAAAAAATGATTAATGAAATCAAACTGTTGGAGTTATGAGAAACACGGCAATCCATTCACATACTTTTGCCCAATACAAGAAATCTGCTGGTATATGTAGTCTCTAATATGATCAAAGCAAAAATCAAGCAATGTGTGTGTGTGTCCGCGTGCATGCAATCTATCTAATGTTTATTAAACATCAAATGGTTTTAATTTGGAATCATTTTATACAGGCCTTTGGGCTAAAATAAAACCAAAATAATTAATTGATTGATTAAAAAAACTCATAACTCAAATAAAAAAATAAATTAAAAAAATACAAAAAAAACAAAATGCGTTCTTCCTACTTTCCACTGGCCCACTGAGTTCAGTTCATTTTAGTACGATATCAAAGTCAGATATCTGTGAATCCTCAGCCCGTTCTCATTGCCAGGGCGTCAAACACAGAGGTTTTGTCACGGTCGTCAGCGTGTGATACCGCCACACAAGACACCCATTAGCGTCTGTATGAGAAGCACCAGGCTTTCAACTAACTCCAATATAAACCCATCCGCTTCAGTATTAGGCGGTCAGAGCAACGTACTGTCTACTATAAAGCGGCATAACTGGCTAGAATGTGTAATGTTCGATTCACAGGAAGGAGGTGTTGCTCATCATCTTAACATTATGTATATTTAAGATTTACCAAAACTTTAAAAAGCTTCTTTCCTGCATCTGTTGGATGTGTTACAGTGTCATATCTGCATTGATCCATCCTAGCTTATTTTTGCTCAAGAGCCACTAGCAATGAACTGCAACTATACGTATAGCACTGGCTGTTCTTCAGATGCAACATCAGTCCTTGTCTTTCCTTCACCAGACATTGTCCCAGGTGTAATAATTCATCTCATCCATGCAATGTCTTTCCAACAAGTGCTGAACAATGTCAAAATCTATTTTTAAGATTAACTTTAAAATGTGAGTGAAGCATTTGTCAGCTAAGTGGACATTGTGAACTCATCATTTCACCAATGAACCACTGACCTGTTCCTGTCTAGTCTGTCTCTATGTGTCAGCCCTGTGATAGCCCTAGTCCAGGGTGTACCCGGCTTTCGGCCAATGTCGGCTGGGATCGGCTCCAGCACTTCCGCAACCCTGTAATGTATAAGCTGTTACAGATAATGTATGGGTGGATGGTTGTTCTCATCTACGTATGGGTCCTTTTCTTTGCAGCCTCATACTCACCCTCTTGTAAGCAAGAGCTCCAGCAGCCTTTGGTTTTAGTGTCTTTCCTGGCAGAACTGAGGTGCCTCTGTCAGCTCCTCACTAAGGACACACATACACTGTGTGTCTTTAACAGTCTGAACAGTCCTGAAACAAAACGGATGCCCTCATTCTGCTCCTGTGGGAATCATACCGCACCCAGAGTGTGAGACCGCACGGAGAACAGAAGGTTCACCCATGAGGTGGTTTAGAGGTCATTAGCAGCAGGCTGACAGCTTCACTAACACACCCACAGGAAACGCAGACACATAATGTACTGTACGCTGCTGTAGTTGACATCTGTGCATTAATAAAAACGCTGCGGAAATTACTGTCATACATTGTTTCCCTTTGTGCTGGCATAAGTGAGGAGGAAATTGGGAAAGTAAAGTGTGAAATGAAGAGATGTGCTTTCGTTGGCTGGATGCAAATGAAATGTCAACACCACAAAGGCAGCTAATGAGATTTTACCCTGTCTAATTTTCACATTGTTGACTAAAGTGTGAAAACTCTAACAACCAGACTCATTTGACTACTACTTATATAAGATGTGTGTGAGTGTTGCTTTGCCTTATGTAGCATATCACCAGACTGAGTCTAAGAATAGGTACTCACATCAGCATCAAACTCACATTAAGGACTGAGCATGAATATGTATCAAGACTGAAGTAAGTTAGAGATGTGAGGGTTTAACAAGCTTTATGCAAATTCCACAAATATGTACTGTAAATAGTACTACTTATGAATATACAAGGTTCAAGGTTCAGCATTATTGTCATTGCACAATGAAATGTAGCCCTCTTCATGCTTCGTACACAGGAAATGTATACATCAGACCAGCACATACGGGTACTTTGCAGGCCGCACCTCCTTTTGGGGGAATGAAAACCAAAGATCCAATAGACGTCAATGCAATTTGACGCATGTTTGGATTGAAATTTTGACACGTTTGTATGCATGCATTTCTTGTAATACAAACGTTTATTTTATACTCATGTCTAATAATTTTTTTGAGACCTTGCCTGAACCTGAGCGTTCACGACACCTTGATAAATGAAGGTTGATCGTCCATTTAGTCTTCCTCCGTCCAACATAGTGGCCGGATATTGCTTATCCAGACATCTCTACAAATGTGATTGAATACCGTTAGGCTAAGTGTTGTCTGTGAATTACCAACATGTTAATAACCAACAGCTATAGGATCTATAGGCTGATATTTAGTTGGAGACGACAATCTGATGCTGCTGTAACGTTAATAGCTAGCCACCAGCATCATTTAGCCATTTAGCACCCTGACAGTGAATATTCACGTATCTTATGTGCCTCAAATCTCAGTGTGAAGGCCTCGGTAAACCCACTACACAACAGCTTTTCATCCTTTTCTCTCCTGTGACAGCGAGTTTCTTTCCCCCCAAAGGGGAGCGCAGCCTCAGCAATGACGCCATGCTGGTCTGGTCTGAAGCTTGGAGCCATAAAGCCCCTTTTGGAGATTACAGCATTTTTGGATTTATTGTTGGTGCATCCAACTACACAGCAACTCTTCGGCATAGCGTTATTACTATCACCGGTTTGTTTAAAGTAGACGTTTGGAGACACGTTTGAACTTCTTCTCTTTATGCTTTACGTGGTCATGCCAGCCTTCTCTGGATGACGTATTGCCGTTTGCAATTGTCAAAACTCAAAAACTGGTACTTTTATTGAAACCACTGACTCATGTAGCCTATCTATTGACCAGGTATGCAAAACCATAAATCAGACAAACTTTTAAATTGCAAAACACACTTTTTGCAAATAACTACACACGGTTATCTACAGTAGACACATCATTCAGAACTAAAAACCTGCGTTGCTAAACACTGGCACTGAAATACTACACTCAGGGGCAACTTTGCAAAGAACAGATTGTGGCCACTGATAGCACCATGAACTGCATCATTTGCAACCGCTACTTTATCTTCCCTGTCTCAAAGTCCGATTCACCAAAGATATTGCACTAATGATGTTATATTGCAAACATGCCCATAAAGTTTTGCAGCCGAGTGCAATTAGCCACGTGGCAAAGTATAAATGTGTTTAAGGCCAGGGCGTCGGTTGCCATATAGACCGGGATCGGGTGAAATAATATATCATTAATGAGGAAAATACTAATTTAGGAGTTGTTTTGAGACATTTGAGACATTTTTTGAGTTGGTGAAATACCTGCAGCGATCCCACCGCAGCAGAAATGATAAGTGCGTCTCCCAATTAAGAGAGTCGATGTGCACATCTATGCACGAGACACAGCAGTGTAACTTAATTTATAATTTCACTGTAACTTGCAATGAGGATTATTTACATAGAAAGGGACCGATGTTGCACCATGTGTCTGTATATTACCTAATTCAAATACATCAAATAGCACAGGAGTTCTGCTATTTGATGCCATTTGCTTGGCAGCGCAGCTTGGGGTGCATTTCACCCTTTGCTGCTGCTTTGAGAATTATAGTTTATTTTTGTCTTATTTGCACAGGTTTAACAGCCCCAAATGCCGCGCAATCCTTTTGTGAATTTGCCCCTCAATTATCAAATCACCTGCACCCAGAACGCACATGTGAAAACACCTGTAACCAATTAGAACACTTAGAAATCAGAGCTTGGACGCTATAAATACGATTCAGGGTTTGCTCTTTGGTGTGCACAACAACGGAGGCCAATTTTAGAGAGAGAGAGTTAGAGGAAGTAATTTCAATATACTGTAATTAGTTTATAGTACAATACAATAACCATGTTCATGTCTTCTTCAGTTAAAGTAATTGTGTCATATACTGTGTATATGAGTATAGAGAATAAACACATTGCATTATTTTCATAGTCTTTATTTATAGTATACAAATGAAAATACCAAAGACTCTAGATAGTGTTTTATAATATTGTTTTGCTCTTTCCACATGCCAACTGCACACTGATGGGCACTCTCCTTTGTGAGTCATATGTTGAAAATGTCAGTGATGACATCAACTAACTCATTGGCACATGTTCTTAGCAAATCTGCTGGGCCTGATAACATACCTGGCCGGTTCCTCTCACATCCACTGTGGATACTGACAGTGGCCGGTCCTTTTGGAGGCCTATTGTCTTTGTAATCGCCGCATCATCAACACATTTCTTGATGTATGATGTCACTGTTGATGTATATCTTTCAAGATCGACGTGGTTCTCCTGGGTGGCGGCATCTCAGTCCTTTAGAGCTGCTGTTGCTTCGTCTGTTCACACTGTTAATCAACTGGGAGTTAAGTAGGAAGGAGAAGCAGAGACATGTAGTCTGATTGTCCAAAGTGTGGGCATGGTAGGACTTTGTAGCTGTCAGGAATGTTTGTGGAAACATGGCTACAATAAAAAAATCCATCCGGTTGTTTTGTCATAATTCTGACTATACATGAAAGGGATAAAAAATTGAGAACTACTCTGTTAAAATGGCCACATGGAATGGCACCATTGCCAATACCCCAACCCCCTGGAGAAACCGTCATCATCGGACACGATGGACAGCTAAGAGAGAGACATCGATCAAAGACACCTTTGAAAGACACAGTGTCTACTTTCATTCATTTTGTCTCAACCAGGAGTTGAAAAAACACATTTCTTTAGTTTTAACCCATTAGGGATTTGGAGCAGCTTTGGCGATGTTGATACTATAATAGCTCACCAATTTAAAGTGTTACCCACTGCGGCTATCCTGCTCGAATCCAGCTTAACTATCTGCTTTGTTGTCTTTTGAAACCAGGATGAAGAGCCTTTAAAGGCTGATTATCATTTCAGGGTGTGAGCACATCCACACTTTGTTTTCTTTACTCTGGACTAAAATTTCATTGGGATTATTTACAGGGTTACACTGCCCAATTACACACAGCCTGCAATAATAATGACACAGCTAATTAGTTTGGTTTCAGAATGTCTGTAACTTTAGCCAAGCGTGATAGAAATGGTGTACTGAGCTGAACTACTGAACGCCGACAAATCTAATCAGACCTTTTGTCTCTCCTCTCTTCTTCATTAGCGTAGAAAACATTCAGGTAGCATTAGTACACTTCTAAGTTTTAGCTTGTGCTGACCTTTGTTTTTTGCTCGTTAAAATGAAACCTCAGTGGCGGCACGCAGTCGTAGCTAATGAATGCCAATGATGTGGGGAAAACACAAAATCCTACTTTTGTCCCCTTCACTTGTCTTGTTTCATGTGGATTTCCCTACACCTTGTTCTCTTACTTATTCTGGTTAATCAGTAACTAGTAACTAAAGTATAAAATACCTCAAAATTGTACTCAAGTACATTAGTGAATGTACTTCGATCTTCTCTATCTGGACTATGGTGCCTGGCAGTGGTGGCAAGTACCTGAGATTGCAACCCAGTCGCCACAAAAAAATGTTGCCATTCTACGTGTCTGCAAACCACGGGATACGTTGAATGTCAACAAAATACATGTCATAAATACGTTTCATATCAGCCTTGCATCACGCTTGCAGAAATGCACAATGGGCTCGGCTGGAGTTTGAGCACACTGATGATGAAGACAAAACTATCCACTTGTGAAGGCTGTGAGATGGTGTCCTTATTCTTAACCTTGTGCAAACACACATTTTCCTTAAAAAACAGCTTTTTAAGGCTTCCGGCTATGTATATTTTGTGCCAAATGGAAGTTTAAAAGGCAGACAGACTCTCACCTAAACAAACAAATACCTGCAGGGAGTAAATGCCCCTGAATCCAAATAGACCTTAGCTCAGCTGAGAGACAATTTGACATCACCTACATTAATCACAGAATAAAGCCTCAAATGCTGTAGGTGTAAACTTGTGTTTTGATATTATTGATAGGCTGGCTTCAACACCGAGTGTCTGGGTCTGGCAAATTGATGAATTCATTTGGCTTTTTATCTTGTGGGCTGTACTTTGGGTTTCCAGTGATGTCATGCTAGGCTAGCATAAATCATTTTAATTAGTCCTGCTGAACAACAAGCACTCTCCTATTTAAAGCACATTAGTTTGAGTGGGAGCTGGAGATCATATTGATCACACACACACACACACACACACACACACAGGAGGAACATGATGCAATTTGAAACTTTTTTCTGGCTGAGATCACGAAGCCAAATAAAAGAAAACAGTCAGTTCCCATAAAGCGGGGACTTCAGATGTGACTCCTGTGCTGCAGCTGTGCCTGAGAGAAGCAGCAGCTCCCCCACAAACTGTGCAGGTCTGTGTGCACCGTTTTTCAGCTGAACCAGACAACACAAAACAAAAGTGCATCCCTGCGGAATAGAGGAAAAAAAGTCTAAGAATAAGGACAGGGAGATGACAGAGAGAGAGAGAGATAGTGCTTCTCTGCTTGCCTGGGGCTTGGAGTTGTGCATGCTGTTTTGTTCATGGCCCGAGGTTGTGCAATCTGTTTGACTGTTTAATGTATCAATTAAAAATCAGTGTTTTGCCTCCTGCTGTGCTCTTCAGTCTGGTGTGTCCAGTGCCAGGCAAAGCTCCCATCCCCTGGAGGGGCCACTGATTCAAACACAAACTAGATGGAGACACCAGGACCGCCTGCTAGTTACACACTTGCCAGTTAATCCACCTTGTGAGTGGGCAGAGCGATGGGCTGCTGAAGCAGAGGAGGAGTAGGACTCTGAAGTGCTCATCGCTCAGTTTCATGAAAAGCGAATCAGCTCAGCTAATGATGGTTAACGATGCTTCTGCACAGGCAGTACTTATATTAGCAAGGTGGAGTCACTTTAAAAGGTGTAATAAGTACAATGTGTGTTGCCCCCTAGCACAAAACAACCATAATACAATACAATACAACTAGTGTAATCACCTTACCCCCCATTATTACCCATATTATCAAACTCTAGTGAGAAATTCACAGTCTTGACAAACCTCTGTCTGGTCTACACACAACCACCAATATCCGTAGAAAAAAAATATTCGTTAAAATAAACAGTACTTTTCTGTGGAGCCCGGGAGGTGAAATGTTTTTATAAAACGCGTGCGTATTTTAGTAAGTTGCACATGCACTTTAGCACCGGCGGCGTTGTCCCCCTATCAGTGGAATTCAATGCGCATCTTTTCGCACTGTTAAGGCCTGTCCACATAGGGAACATTAGCAGCCCGTGGCGGCTGTGGAACCTGTTGTTTTTTATTTTGGCGTCCATGTAAACAGGTTAGAGCAGCCACACAACCCGTGTGAGACGCTACATGTCAGCTGCTTTCTTCTAGAGATTCGAGGTCTCGCCTATTTTTACCGTGAGCCGCACAGTTCACAGCAACAACAGACAGTGAAAGTGATCTATTGACAGTATACTGACATATCAGCAACATTACTACCCTTTAAATGTCTATATCTGTAGAATATGTCACGGACATGAAAAAAGGTAAAGATTTATTTTCAAATCAACACTTTCAAATCAAGCATTTTTTTTTTGTTTTTTTTCTGTGGACAGAATTCCTTAATTTGTTAACATGAGGCTTTTATTCTGAAATATGTGTAGGAGAGTAATGTAGAACATGCAGTGACTTGCACGGCTCCATGAATGAATGCTTGGAGCGGCCAAATGCGATGGAAGACTCGCAAGTCTCGTTAAATATTTGATGTCACCAAAGAAATCCTGATTTTATAGAATTGTTTCCATAATAGTAGTTTAATAATAGCCTATGTATTTTACTGTACTGTAATTACCTCCGCCAAGGCCAAAGGCATTGGGCCAGGAGGTTATGCTTTCGCCGGCGTTGGTTTGTTTGTTTGTGTATCTGTTAGCAGGATTACTCCAAAAGTTTACGATGGATTTGAATGACGTTTTTTGGAGGGGTGGGGTGTGGCACAATGAACAATCCATTAGATTTTGGTCTAAGTGTTGACTGAACGTGAAGTGAATTTTTGTCTCACTTCATTAAGTACACATTTTACACAGAGAGTACAGAACATGATTCAGCTGTTATCAGCTATTCAGCAAGCATAATATGTGCAGAGTGTCTCTGTGCTATGTCTGTGCGACAGTTCAGGTTCTTGTCTCTGTAAGTTCATCTACCAGAATCATATCACTTCAGAATAAGCACAAATGTTTTGCTCAGGTCAACACTTGCGCAGACACATTTTTTGCCTCAGTCTGCAACACACAAGTCCTCTCGCATCGCTCCACTGAATTTTTATGCAATCACACTGCCTCTAAAATTTGCTTCGAACACACAGAAGTACAAGTATGTCCACCCATTCTGAATGTCCCACCATGAAGGGGGTGTAAAAGCCTGTCGTGATAGCCTCCTTCTGGCTGCATCCCACTGCTTCCCTGATCTCCTCACAAAAGAACAAAGCACACTTTCAGATGGTCTCTCCTCAAACACGTTCATGGTGTTGCACTCATTTGGCATTGTTTGAATGAAAAGCGACAGAAGTAGCTGTGTGAAGAATGCAAATACAGCTTGAGAGAGAAGTTCTGTCTACTTCCACACACCTGGATAAACCACTGCATGAAGTGCATGGACATGATTGTCAATTTGTCTGTTTTGGCAAGGACATGGTCAGATGCAGACCCCTGATTCCCTCATTGGAAAGGGAGCTTCAGACACTGGTAGATCATCTGACACTTCCACACTTTGTTTTAAGCATACTGACAGCCTAAGAGCTTGCTGGCCCGAACATGTTGCACTGAAACTTTCAGGCATGTTACATTCTGGCAGCACAGCATGTGTTTTTCTTTTGATTTTCAATTGCAAAATACATTGATGCCAATGAAATGAATGTGTTACCACAAGTAAAACATGTCAGAGAGTTCCAGCCCATACAGAGCAGTACAGCAGCATTGTTTCCCTGTGAGTTCGAGGGTTGAACTGGCCTCTAACCAAATACTGTGTCTGACCTTTACCACAGGCCAGTCGTGTGATGGAACCGAGCTCAGTGTTTGGATACATCATTTCAGTTCTGTATTCATATTCGGACAAAACGGCCATTTGGATCAATGATAGAGCAGACGCACTCTCTCTTAGTGACCCCACCGCCACACTGACGGTCCATAACCAGGGGACTAAATCCCTCCAAACTCTGCTAAGGTCAGAGGATGCCTGTTGCCCTGCCCCGGGGCTCTGCATTAGAAGGTCACGAGCACACGCACACACACAGACACACACACACACACACACACACACCAGTTGTAAGTGGGGGGAAAGACATGTTTAATATTAGAGAGGTGGTAAGAACAGGAAAACAAACTTTTGGAACATACTGTATGACAGAAAGGCACAAAACATGATATTTTTTTAACAACCACCTGTGATCACATGACCAGCATTTCCACAGATGACACCTGAGCCATTTCCATTCACAGATGAAGACTGTGAGATGTGGTAGAAAGCTCAGAAAAAGCTAGTAAGTGGACATTGAATTTGGATTAGTTTGCCTTCATGGTAGATACGGCCTCTATTGTTAATGTTCGATCACAGCAATATTAAGTCATTTGCATTAATATACATATTTAATAAAAACAAGATTTTTAAAGCCTCTTTTGATTCACATCTTCTTCTACACGAATGTCAGATCACATGCATGCCTAGTTCTTTGTCGGTGTGTCCTATGGCTTTTCCCTTAGACATAGTTGTTTATATCACAGTACAAACTGAAACATGCATATTTCAAATTGCTCAGCATGTACATTTACATTTCACCATGCATTTTCTAGTTTAGCCTTTTTGAGGCTGTTGCAGGGATAAATCAATGAATTGCATTTCATGAAAAAGATTGCAGGGTCCTGTTTAAAAGGTAACCCCCAAGTTGCAAAAGGTTAGGATAGGAGTGGATCTGGGCTGCGTTCCCTTTGTCAAGGTTGAAAAGGAGTAGAACAATTTGCACTCTTGGAGCCTACGTGTTGTTGTATCATTAACACAGGCGCAACTCAACCCGTTCTGCATAATGTGATTGATGCCTTTATTCACGAAAAAAAAATAAAAATTCGCTCTGAAAAAAAGTAAGGCGTTTTTTTTTCCTTCTTGATTTTCACGTTCTGTGTGAAAGTTCTCATGACAAAAAACACATTACGAAAAAATATATTTATGTGCGATTAATTGCATGAAAGAAACGCTGCCTGTGTCTAAAGGCCCTAACACTGTCACTTGAGTGCGATTGAGCATGATTTGTTTTTCTCCATGTAAATGTTATTTTTATTTTTCCACCCAGAGCCTTCGGGGCCCTTTTACATCATCGACCTTTAGACCCAGTAAACCAATGCATTAAAATGGAGGTGTGTGTTCAAGCCTAATGCATTCGTGTTGTAAAGCTCCATTTACTCCTGTTGCATCTATACAACTCAGTCAATTCATCAATTCATCATAAATGTGTTGTTTAAATCCAGAAAATATAATTTTGTTTTATTTTTTTTTCATTTGTTAAACCCCTGAATTCATTGCGCCTCCCTTTACCCCACTTCTTTTGTGCTCTATGGAGGCTTTCTGTCATCATTATGTCCCAAAATCTCTTGTTCCTATACTCTTGATATCGCTCTCAATTCTGTTGTTAAGGTAAAACGTAAAAGAAAAGTCTTGTTACCAAAGAAGACACCAGACTGCAGTTTTTTTTTCTAACATTTTTTACCTGATGGTTGCATGAAAGCAGGTAGTTCAAGGCATGTTTTTGTCCTATCAAAGACACAGCTCTTATATTCCACAGTTCCATCTCCTATACCTCCCATTTCTCCTCGACAAAAGTTGACTGGAAGGAGGACTGATTGTGCATGCTCGTGGCCTACTTTCTAGGTGTTATGTGTTGTTGTTCATCATTGCAGTCTTGGGGAGAAGAGCGAGTCTTTGGGGACAAAAAGCCTCCCCAAGGGAGGAGAGAGAGATCTCAGTCCCCACTGATTCTGAACAGATAACTCTCTGAGGAACGAGGTAGTGTTATTAAGGCCGAACACTGGCGCACGTACGCTCACGCTGACAAGATGCAGAACTTTAACCGCGACATGCTCAAACATGTATTCACTAAATACGTGAAGATGTTTGACAGAGGTGGGGACACCAAAGAAGGGAGAATTTACGGATGATGGAAAACCACGGATGATGTTATTGTGGGGTCTGATGCACTGCTTAGATTAATGTGGAATTAGTTTATTTTTTAATTGCATAGGCCTAAATAAAAGACATGGACAAAACTTTATGAAGATAATACACACGTTGAATACAACAAGGTAGGCATGAACACCATATTTAACAAAGCATATCGGAGATAATCACATTAAACTGATATAGTTACTGGCGGATACAATATATTGAAGCTACTATGAGGACCTTTATTTTGGCGCTCCCTGCAGTTCAAAGTGGTAGTGTTTCCAAGCACCAGATTCCCTTTAGAAAACCTCCCATTTTACTGCAGCAGGGTCTGACAGTCAGACCCACGCAGGGCTTGCAGTACAGCCTGTGCCTTCAGCAGCGGGTTGTCGGCGTTGGCTTCCAGCGGCGGACGGTGGAGCGGCGAGGTGAAGCTCTGCTCCTGGTTCCTCATAGTAACTATAAATGTGAAAAAAATTCCAGCCGACTGATTTTTCTAATTCAGTGTCATCATATCAAGCTAATCGGTATTATAATGAATTCAGCTGTTTGGTGTTATACTAATCTTCATACATCTTTCTACATATATATCAGTTTTGTAGAATTACTAATTTCTTTCCTCCCAAAATAACAGACTGTTTTTTGGTCTGGAAAGTGAAGTGTTTGCATTGTTTGTTATCAGTGTTTCCCAACCTTTTTAGTCTGATGTACCCCACAGCTCTCACAGATCAGATAAGCTCAAGTACGGCTGGGCGATATGGCCAAAATATTATATCACAATATATGAAGTAAATTCATATCTCAATAATGATATATTATCACGATATAGAATGTTTTCTGGTAATTCAATAAATAAGTAGGCTGTATTTTTGTATATTCATATGAATTAACTTGACAATATTTTTCATTTTAAGAACTTGAGTGCAAATAATAGACATTTTCATAACGTTTTTACGATATGTATTGTCATTTTTTCCCAGCCCAAAGCTCAAGTACCCATCCATCAACCCCACCTGTCACGTCCCAAATGAGTTCATTTGAACTGACTTGTTATTTAACATTATTAATTATATAAAAGTCGATATTGATAATTTTTTTCATAAAAGACAGTTGTTTGCATATTGTTTAATTTTTTTATTTTGCTTTTGTACTACTACCACAAAGAGTGTAAGAAGCGTAATGTTTCAACTATAAATCCGTCACTTTTATGGTTACTTCCAACCAGATCTGATCTTGGCAATCTTGGTTTATTCTGACTTTTTTTTTTTTTTTTTTTTTTTTCATGTAGCCACCAACAACAAACCAAACACACTGAGATATCACTCTTAGAGAGTAAATCATCTGATTATCCATGATTCTTTACTAATCTATTCATCTTCATCCTTTATTTATCTAGAACATCTCTCTGTTTTTGTTAAGGAGGGCAATGTGTACCTATTATTTATTTAAATTTTTGAACTGAAAATAAATTGGAAAAAGAGAAAAAAAAACATTTTTTTTAATGTTTACATTTTCTGATGTATGAAGTGATAAAAAAAGAAATATCCAAAACTCGCTCTGTAAAAAACCTTTGACTCTAACATGTGCAATGTTCAGATTTCTGTTCTGGAAAGTTATGCAAATTAATGTAGCAAATATTTAATAATATAATAGATAAGTTGCATATTTAAACATAAATAAAAAATAATAATATTTGTCTTAATGTAAGCAATCAACGAGGGTCAAGGCAATATCTTTTAGTTAGAGTCTTTACCCTATTCACTGGTTCTCTCCCCTAAACAGAACAAACCCAAAACTAAGTACAGATAAACAACGTGGCAGTCCACTCTTTCTCAGAGGAGGAAGGTATAATGCAGACCATGACAATGTGGGCAATATGTGACAGCTGCAGAAGTGTGAATTTACAGCCATATGCTGTAGATAGTTTGCAAATGTTATATCCACGATTCAAGTGGAAAGAAAGAGCACAGCTAAGACTGTGCACCCACAGGAGGAAGGGTGTTTTTTTGGGGGGGAAGGGGACAGCTGAACATATAAACAGGTGTTTGTCTTAAAATAGGAGAGAAAATAAGGAATCATAAAGATTGCAGATCTTGGCTGAATATTTCATGTGTGTTGGGGTGGTTGGGAGCTGCGGCCATCTGGCTCATCCAGTGTCTTTCTTCCATTAAACAGGGAAGTGGCGGTGTGTTGTGGAAGGAAACAAAGCCGTGGAGTGTCCTGGCTGAGAGCCGAGTGCCACGCCACGCACACCTATTGGTGAATATTTCATATCCAGCCCCAATCAGAGCAGCAGAAGACTTTAATGTTTGTTTACACATCTGTTCTCCTCTCCTGTATCCAGGTTGTTCTAATAATGACTTACTATTCAAACACAAAGAGAAAATACAAAGGCTTCACACTGGCCTACTACAAGACCTGCTCTGAAGAAGAAAACTTTTCCCACCTTCCTGTTATGGTGAACGCAACTTCTTTATTGACGGAAATAGCCTGACAATTCCTGAAATCCCAGCAAAACGCAACATCTCTTTACATCCATTCTGTAATACAGTATTCCTCACATCTTAAAAAGAATGTTCTGTGATTGTCTCTTGTTTAGTTCCTCACATCTTTAAAAACACCTCACAAATAGATAAGCTTCAGCAATTTCCTAAAACAGCTGGTCACTAGTTTTTAGCAAATGTTACTCAAACAGGAAGAAATAGTGCATTTGTTGGCAATTATTTTCAGTGGCGGATTAATCCACATTTGGTGCTCTGGTGAGTACACGAAAAATAAGTTGACCAATGGATGCTTGGAAAAAAAATTGGCAATAAAGTGGTAATTAATATTACTGAATGGATTTGAAGTGAGAAAACTTTGATCAAAATGGGTTGTTAAAATACACAAAAAAAATAAACAAAAAAAAATACTAAACACATTAATTTTATGAAGAAAATTGATTGTTTACTGAATTCCTGGCAAAATGGATTGATTTTCTTAAGTGATTTTATAATGTTCAGTCAGTCAATCTAAGGTCTTTATATCTATTCAATAATATTACAAGTCACATTGTTGTCTTGATTGCCCACCAACATAGCAGTTATGATAAGATGACATGTCTGATAACTAGGTTAGGTAACTCAAATCCGTATTTAACCATCCGATTTGACTGTTATCAGGCCATTAAATAGGCATTACCAGTCGTTATAAGCACCATAGATGTGGGTCAGTAGGGGCCTGTTATGCCTACTATGTTGTTAAAGTGAAACTTACTCTTTAGGTTTAGGCAACAAAACTACAACTTCTTTAGGTTTAGACAACAAAACTACAACTTCTTTAGGTTTAGACAACAAAAAAATACAACTTCTTTAGGTTTAGGCAACAAAACTACAACTTATTTAGGTTTGGGCAACAAAAAACTACAACTTCTTTAGGTTTAGGCAACAAAACTACAACAATCGCCCGCAGGCGTAGCTCGCTCGCCAGCCGGCCAGTGACGCTCACAGAACGGCTACAGAGTAGCAGAGTGGCGAAGGAAGAAGCGAGGGGAAAGAGCAGCCTCTGACGGGGCAGAGAGATACCTGCTGAGACAACATGACCCTTTTTAACATTCCTCTAATATCTGAAGGGAGATCAGTCCACTGTTTAGTTGCTGTAACTGAAAAAGCAGTTTGAGTAACGTAAATGTTGTGGATCAATATTTTATATTTCACGTCTCCCCTCGTTGATGATTATGTTTGTCTGACTTCACTATGAGCTGTTAGAATAAATGCTTTAAACCTACAGTATCTTATAAAGTAAACAAAAAAAATCCAAGTTGTATTTTTTGATAATATTGCAATAGTGATACGTGTTTGTTTTTGTGTCCAGTGCTTTCAGAGCTGGTTTAAAAGCTAAAGCCTGGTCTAGCATACTGCAAAATACATCGCTTTGACCGTTGCATACTGCATACTACTGAGGAACACAGTATCATATCATATGTCAGTAGCATGTAGTAGGCGGATTCGAATACAGCAACAGAGTGAATCAAAAACATACTAAACTGGAAACAAAGGTTCCATGGATAATTTGCTTATCTCAGAGCAGGTTGTATCAGTAAGGTGGAGTTTCCATTTGTTCACTTTAAAGAGAGCATTGAGGAGATAATGGACTTTGGTGCTTAACACCTGCCATCAGATGGAAACTCTTGGGAGAAAACACTGCTCCCCACAGTATTATGCATTATGGATTAAAAATACATGGACATTGATGAGATAAGGGAGGTAGTAAAGCTTTTAGGAATTACAACATTGGTATGTGCATATGCAATAGGACACTGATGGATGATATTAAGGGATTTGTTAAGGACTTTTTCACAATCTAACAGTTGTGAATGTTGTGAGAGGATGTCCAAGACACAAGAGGATATTTGATGTAAATATATATACAGAAATGAGCAAGCTATTAATATTACAACCTTGAAAAGTGTATATTTTAGGCAATATGTCACTGATAACATCAAGGGATTTTCTAGTCAAGACGCACCTAGCCAGCAAGTTTTAAATTAATTCAGGTTCTTTTAAACAACGTACCCACTGAAACAAGCAGCTTAATCATCACCAGCTAAATTAATGTTACTCTAACGTTAACCTGAAAGGATGACTAAGCTTATTCTGCAGGAACACGGCTAACGTTACCTTAATTCCTCTCCCCTGTTTTTGACTATAACCTCTCTATGGCTCTTTTATGCTTTAGTTTTATAGAAGTGAAAAAAATAGTTGAGCTTTCCTGCATAGTTACAGTGACTTAACTTTACGTGTGGACTTGGCTGTTGTTGTTTTTTTTTTCCAAATCTGGTAACGTCAGCTAGCAGTTAGCTATAATGTTAATGTAGTGAAATCACCCCAATAATAATTTAATAATTTTAATAATAAAGCTTACTCTTCCCACACAGTTAATATATTACATGATTAAAATGTGTATATATTATTTCTTCTACTCAAGAAATTCTAGTTCTCACTCCATCTTAATATAACGATGCAGAAATGATGGTTTATTTAATATATTTTACTGTACCGCAAAGAAGAATTCATGGTAGTGCAGGAACATGTAATCCAGTGCAACAGTGTGCAGATACATTCACTGTAGGTTTGGATCTGCACATGAGATTTGAATTAGACTATTACTAGATTTCCATTGTTATTCTCATTATTATATTTATTTTTACAAATGGACTTTGCAAGGCAGAGCATCAATATTAGATATTAACTCAAGGGCTGCCTTAAGGCTTGTATCGTTTCAGTTCATTTTTATCTTTAGTGGAAAATATTAAGAAACAAATTTGCAATTAATTACCACAAATTAATCGGCACACAGTGGAACTGTGTTGACACAGTTGGAAATCAAGTTGTGTCCAAACTTGAAACACAAGGGAAAAAGTTCAAACCAATCTTAGTGATGCAAAAGATTCAACAATTTGTTATTCAAATGTGTCTTTTTAAGAGGAGCAAAAAAAAAAAGCCATTAATCTAGACATTATGACAAGAAAAAGTTGTCAACTAATAGAAAAATATGGAATCGTTCAGAGGTAGAAGGTGATAAATTGTTTGTACTAATGTACTGCAATTATGTACAATTTTCAAGTACTTTACTTGACTATGTCCATCTTATACTACTGTATACCTGGACTCCACTTCACTATATTTAACTGACAGCTACTGGAGATTTAGATTTTACCTACAAAACACTCCAATACCATTCACGTGACCTCTCAACCAGCCTTGATTGTCACTTTGAAACATTAGTTTAAACAAAAAATAACTGAACATATAACATAAATTAAATAAATTAAATTAGCTCTTGATCTTTTTATACCACATTTCACATCTTTTCAACGTGCATTATGCCCAACAAGTTTAACACACAACTGTAAATAGAACTGTAATAGAAAAATGACAGAATACATAACATATGCACAGCTATTTAAAAGTTTGTAATCTCCTGCCACACAAGCTTGATTGGATACAAGCTGAAACACACTGCAGCGCTTCAAGCTCCATCCCTATAGCACTAACAGAAAGCGTTGCACGGCAGCGCGTCTAGAGTATTTTTACACTGTTATTACTTTTTTTTACTAAAGTAAAAGATCTGAGTAATGTTAATTCTTCCTGCATTAACTTTAAATCATGTGTGGACACCCACAACTTAAACTGTGGGATGTAGTAAGCAGGGAGCGAGTGGGAAACAAAATTTGTGTTTTTTCAGGGAAATAGGACCGTGACGTGAAGTGCCGTGGTGCGGCACATCAACCAGCGCCAGCGTGCACCTATCTACTGCCGGTGTAGGAGGTGTTCATAGAAAATAATAGGGGCAGCTGTTTTGACACACGCATTTGGTGGCAGTGTGTTTTGGCCTTCAGATGTCAGGCGAGAAGACTACTCTGTATTTCTGAATGGTCTTTAGAAAGTCCTCTTTACAAATGGATGTTATTTTGTATGAAGGGTTGTTTTGTACATGGAGAATAAAACGCTGTCCAATGGTTCAACCAGACTGACAACTGAAAGGGCAGAGAGACAAAGATCCCTCTGAGCAACAGCTGAATAAGAAACCAGTCATTGATAAAAGTAACTGGAAGAGAAGCATCAAATGTGTGCAGATTTAAACAGGAAAAAGGTTCCTGTTTCAGTGTCACGGTCATAATATTGCAGCTCATAACAAGCTGGAATTAACAGCTGCAACCAGTTGCTTTAGCAAAGCTCTTCTTCAAAACTTCACAATAGAAAATGAAGGTTAGTGTAGAGTTAGCACTATTGGAATATCAGCTGAACTAATTACAGTTTAAACCTCTTCAATCCAACCAGAATAAGTCGATATTTAGAGCCCAGTTGTACCGTTGTGGTTCAATAATGACCGAGGGTCACTGAAGCTTTTTCTGGAATGGAAAACAAATTCAGCCTCCAAGTTCCAGCAGTATTCTCCCCTGTCATGCAACACTGTTCGACTAAATGGAAGTTTGAATCATTTCTTTCTTCTTCTTCTGAGACCAAAACTATTCCAAATGTAAATAATGCACTTGGTGTCTGAATTATACTGTTTTTAGTTTTTTTTTATCTCTGTTGAAATAAGAAATGTCTATCTGTCCCGTCTCAAAGTGCGATTCACAAAAGACATTGCACTTATGATGTTACAGTGCAAACACGCCCATGAAGTTTTGCATCTGATTGCAATTATGCAAGTGGCAAAGTATAAATGTGTTTGGGGCCAGTGCGTCGGTTGTGAGGGGTGAGACCTGATGGGCACCGACACACCAACAAGTTCTCATCCCAACTCATCACATACTGATGCTTTATCAGACCCCTCGGCATCACTTTTCGGTCACAGTAAATACGTGGTTAATGTTGTGAATTAAGGAAAAACACTTGTCAGGATTAGGCAACAAAACCATTTAGTTAAGTTTAGAAGAAAACAACATGGTTGGGCTTAAAATTTCTACGCTTGTAAAGTGAAAATGAAACTTGACGTGAGAACATGGGACATAAACAAACAGCTGATTGTAACGTGAAAGTGAAACTTTCGGGACATGAACAGCACTCTACTTGATGAAAGCCCTGTTTTCTTGGGTCCATCCACCTCCTCGCCCTCCTGCCCTGTGTGTCTCTTTCGCTATGTCACCACCACAGCACTTTCCCTGAGCGTTTACTGTTGCTGCAGATGGATTTACATTGTCATTAATTGAAAGCCTGGTGCGTTTCATATAGATGTTAAAGGGTGCCTTGTGTGGCGGTATCACATGCCGATGGGCCTGACATAATGTCGGTAATTTACGCTTTGGGAATTAGAATGGACTGGACACACTGAATCCATTTGGGCCGGGCTCGGGCCATAAAGACCCATACTCGGGAAGGGCTCGGGCTCATTTTATCTTCTCTCCTTTCATTGTGCCCATATACGCCTCTGCACCACAGAGCACACATATGGGGGTGGGTGAAATAATACATCATTAATGAGGAAAATATGAACTACATTCTCTTATTTTAAGAGTTTTTTTAATCATTCAAGACATGTTTTGAGTTGATTAAATACCTGCAGCGATCTCACCGCAGCAGAAACGATAAGTACGTCTCTCCATTAAGAGAGACACTGTGTGCATTTACGCACGAGGCACAATAGCGCAACTTCATTGATTATTTAAATCTATTTTTTTTTCTCATGTATTTGCAAAAAAAATGACATGCAGGGGAGCTTTATTCATTTATTTTTTTCATGACACAACTGTCATTGCATCCTGT
Organism: Sebastes umbrosus; assembly: GCF_015220745.1. Classification (NCBI taxonomy): domain Eukaryota; kingdom Metazoa; phylum Chordata; class Actinopteri; order Perciformes; family Sebastidae; genus Sebastes; species Sebastes umbrosus. The sequence continues at coordinate 28,409,788 of NC_051277.1, forward strand.
CACGCACAACAAAATAAATGAGTGCTTCAGTTACCTCTAACTCTCTGAAGATGCTAATAATTTAACTGTAGCTGCGTGTGACTATTAGCGCTGACCTTTGTGAATTAGACTGTTTTTGTAATGAGGCTCATTTACATAGAAAGGGGCGACTTATGCATCAAGTGTCTGCATATTACCTAATTTAAATACGTGCAAATAGGACAGGAGCACCGTGACACTATTTGCTTGGCAAAGCAGTTAGGGGTGCACTTCACCCTTTGCGGGTGCTTTGAGAACTACGCGGTTTCTTTTTGTTTTACTTGACAGGTCTACGGGTCAATTCGCTCCACAGTGTATAGCATACATTCAACACAGAAGAGTGCAGGCTTTGGTAAAAATAATAACTGCATGTTACATTTTTCCGTGATTTCGTCTCTTGCTGTTGTTTATGGAACTAGCAGTATGGTTGAATAAAGCAAACAAAAGCACGAGCCCCTAAAACTTCTTAAAATGTGGCCTGCATCGGTGAGCTCCTCTACCGAGATGTTCAACAGTGAAATAAACCAGCTCCTCCCGTGACATCACATGCAAAGACTTCACACTGACCTGCAACAAAGACGCGTATTGCTCTGAATGTGTTGTGTATGAATCCTCACGCTCAGTGGGAGGTCCGCACGCTGGGAACGACGCCACCGTGACCTACCCTTCATTGTATTTCCATCAGACATACCAAAGCATATCGCTTTCATTTCCTACAAAAACATGTCCTAGTGTCATTGTCGCAGACATCAGTGAGAGGAAAAGACAAAAAAAAGAAGAAAAAAAATCATCCTCTCTGCTCTGTCTTTCTCATTTTCTATTCATAATTAAAGTGTCTCAGAGGACCCTTGCACTGCACTGCCCTATTTCCATATTCACACACAAAGAAAGCCTTTTTTATGCTTTGTTCTGTCTGGAGAAATCACTGCATTTCTTTCTCATAAATGGTGTCTTCCCGTCCCCACAGAATTGGTTTGTTCTACAATTCGGAATGTGGTCCGATGCCTACGCGGCCTGTTGGCTTCCATTGACAACGTCCTACTGAACCATGGTGTTTACATCGACTATATGTCCCATCTATGTCCCATATATGTTATTTCCTTATGCAGGGTCTAAAGTCCAAATAAATAAAACAACACAAACACAATAAAAACACTGATCTATAAATCTGTATGAAGAAGCCACAATAGACCAGAGCATGTAAGGGGAGTGACACACTACTATAAACTATTCAACGACCTTACTGTATAGCAGAATGAATAAACTCATCCAGTATAGTGTTGCTGACATACTGGATCCTCTATAGTTCCATTCAAACTGCAGCTCAAAGTGTCCCAATTCTGGTTTCATCTCTCTCATGTGACACAGATCTGATGTTTTCATCTCAGTGTCCACAGCAAACAGCTGCACCCAGTCTCACTTTATTCACTCCAAACCACATGAAGAGACTGCAACATCTTTTTTTTAATGTTTTTAATGTTCTGAAATCATAATTTTGATGCCTGAGCTATTTGTATTAATATTAACACAGCGGAGAGGTCAGGGAGTCACCAAAAGCGTTAGGATTTATCCTCTGAGGAACATGAATATTCACAGCAAATGTCATGGCAACCCATTCATCAGTGTTCTTGATACTTCGTTTAGGCCAGCATACTAAAAGAGCCTGTAAAGGCCCACTACGGACGATATGCTCGACTCAGTCCGCAGAGCCCGAGTTTATTAATATTGAACGCGTCACATGCCGAAATTGCACCAACTTTGACACTGCACATCCTTGGGTCCCCAGCAATACACCTGCCAACTGTGAAGTAGATCGGATGAACGGTTGTTGAGATAGGCTAAGGACAAAGTCCTACATACAGACAGACAGAGAGTTCTTGCTTTTATAGTTAAGCCATTTTGAAATGCTTTCTTTTGAGATAATGCCCTGCAAATAAACTTTGCTGGTGTTTGTAAGATGAACAGACAGATCAAAATACAATACAACACTTAGCCCTGGAGGCTACATTAGGAACAGCACAGGTCTGGCTTCAAATCTGGACTGTGTTGATGTAAATTCTGCACCATCTATTGTTACTCACTAACCATAAAATACCATTGCTTAATTTAAGTTTCAATGGGGATTGATGATTTAGAAAACACCACAGGACATGTGCCCCTGTATTCTATGTGTTCTATGAAACGCAGCAGAGCTCTCAACTATACAGTGTGCTGGACCTAAACAATGAGCTAAAAAACTTAAAAGCTGCATGGAGACTCACGTTTTTCATCGCCCTCTCCCGGTTTCCTCGCGGGGTCACAGTTCTCCCATATTTCTCCCGATTTCTGGAATATTTTCACACTTTTTTTTTTTTCCTTTTCATTATCTTAGCGTGTTTCTGGAACTGAACAGTGTGTATAAATCCAGGAGACTGGTTGTCATGTCCCAACGTGTTGTTGAGTTATGTTGAAGTTACGTTAGTGACACTTGTGACGTGTTTTCTGTACTTATGTTATAATGTTTGCGTACTTTAAAAACCCATACAATGTTTTTCATAAACCTAAACCTAACTACAGCTTTGTTGCCTAAACATAACCGCCGACATTTCACGGTAACGCTGTGGCGTTAAATGATATGCGAAAAGCTGCTTCACAACATTAACCCCGTGGTGTTCAGTGACACATGACACACAAAATGTCTATTTATACACCTTTCCATAAGATCAGGTTGAGCCTCTCTCCCAGTTTAGTGTGACACATACGCAATTGCATACACTCCTTCATCCCGTCAATGATTTTTGCACCAAACTGGTCCCAGCAGATATGTGCATGCGTACCATTATTGAACATATAATGCGGATAGATGGCTTAATGAAAGAAGCAGCCGACAGAAGAATGAGGCCTCCTTTAATTGTTTTTGACAAGAAATCATTAATGTCAACTTGAATTTCCAAATTATGTGTCATCAGTTTCACATGAATCAAAATGAGTGTCTCAATTAACACAATATCAGAAAGTCATCATTTATCAAACAGACGGCACAGTATAAAGTACAGTATGAGTGAAGGAATGTGTATCAAAGCACTGACCCAAATGAATTATTATTATGGACATGTACGTATATATATCTGGGAGTGTGTGTCTGTTCTTGCATGTGAGCACGTCTCAATGCAAATCAGTATTCCACGAGACGAGATGTGACTATGGAAAGAGGCACGGAAACTAAAAAAGAATGATGGAAAAAGAGAAGGAATGAGGTTAATAAAGAAAGAGGACGTAGAAGTGAAGAGGGTGCAGATGGAAGGAGAAGGGATGCTCCAATCTATAAACCACATCTTCATCTCTCTTCCTTCTCCATATCCTCTTTCATTATGCACGCTTGTCCCTCCAGACCTCACACACACACACACACACACACGCACGCACACACACACACGCACACACACACACACACACACACACACACACACACACACACACACACACCGAGGCACACTGTAATAAAATATAACAGCTGTGTAAAATGTCAGGCTGGCCTTTTCTCAGATATACGGTTTGAACCAATCCAAACGTTACCCTTTCTCCCCTTCACCAGAAAAGAAAAGAGGAGGAGAAGGACGGGGAGAGCAAGGATCTACATGACTTGAGGGATGGAGGAGACAGAGGGGGAGCGTAGGGAGGGGAGGGGAGGGGAGGAGAGCGGCGGGCGGAGGGCTCCGGGGAATACGAGACAACAAAGACAAAAAGAGCCGGAGACATAGCGAGGATGCAGACAGCAGCTGAAAAAGAAGGACTGCAAGCACTGCAATCTGAGGGTAAGAAAAGCAGAGGTAAACTTTACTTTGTCCAAAAATGACAAGACAGAAGACATTTGGGGAAATAATCCCTTATGTCAGAAATAAATATTAACAGTAACCTGGGATGCACTCGGATTGAAATTTAGGCATGAACTTTGAGATGGAGAGGCCTTTTATGTGAGGGCATGAGGAAAATATCCAGTTTTTTGTGGTAAAAAGAGAATCCCATGATGCTAAAGACCTTCAAGACCCAGCCCTGCCTGTTCCTGTCACTGTTTGTTTGCTGGATCCTCATCATCATCATCATCATCATCATCATCACCACGACTGGGGTCACCCTCTCCCTCAACATCATCTCCGCTACAGACACAGGCCTTGACAGATAATAATACTAATACACTTAAATAAATACAATTTATAAATATAAAGCACTTTTTTGTTAGAAAACAAAGGTTACTATATTGTAACCCTAGTTCTGTAAGCACAGACGGAGCCCTCTACTGGACTCTATGGGTACAGTGAGTGGAGCCCGATGTATGTACGCCCTGTCGCGACACCATCTTGACCCAAACCACACTGAACCAGACCGGCTATGGACAAAGTGATCTGGGTAAAGCCATGGCCTAACTCTGCAAGAGGTCAAGAGACGAAAAGTATACACCCTGCACACCACATTCCCCGGGTCATTGAGGAGTACAGGAACATGTAGGTGTATCATGCCCAGACAGGGCCGCCGACACCGCCGCGCTGCATGTAGAGTGTGCACGGACCACTGTGGGAGGTTCTCGTCCAGCCTGCCTGTCGACTTGGGCCACACCATCACCAAAGCACAAGAACAACTGTTCCGTGCGCCTGAGGTGCATTCAGTGCGTTCAACATAACATGTTAACGCATAAACCGGGCATAGCAGACAAAATGCATCCAGTTGTAAATGGACTTGCATTCATATAGCGCCTTTCTAGTCTTCCGACCACTCAAAGCGCTTTACACAACATGTCAGCATTCACCCATTCACACACACATTCATACACTGATGGCAGAGGCTGCCATTAAGGTGCCAACCTGCTCATCAGAATCTAATCTAAATACTCATTCACACACCGATGGCTCAGCCTTCAGGAGCAGTTTGGGATTAAGTATCTTGCTCAAGGATATACTTCGACATGTGGACTGTGGGTGCCCGGGGTCAAACCGCCGACCTTCCGATTGGTGGGCGACCCGCTCTACCTCTGAGCCACAGCCGCCCACATTAACAATCTGTAATAAAAGGAGAACACATTTCCAGTGCAGTATCACAAAATACACTGTAAGTATTGCACAGAGCACACCATGACTGAATGGCATTTAAACCTCCAGTAGGTGCTTGATGTTATCATCCATTTTCGACCCACCACAATTAAAGTGCTGTTGTCTGACAACATGTTCATAGAGATGATGCTATTTTTAACAAGGTATGGAGAAAAAAAAAATAAAAAAAGCTCATCCTGTACGACACCCTCGATCAAATTTTGCATTATGTCAACAGCATAGCTATAAAAATACTATAATGAAGTGAGTACAAGTTGATAACACCAAATGGCAGCTAGAGCAGGATATTCACTTAGTGTATTACAATGGAGCTCTTTGGAGCGCAGAATAAATCCAGGATTATTCTGAGTAAATACAGATTAACTTTCTTATTGTCAAACAGAACCTACACCAACGTGTTGCACTGAAAGACTCAATACAAGTCATTTAAAGCAAGATTGTGGAAGCACTAAATGGAAGGTGTATTCCTTTCCTATATTTTCAGATCCGTAATTGAAGCTTCTCTAACAATAACGTAACAATAACCAAAACTCTTAACGTCATTTATGTTGAGTATCATGGCCATTTTTCTTTCAAAATGTCTGCACGGCATACAACATACTGTATATGTTGTATATGTCATAATCTAATGTGGTGATGTAATGCACATTACAGCCTCTAGGGGGCCCGCAGGCAGGATGTTCGACTGTGTCTACATTTTTGGCAAGTCAATCATATTCACTCATTATATCTGCATTGAAGGTCTCCCTGTGTATCCCCTGGCTGAGGCTCATTAAAGGGTCAGAGGTGAACAGACTGAAGGCTCCTTCCTGTCGCTTCTCAGTTTGAAGCATCCCTAATGATGGCAGACGATTTTCAGATTCAGAGGAGCAAGTGAGGAGGATGGCGGATCAGCCAAATAGAATGCATCCTGCCACACACTATTTTCAGTCTCTGGGCCTTATTTTAATTGCAGGCGCTACAACAAGTACAACAAGTGCAAATTGGTAAGTCATGTGCACATAGACTGTGTAGGCGTCTCCAAGCACTATTTTGGTTTGTGTATGTTCAGCATTGCAAAGTTCAAACGGGCTGGTTGAAGTGGCATGCAGATTGGGAAGTGTAGTGATTGATAAATACACTCAGCCCATCGTTAGTGTCGGTGTACGAACCATTCGTACCTAATGTGAAAACGCCCTTAAAACCAAAATCTTGTCCTCTCTCTAGGTTACATGGTGGAGAGGAGGTCGAGCTGCTCAGGCTCTATCTGTTTGGCGACGCCTGGAAGCTGCAACAGAGGGTGTTGTATGCTGTACAGATTGTAAAGCCCCCTGAGGCAAATTTATGATTTGTTATACTGGGCTGTACAAATAAAATTCACTTGAAATTAACTTGACCTTCTTTTTGTGAAGTGTTAGTTTTGCTGTCCAATTCCATTATGTGTTAATTGTCAGGTGTTCCACGTGGAGGTGCTGATGACATTCCTGTATTTAAACATCTGTGGGGTTAGTTTTTTGTAAGCATAATACAGCATGGGCAAGTCATTGCATGCAAGTACACACACACAAATGAAGGTGGCTTATGGTTTTCCGGGCTTCATGCATGAACACAAAGCATTTACATCAGGTCACCGTCAACACTGGCCAACATTTGACCAGGGAAAGGGGGGGGTTGGAGAGATATTTGACTAAACACGCACCCTCCTCCAAACCTGAGGTGAAGACATGCAGACATTATCCGTTGAGCATTCATGCAGAAGGAACATACAAACATCCCTGGTGCCAGACGCAAACATCACACAAAGCAAAGGACAAAGATATATTTAGCCCATTGCCCATCATCAGTGTAGCTACAGAGCCAGCTTTACTGTTCAGGCTATTCATCGCATCTTTAGCTGAAACTGTCTGTCGTCCCCACTCACAAAAGATAGAAACAGTTTTACTCTGCGTACTCCCTGGTTCCCAAGAAGACAGGAGATTTCAAACCCACTTTACAATTTTATTTAGCAGACGCTTCTGTCCAAAGCGACATACATTTGAGAGTTTGTACAAAACAAGCAAGGATCTAGATAGGAGGGAACAACGTGAGTAAGTGCTAACAATAGCTTCAAGTCCGATCAGACACGTGCCAACAGGCAGTGCAGAGAGGCATGTCATCATCATCATCATCATCATCATCATCATCATCATCATCATCATCATTAACAACATCAACAACGTCATCAATATCATCATCATCATGAATATCCTAATCAACACCAACAACATCCTCAATATCATCAACAATATCATCATCGACATCATCAATATCATCGTAATCAACATCATCAGTATAATCAGTGTCATTAGGTGCAGAGATGTTCATGAAAGAGCTGGGTCTTTAGCTTTTTCTTAAAGGGGGAAAGGGACTCTGCGGATTGAATGGAGTTTAGTAACTCATTCCACCACCAGGGGACTACAGAGGAGTCTAGCTAGTGACTTAGGGCCCTGTTGTGATGGGCATACCAGTGGCCTTTCATTGGCAGAGTATAGTGGGCGGGAAGGAGTGTAGACATGGATGAGGGAGTTCAGGTGGGAGCCGTTTTTGCTGCTCCCACTTTGGATCTCCGCATCCTTAACCGGTGCGTTGCTCACTGGATGCAATCATGCGGTTACTGGGACTGGTGCAGCGGGGAGGTTTGCCTCCATCAAATTAAAAAACGCATACTTTCAGGACGAGGTGGCTTCGAAAAACAGGAAATTCTTGTTTTGCCTTCCAGGGGATAGCATACGAGTACAACAACAACCTTCAGCAGATGTGTGGACACAGTGCTTCAGACACTGTCTTCATTTATCTCAAATACCTCATTGTCACCTCCAAGTCGGGAGAATGGTCTATGTTCCACACAGCCCAGTAGATATTACACAATCTTATCAACTGAAAGAGGAGCACCCCCTGTCACATCAACAGGTGGAGTATGCCCGATGCGTGGAGGCTGCTCTGTCGAACCACAGACAGACAGCTCTGCTGCAGGCAGTTTGCAACTGTGGCGGTGTGCAGTGTTGATCGTCATGCAGGTGCTGGGGTTTAGAGCAGCTGCCCATCTGGTGGTACCGCTGGGGCTCCTACACATGCGGCCTCGGCTCGGATGCCAGGAAGCACAAGCGGCGCTTGGTTACCATTCTCCCCCTCAGTACAGGACAACCTGTGATATTGGGGCCGCCCACAACACCTGTTGTAGGAAAAACCACTGGGACAAGCATATACAGCAGCCTTTTCTTCCTGCCGTGAGGGTTTTGGCGACAGACCAGTCTTTGGCTACCCTCTCATGAAGCGGTTCTTGCAGGGGCTCAGGAGGCAACGCAGTGGGATTTGCCATTGGTGATCGATGCCTTGGTGTGTAGGGTCACTTTGAGCCTCTGGACCGCTCCTCTCTGAAGCGCTGCTTGCACTGACCTCAGCTCAGAGAGTGTGTGAACTAACCGCCCTGTTGGTACACCCCAGTTGGTTGTTGCTTTGTGGGGTTATCCTCAGACCAAAGCCCTCCTTTGTTCCCAATAATTTAAGGAGTTGTTTCAGGTTGAGGGTTATACAGCTGGATGCTTTTGGTCTTCCACTCCATGCGGGGGACAGTTACGTTGAACGCACGGCACCCATCAGGCGCACTTATGATTGCATCAATCTAACACTTTTCCAGTCTAAATTATACTCTATTTCACATTGTAAATTGGGATAGAGCCATGTAGCCTATGCATCGAGATGCTTTTCAAGAATAAAAATGAAAAAAAAAATGAAAAAAATATACATATACACAAACACGCACTGAATTCTATTAGTGTGTCCTAAATTGTAATATTCACTGGAAGCAGCAGCAGTGGTGCTGGAAATCAATGGCCACCCCAGCAACAGATTACACATCAACAGGTCACCTTCCTCCAAAAAGATAAACAAAAAAAAATGGAAAAAATAATAATAATAATATCCTCTGAGCAATTTCTGCAGACCTGCACCACTGACTATGTGTTTGTTTCTCTGTGTGTGTTTTCAGCTGGGAGGCAGGCCAATCCATACATAAAGTGTTCTTTTCCTCCACACTCACCACACAGGTCAAATGGATCTAATAAATCATAACTAAAAGGAATGAATTGGGTGGTTTTTTTTTTCACTGGGCTTTTGTCTGGTTTATTTAGGTGTATGAAGTGGAGATAAGGAAGCCATCAGTCTCTCTATCCCAGCTGCACAGCTCAATTTGTTGGCAATGAAAGAGAAAAGAAGGAATGACGGAGAGAAAAAGAGGAGAGCAGAGAAGTGGATGGAGAGGTGTTTTTGTCTGCCTCTGCCATTCGTTTGACTTTCTTTGTCCTTTTTTCTCTTTCTTTCTCTGAAGCTCTTCTTCTGTCTTTTTCTTCACTGTCCTTTCCCCTCTAATTTTCTATTTTGCCAGCCTGTCTCTACAGCTTCTCTTCCCTTCCTTTCTTAGTGAGCAGTACCTGCTTCTACCCAGAAAAGTGGGAGTTCAACCGGCAAGAAAAAGGACAGACACTGGAAGAAAATAACAGAAAGAGAGAGTCTGAGCTGTCACAATGTTAAACTATGTTGCTAGCTAGCTACAGCCAATATCGGGGACTGCCCATTGTTCCCATTGCCCATTATTACGAAACCCCAATAGTCCGCAGCCTGTTAGCTTGGAAACAAATACTCATTGTTCTGATGGCTTATTGCTCTGAAAATACACTTCCCAATGCAACCAACAGAAGCACATGGCAAAGTATTAGGCAGAATGATGTCATCAGACCTTCTCCATTTAGTCCTACTATGGTGAAGGCATGACCAGCCCTACGTTGCCTCTGATTGGCTAGTATGTGTTGCTGGTTGGTTGGGTTGGTTAGTTTTAGGGCATGAGGAATGAGATTGGTTAGGGTAAGAGTATCGGGGTAAAACAACCACAGGTCATGCCTTTGCCATAGGGAAAGTCCAATTATGTCATTGCATGTCATGCATAGTAATTGGCCATATGCTTCTGTTTGTTGCATGGAGAGTGTGAATACTTTGAACAATGGGCGTTAACAGGCAATAACGCGCTTTCGGTGCAATGGGACATTTTTTTTTACTATTGGTATTTCCGAATAATGGGCTGGCTCCCTAATGTCAGCTTAATATCTACATCGTCTGGTTCTAGCAAATAAATACAAATAACCCAGCAGTCAGATTCATGTGAATAACACTGGGTAAAATTACGTACACAAGTCCTGCTACCTTGAATCCAAGCAGCAGCTGGTAGCCATGAATACACACGTGTCCCTCTCAAAGATGGAACAGAACAACAGCCAAACCAAACAAAACTCATTTGAATGGCATGTGGGATATATAAATCTTAGTAATCACTAAAGCTGAGGTGTGAGAGGTGCTCTGTAATTATGTTAGCACCCAGCCACCTCCTTTTTTTCAGCAGCCATTGATCCTGTCAGGTGCGCACTCTTCTCTGTAACAAAAAGAGATACAGCTTCAGCATGAGTTGACTTTTTTTTTCCTGCTGCCAGATAAACCGCTCTTCATCAGCTGCACACGGCAGAGGCTCTTATCAAACTTATCACTGCAATACTTGTTGTTTATAGCGTTACTTTCACTTTAACTGCATGTCTCCTTGCTAAACTGAAAATGTTGGGATGACTGACAGCAACTCAAGAAAACGCATCCAGGCAACTATCTGCCTGACATTATCACTTGTGCTCAACAACACAGCAAATGTCACTGTAGCATCCTTGATGTGTGACATTTTTGACAGCTCCATAGAATGATTGTGCTTGAAAACTACATGTGTACCATTTTCAAACTTGTCATTTGGAAAAAATAAATAAATAAAAAACAAAATGCGACGATGCTTTGGTGACACCCTTGTCAGACGGTGAATACTCTTTTTCATTAATTCCAATCATTCTTATCTTTTCATCCAGTATATACCAAAGACAAAGTTGTCATCAACTACAGATTTACCAGAAAGAAATCCTTCCCAATTTTGACAACATGCCCCACATTCAACAGATCTTACCGGTTCTCGGAATACTCAACAACAAATTGCTCATATGTAGTATTAAGGGAAATGTGGGATATCACATATCACATCCAGAGTGAAATATATATATTTTGCTGGTCATATTCTCCTACCTACACAACAGTGATCAAATCTCAGTTCTCAGTCTGCGATCCTCATGTTTCATGGAACTTCACAGTTTTGTTCACAATTATGAAACACATTTTATCCCGTCAGATGTGCGTTCAAGCTGAATCTAAGACGACAGACTACCAAATTATTACGTATCATTATTTATTATAGCTGCGTTGATTGATTTCTTTTGACCGGAGGGAGTCAACAACAAGCTGAAAACACAAGTTGATATGGCTCAGATGTTAGCAGATCATCCAGTTACACATCCGGCAGACACAGAGCAACATTGACTTTTATCTGGAGTCATGTTTGTGTCCACCTGATGAAAGTAAGTCCAATAGTCTCTCTTTTCTAGATTTGGCCTCAACCAACTCTTGAGATCTGGCTCTTTAGCTGCTAAATGCTCCAGTTAATTTCTAACTGTGTCCGTCTGCTGTTTGCTGCTGAGCATGTAGTGTACAGTGGGTTTATCAGAGCTTGTTTCATTGAAAACAGCTGGCTGCTGCTGCAAACGGGGTCGAAGAGAGCAGACTGTAAAATCAAAACAGTGAACTAAAGGAGTTATAAAGCTCCCGAGGGGAACTGCAGAAATGGCGATAATTGTCTGGGTTTGTCACTACCAGCAACTCCTTTCATATTACACAGTTATTTGACCCATTGTTAAACAAGAGTATTGTACACCTCCTTTTGACTTAGTGTGTATTCCCACTGTCCATATAGATTTATAAGTTATTATAAACCAAATATTGTGGGTGCACGACTGAAGGTGTGTGTAGATGGGAGCAGACCCCAGAAGTTGGTGGATCAAAACCACCCTTTGCTACCTGAAAACGTTGCTCACATACATTGTGATGTTTTTAGATGAAAAGCTCCCATTGTCAGAAGTGACGGCAATCTGATTGCTGGTGACACTGTAGTTCGATCACAAGCAGCTGGTATAAATCTTTTTTGTATTGTCCACTGATGGTTCTCTTTGGCTAATCTTGCCTTTTCTTTTCCCTAACTTTCAAAATGTTTGGTCACTAGTACCATGGAAGTGACAAAGGTGGTACTTAAGTTCATTTGTTCAGAGTGCATTATCTGTTCATATCCAAATCAAATATGTGTATTTGGTTAGGTTGTAATGTACATTACCTATTGGCCACCATCACCCCTCAGCTTGTAAACTGCCAATATCATTGTGGTGATTGGGTCCATATCACTGTCTGTGCCAATGTGCCCTTAGGAATGTCCAATTTTCTGATGTGTGATGATGCTAACATTTCATCAATCATTTTTTGGTCCACATTTTCACAGTCACAGATCCACAAATCCTTCAATGGTGTGCTATTTCTAGATCAGTGCTGTTTAAATGGTAAATGGACTTGCATTTATATAGCGCTTTTCTAGTCTTCCGACCGCTCAAAGCGCTTTACACTACACGTCAGTATTCACCCATTCACACACCCATTCATACACTGATGGCAGAGGCTACTATGGTGCCAACTTTGCCCATCAGGATCTAATCTAAATACTCATTCACACACCGATGGCTATGCCTTCGGGAGCAATTTAGGGTTAAGTATCTTGCTCAAGGACACATCGGCATGTGACCCGGAGCAGCCAACCACCGACCTTCCGATTGGTGGACAACCTGCTCTAGCCTCTGAGCCACAACCGCCCGTTTAGTTTGGATTAATCTCCATTGACATGGTGAAGCAAAAGTACTGGAACAAAATCTTGTTTTTGAAAGGCTAAATGACAACAAATATGGGTTGAAGCAGACTATTTCATGCGTGCTGCAAGAGGGAAAGACATAGAAGGTGGACTATTGCATGCAATGTTTCTGTAAGTTATTAATAATAATAATTCAAATGTCAATGTTATGAATTAAGCGTCAAACTATGCGGTGAAGCCCTAACGATAGTGCACACACGGGACACAGCTTTTATAGTTAGACAAAACGTTTTTTTAAAAAGGTTAAAAAAGTTATTTTCTCTTTTATTTCTGATATTTTACATATATGATATGATGAATACTGTGGGCCTACATACCCCAGTGTGATTATAAGTGCATGTGAGTGAATATTGGTGTGCAAATTAGTTTATATTTCCCATTCATTGTCTCATTACTCTTCTACGGCCATTATGCAAATGCGTATATTTGGCTGACGGAGGAGAGTCTGAGGAGAGCACCAACGTTAATCAGCGCTACTCCCGGTGACTAAAGGGAGCTTTTGTCATGAAAAAAACACCAGAAACCAATTTATCTGGTTTTCTGAATGTTATTTGATCAATATGACAATACAGGCATGTGCAGAATAGGTAATTAGGCAAAGTCAGAGCAGGAGGGAAACATATAATACACAATGTCAAGTTGCTAATCGGACCGTAACAATGACCAGAGCACGGAAGAGGAAGTCTTGGACCGGATATCTGCTGGCTACACCGGAAATATTGGTCATTGCCCCCAGAGGCTAAATCGTCGTCAGACCAATATCCGATGGGTTCCGAGATGAAGTTTGGACAAACAGCTGGTCAGATGTGGTTCTTCTTGACACCATCAGGGACATTTTCAGTCACCAGGTGGTTGACACACCACAAAACACTGCTTGACTAGCCTCTGAAAACAGTGAGTATGGAAATGAAGTATGACATGTGTCAAACTCTCCCAGTGTCTGTATCTTTACTTCCTTAATGAGGACAGTTGTGCTTTTAGACATCCAATTCATTTTAGAGGATTACTGTAATTGCTGCTTAACTTTAGTCATGAGCTTCGGGTAGCGGACGCAAGAATGACATTGTGAATACAAGGGACAAAAGTACGTTTCCTTTGTAGGCTATGGGAAATAAATAAAATGCTTGAAAACACGCCCCTTCTGAAACACTTCCAGTGAACATTTGAACTGCAACAGAGACTTTACAGAGCTGCACTGCAACCAAAACGCAACCGACTGCATCTAGGGTTATAGGCCTACTGCACAAAAGTCTTACGGAGGATGTCAGGACATGGTGGGCATACAAACCACATTTGATTTTGACACCAGAAACCGAGATTCTTATGTTCATATACTGAAAAAGTCATTGCATCCCGTCTTGTGCTTCAATTTTACTTAAATTAACTTGTAAACTTCACAAAATAAATCAAATTTCAAACATTCTCCTGTTCATCCTGTTGCTTCTTGACTGAAAGAGGAAAGAAAACTGTTTGTGGACTGTTGCAAAAGCATGAGTGTGCCTGAATGGTGGGTGAATACGTTTTTTTTTTTTCTTAATGTCTCTCTGTTTCTTTTCCCTGCAGCAATCATTGGTGGCTGACACACACACACACACACACACACACACGCACACACAACACACACTCGCACAAACTCAAAGATGTTATTATTCCACACACATCTCACAAAAACTTTGTGAAGCAGGAAATGATATTTCTCACCAGCAGTGTGATTTAAGTGGGGTTGATTCTGTGCATGTCCTTCAAGGTTTAAGCTAATCACAAGTCTGCAGCTTTTCTCTCTGCCTCCTTCTTCTCTGCCAGATGGGAAACAATGATTTAGTGAGCACACAGGCCTCTGTATTGGAATCAGTAGATGGAAAGAGAGGCTCCTCTGTATTAGAAATGACAGTATTGGTTATTTCAAACAGCTCAAAACGACTTACTTTTCAATGTGTCTAAACAACACATTCTCATCCTAACCCGTCACATTCTGACACTTTGTCAGACCCCTCGGCGTCACTTTTTGATCGCAGTAAACACATGCTTAAATGTGAATTAAACAAAAGCACTCACTTATGTTTAGGCAGCAAAGACAGTTAGGTTTAGGAAAAAAAGGGTTTAAAGCTACTACTTTGTACATTGCAAATCTGACTTGACGTTGTGAACTCGGGACACAAACAGCTGTTAGTAACCTAAAAGTGAAACTTAACGCAAAGGATACAAACATCGGTCTCCTGGATGAAAGCCCTGTGCTGTTGGGACCATCCACCAAATGACCTATGTGGTCCTATGGGTTGGAGTCGCAACTCAGAAAGCACAGCGCAAAAAAATGTATCTTGGTATTCACCCAGTGAGCAACCTTTAGTTAGATGAATGGGGAGCCATCTTGGGACACATAATCTAGTTCTCTTAGAGGAGTACTCAAGCAATTTAGTAGGTGAGAATCGCCTTACATGTAACACATTATGCACGTTATCTCTTGCTACATAAATGCCATCATGACCTCATCACATTGGCATGTGTCCAGTGCAGTACGCAAAATCCCTGAGAAATATATCAACAGGATTCATCCACTCTGAATGATGTCTGGAAAACTGGATTAGCCCAGAGTAAGTCAAAATTAAGATCCAGGAGGAATCTTTTGAATATAAAGTTGTATGTTGTGGAGCTAAATTCCACACGTTGTCTGCATGTATCTGTTAGTTTTCACATGTTATCCATACTTGTTCTGGTCTGTAAGGAACGACAAAGCATGAACCCGACCAGCAGCTCATTTGTAAGATTTTGAGAACACAGAATTTCCAGAATGCCACCAAATAGAGAGGAAGAGAGGGTTAATGCCCAGGGATGTGCTTAAAAAAAAACATCGGAAGAAGTCATCAGACAGCGTCTTTCTGTATGAATGGGCCTCTCCAAAAAAGCATGTGTCGTATTGGCCAGAGCAGCAGTGTTTCTGTCAGATGTTATTCAATTAGA
The DNA here is from genome assembly GCF_015220745.1 of Sebastes umbrosus. NCBI lineage: Eukaryota > Metazoa > Chordata > Actinopteri > Perciformes > Sebastidae > Sebastes > Sebastes umbrosus. The sequence continues at coordinate 28,425,688 of NC_051277.1, forward strand.
TTCTAAATCAGATTAGGGTCGTATAGTATTTTTACAACCTCAATTAATCAAATTTGCTAACTAGGTGTAATTAATGTACATGCCAAAAAGGAAGGACGCAAACTGGTACGTTTTAATGATATCATTATGTTTCATACAATATCTGATCACATCCTTGGTATGAAATCAACATAATAACAGTGGCTTGACTGAAATATTGTTGATTAGCCATAAAAAAAACTATTGAATTATGTTCTTTTAGCCATGTTAAAACTGTAGCTCACACTGTTACAATTGAGACTCACATGCACTTCAGTTGGTCAGCGTCCACTTTCAGTTTAACTCATCGCAAAAAGTGGTTTATAATAAGATCCTACATTTCCCGCAGCTCCATGGCGTCTTTAGGATCTTTTGAGAGACTGTCCAAAAGATGCTAGAAAGAAACAATGTCCATTTGTACGATTCATTGAGCCGAGGCTGCAGGGAAAAAGACACAAGTTCTTGGATAGAGATCGAGGAGGCAGCGGGATGCAGACAGGTATAGAGACTTTGACAGCGAGGCTGTCGCCCTGTTTGTGTGGCCATTCTTAAGCTATAAAGACTTTTGCCCCCAGATGTGCTTGAACTAACCATTGTATGATCCAACATCATTTGACACACACACAAGCCTCGGCATAACCTTTATGTGCTCCTGAGTCTATCATACTAAAATACTATAAAACATGCACTGCACGAGTATTGAACCCACGATCACCAGCACTGCCTAAGGCGTATAACAGATAGGGCCAAGGGCTGATAGAATTCACAACGACCCAAACAGATGTGACTGTGAGCTCGCTGGTCAACAGCAGCAGAGTGGCTGTGGAGAAGGAAAGAGTACACCGTATGAATAACTTTGCCTTCAGGAAAAAAAAAAAAAAAAAAAGCTAAAGGAGATTGGATTGTGTTCTACTTTAGGAAACAATCCCCCAGGATTTGACTGTTGGATTCCCAAAAGAGACAGGAAGTCAAGTGTAGAAATGATTCAGTACAGAAGCAGCAGAGACTCCCCTGAGAGCTCCTCAAACACCCTCATAACATCACTGCTGCATGCTCAAGTGTCTCACAGTGGGAAATCAGTTCTTCTGGCCTCAAATCTCGTGTTATCCCGAGATCTCGCAAGAATCATAGGATCGCTCGAAAATCCATCTTGTCAGGCTTCAAGTAAGCTACGGGCGTGGTTAAGGGGTGTGCGACGACACGGAGAGGCGATTGTTCGTTCTAAACAACAATGACGGCTCCTGAAGGCTTTTCTAGATGGAAAGGATGTTTTCGCTCTTCTCCCGACTGGCTACGGCAAGAGTTTCATTCATCCAAATCACTTTTTTGAAAGTGCCTGCCATTTTCCAAACAGTCTCCAATGACGGCTTCTCAGAGGGTTCTGCGTAACAAACCATCTGGTGTGTCAGGTTACGTTAAAGCAGGCTTTCTCTATAAATGAAAATGAGTGATTCTTACAGTATCTGTTGTCAACAGCTGCTTGACACTGTATGGAAAGCTTCCTCCTTCAATTCAGCGAATCCCTGCAGCCCTCTGTAGGCAGCAGTATACGTGTGTTGATAAATCTGCAGCCTCCGATTGGTGCCGCATCAGAGCGCTTAGCCATTACGCGCGGTCGTCCACTGTGTTTATACCTTCATTAAATCACGTACAAATGATTTCTAACAAATTAAATAAGAACCCACACCGTCTGCCTCTGGCTGCAGATTCTTGGTGCTGTGTTCACATCGTGCAGCTCTGCCCAATCCAGACAACAATACGATTTCCTGAAGAAACTTCCCTGTAATTGGCACAGCTGTTCCAGTGATGAAGTCAGTGGTGTGATTGGCGGAGAGAGTATTTGTTAATCACAACACCCTCTGGTCTTTATTCCACTTCTTCCAGCCTTTTAGGGCTTTTGCACCGCGGCGCATAAATTAACCAAAATGAAAGGTGCGCTCGGAGGCGCTCACACAGTCAGTGTGCCCAAGACATGTTGTTGCAAATAGGGCCCCTTAGAGTTCCTCCACATTGTAGCTAAATACACGTAACCTAGAAGTTGGACATTTGGAACATTTTGACACACACTTTGTTGTTGGTGTCATTATTTTGTAGCTCCTGGGACCCGTTCCACAGAGCGAGCTAGGAAAAGTGGGGCTTAAAGTCCAAAGCTTGACTTGAATGAACCTAACAAACCAGTCGGGGGTAAAGCGGTTTATAAAGGTCAGTTTAAGTTCATACAATCAGAATAATTTGAGTCAGGTTTAAGTAGTCAAGAGAGCAGCAGTTCACATGACATGATGTGGAACACTGTGATAGGCTTATAGAAATCCAATCAAATATATTCAGTAGATGATAGAACTAGAAATCCTAGAAAAGTTATGTCCATTGAAATGTTAGGGGGTTCTAAACGAGTTAAAACTTAATACAAAATTTGGATACAACCTAATTAAAACGTGGGCACAATACATTCAAACAGCTGCAAATATATACATGTTTACTCATATATATATTAAACAAGTAAACATGTATACATATGCATACAATACATGTATTATGTATACTTGCAGAATGATTTCAACAGATTCAACTTTTTTTATTAACAGCAACAACTTGAGTGGGGAGACAATGACATATGACCTTTTGCTTTTTTGACACCATTTAATTGTATGCCTTCTCCCCAAACAGGCTGATCCATCTTGAAATAAACTATACAAATGATGTGACTTGTGTGTCTTGTATAATCAAATGACATTGAGAGGAAAGTGAAAAAAGAAAGCTACAAAAAAAGAGATTAAGTAAAGCCTTAACATAAGCAAATACAGTATATTAGCCAATAGATTTTTTTAAACATGGTTTCCTAACAGGAAAATAGAGGATATAAATACTACATATCCAGTCACTATTTATTTTTTCATTTGCAATTGTACTGTTAACTATTTATGTAGCAATTATCATTCTATTGGAGTAATATATAGATTAAGATTTGTTTTATGTGACATAAGCCTCGTTTGATATCACATGCCATATAATCAAAGGCATACTGTATGTAGGACTATCATTGTGTAGTTTATTTATTATGTATTTAAGTTGATTTTCTATAAACTTAAATGTTTTGACTGATAGTGCATAAAGTGTGGAGGGTGGCAAATGACTTGCTACCCCTCCACTTTCGGTCCCCTTTCTCGAACCCACCTTCGATCTCAACTACACACCTGTAAAGTTTAATGACCGCTATCGCGGTGACAAAATCTGTCCACAGGCAGACATAACGCCGTGATGACACACGGACTCACAAGGTGAAAACAATCTGTGTGTAACAAGATACCACATCACTTGTCGGCCTGGTGCATTCTCACTGTGAACTCATTAAATCTGCACTATTACTGCTGAAAGAAACTACAAGACAGCGTCATTATGCACCATTAATGCAAATGTACCAACTACAGTGACACATGTACGTCCCATATTCTCATGAAGAGGAGGTTTAAGTTGGACTGACAGTGTGTGTGTTTTTTTTGTGGCATCCCATCTTGTGTCCACACAGCTGGAGTGTCATTACAGTGAGGTGTACACACACACACACACACACACACACACACACACTGTCCGGGAGGCAGAGTTATTGTTGTGAATAGGGCCAAGGTCATCCATCTGTCCTAATATGTGTCCAACTAAGAACCAATTCATAGCCCATCAGTGGGATGGATAGAAACTGTGGGCTGGGGATTGTGTGTGTGTGCGTGTGTGTGTGTGTGTGTGTGTGTGTGTGTGTGTGTGTGTGTGTGTGTGTGTGTGTGTGTGTGTGTGTGTGTGTGTGTGTGTGTGTGTGTGCGTGCGTGTGTGACGGTGAGGGAGACAACAAGCATGCCCTGGTGTCAGGGTCTCTGTGTGGGTGTGAGTGCGGGCTGTCAGGAAGATGGTGGAAAAGCAAAGCTGACAGGAGAAGAGGCCATGATGGCCTTCCAGGCCTAAACTCCTCTGCTTAATGTCAGCCTGCTAATGGATCCAGTGACAGGTCCTGTCCCTCGCCGCTTCCACCTGTCCCAGCTGGAAAACAAAGACTAACACACCCTTCACACATTCCTTTGAGCTGCTCTCACCAATGAAGATCAAGTACAGCGGGGGGAGAAACTTTGGAGAAAACATCTCTGTTTAGGCTTAAATCCCCTCTATGGTCTACAGACACTGGTGATAAGGTCGGCCACCGTGTAGAGGTGCTGCTGTATCATCAGGCTTTTCTGGTTAATACTGGAACAACTATTCTCATTGTTCACCAAAAGCTTTTGAAAATGCATTAACGTTCGTTCCCACTGTCAAAGAAAATAGATTTCCTGTCTCTATTGAGAGATGTATTGAAAGATAAAAAGGCATTTTCGACCAAATATTCGGTGCTTCAAGGGCACCTGATCCTTGGGACACTTGTGTGGAAAATAATTGCTGCACTGGTTCAGAAGGTTCCAGTTTACTGAACTTCTGAGCTGATATTTGTAAAAAAAAAGGATATACTTTGTCGACTTAAAATTCCTAGCATAATGTCGTTTTGCTCTCACTCTCAGCTCGCAAATTATTCAACATATTTCCAGGAGCAGAAGCAGAGGCTACATACTTTCCAACAAAGATGAGATGTTTCAGAAATGTACGATGACAGTTTGATATGTCCCAATACCCAGACTACATGGGAACAGTTTAGCTCATCCAATTCATGTCTGATTGTTCCTTCTGTTCACATTAAAGCTAAACTGGGTCCCACAATGCTGAGTGAGTTTGTAACTGTGGTGTAATTCTTACATCTTGATCACTGGCAATGAGTTTGGTAACATACAAACAAGAATGCGGTAAGAGTTTTAGTTTGTAAGATGGTGGCTATTTCTTCGTTGTTGTACATACTAGCAAGATACATACTACACTCAGAAATATATTACTAAAAGAGATATGTTTGTTCATTTGTTGCCAGCACTAATTGATTTACAATATTCTATCATTAATTTCAGTTAATTACTTGAAACTTGGAGATAATAGTTTTCAGATCACAAAACCCTCGTCTTTATCAACAGCCACCTCTCAAAACCCAGATGGCAAATTATCATGAATGCACCAACAGAAGGAGTTATCAAATTAGTCTCAGCAACACATGTTAAAAAGATGGATATATACTTAACTTAAGACACATGGGATATGCCGATATTATTTAGGTTTTAGAAGCATTCTTTGGACATGTATACAGCACATTCCGAATATGCGTTGTTTTTTTCCGCAGTTTGTGACACATGGCCTCTTGCCTGTTTAAGGCCAGCTCTGTGTGTAGAACACAAAGCAACTAGCCAACAATAGGCAAGGCTGGGGGGAGAAATGCAAAAGAAAAAACACACATTTCTGGTCAGAAAGAGAAACACACCTACTTTAAAGCAGCAGTGGATCGAAATGGAGCAAATATGATTTCAAAAAAGTATTTTTTTATAAAACGGTCACTATATCCTTACAGTAGTGCATGAGACTGGTAATCTGAACAAAATCATGTGTCTCTGTGTCCTCCGGTGATCCTAATGTTTTTCACAGACCGGAGGAAAACAACCAATCAGAGCCGAGCTGGAGCCTGCTGTCTATGAGAGCCACAAGTTAATCACTTGCGAACTTGGCCCACACGGTCAAACTAGGCAGCGCTGATCAAATATGAATCAATATTCTGTTACTGTAATGCCTATTTCTCTCCTCAAATGTGTTCAGAAACATCTTGTAGTGTACTGTTTAGCTGTAAAATGAGAAAGTTTGTGGGCCCCGGCAGCCATGTTGAGATCTGTTGAAGAAATACCAAGCACCGCCCACCAGCCAATAGGAACGCTCTCTCTCTGAAATGATCTGCGATTGGCCAAAGTCTCCCTTCACGGGGTAGATTTCTCAAAGCCTGAAAACAGAGTCACACTTGAATTGCAATATGATGAAAGGTTATTATGGATTTTTTGCCCAATGATGCCAAAAACTTTCTTCCTGCTGAAGCTTTAAAACATTATGAAATATTTGGATATCAGCAGGTTTTTGTTGATGGGGGCATTTCAGGTCAATCAGTATGTACTGCTGCATGTAAACGAGAATACTAATATCCATTAGCCATCTAAACAGCTTAGTAGGAATATTTTTTTCAGAATAAGGGTAAAAAACAGAATATGTTGTGCATGAAAACATAGCCACTGTAAGCACTTAACACTGACCTATAAATCCAGTGTAACCTTGACATGCACAAATTAAAGGTTGACTTAAGTCCCTTCAAGTTGTTTTCATTGTGTACAGAAATCCAATGAAACAATGATTGCCTTGGAATTAGGAACTCAATTTATGCATTAATAATATTACATATAAAAATAGTTTAGCCAACCAACTGCATTTTTAGGGGGATTAACTGGCTCTATTTATCTTTATAAAGCCATCATCTCAACTGAATAACACCTTGATTTACTACAGCCGAGGCGTCTAAAAAGTAAATGATGTATTTTTTACTGAAATTTACTGTGGGCAGAGTTCTATGATTGGGGTTCACTACCTGTCTTTCCAAAAGTTATAGGTCACTCTGCTGTTTGATGCTATTTCCAGTCAAAATGGCCTAGCCACACGATGAAGGTCCTAGTCAAATACCATTCAAATCAGCGGTGATGGAGCCAGATCTGTGGCCTTTGTGAGGCTGCCATTTGGGTGGAAAATTTGCAGCCTGACCAGTGGCCGGTGCCCAGGGACTGTCTGCGGTTTCAAACTGAGTTATGAGTTTATTTCATGTGGGCCTCTACAGTCCCCAGAGAAGAGAATAAAGCTCCTGCAGAGAGTAGTAGCTCCCAGCCACAATGTTCCACTCAAAGAAGCTGTAAAATAGCAGTTATGCAGATACAGGTCTTATTATTTGTGACAGCTTTTTTTTTTCTTTTTTCTTTTTTAATAATGTATTCTAGCACAGTAGAAAGGGAAAGCGAGTAAGGAATCATGTTGAAACTTTAAATCATCTGTAATTGTACAATTAGAGAAAAATCAAAGAAGTAAGAAAGAAAAAAGAAGGTGTTTTTCTTGTAGTGTGCCCTTCCTCTCTCTTAATCCTAGCCCTCAGTCAGAGCTCCCTGAAGCTACTAATCATTGATGCATGAGTAGCATGCATAGCAATCACCCAGCTCCAACTGACAGATGGAAATGTGTGACCCGGGAATAGCAAGGGCACATCCAAACAGAGTGTAACGCTCCCATGCTTCACTCTTTTCCAGCCATTGTCCTTCCTGTTGGGGTCTCTCCTTAAAACTGACTGTGTGCTGAGGCCTTATAGTGACTGTCATTATGGCATTAATTACCAATAGTGATGATGAATAAAGTAAATAATTACAATGTATTGGTGTGATGTCCAAATGGAGATAACAGGGCACACTTTCAGACTCTCCATTACAGTTCAGTGATCGTTTTCTCAGATCTCTTGGTTGTTCTACCTGAGTAAATGATTACAGTGAATGATTCTTCTTGTCACTATATTGACATTTAGTGTCTCTTAAAACACCTATAGTTGTCACATGCATGATAGAAGGTTGTATTCATATTGCCCAACCCTATACTGACCAAACAAATGCATAAATGAAATTTGCACAAAGACAATAAACATTGGTGTCAGGTTTCCCAGCCTCCATCACATCAGAGGTTGATCAGGTTAGAAATGTACTACTGTATGTGTTGGTCTTTAACCTGAGAGTAGATACATTCTGTATGTCATATATGACTTAATACAGACTACTAGAATGAGCACAGTCTTAGTTGGAGAGAGTGAATGAGCTAGTAGTAAGAATGTGACTCTGACTCTTGGGATATACTGTATGTGGCTGAGATGTAGCCACAACAGAAATAGAAACGTTTCATCATGGGCTTAGGTTGTGTGTGGCATCCTGGCTTTAAATGATGTCATCCATAACTGCACTACAACTTTACTACTTTACTACTTGCACTATGTCCACACATGTATCTATGTACTGCATGTACAGTAAACAATTTTCCCACTTTTTATTTGTTATTAAAAAGTTATTATTATAAGTATTTGCTTTTGTTTAGCTTTGTCTTTAAGGGTGCTTTCACAAGCCATAGTCTGGCTAGTCCAAATCAGAATGAACTTGATATATTTGGTTCATTTTATATTTAGTCTGGTTCGGTTTTGCAGTGCACAAATTAATGCGGGACGAATTAAAAAAACAAGAATTTGCTGAGGGTCGTGTACGAAGGAGTGAATTTATCTTCTTTGCCTCGAGAGCTGCTACGTCTATGCAGGGAATCGCAGACTTTGAAATATGGCTGTCACAGTTTACTCAACACTGATCTACTGTGCGCACAAATCCCTTCTCCTCCAGTTTATCTGAAATGACATTATAAACGTCACTTTTTTGTGGACTTTATTTAGCATATTCTGTGTGTTCTCTTCGGTCCAGATGTCAAGCAATTGTTAGGACTTCTGCAAAAGTCCAAGTCGGTCCTCTCCCACTCATGTTAACCTGTCGTTTACCTGTGTCCATCTCAACAAATGCCCACACAGGCAGCCTTTGTTTTGGTTCGCTTGGAAACGGTCCGAGACCACCTCTCGCAAGCGGTCTTGGACTGTTTGTTTTGGTCCGCACCAGAATACGATTACTGCGTTCACAACTGCCCAAATGAAGGCTGAATGCACCAAGAGTTGAACCGTGCCAGAGTTCGATTAAAACAGACTAAACATTGGCTTGTGAAAGCGCCCTAATACTCTAAGCTGTTGTAGAATTCCCTGCCAGGAGTCACTCCATCAGTGTCAATTATTTCAACTTTGTTACTGAGAAATCATGTTTTGTCTGTCATATTGGCATGGCTCTAAATACTACAATACCAATGAGCCTTGGCTGCCATTTCTATGAGGATATTAGGCTTGATGATTGGATGTTTTTGCCAAAATGCACATTGGGAGTCTCCTTCAGTGTTTATGTTCAGGCTTGTACCTTTGGCTTTTTTCTTAACACAGTTGTTCATCTTGTGTACCGGTCATTTTAGTTTCCATCTACAGTAGAAAACCTCCAACTATGAGTCACGATATAACTTCTATGGTAAAAATGTAATGGAACTTTTACTTCCAGAAACAAGTGTGATGGAAAACATAGTACCCCATGCTGAGATTTAGTTGAGAAGATAAGGTTGTGAGTCAATCAGAAGACAAACAACCCGCCTAGGGTGAGAAACAGGAGAATTATCCTGTGAACAACTGATGCTGGAAATAAGATCCCATATTCCCCTGTTGGGAAGCCACTGCAATCTTGAGTGGTGAACATGTACTTTAATCCTTCCTTTTAGAGCGTGTCAGGAGAAAAGGGGAATCAGTTATCTCCCGTATTGATCAGACACTTCCGTATGTTTTAAAGCTTCCGGATGAATGCCGTCAACTCTTTAATTGAAACATTTGCTGTGTGTCGAGCGCAGGTCCTCTGGCAGCTGTTGTATAGGGCCTGCTTTGCATTTTCTCTCTGCTTATTGACGTCTTGTCACCCTACAGCAGCAAGTTGAATGCTAAGAGGATTAAGAAGTTGCAGTGAGGAGGAGACAGAGGAGAGGAGAGGCACACAGTCTGCTCTCATCCTGTGTTACCTGGCTGTGCTTATAGGCAGCACACGAGCTTACAGCTGTGATTAGACACATCTACAGTAGAGGGCTGAATGAAGAGATACTAAGCCAGCTATTTGATCCCCATACAAGTCTTGGAGGGAAACTTTCCTCCGTATTACCAGTCTGGTGGAAATCAATAGGGATGGCGCATCACTGGTGCCGTGCCATTGTTCCGATGGACCATTATTCCGAAACCCCAATAGTCAAAAAAAATTCCCATTGGACTGAAAGCCCATTTATTTTAATGGTGGAGGCATGACCCGCCCAACTCTGCCTTACCTTGATATTCTTACCCTAACCCTAACCAATTTTACTCATCATGCCTAAACATAACCAACATAACCAACCCAACCAACGAATGCAGGGAGTACTAGCCAATCAGTGGCAGAGTAGTTCCTACTGGAGGTCATGTCTCCACCAGTAGGAAATAAATTGTGAAGGTCAAATAACGTCTGCATAATAATTAGCCATGTGCTTCTGTTTGTTGCATGGAGAATGTTTATTTTGAGCTTTGTTTTCAGGATAATGGGCTGTCAGACAAATAAGCTTTCGGTCCAATAGGACATTTTTCGGACAATTGGGGTTTCGGAATAATGGGCAGTCCCTGCATCACTAGCATGTTTGCTAGTAACAGCTGTGGTGTGTTGGGCTGGGCTTATCTTATGGATAGATAATGAATATTTTTTATAATACCAATGTATCATCTCTGGTGGTGATGAACCTACAGAGAACTTTCAGGTGAATCTGCAGCTCCCCTCAGCTTCATGGAGCTTTATAGTGAGCTTCAGCTCATTGTCAAAGTTGTAGAAGAGAAATTTTAATTATTTACGAAAGTAAAGGTAACAATACCTGTGCCATTGTGAGCAAATCCATTAAAATGAATCCATGTCGCCCTGACATTTTACTGTTTTGAATGGTGTGGCCAGGCCATTAAAATGAACATGGGCTCTGTAGTTTATAGTGAGTTAATCCCACATACATCCTGGTGCTGTAAATACTCACTAATGCACCAAAGGTGTATTAATCTGGCGCTGAAAATGATCCCCAACAAATTAATTATTTCCTCCTGTTTAAGTATTTTTTGCTGAAATCTACAATACCTATTTTTTTTTCTCAAGATTTGAGAAAGTACTGAAGGATGAACTAACACATGAACATTGGTTTTGCGCTTTTCATTCACTTTGTTGTCAGTAAGAAAATGAGGATAACACCAGTCTTATCCTTTAAATGTCCAAGGTCAATCAGCTCCTTATTTTGAGTGATGTGGTCCAACAAGAACACACAATTACCTTCCAAAGTTTGAACAGTTTTGGTTATTTCATGACAGATTTCTTTATCTGTGTTTGTGTCTGTGATTGTTTTACAGGTGGGTGGTGATCCGTTAAAAAGGGTGATATCACCATTCCCATGCACCAATCAGAGTAGTTAGCAGCCAATCAAATCTGATCAACCCACACCCACTAAATTTTTGTATGTGAAACTCTCGATAAATAATAACTATTGATGCTTTGTTCCAAACCTTAGCTTTGATTGTGGCTTATTTAGTCATGAATATTTAATGCAATAGAGAAATATTTAAAGGGTAACTTTGATATTTTTTAACCCTATTTTTCCCATGTTTTTATGTCTAACTGACTAATAGCGACAATCATTTCTGAAAGTGGTCCAGTATTGAAGGAGAGCGCTGTAGACAGTAGCTGCTCACAGGCTGCAATGTAATCCTATTGGGGCAAGCTGGCACTGTCATTTACGTCCACTAAAAGTGCTTGTTTTTGTCATGACAGGCATTGATTGCTATTATAAGTATCTGATATCATGGAAAGAGTCTTGCTCAAGGAGAAGTCTTGTTCTGAAATCTGGCGAAGTGACGTGTTGCCGGAAGACAACTGTAGAATAATGGAATACGTCCATGGTGGAAACGCGAGTGCCAGACGGGCAGAGTTTGTTGTGTTTGAGTACAGAAAGCATAGCTTAGTGTTTTCTAAAAGATTTTCAATGTCTTGGTTGAATATTTAGACAATTTACATCTTTGAATTCGATGGCCACCCGCATTTATTTGAGCCAGAGTATACGGATATTTAAATTTCACAATGAGACTTCTCCTTGAGCGGAACTTGGACACAATAACAAACCGGATCAAGTGAAAGGTAATAACAATGTTTTATTTCTCTGTAGGGTCCTCTTCATAATGTTGAGCCTGTCAGTGGCAAAAACAAATGTTGTCCCCATTAGTCACTAAGACACAAAAACACGAGAAAACAGGGTCCAGGTTGAACCATACCAAAGTTCCTCTTTAAGATTCAAGATTTCAAGTTTTAAGAGGCATATATTTTGCGATTTGTTCAAAACAGATGACTCATTATTTTAGTCTGCTACACTCAAACTAATGTCCATCTAGTCTTACAATGAAAATTAATGATCTCGATGTGAAAGGAATCTTCTAAAGGGTGAAATGATGTTTCTTGTTTCTCACACAAATCAACATTCCTGAGGTTTTTTTTGGTCGTAATGACCAATTATCTGGATATATTCCCCATTCTCTCATTCTGTGCGCTGAACTTTGTAAGTGCTAATGGGACACTCTGAGCCTATATGGCAAGTATACATGTACATACACATAATATTACATGATGTTGCTCACCTCACTGTGGACCTCAGGGGGCCTGAGAGAAAAGACTTCAAAAATATGTGCACTGAAAAAAAAATCATAATGCAGGTGATGCTTCCTGGTAATAAAGTGTGTGCAGTGGAGGTGGTAGTAACTCCTGACCCTATTAAATTAATTAAGCCCCAGCTTATCATAATGGAGGGATGGAGAGAGAAAAAAAATGAGTCTGGTGGAGTCTGGTAGTAGTCCCTCTGAAAGCCTCTCGCTGATGAGGCTGGAGGGTAGGCACACCGAACAAACGCATAACTTATTAAATTAGTGTCGGTCTCCACGGGATGCACAATAATTGCCCTCCATGCCATTAAATTCAGCCTGCTTTTGGCTGTGCTTCCCAGGCTTCTTCAGCCAGCATGTACAAGGGTCCAAAGCCAATGATATCTGCATGCACTGGCCTCGAGTGTCTGTGTGTGTGTTCAAGCATAAAGTACCGTCTCAAAGTTAAAGTTTACACCAAATAAAGGATAAATCCTGTGTATTATAATGTGGGTATTATACTGGTAGTTTTGTCCTTCATTCATTTTAGTAATAATATTGTACTCACCAAGTTAATTGCTATGTTTAAGTATGGTATAGTATATAAATGTATAGGTAGGTGTCTCTATATGGATCGCTGCGGCTGGTGAAGTAGCAGGGGTTGTCCAATAATTGCAGGGTTGGGGAGTTCAATCCCCAGGTCCTCCTGTCTACTTGCCTATAGTTTGTCAGTTAGAAGAATTCAGCTATGGTGCAGTTTTGTTCTCAACTGTAAGGACAAAGTGTCCTTAGTTTACCTTCACAGAGCTCTGAATTGCCACCTTTATCTCAGCAACATATTCTCATACAAACGTTCATATAATATCTTACGAAACATCATTCCTCATTTGTCATGCGTTTTCCTACAATTACCGCTTGTTACATGCATACAGACTTTTCAAAATAAACTCCCGTCTTCACAGGAAACAGAATAGGCAACAAAACTACTTAGTTAGGTTTAGGAAAAGATTGTGGTTTCGGTTAAAATAACTCCAGAAGTGGCGTAACTTAAGTACGGACGTTACGTGACAAATAAATCAACGTTGACTTCTGGTTTCACACGGAATACAAACAGCGGCCTCCTGGGCTAAAGTCTGTTTTTTTTTTTTGACCCACCCATCCACCCTGCCCTCCTCCCTACGTGGTGTTTTTACCTCTTTTATTGATTTTGTATATACACAAATTCCACTGCATTACATTTTGTAGGTAGCTACGAACAGTGTATGACAACAGCCTGATCTCAGTTTGGTTTAGTGATTCAAATAGATCTGGTGTTATGCCATTTGACCATCAACCATTATTATTAAGATACATAGCGAGCTGTCTACCTAGTTATATCCATGACAAATAGTGAAAGATAAACGTCGACAAGCATGGATGAGATGGATGCAATGGTTCAGGTTGTTGTAACTCAACTAAAAGAGAAACAACAGATCTTAAATCAACACATTTCTTTGACTAACGTGAAAAAAAACATAAAGTTAACTGCTCTCAGCAACCGCTACCAGCTTCTGTTTCGACTGAAAATTACAGTATGGTGGGGTAGATATGTATCATGCTACTGATTGGTTAAAGTAACCTAGAAGGGCACTTGGACAGCGCAGACCGTCTTTCTATGTTGTGGAATATCAAGGTCATCATTGGAATAAAACATTTAAATGCTAATTTACAGTAATGGATGTAGTGGTTTATTCCACTTAAAGTGTTAAATGCCAAGTGTGACACTGTCACTTGTAGCTTAGTATAAAAATATTTTAAAAAGTAGGTCTGGGCATGCAACTTCAATACTGTTAGAGAAGTGAGGTTTTTATGAAATCCACACAAAGTGAGGTATTAAAAAAAGTACTGTTTTGGTATCAGACAGCAGTCGCTGCACCCACTTGAAGTGAGAAGCGTAGCTGAATCTGTAGGGAGTTTAGCTTTGGTGAATTGCTTCAACATGCTAATGCCCTCTTTTCTATATCGGGTCTCATTCTGTGTCTGACATGATGAGGAGTAATGGCCTTTTAAATGGAAGCATCCAACAGCGTTTGCCAAGGGAAGGAGGCTGCTGGGATCAGACCTGTTTTTAACCGTCTCCTCCCCACTGGAGATCTGACAAGCTTCCTAACCACTCCCTTCCTAATCGGATAAGTCAGCTGAGCTCAATTCTCTTTTTTTGCCAACAGCCTGCTTCACATTCTTGTAACACACATTTGTACAAGGGACTCTGAATGATTCATGGGGCCCAGTGGGCCCCTTGAATGTGGCAGGGATTATAGATATTTGCTGTTACAGGATCCTTAATGAGCTGTTTTCAGGGGCCCCTGATTCTAACCACACAGCTGCCTGAGCGCAGCCTGAGATAAAATGCATTGCAGTGAATCACACCGCAAGGTTTGTCTGGCATTAGTCGTGTTTGGGACTGTCATCATCCACTGTGTGGGAGATGGTTATTGATGCTTCCCATGGAAACGACACGTTCTCACTTCCAACATGTCAAATGTTGACACTTGGTCAGTGACCCTACGCTTCAAACCATGACGCTCTAGGTACCCCTTTAGCATCCGTTTTGGATGTGTCAGGGAGGGCGTGTCAGTTTCTGCTCGTTACATGCATAGTGTCTTTTCAAAATCAGCCTGGTCTCACTCCCACAGTATCAAATCAAAATCAGGGTTGTGCGGAGGTGTGTGGAGTTAGTTGTGTGTTTATTTGTGTTTTAGAACGTAACCCCCATGAAACAATCAGAAAATAGCATTATCTTTCTCTGATTCACTGCTCTGTTCTCGCTAACGCCGCTCCCCCTCTTCATTCACTATGTAGCACCCCAACACGCTATTGTAGCTATAAATAACCTTAAACTAAGATGAAGGGGTGTTTGAGTTCGGTTTCTTAAGGTAGCTACCAAAAAGATTTACCTGTTATGGGTGAAAATTATATTACCCTAGTGATACACAGTCTATTTACACTCACAGTAATGTATTTTACATAACTGACCCCAGACAACTTCTCTGAATGAAAAATAACTGTTTACTGACCGTTTTTAGTAATGTACAAATAATATTTACTCTTTTTGTTCAAAGAAAAAATAACAAAAATAACACACTTTATGCCCTTTTAAAGTCCCCAAAAATAAACACTTGAAATATTAGACCACACTGAAATTATCAGATTACCTGAGCAATTAGTTAGCAAAACTTAAATTACCTGGCCAGTTACTGGAAAATTATGCAAAACTGAATTGGCTTACACAAATATACTGTAACACCAAACTTAAATCATTTTAGATTCCCCTTTAACAATCCTATTTCTTCCCTTTTCTTTTTAACACTATTCCCCTATAGAAAATAGACAACTTCAGATCCAACACTGAACTAAATTAGACTACAAACATTTCTGTGGGCCCACACACACACACGCACGCACGCAAAATAATACGTGAAAGACGTGAAAGGTCCAACTTACAGTTCTAGGTCTTCCTTGAAGAAAAAGTTCGTAGTTCGGGAAAAACAGTTCAGGTCCCAGAGATGAATCCAACGGCAGTGGAAACGAAATCCCCGCCACTTAGCAAGCAAACAGCCTTCCTCACTTAGCGAGCAAGCGTCCTCTTCTCGTGGCATCAGTCTTTTTTCAGTTAGCAACGCCGTCCTCGTGGCTAGCAGTTTTACTAGCGTTAGCATAGCATCGACACAGCTCACACCAAACATTCAACTTAATCCACTGTGATAAAAGCAAAACGATGTGATAGTCCACAGCTACACTTTTCTTCTGTTTACATAAACATTCACCAGGCTATCAAACCCAGCGTTACTCAACAATTCTTCCCACTACGTCTTTCTCTCTTTTCCTGCGTCTGTTCTACGTTTTCCCCTCTTCTCCTCTCCTTTCTCCGCTTTTCTCTACTCCCGCCCCCTACTGGTTCTCTTCCTTAACTACAGCCAATCACCACAGGTGTCATTGACTGATGACTCCAGTAACCAATCACAAACAAAATAGCTGAAACTAAAGGCACAATCTGTGTTTTTTTACTTAGATTACATCCACTGTTTCCCTTAAAACAATACACATCTATTTATTTTGACTACTCCTTAACACATTTACATCCTACCTTATTTATGACTAAATTACTTTTTAGTAAACCGTTTGTTCTTTCTTCATTAAACTAAATTACTTTCAGTTTAATTTCTTTACTGGATTTATCCACCTAACTTTATTAGGCAAACTTGTTTTAGTCCCTGACTGTTTTACACCCTTGACTTTTTACACCTTGACTGTTTTACACCGGGCTACAACTATATAGCTCGCTCGGCCGTCGCTGCTCTCTCTCTCCCTCACTTGCTCATTTAGCCTAGGAAGAAGAGACAACTTTGAATGCCGCATGTTAGCAAACACCAACCAACAATGGTTACATATTATCTCTTTAAGAACAGGTGAAAAAATCTTTTTGCTAGGATAATCTCGAAAAGCATTCATGTTTTCTCTAATGACAGATTAGCGCGGATTAAAACATATTTCTAGCCCAAAAGAAAGACATGCCAATAATGATATATAACTTGCTAACACACAATATGTACATTGTGTATAGAGTGCATTAATAAATTAACACTCATCCGGAAGAAAACATGAATGCCACTAACATGGGGCAGTGGTTCACTTCTGCCTCTTGTGGTCGAAATTAGTATCACAACAACAAACTTAGAAAGATGAGCCTGACAAAAAAATAATCATCTGCCAAAACTTTTTTTTGTTCCCACCTGTTTTCACAGATGAAAAAAGGAACACATCCTTGCTCTTCACTTGTTCCGAAGTCGTAAACACAGGAGAGAAAACACTTTATATCAGACTTCGAAAATCAATAACCAGAATTTTGTTTTTCTCACTTGCCTCTCAGGGCTTCCATAGCATCTTAACAACGCTGTAGAAAAGAAGCTGTCAGTCAATTGTATATGTGCGTCAGCTCCCTCTGTTTGTCATGCAAAACAGACACTGTAATCAAATAACTATTTCCCCCTTTTCTTGTCATCATACCATCTCCTTGTTTGCTGTGCTGTAGATGGAACACAGCATGACAACAGCTCTCTCTGTAGAATGGCTAAATGTCAAGACAGAGAGAGAAACACAGGAACAACCACTCGGGCAGAGAGAGAGAGAGAGAGAGATGATGAAAAATGGAATGAATGATGGAATGAAACAGAAAAGTGAGAGGAATGATGAAGAATGCCCAGTGCGAGCTGCGGCGACCTATAAATAATAAAGTTGGACAAGGAGAGGGGGGAAAAAAAGACAAGACAATTAAAGCCCCTAACTGATGTGCAGCTTAGCAATGGGACAGTCGGATGTTTCCATCCAAAACAAAACAAACAAACGAGAAGAAGACGAGCAGAGTCTCGGGGAGAGTCGGTGGGAGCTGATAATGAGGACTCGCCTGTAAACAATGAAACACTTTACGAATTTGATCTGTGACATACGCAGAGGGGATACTGACACATTCTGTTAATTAGCATGGCTAATTAGCCGCAATGCAACAATAATTAATTTAAAAAGTGATATTTAAATTAATTATTGATTACATTAATTAAGTCAGAGGGGGCAAGAGGGGGGAGTGGGGGTAATTAAGATAAATGTTAAATGTGTTGGTAATTGGGTTAGGATTGGAGCGAGGTGATGATGATAATGATGTAAAGACAGGATGCCAGGGAAGAGAAGCAGCAGACTGTCATGTGGCTGTTCAATTCATCAGCAGGCTGCAAGAGATGGAGGAAGATGGATAGATAGACAGGGGGAGAAAGAGAAAGGGGAGGATTGGTGGGGGCTCACACACTTCCAGAAGTGTTATTCAGAGACTTCTTGCTAATCAGCGGTGGACTGTGCGCAGTGTTTCCGCAGTGTTCTTACTAATGAGTGCCTATTGATTGGTCTAACCCCTCTCCCGGCCCAGCTCACCTCCTCTTTGATCAGAGCACTGAATCACTGGTTAACACTGGACTGCTGCTGGATGGACACAGACAAGCTGCTGCTGATAATTACAATGAGAGCAGACACACGACTTTACCTCCTGCCTACTCTCTACTTCAGGGAAACGAGAAATCTGAAGAGCCTGAGCCCACATTTTTTTGCACAATTAAAGGTAGGCTGGATTATCAGATGGGCGACCCCAGCCCTTTAGAATACAATACAACAAAATACAACTTCATCGTCTAAAAGGCTGGATTTTCAACAACACCGAAGGCCCTATTTTGGACGATCTATAACGCATGGTCTAAAGTGCATTTAGGGTTTAGCATTTAGTCCAACTCCACTTTTGCAAGTTAAGCAGCGCATAATCTGAGTGCAAAGAAAGGCACAAGGTGGTGCTTAGCCGGTCTCCCTATCCTCTGTTCCATCAGCAACTCCATTTGACTGCATATGAGCAAATGCACCAATAACCTATTTAACTGGTTCAGGCGGCTCAGGGAAGGGCAAAATTCATTATAAGATAATAAGCACAAATCTAAATATGATAAACATGTATTGATAAATAATGAAAACTGTATTACTTTCTGATATAACCCACTGGGGGCTCGGACCGGCTGAGCGGAACGGACGGTACGTCTACACTCACGCACACACACAGAGGGATGATGGGAGGAGACCCCACATAGGCGTGTGTGCATCGTGATTTCTCTGGTCACTGCTGAGAGCGCGCTGCAGGTTGAGCTATACAGAATGCCCGAGAGCCTCAATTCATTATATTCCATCATGTTTTGAATTGTCACCTGTCATCTATATTTAGTGTTTTTCTTTAACATAAAGAAAAACATTGTTCGAACGCCGACACTGTATTTAACCGAGGAGGAGTGCTGCTGTGCGTCACTGTTGGTGTGTGTAACAAGCGAGACATCTTAATATCTGAATAACGCGCCCTTTAAATAGCAGGAAAATACTGCGCCAGACTTTAGACCAGGGATTTGGTGGTTAATAGCGCAATCGCTTTTTGCTGCTTCAAGATAGAAATGCGCCTGACCACACCTAATTTTAAGACCAACACGCTCATGGGCGTACAGATGCACGCAAGTCCTACTTACACAATGTGGGTGCAGGGCGTGAAAATGACAACTGCGTCGGTCTGAAACTAGCAGTCACAGTTTCGCTGCGCTGTGTGCCACTTTGCACCGGGTGTATGATAGGGCCCTGAGAGTACAAATTAATTAATTCATTCATTTAACCTTTATTTTAAACCTGCAATAACCAATTCATTTTGCCCTTTCGAGGCAACAGAAACAAGTTGTGAACACAAAGTTTGCATATCATTCACCTTTTACAGTTTTTTTTTTACTTTTTACACATTAAAAACCTTAACTTTTGTAACCATGCCTTAAACAAAGGCACCAAAATTGCAAACACATGTTCTGCTTTGCACTTTCGATGCAATTCTGCAACACACTTCTTGTAAAACACTAAACACTCTTTCTTACATTAGACCCACACGTTCACGAATGAAATCTCTTGCAATCATTGGGAAAACACTTCTATTCAAAATGCAACAAATACCTGAAATTGGCAACACAAACACACACACACAAACAACACTACAAATAGACCTCAGGTAAGCTCACCTCTTTTGTGAGAACTTTGTAAACATAAGGGTTATTCAAATGGTGCATGTGTGTATCATTTTGTCGCAACAATGCCATTTTGATAAAGGCTCCTCCAGTCCGTATGTCAAAGTGTCCTTGGGCAAGATACTGAACTCCAAATTGCTCCAGAAGGAATGTGTGAACGAGTATTTAGATCCTGATGAACAGGTTGGCACCTTGCATGGCAGCCTCTGCATCATGTGTGTGTGAATGTTGGCACGTAGTGTAAAGCACTTTGAGTGCTTGGAAGACGAGAAAGGCGCTAAATGCAAGTCCATTTACCATTCCATTTACCATGTATATAAGTCCAATATAGAGTGGTGCAGGAATGAGTCCTAAAAGCCAGAAAAGAGTGAACATGTTTGCGCTTCCGGTTCCCTCGTTTGAAAGTCAATGGGTTTTTGGTTAGATGCCTGAGATAAGAGATTTTACTGTTTTGTTTTGAAGCTTTTACGTGTCTTGATAAAGGTGGTTGCTACCAAGTGGCTAAATGAGACTACAGAGGTTGTTGAGGACATCAAACGTCATCACGCCGACCACGGGGAAACACATATACTCAGTGGTGGTGACGCTGAAATCATGCCACCGTGTTGTAATTCATTTATAGCCTAACGTTAGCTTTTTATCTCTGCCGCTTGCATTTACATTTAAAAAAATAATAAAAGTTGTGTTCATTTGTGAAGATTATCTTGTTGAACAATACATGTAAGTCTGTTTGCAACAGATTTTCTATTTTCTGCTATGATCCAACATCCAATGAAGTGTCTCCTGATTGAAATTGCTTTTTTCTCTGAAAGCAGCTACCTACTGAAAACAACACCATGAGAGCGGTGAGAATGAACCGAAACAGTAAAGTTGCAGCCCATAAAGCTAAACGATGAACTTAAACTTGTTGGTTTAAGTTCAGTGTAAGTACAGGTTAACAAGTGGCATGCCTTTTGGTCATTTTGCTAACAAGGGGGATGGCATTTCCCCTGAAATCGCCTACTGCATATGCTGTATACATCGACAGATAAATAGACAGAGAGACAGACAAACATACAGATAGATAGATAGATATAAATAAATTCAACCTTAGTGCCGATGTAAATGTGTGGTGTTGGAAACTGTTCTCAGCGGCTGTTGGGACAGAGATGGAGTCTTCATTTTTGCCCTTGTAGATTCAGGTTTATGAGTTATCCTCTGATGGAAATGGAAGGTTTGTCTATGAGACAGAGTCCAAGTGAAAATGAGGGGAGCAGAAGGCAGCTTCACCTCCAAATCTGTTGACAAGCCAAATGATAATGTGATGGAGTGAGAGAGACAGAGAGAGGGAGAGAGAGAGAGAGGGTGATCAGATCGGGTGGGAATAGGGAATAGATATGCAAGGTAACTCAATTAAGGGAGGCAATTTCCACCCTCCCCTCTTGCCCTGAAAGAACTAGAGCAAGTGAAGCCACTTACAATGGTGTCAGAGGACAAATGGAACACAGAGGCTGAAAAAAAAGCGTTTTCATTTAAAGAGAGAGGACACAGAAATACAGCAGAACCGGCATATTCTGACAAACGAAACCATCTGGTTGAATGTCAGGGATTGGAATAGAATCAAGTGTAGTCGTAGAAAAATATAACAGAGAATCCCAGTAACAAATTCAAAAAGACTAAGTTAAAGGAGAGACAAGTAGTTATTAGTCACAGCCAGGTGTCAGTTATCCCTCTGTCCTCTGTCATTGAGCTCTATTCCCATCCAAAAAACACATTATGTTCTTGTGTAGGCGTGGACAATTTGGCATGATGAAGGAACAGTGAGGGTTTCACCAAAACACACCACCAGTAATACCACAGTTTCTTATGATTGCTTAAGCATGATTTTGAAAAGAGGGCTCATTTTGTCAAAACCCGCCACACAATAATAATAATTTATTAAAAAAAAAATGAATTTGTCACCGTATGGGACACATGACTGACACAAAGATACTCAAAATGACTACAAAGAGACACAAAACAACTACAAAGGGACTCAAAATGACTACAGAGAGATACAAAATGACTGTAAAGAAACTCAAAGCAACTAAAAAGAGACTCAAAAAAACTATGAAAAGGGGCAAAACAACCACAAATAGAATCAGAATGACTACAGAGACACACATAAAAACTACAAAGAGGCTCACAACCACTATGACAAGGTGCAAAATAACTACAAAGGGACTCAAGATGACTACAAAGAGACACAAAATGACTGTAAAGAAACTCAAAGCAACTAAAAAGAGACTCAAAAAAACTACATAGAGACTCGGAACAACTACAAAGAGACACATACAAACTACAAAGAGGCTCACAACCACTATGACAAGGTGCGAAACAACCACTAAGAGACTAGAAATGACTACAGAGACACAAAACAACTACAAGGAGACTCACAACGACTATAGAGACACATAAAGTCTACAAAGAGACTCACAACCACTATTACAAGGTGCGAAACAACCACTAAGAGACTAGAAAGGACTACAGAGACACAAAACAACTACAAGGAGACTCACAACGACTATAGAGATACATAAAGTCTACAAAGAGACTCACAACCACTATGACAAGGTGCGAAACAACTACGAAGAGACTCAAAATGACTAAAAGAGACACAAAACAACTACAAAGAGACTCACAATGACTATAGAGACACACATAAAAATGACAAAGAGGCTCACAACCACTATGACAAGGTGCAAAACAACCACTAAGAGACTAAAAATGACTACAGAGACACAAAACAACTACAAAGAGACTCACAACGACTATAGAGACACATAACAACTACAAAGAGACTCACAACCACTATGACAAGGTGCAAAACAACTACAAAGAGACTCACATTGACTATAGAGACAAAACAACTACAAAGAGACACAAAACGACTACAAAAATGGGCAAAACAACCATGCAAAAGATAACTACAAAAAGTCAGATCAGATTTTGCACATGTTGGGGAAAAATGTCACTAGCAGGCAAACTTTGGTGAAAGAGGTGAGGCATCAGAAAACACACAATTGTTTTGTTTAATGGGTTTGCATACAGGTCATCTTATATGGCATTGACAAACGTCTATTTTGCCATGTAGGTATTAGAATTAGATCGACCAAATAATCCCAATCTGTCCTCTGTGGACCATTTATATCCAGATTATAATATTTCATGAAATAATATCATACTGTATGCACATAGCAGAAAGGAAGTTATTTTTTAGGTAGGCACCACCTACAGAAACGTTGATGTTTCAATTTACTGTTTCATTTAAACAAAGAAAAGGTAAATAAATGATCATGCAAATATTAGACACAATTTAAAACAAATGTTCTGGTTAATTTAAAGTAGTTCAAGTAAATTTCTCAAATCAGGTTTTGATTTCATGCCTTCATCTGTGTCTCTGTCTATGTCTTTTTACCTCTTCGTCTCATTCACACAAACACATATCCTGTCTCCTTTCTCCTATGCCTCATTTTCTCCTCTAAATAATGATGCAGCAAACTTAAATCTCAGCATAGTCGTATATAGTCAGCATCTCAGAATAAGAATGAATTTCTCCGGCCTGCCTCACAGATGGAGTCTTTCAGCAGGTCACTCTATTTATGTTCCAATCCAATCCAGCCGTGACTCACTCACACCATTACTTTCATTCAGGATTATTGCAGAATGCCTGTCTGCTCTAACTGGAGTATATATACCTGGCTGAAGTTTCAAACAGAATTTCAAACAATCTAAATGCGCCTCCATGCTGTGCACATGTCACTGCAATCACATACTTTTATAAAGAAAGACATAATAGCTTCAGTATGCTGTTATGCACAGCAGTAGGCTGTCTGACTTTCCTCTCTGTCCAAAGACAGTCACATATTATCACTGTGTTTCACATAAAAGCACTGTCTGCTCTTATACACTGCAGGCTTTTGGTTTATCTATTTTCAATAAACAATAATAACATTAATAATGAATAAAGTTAAATTATTTATCCATCCCACATAAGCAGATATGATGTAAAATAAACAACACACTGTGTATCTATGAAGATGAAAATTATGTGTAAATGTATCAGTGAATTTTGTATCCAGTTCTTTTCACTCTGGATTCAACTATTAGTGCATTTTAAAACTTTCAGGGCCTAATGATTTAAATAAGGGCTATTTAAGTGTTTGTACTGGGAAGTTGATTTACCAAAGAAAAAAAAAAAATTGCTGATTTACAGACGTCTCTTTCCCAAAGTAAGTCTATGGGGGAAAAAAGTATTTTTTGGCTTAATGGCATCACGTGACAGACACGGAAGTTGTAATTCCCCCGTTTGGTCACTATGTAAGATTTGCTTCAAAGCCTGGCCCCGGCCTCAACTCAAGGTCCAGTTACTTGCTTTTTTCTAGAAGCTTTCTACTGCATCTCACAGCCTTTAATAAACAAATGGATTTACTCTTTTGCTGATAAAGGCCGTGATATGCAGTTGAAACCTCCAGAAAAAAAAGCTAACAACTGGACCTTGAGCTAAGATTATTTTGTCAAATTGCACAAACTGTCTGCTCTAAACAGCCATCAAAGTTTGCAGACCCATTTCCTGTTTTAACTTTGACCTTCTGTGCTTGCTATATTGTGTGCACACTGTTCTTCTGTGCAATGAGGGATTATTGGCAACATTTCAAGTGCGCTCAATTTCAGTTTTACCTCTGAAATAATCTGGATAACTACTGGTAATCCACTGAGATTAAAGTCACTCCGATAAAGGAGGTATTGTTGCTGGTTGTTGGTATCAGAAAACAGCTAATTAATACCTAGTGTGGTAAATGATTGCTAAAATTAAATTAAAGTTAGATGCAGAGGTCAAATTCATGTATGTAATTGTATGTATTTGATCATTGTAATAAGGTTTAAGTTAAATTTAAAGACAATCACAGACCTAATCTGGTTAAACTGTTGGCTTGTTTACAACCTGTCTGATCATCTGCCTGCTTTGCGTTTGTTGCCTTTTAATGGCGTTGTAGTGATGTTAAAGTGTTCTCAGATCTCAGCAACTAACTTGGTTAGTACAATGTTGTTATATTGATGGAAAGCATGGTAAAATAGAGAACAAATCAGACCCTCGTTGTAACAAATTTAGAGAGATTGAGTTATCCTTTAAGTTTCATATTCTTTTCTTTGTTCACTCTGTCTCAATTTACATTCTATGTGAGAGCTCACTGTTTCTTTTAATCCAAGTTTCAAAAAAAAAAAAAAAAAAGGTCAAATTACAGGAAGGCTGGCGCTCAGGTTGAATTACCAACCCGGTAAAGCTGGAAACAATCCCAGGATTGTGGCTCAGAGGGCCCAAAGGCTCCAGGCTGACTGTGTGGCCACTGCTTTAAAATAGCCTATAGAAAACAACAAGTATAGGCCCAGGCCAAATTAAATCAATGATCTAAACAAGTTTAAGGTTTGACCTTCACAATGCAGCAGAATTGGGCGGCTGTGACCCAGAGGGTAGAGCAGGTTGTCCACCAATCGGAAGGTCGGTGGTTCGATCCCCGGCTGCTCCGGGTCACATGTTGATGTGTCCTTGAGCAAGACACTTAACCCCAAATTGCTCCCGGAGGCATAGCCATCGGTGTGTGAATGAGTATTTAGATTAAATCCTGATGGGCAAAGTTGGCACCTTAGCAGCCTCTGCCATCAGTGTATGAATGTGTGTGTGAATGGGTGAATACTGACATGTAGTGTAAAGCGCTTTGAGTGGTCGGAAGACTAGAAAAGCGCTATGTAAGTCCAAGTCCATTTACCATTACCAATTGAGATAACAAGAACACATATTAATACCACCCTCTTTGAATGTTTCATTCCATTGAAGAGGCGTTATCAATAGTTATCAGCCTCATAGATATGGGTTAGAAGGGGCCTGCCAGTAGTACGGTAGGTTAAGAAGGCTGTTATCTTCTATTCACATGGTTGATCACCAATAGGCTGCTAGACAAAGTTACAAACCTCTTACTTACCTCTAATGGCTGTAGTAATTATGGCGGGAGGCAAAGGAGGAAGTCAGGTGATGTAGTATAAAGAGCGACAAAGTCTCCATAGGGAGTAGGTCGGCGTGGATGGATGGTCATTCAAACACAGGACTTTCACTCAAGAGAATACTGTTCGAGTTCTGTGTGAAAGTTAACTTACATAAGTTACATAACATACACAACTTAACGTATACAGAGTAAATGTTCTTATTTCAACCTAAACCATAATCTTTTCCTAAACCTATAACCAAGTATTTCTGTTGCATTAACTTAACAAAGTTCTCTTGTTGGAATTCAGTGTTAACCACGTGTTTAAAATGTCGACGGTTTCCCTTCCACACCATGCGGTTAGGTCAATTTGCCAAGTCTGAAGAATTAGACGAGATGATAATAACTGATAATGCTCATTCAATCGGCTGACAACATTCAAAATGAGTGTTAATACCAGGTGTAAATCCAGATAATTAATCCAAAATACAGATCACGTGTTAAAACGAATTTGAAATGGGATTTAAATGTGTGACACATGTGATCACACATTATTTCTGAGTACCACTTGCCTGCAGTTTAAACTTTCTCAAGATTACAAACTTAAAGTGTTTGATGTGAGGCGAGCTGGCTCGGCTGCTCTGATTCTGCTGCCTGACGTCCATCTGCGTCCATGTTGCTCCTTCTCCATCCCTCCACGTGTCTGTCTCCATCTGTCCACTCCTCTCTGTCTGTCTCTCCTCCACTCGCCTCTGTCTGTCCTCTCATCCCTCTCTCTCACTGTCGCTGTGGGGAGGCTCGTGTTGGCTTCACACCGTCTGTCTCTCGCCAGCTGACTGACTGACTGAAGCTCCCACTGCTTGAGTGATGCCACCATGACAGCACCATTCTGGACACTGTGTGTGTGTGTGTGTGTGTGTGTGTGTGTGTGTGTGTGCAGGCATGAAGGCACGTTTTTTTTTTGCAAAGTTAGCACATATGTGGCTGGAGCAGCAGATGTGTCGTTGACAGTGGCTATTGTTGTCATTGAAAAGCAGCCTCTGCATCGTTTTTTCTGAAAAATTCAAGCACCTGGTAGCGTGCGTCTTTGAGGTGTCACATGCAGTCTGTGAAACGGTATCGGTAGCGGGGCTAAATGAGTCGAGGTGACAGGCAAAATCTGGGATTGTTAGACAAGCTTTAACAGCTTCCAGAGACAATGCTGTCGATTGTGTGGCACTGTGTTCCAGCTCCAAAAGCCATCAGTTGGATGAAGCCATGTTCCACTTCTTCTAGAAACATTCACTCTTGTATGTGTCAACACGCTGCCCCTGGTGTCTGTTCAAACTTTCAGACTCTGAAGAACACGCAGGCACACTCTGTTGTGTTTTCCAGGGTGGAATTCAGTGTGAATTACTTCGGCCTCAACACTCTC
The DNA here is from genome assembly GCF_015220745.1 of Sebastes umbrosus. Lineage (NCBI taxonomy): Eukaryota > Metazoa > Chordata > Actinopteri > Perciformes > Sebastidae > Sebastes > Sebastes umbrosus. The sequence goes on from NC_051277.1 coordinate 28,452,988, forward strand.
TCTGTTTTTTTCTCTTTATGAAATTACTTTTCTGACAAGTTGTCCATTGCGTTGCCTTTAACAAATGAGAAGAGAGTAATTCAAGGTTGACAAAAAAAATGGAGTTTTCTCAGCTGTGAGTTCTACAGTAATAGCCTTCCTTTAAATTAGCAGGTTATCTAGAAATGTACTGGAGGTCACACACTCATACACACATTGGAGAGAAAGCAGAAACTCCCTGAAAATGGAGACACTGTGAAGTAATAACACTCAATTAGACAGTGCTCTGTGCGGTTTATTCCACTCTGATGGTCTGTGCGATTTGTCTGTTGGTGAAGTTTATTCATCAGTTCCATCTGAAGTCTGGTTGTGATTTTTTGGGGCCGGAAAGTAATCTTCAGACCCCGATTTTGTGTTATTCTATAATAATAAATAATGCATAAATAAATATGGCTAAAATGGGATTGTTCAAAATAACCTTGTGATATTCATGTGTAACGACTTCCAGATTACCAACTTCAGCATGCTGGAGCTAAATGCTAACATAAGCATGCTAATGTGTTATTATTGACAATGTTAACCCGATGACGTTTAGTGGGTATAATAAAACATAAAGTAGGAAATGTTATTTGTTTTGTTATTTGGTCATAGAACAAGTAACATTTTGACCTGATGATGGCACTAGCTGAAAGGTCAGGGGATCACCAAAGTTTCATGGCAATCCACCCAATAGTTGTAGTATATTTCAGTCTGACCCAAATTGGTGAACCAACCAGCAATCCCTAAAAAATGATCATCCAGTAGTCCCTTCTTTCTCTCAAAATAACTTGCTGGCACTGCAGATTTTTTGGCAGTCATTGTCACAAGTACATCTTAAGTCAAGACCAACAAGTCCCAAGTCGAGAGCAACTCCCTTATCAAGACCAACAAGTCCTGATTCTAGAACAAGTCCCAAGTCAAGACCATCAAGACCAACAAGTCCCAAGTCGAGAGCAAGCCCAAAAATCAAAACCAGCAAGTCCTGAGTCTAGAACAAGCCTCAAGTTAAGAACGAGTCCCAAATCGAGACTATCAAGTCCAGAGTGAAGAAAAAGTCCCAAGTCAATACCAACATGTCTCAAGTCAAGATTAAGTGTCAAGCAAAGAAAAACAAGTCCAAAGTGAAAAAAAGTCCCAAGTCAGGACCAAAAAGTCTCAAGTCAAGAACATGTCCCAAGCCAAGAACAAGTATCAAGCCAAGACCATCAAGTCCCAAATCAAGACCAGAAAGTTCCAAATTGAAAGCAAGTCTAAAATCAATGTCCTTAGTCTAGAACAAGTCTTAAATCCAGAACAAGTCATGACAATTTTAATGAAAAATGTCATGGAATTTCAATTCCACTCAAGAACCGTTGCCATATGTCATCACCTTCTCTGTATTTGCCTTAAATAATTCTTTAAAATAATCCCTTTTAATGTCTTAGAATGTTTTGTATGTTGGCGACAGTTTGTTGTTGTTGACCACAGCAGAGTCTTGACATCTAAATGTGATAATCTGAGGTTCATCTGTTGTCAGTCTGCTTGTCTGCACTGACAAACACACCTTTACCTCCTACTTGTGAAATGTGAGATTGATTGAAGTATTGTGTATCCATTGTCAGGAAAATGTAGAGTGTATCCTCTGCACTCTGGCTCGAGTTCATGTCATGAGAATCAGTGAGTGTAGAGTCAGAGTCCTGTCATATTCAAAGCACCGTTTTGTCTTTGGTACCGGGATCTGTTCAAATGTCAGATTTTTTACAAAAAACAAAACAAAACAAAACAACTGTGCAGCGTGTAGGACACAGAGGGGATGACAGTTTCCAATTTTTGTATTTGCCATAGAAGTGCAGAAGCTTCCAGCAGACTTTGTTGTCCTTTATGTGGCCAGATATTGTTTGTCTTCCCTAACATCTAAATGTGACACCGCAGGAGTGACTCCACTTGTGTGTTAATTGATAGTGTGCTTGTTAAAGCTAACAGGAAGAGAGACAGTGCTTGGTTTCAGATTAGACGATGCTCTCTGGTCCCTGTAGCTTTCTAACACTTGATGATTACATGCTGTTTCTCCTGCTCTAATTATCTTATGGGTGGGACTGCTTTAGGGCACCCTTTTTAGACGCTAGTCTTTTTTTTTTTGTTTTATCTGCCCGCTACAATGTGTGGGAAACTTTTGATGTGCAAGACGAACATTATTTTTACCCACCAAAAGCCAGCAATTACTGGTCGCTATGCTGTATTTTTAGAACCTTAAAATGACTTGAGAATAAAATGTCATGACCATGAAAATCGGGATAAGAGGGCAGTTTGCTGCTGTTTCAGAGTGTCTATATGTGAGAGAGTGGTGAAGTGCGTGGGGAGTGATGAGAGAACTATAATCATATTTATGTAGTTAAATTGGTTATTGTTCATGACTGAATGTGGGTTTTGTGTCAGTGCACACCCTGGATAAGCGTATGCCATTTGCACATGCAGACTCACGCTGGCTATCTGAGATGACAGTGATGCATGTTTGACTGCACCACTGACTTGATGGAACTTGATTTAGAAAATCTCTTCTTGGAGCCAATTCATGTTTCTCCTCCAGTGGCCTGTTCTGTGTAGCTCTGACAGTTTGCAGACATGCACTTATGCCGCCGTGTGTGTGAGTGTTTTACTCAGTGCAGCTCATGGATGTGAATCTGTGGGCAGTCTGGACTCCAGCACAGCTGACAGAGTCAGGGTGGAGAGGGGGGGGAGACCACGCTGTACTGGGTGCAGCAGTGTGTATGTGGTTGCAGTGCTGCAGTCGTTCACTAGGGGGGGCACACGGTCTGCTGCTCTCCTCCTTCACGCCACTGTACTCACACACCAGACTGATCTCACACTGAAGGCACATGGTATTTTCCTGTTATGGCCAAGATCAAATCACAGAAATTAGACGAGAGAGATGACTGATAGAGAACTGAGATAATTAAAAATGAATAAAAGTATACATGGCTGGTATATTTATTCACGAAGTTTGGTCTTCGAAAAAACATCACAGGTCAACATGGATGGTGGGGAAATTATCCAGAGGACCACAGAATTTCACACAAAAAAACACACAATTGTGGTAAAATCAACTGGTAAATGAAAAACCTTGAGAAACACACACTGCCACCCACTTCATTTGGTAAAGGCTGCTTTAAAAAGAACCAAATCTATAAAACACACTGTCAAAAGAGTAGCACAAAAAGGGAAGTAAGGTCAAAAACATGTCAATACTCATTATGAAATCAGAATCAGATAATTAATTTTAGGTATGCAGTTCTGGTTAGCTAGCACAACTAGTAGCCAGTTCTCCATTTGTAATAAATTCATGATAAATATCCAATTAATGGTAAAATGGGATTGCTTTTGATGCCATGGGCAATTAATGCCTTTGTGCAAAACACTACTAAAAGATGATGAAGATATCCTTCATGTTTTCTGCTCCAGCCACTTAGAATAGTGTGCAGAAGGAATTTGAATGGTATAAAGCCTATGGTATATGTGACTCATTGTGTCTGTTCTTAGCCAAATTTGTGTGTTATTGTCTGCTTTTATTATTGTTTTATCTGCTCACGGATTTTGTTTTGCGTTCTCTGCAACTTTTTGTAGTTTTGGGGCCAGTTCTCCTTGCAAAAGAGGTGTTTTTTTTCAGGTGAAATGATACTCAAATGCATGATTTAAATAAATAAATAATCTAAATAAATAAATACTACAAATACATGCATATTTCTATGATTATGCTTAGTGCTCATTTATACTTAAAATGTCCTTTCCATTTTACACTGTCTCTGTCAAAATGTCCACAGCAGACATGAAAAATGTAATAAAGACAAGGTTGACATAAAAATAATCTAGCCTTATTTCACAAAAAAAAAAAAAAAAAAATCAACAATGGACAACAATGGAGGTAGACCTAGGTCTACAGAGGAATACGCCATATCACCAGCTTCCAGCTTTCTCTCTAACTCTTGTCACTCCATCCATTGACTGGTCCACACATTTAAATGACCATGTAATAACCAGAAAATGATGCTGAACATCATTTTACAGACTATATGTGGTCTTTATATATATGAATCAAACTCCATGGTTTGCATTTGCATTTGCACCGCTAGGGGTCGTATGAGGTCCGCCTATGTGCCTCTCTCTCTTTGCCTCTCTCTCTCTCTCTCTGTCCCGCTGCCGTGTGGCTGGCTGGCTGTTCTGGAGGAGAGTTAATAACGTTTCAACTACTGGCTGTAATTACAACGCACAGCCTTAAGAACAGCACATGAATGGCGAATGATTCCCTGCATACATATCACAACATTTGCATGCATTAATTCCGGTTCGCCCAGCCTGTCCTTAGGCCCTGCCACCAAGTCAACAAGTCCTCTCACACTCACTCTGATCACACCATTGGTTCCATCATGGATGATGCGCTTTACAGTGCGGACAGGTGTGTGTGTGTGTGTGTGTGTATGGGGGGTAGATTATGATTTGGCATCTGATGAGTTAAAATCTTCAATGTCCAGCCTTGTTGTTCTCTGTCCCTCTTCTTCTTTTTTTGTGTCTTTTGCGTCAGGTATTGTAAAAAGAAGCCACTTGGAGCTCAGATGGAGGTAGAGCGACATAGAGAAGCAGTGAGGGAGACATGGGGGCCGAGCTGGGCGTTGACTGACAAACCCGCTATCCAATCAGGAGAGAGCTCCCAGCGTGACTTCCAGCCGCGGGGGCTGAGAGGGGGAGGCGCGATGCGGGGTAAAAAAAAAAAAAAAAAAAAAAAAAAGAAGCAAATAGTTGAGTGAACAGCGTCAGTAGAGAGTGGAGTGGAGTGGAGGGGACCGCAGTGAGGGAGCAGGGTGCCAAGAGGAGACACCGAGCCACAGAGCAGGAGGACAAGTCTGACTTTTATTTTATCATTAGGGGAGCATCACATAAGAAAAAATCTCGTATTTTTCTTTTTATGGATATTGATTTATTTTTTCCCCTATAACTCCTTTTCCAGACTGGTTCGATCATCACACCAGCAGCAGCACTGACTGACTGCGCTTCATTGGAATGTGCGCTTGTGGAGCATCTCCGGGACGCGTCTGAGGAAGCAAGAGATAGAATAAGAAAAAGAGCTTCTGCAGTCTTTTAAAACTCCTTTAATAATCCTAAAAATGCCTCTCTTTTAATGGGACACATTTCTCCGGACGCCTTATACATTTTTGGAGACTTTTACGCATTTTGGAGACTTTGTCTCCCGACTGAAATGGGTGATGGGAATGGACTTTTTCCCCATTAACAGAGGATAATAAACGTTTATACAATATTTTTTCTACCACAAGTGCACTTGTTTTTTTTCCCGGCGATGATTGTGTTTTTGATAGCCCTGTGCATCGCGGATGGAGCTCTCTCTCAGATCCGCTACTCCGTGCCGGAGGAGGCAGACCATGGCACCTTGGTGGGGAATATCGCCGAGGACCTGGGTCTGGACCTTACCAAACTGGCCTCCCGCCGCTTCCAGGTGGTGCCCAACTCTCGGACACCCTACCTGGAGGTGAATTTAGAGAACGGCGTCCTGTTCGTCAGCGACAAAATCGACCGCGAGCAGATCTGCAAGCAGAGCGCGAGCTGCCAGCTCAACATGGAGGTGTTTCTGGAGAACCCGCTCGAGCTGTTTCGGGTCGAAATCGAAGTGGTGGACATTAACGACAACCCGCCCGCCTTCCCGGAGACGGACATCACGGTGGAGATCTCCGAAAGCGCCCTTCCCGGTACCCGTTTCCCGCTGGAGAGCGCCTTCGACCCGGACGTGGGCTCGAACGCGTTACGCACTTACGATATCACCACGAACAACTACTTCTACCTGGACGTGCAGACCCAAACGGATGGGAACAAGTTCGCGGAGCTGGTGCTGGAGAAGCCGCTGGACCGGGAGCAGCAGGCGGCGCACAGGTACGTGCTGACAGCGGTGGACGGCGGCCAGCCTCCGCGGACCGGCACCGCGCTCTTGGTAGTCAAAGTGCTCGACTCGAACGATAACGTGCCGGTGTTCGACCAGCCCGTCTACACGGTGAGCCTGTCGGAGAACGCTCCGGTGGGCATGCTGGTCATACAGCTGAACGCCACCGACATGGACGAGGGACTGAACGGGGAAATAGTTTACTCCTTCAGTAACCACATCTCCGGGCGCGTGAAGGACCTGTTCAGCATCGACCCGCGCACCGGGCGCATCGAGGTGCGCGCGGAGGTGGACTTCGAGGAGAGCAGCTTGTACCAGATCTTCGTCCAGGCGAAGGATATGGGTCCGAACGCGGTGCCCGCGCACTGCAAAGTGCTCGTTAAAGTCACCGACGTGAACGACAACGCGCCGGAGATCACCTTCAGCACCGTCACCGAGTCGGTGAGCGAGAAGGCGGCTCCCGGTACCGTCATCGCGCTGCTGAGCGTGACGGACCGCGACGCGGAGGAGAACGGACAGATCCACGTGGAGATCCTCGGTGATGTTCCGTTCAAGTTAAAAACGTCCTTTAGGAATTATTTCACCATAGTGACGGACGGCCCGTTGAACCGGGAGCTGGCGGACTCCTACTCCGTCACCGTGGTGGCCCGGGATAAAGGGACGCCCTCACTGGCTGCCAGTAAGTCCATCCGGGTCCAGGTGTCCGACGAGAACGACAACTCGCCCACGTTTACGCAGAGCATATACGATGTGTACGTGACCGAGAACAACGTGCCAGGGGCGTACATCCACGCTGTGACGGCTCTGGACCCGGACATCGGTCAGAACGCGCTCATCAGCTACTCCATCCTAGAGTGTGACATCCAGGGCATGTCTGTCAAAACCTATGTGTCCATCAATGAGGAGACAGGCTACCTGTACGCACTCAGGTCCTTTGATTACGAGCTGCTGAAGGATTTCACATTCATGGTCCAGGCCAAAGACGCGGGCACCCTGGAGCTCTCCTCCAACGCCACGGTCAAAGTCATCATCGTGGACCAGAACGACAACGTCCCCCAGGTGCTGGCCCCCCTGGGGAAGAACGGCACGGCCAAGGAGCCACTGCCACGCACGGCCGAGCCGGGCTACCTGGTGACCCGTATCGTGGCCATGGACGCGGACGACGGCGAGAACGCCCGGCTGTCCTACAGTATCCAGCGGGGCAACGAGAACGGCATGTTCCGGATGGACTGGAGGACGGGCGAGCTGAGGACGGCGAGGCGGGTGTCGGTCAAGCGAGACCCCCACCAGCTGTACGACCTGCTGATAGAGGTGAGGGACCACGGCCAGCCGCCGCTGTCCTCCAGCGCCAGCGTGCTGGTGGTGCTGGTGGACAGCGTGGCTGAAGGCCGCGGCGGCGCCGGCGACCGGGGGAGCACCGCGAAGGCCAAAGACGGCACCCTGGACCTCACGCTCATCCTCATCATCGCCCTGGGCTCCGTCTCCTTCATCTTCCTCCTGGTCATGATCGTGCTGGCCGTGCGCTGCCAGAAGGACAAAAAGCTCAACTTTTACACCTGCCTGACCAGCGAGTGCTGCCTGGGCTGCAGCTCCTGCTGCTCGCGGCAGGCCCGGGCCCGCAAGAAAAAGCTCAGCAAGTCGGATATCATGCTGGTGCAAAGCGCCGGTAACGTCAGCGGGGCCATTACAGCTCAAGTCCCCGTGGAGGAGTCAGGGAGCTTCGGCTCTCACCATCAAAACCAGAACTATTGCTACCAGGTATGTCTGACTCCGGAGTCTGCCAAAACCGACCTCATGTTCCTAAAGCCGTGTAGTCCGTCTAGGAGCACAGACACCGATCACAACCCGTGCGGGGCCATAGTGACAGGGTACACAGACCAGCAGCCTGACATCATATCAAACGGCAGCATTTTATCAAACGAGGTAAGAGTCCTTCTCATACCTACAGTTTAACCCCCCTCAGCATGTCTAAAAACCTGATTCATACCCAGAACCTGCCCTTTAGACTCATGCTGCCTTGCCTGTTTGATACAATCTGAATCAGCTACAAAAAATATGTTTCATACAGGAGCCATTTCCATTTCCTGATTCCCCCCCCCCCCTCAGTTCAGCAGCATGTCAGGTCTACAAATGAGTGCTAATACACACAGTGTGCCACAACATCCTCTGACTTATTTCCGGGACTAAGGCACTAAAGCAAAGCACAATGATTAGACTAGCTGTTGCTGACATGTTGCCTTTAGCGGTCCTCGGAGAGGTCGGCCCTGAAACAGCAACGGCTGCATGTTTGTGTTGTAATGATACAAATCTGAATAAAAGGAGTGTATAAAAGGATGTATGGTGGCTCGGAGGCTGGTGGTTGCTGTGGGTGCATATATGTGTGTGTGTGTGTGTATGCCCCCCCCCAACATTACAGTGTGTGGGTTGCATCATGTCTGGTTCGGTGGCGGTGACGGTAATCATGTTACACAAGGTGCTCGAGCGCGACACACACTGAAACTCGGCCCTTTCTCTTTCAGACCAAACACCAGCGAGCCGAGCTCAGCTACCTGGTTGACAGGCCGAGACGTGTCAACAGGTAAATATGGAAAGAGACTCTCACTGGCCTTTTCTGCCGCTCACACTGTCACATCCACTTGTGTAATAAACCGCTCACCTGCTTCCCTATTTCATTCACTGATAAATCTCATTGCTGTGACGACGCTCTCCTATAGATGATGGAGATGGGAATTGAAAACTGCTCTCAGTGAGGGCTTTGATTTAACGCTCTCTTTGTTTTTTTCAGCTCGGCGTTCCAGGAGGCAGACATGGTCAGCTCCAAAGACAGCGGCCACGGAGACAGCGAGCAGGGAGACAGCGACCACGATGCCACCAACCGAGGCCATTCCTCCGGTAAGACCTGGCTCTGCTTGCAAAGCGTGGGTTGACCTGCCTCTTTCTTCACAATGGGTTTACTTGATTGAAGCAGCGTGTTCAAAGGGCAGATCGATGGCTCTGTCTTCTACAGGACTGGAGTTTGCTGATTAGCATGTGGTTTACTATGCACTGTGGGTCCAGGAGCAGATTGTCTCTTCGGAGCTCGATTCTGGACTCTTCTTGCTCAGTTACAGCACATTGTGTCTGGTAGGGGGGAAACATGAAAGCTCATTTTAATTAGCATAACACACGGCTGGAGTCAGCATCATCTGAGGCATTTCTCTGTGTCCGACAATCAGCGTGAATGCTGATAGAGTCGTACTTTTGAGACATTCTGATTTCTCTCTAGAAAAAGAGAAAAGCTTAGGATGGCTGGAAACAGAATCACATCCTGTCCCTGTGAAGAGCCGCCTCCGAGTGCTCGCCCTTGATGGGAACACGTCTCTTAATATTTGCGTCGGTTTCTTTTTTCCACACGTGATGATATAATGTCGACGGGGCAGAAAGCGAACCCCCCCCTCCCCCTCCGGCGCTGTTGTTTGTAAATATGTGGCGATGTTAATGAGGAGCCAGCTCCTCTGTGAGCTCGGTCACTTGGTGCTGGAGACCACTCCACGAGACGTGACAGGCGTTTTAATGAGGCCGCGCTCGCGCTGGAGTGCTGGGAAGCGGACCAAATAGGTTGCGGGGCCGTCGCAAAACAAAACAGACGATTCATTCGTTCATTAGATTAATTAATGCATTCATTCATGCAGCTACTCTCCAACTGCACTTCTCTTTTTCTTTTCCTGACCACATTCTGCCATACTTCTTATTTAAATCTCCCCTTCCTAAAGCAACCTATCTGAGCTCACACAATAGGGCCCTCATTGAGTTCTGAATGCCGAGTTTTATGTCTTCATTCATTTCTTTGGTGCGGGCCCTCTGTGGACGGAGCCTGTCATCATGTCTGGTCAGCCGCAGCAGGGGCCCTGGCTGTGCCAAATGGAGCTCGCCTGCCACTTCCACTGTCACTCCAGTAGCCAAAGCCTAGGATGGGTTTACACAGAGCCCGGTAAACAGAAACACACAGAGCTGAACCACCGCAGCCCCCCCTGTTTTTTTAGTTCTAACAAGCCCAGAGTCAGACTGCTTCAGGTTTTTTCTTCTTCACCACTGTGGAAGATTTTCCCTGCTAAGCGGGACCGAGGCAGCCAGCTGCTTCATGTGGATGGAGTTGTCCTATTTTGAGTGCATTAGCATTTCATGTGAACGCTGCCAGCCAGAGTTCATATTCTGTTATGAATAGTCACACTCTGTTATACAAGTAGGGCTGAGTATCATTTGAAATGTATACCTGAGTTTCTGTGTCAAAACCGAAAGGGACACTTTGTTTGATGACTTACTTTGAGGAACATAAAGCTCTTTTATCATAAGGCAAAAACATTGTTTTTCATGCACTGGCCAATTTTGAGATTTGTGGCTATTTTACCAACATTTAGGTGTTTATTTTACTACTTTGTCTATTTGTGTCTGTAGATTTCTCCTAAATTCGACAAGATTTGGCATTAGATAATGTCTCATTTGCATATTTAAACGTAACATTTCAGAAAACTTGTAATACAAAAGATGCTTGTCTTAATGTAAGTAATCAACTGGGGAAGTTTCATGGTGATATCTATTAGTTCTATTTTTTTTTTTTACCCTATTCACCTGTAGTGTTTCCAAAATGTATGGAATTTTACAATCCATACCTTTAAGGGCCGTTTACTCAAAATGAGTTTATTCTCATTCATCATTTATTCTCTGAGCCAGAAATCTCCAGTAGCACTTACATACACAAACGTTCTAGTTTCATTCCTATCAATATTCTGAAGGTTTTTACTGGGGGCTTTGTTCATGTATCATTCATAGCCTGCTTTCTATAATACTTTATTCCTAAAAAAAAATGTGGCGGAAATTAAATTTTTTTCATGTCAACAGTATTTTCTGTTTTATGGAGTGATAAAAAGAGATATCCAAATTTCCTCTGTAAAAACCTTTGACTCTAATGTGTCAACAAAAGAAACAAGAATTTTGAACCTGGTTTTATCCAATATGGAGATTTCTGTTCCGGAAATGTATGCAAATTAGCAACATATTTGACAAGATAATGCCTCATATGTATATTTAAACTTAACATTTCAGAAAACTTGTAATACAGAAAAATAATAACCTTAATGTAAGTAATCATCTGGGGAAGTTTCTTGACAAAACAATACATGACAAGTGTCTCATGAGTATATTTTAACAAGCGCATGTATGAATCTGATCAGACATTAAATGCTAGCTTTTGGTACTAGGGGCTATGGACACATTTCAGTCGGTACCACAAAGGTATTGAGGTTTAGCATCACTTTTTCAACACTGGGGGACATTTTCAGTCCTACTCAGTTGTTTTATGTCCTATTTCGAGTGTGTTAGCATTTCATCACCAGCCTGCCTGTTCATACAGTCACCGCTCTCGTACGCCGTGTTGTGTGTCCAGTTGTGATGCAGCGGAGGGCCCCAGCAGCACTTCACTGCTGACTTTGAGTACCCTTGGTGTGGCAAATAGGATACAGCTACTTTGTTGTGGAGTTATCAGCCAGCTTAGTGCCTTTAAACAGATTATTTGCTGTGCATTAAGTCTTTGTTTGATTAGGATAATTGATAGCGTGGCTTAGCGTCCCACAATTTCTGCTCCCACAATGCTGACGGACAGAACACGGGCTTTCCTCTCTGTGTGCTAATTCAGTTTGTCAGCGGCGAGGGGTACACTCGAACCGCATCAGTGTTTAATAAATGCTAATGTTAAATAAACACGTGTCCATGCCATCCATCACAATGGCGTGTTAGCCTCTTCTCTTGGCTTTGACAGGGGACATCAGGGGGAAGCAATTCAATCTTGTTTTTTTGTTTTTTTCCAGAGAGACGTTTTTGTCCATGTAATCAGATTTATAGGAGCATATTGTTTTTTTTTTAACTTGAGCTAAATTTGTTGAATTAAAGCATGAACATCACGCATTGACGGATAAATAATCCAATAAGATTAGTTTGAACGTGTTGAACATGCTGGAAAACAGGCCTCACAGAGGAGGATGGTGCTGTTTATCCTCATTGCCCCATCATTTCTCTTCCTCTTTCCTTTTTTAACATAGTGGTGGTTGTACAGTATTTTTGACAACCACCTCTACCAGATTGTTGACACAGTGATTTGAGTTCTTTTTTCCCTGCTGCTGGCTGTGTTGTCGTGCCAACATTTCTCTGCTGCTTTATGTCGACTCTCTTATTCCTCATCAAGGATGCACTTAAAGAGTCACAGAAATCATATGAACAGGATGAAAAACAACATGACTCTGCAATTTATAAGTCATTTTGCATGCAATAAGAACACCATTCCTGCTTTTGCCGTGTCATTTGTACGCCATGTAGTCTGTACTGACTGCGATGTAAAGACATCTGAATGAATATGCTACAATCAGAGCTAGTGACGTAGAAAAACAAGTAAGAAAGTGGTTACGGTGGGTGGGTCAAACTAACACAGCTTTCATGCCCCAAAGTGTTGTTGAGTTATTTTGTAAGTCACATTAGTGACATTAGTGACCTTTGCGATGTGTTTTACGAACCATTATGTTCTTTATGTTGGTTTTTTATTTAGTTTAAATACTTATTTTAAGCCCGACCATGATGTTTTCTCTAAGTGGTGTTGTTGCTTAGAACATAACTGTGTCCGTTTCGTGGTAACGACTTGACGTGGAACGACCGCAAAAAGCCCAAAATGTGTTATCATGACGCGTGGACTGTCCTTAAAATGTCGTGTTATTTACAAGCCTTCTCATGGGATCAGGTTGATATATAGTCGGAAAATCAAAATCAAAAAACTCCCTTGTTGGCTGAATCAGTGCCGCGATTATCTTCAAGGCATGTCAGGATGTGGTGGAGAGTGACTGAGAGTGTTTGAGAGAGAGGATTTGCAGTAAAGGTCAAAAGCAGGATTTAAATGAACAAATACTGCCCATTATGTGCTATTACACAGTGCAGCGTGCAGATGTGTGTGGGGTTATGGCAGTGATGATGTTTCACCGTGGATGCATGTACATAAGTTTGGTAAAAGCCGAGAGAAATGCGTACATTTTAGCATTATAATGACTGATTATTTATATCACACCTACCACTGCCACTGCCACCACTACTACTGCTAGTTAACACATTGTTGTACAATATGCAGAATGTGCTACCTCAGAAAATGTCTCTGCTACTGTAGAAAACAATGTGAAAACATGTTAGAAGAGCTGAGACATTTTTTTTTTTCCACAAGATGCCACAGCACAAAGTAATAACATCACATGGCAGCAGCTGATTCTGTCTGTCCAGCAGTCACAAAGCCCACAGGGATTCTGTTTATTTTTTTGCTGTTGCTAAAACACAATTTCTGAAGCAAACTAGGGCCCTCTTTGTCAAAACTCACAACACACAAGACACAAAATATAACAAAACAAACAAGTAGCTCTCGAGCTTACAGTAGGTCACTTGCAGGAGCTCGCTACCAGTCGGTCACTACCTGTGTCTGAGTGGCTCACTAAAGGTTACAAGAATATGGACATAAATTTGATAACACAAAGTCACATTGTAAACCAGTTTAAATGTCTATCCAATCACAGACATTGCGCCCCCTTCTGACACAAAATGATTATTTGCCAATCAGCTGTCAATTAAACAAGTTGCCCTGCTTTCAAATTTCACAACATCAGTGCTGCGGTAACATTTGGCGATGTTAGCAGACCAGCAAGCGTACACCAGATTTGACAATGACTGCAGAAAATAGCCAGGCCAATAAAAAGCCAAAAAATCTACTATTTTGATGAGGAATGGGTGATGACAAATGCGTGCGTCTCATTTGCGGTGCAAGCGTGTCAGTTGGTAGAAGATGTAAGGTCGAGCGCCACTTCACCAAAGTCCACGGCAACTTTTCACGGGACTTTCCGGCTGGTAGTTATTTACAAACGCAGAAGGTAAAGGAGCTGAAAGCAACGCTTAAGAGACGTTAAGTCTCTGTTTACCAAACTGACGAAGAACGCCGACGTTGCAGCAGAGGCTTCGTTTAGTGGCGCACATCCTAACGAAACAAAAGGGGCTTCACCTATAGCGGGATTGTAATAGAGGCGATGACTGCGGTGGCTACAATGTTATTAAAGGAGTTATGAAAGTAAGACAGATATGATGTCTGCTATTGGCAATGTACAACTTGGTGGCACTATGTGTACCTCCATTTTGTCAAATTACCTCTCAGAGGAAAAAAAAAGGTTGGAGACCACTGCTATAAACTCTTATAAAATAAATTATTTTTGCATCACATATCTTTACACACAAACATAACAAATAGCTCTTTCTTCATGCCAACCGCACACTGATTTGCTCAGTATAAAACACTATTATCTAGAGTCTTTGGCATTTTTCATTTGTAGCAAGCTATAAATAAAGACAATGAACACAAATGCAATATGTTTATTCTCAGTACTCATATATTCATAACAGTATCAGACACTTCCTCTAACTCTCTCCAAAAGTGGTCTCTATTGTCCAAAGAGAAAAGAAAACCTGAATCCTATTTATAGTGTTCAAACTGATTTCTAAGTGATCTAATTGGTTACAGGCGTTTTCCCAGGTGCATTCTGGGTGTAGGTGATTGATGGTATTTCAATGTCAGTGTTAAGCAAACAACACACACAGGCTTTTAGTTTTGAATGAGGTGGGAGAGGGGACTGTGCTTAGTGTAAAGCAGACAGTGTACTTATGGTTTATAGGGATGTGTATTGGCAAGAATCTGGCATTACAATATCATGATACACGGGTTACGATTCAATATATTGCCATTCTGTAAGTACGGCGATATATTGAGATTCTGATTGAGATTGACCGAGTTAATCTTTGCATGTAAACTATTAAATAAAAACCGATACAGTGTTTTTAAGAATTGATACAGTATCACAAAACATAATATTGCAAATATTCAATTTTTTAGATATTTTCTTAAACCACTAATGGTTTAGCATACCTGGTCAATAGACAGGCTAAATGAGTTAGTTTGTGTGTTGGCAGTGGTGGAAAAATTCAGATCCTTTACTGGAATAAGAACAGAAATATCATATTGTAAAATAAAATAAAAAAAAAAATATATACATATATATATATATATACTCCACTACAAGTAAAATTTGTGCACTGAAAATGTTACTCATTAGGCTTAGAACTACAAGTTCAGGGTCTCTTACATAACATTAATTGTACTTCCACATGCATAAATTATTACTCTTCCACTAGTCTCCTTCTTACAGACAGATTTTTTTACTACCGCACACATGCATTTTCACTGTCACACACACTAATTTAAAATCATTGCCTGAATAATATATGGATGTAAGATGGGAATGTATGTGTGTATGAATACATGTATGTAAAACAAAGTATTATATATGTGCGTTCTACCCTCGCGTGCATATTTTTTCCCTCTTGCATATTATTCACTCTCATGTGCACGTTTTCACTCGTCGAATCTTCCCTTTGAACTATGTTCCGTTTCATATATAACAGTTTTATGCATGTGTGTATGTCTGGTCATGGCAGGTCATTTACTGTGTTGTGCTGCAGCTCAGAAGCAGGGAGAGGTTCTTGTCCAGTTACCACACAGACAAATAGTAGAACACTACATGCAAAACATATAAGACAATTTGTAATCACTTTAATGTTGTAAATGGTCAAAGTAGAAATAATTTCTGACATAAATATATATATATATATATATATATATTATTTATTTAACGCATTAACGCACCTCTCAATTTTTAGGTTTTATCGGGCTTAGTTTTAAGATACTGGATCATATGAAACTAGAATACCTAAGGAATCCATCGGTACCAACCATGTCATACTTGTCGGGAAGGAGGTTAAATAACGCTCGAAAACTACGCTAAATTTAGGCGAGGAAAAACTGGCATGGCCATTTCAAAGGGGTCCCTTGACCTGTGACCTCCAGATATGTGAATGAAAATGGGTTCTATGGGTACCCACGAGTCTCCCCTTTACTAACATGCCCACTTTATTATAATCACATCCAGTTTGGGGCAAGTCATAGTCAAGTCAGCACACTGACACTGACAGCTGTTGTTGCCTGTTGGGCTGCAGTTTGTCATGTTATGATTTGAGCATATTCTTTTATGCTAAATGCAGTACCTGTGAGGGTTTCTGGACAATATATGTCATTGTTTTGTGTTGTTAATTGATTTACAATAATAAATATATACATGCATTTGCATAAAGCAGCATATTTGTCCACTCCCATGTTGATAAGAGTATTAAATACTTGACAAATCTCCCTTTAAGGTACATTTTGAACAGATAATAAATGTGCGATTAATTTGCGTTTTATCACGATTAACTCTGGACTATCATATCAGATATGATATTGACATAATAACATCCATCCATCCATCCATCTATTATCTGTAACCGCTTATCCTCTTCAGGGTCGCAGGGGGGGGCTGAGCCGATCCCAGCTGACATTGGGCGAAGTACACCCTGGAAAGGTCATATATCAATACATTATGTATTATTATATATTACAATAATCATCAAACAATTATAGTGGAGTAAAAAGTCAGGGTGCAAGAAAATATTGATACACTTGAGCATCGCAATATTTTGTTTTGTGATCCTGTATCAATTCTTAAAAACACTATTGATTTATTAATTAACAGTTTACATGCAAAGATTTGTGGCATCTAATTTTACTAAATGATTTAAATGATGATTATGAAAACGGTCATAGGTTTATTTCTGTTTATCAATACATTAGCTAATTCCAACTCAAAATATTGGGATACTTATTTAATTGAATTCAGTCCCAGAAGCCCTCATGGGGTCGACCTTTGACTTCCTAACTTGAGCCGCACTTACAAGCTTTTCTGGCACTTTCAACTTGAACTTGTAGAGTTCTCTGTAGTGCAAGCGCTGAGGGTGAACTCAGAGTTAAAGGTCGTTCTATACATTCTGTGATGGGCACATTTTCCTGTGGAATTAATAAAGTGCTCCTCATTTGCCGCCGGACCTTCCAGGACCACTCCTGTGGCCCCCAGGAGTCCCCCTCAGGGACCCCATTTCCAGTCGTGCTACATGTGTTAAGTACATGTTATCAATATAGCCAATGTCACGCACTTGGAGAAGATTGAGTCGAGGCGCTTATCCACTTTTCTATCCCCCACCCACCTCCCACCCCAACTCCACTCCCATCTCTCCCCGCTGCCGTGATGAATTCCTCCTTAGGCCTGCGGTTCATGTTATCACCGTGGTAACAGCTCGCTGATCAGTAATTCATTTTTCAGACCTCTGCATACCAATTACCAAATGAAGGTTATTATCGAGACTTTGCGTTTGCCCTGCGCGAGCGCCGTGCAGAATGCTAAAGATGAGATGAGGCGCTAGAAGTAACGAGGGTCAGCGCGCTTCAAGATCGCATTACTACCCCCCCCACTCTCTCTTCTGTCTCCGAGTCCTCGTTGGCCTCTCTTGCTTGTTTTTGGCTTAGCGCGGGACATGTTGACACACTTCTTTTTCATCCCGTGTTGAAGTGAGAGGGCAGATACTGTACCCCGCAGCCTGGACGGAGCTTCATAACTCACAGCGACTTGTTTGCTCTGAGGAAAATTGTTGGAGAACTACGTAGCGGGGAGAGATAAGGGCATTACCCACAACCTTTATTCACATTTTAAGCACAGCTCAGGCTCTGTGTGGATATGTGTGCTGTGTGTGTGTGTGTGTGTGTGGGGGTGTGTGGGTGTGTGTGGCCAGGAGTTCAATTTTACAGCTGGAATGTTTTTATCCTCGTGATTCGATAGAGAGCGTCTAATGTGCCAGGGGAACATCTAATTTTGCCAAAATGTCAAGAAATATCAAGATGTCTTAATCTGGCTTTGTGGCTGGAATTACCCTCCCTCTGTCTTTCTTCCTCTCTCTCTCTCTCTCTATCTGTGTGTGTGTGTGTGTGTGTGTGTGAGTCTTATCTCTGTGACAGAGTCTAAATGCCACATTTCCGTTCCCATTTTGAGAATTAACACAGCATCCATTTTGTAATGGAAGCAGAGCTCCGTGTCCTCCTTACACTTTTTTTTTTGCTGCCCACAATGCAGCACTCCCTGCATGTCCAGGTGCACTGATACAGTAAGTCAGCTCCTCCTGGTGTGCATTCTGGTCTCCCACCCCCTCACCACCACCACCACTACCACCACCCCACTATCAAGCTGTACAGTGATTCGTTTCCTCCCCTGTAAGAGGTCGTATTAAAACGTAATGTGACGGTGTTATTTATGGCATGTTGGTTAATATTTAATAAGAAACCCTGTCGTTAGGAGACTGGGCACTTTTCCAAGCTGTTAGTGACGGCAAGCCAAATTAATCCGCTTTGTAACAAAGCAAATTCCCCCTTTGCTGACCGCTACAGACACACACACACACACACACACACACACACACACACACACGCTGTGCTTACTGGGACGGCAGCAGACCTTAGTCTAATCAGTCTGTATTCAGAGGGATTAGTAGCAGATAGCCTAGCTGGACAGTTCAGATTGTGGCCCCAAACAGCGACTCAGACACACATATACACAACAAGCGGATTTAGGTTTCAGAATACAGGCAAACACGGGATCTAGGCTCTACTGCAGAAAAAAAGAAAAACATATGGGGCAATGAAAACACAATTTGGCTTAAGGCTTACACTCGGCCTAAATAGCTGCTGAGCAGCTAACGTGCCCGTTAACTCTGTTCCCCTTTGCTCTCTGACAAAAGGTGATTTTTCTCACGGAGAATAGCAGCCATTAAAAACGCCCCGCAAATAATTACTCCACATGAAAGCGAGCACGCTCAAACTAGTTTTCACCTGCAGCCAGCCTTTCATGGAGGACAATAGGTTTTGAAAAGTGGGTGAGACTGAGGGCCCGGGACAGGGGCAGGCTGGGTAATCCAATACTGTTGAGTTTGTGGTTTGGTTAATCTAATGCCCGGGCTAAAAGGTAGCGCGGGCAGTGTTTGCTGTCGATGGCTTTGAAGACTGCACCCATCTCTCAACTGGCAAACACACACACAGACACATGCTCGTCCTTTGCCTCCTCTTCCAAGGGGACCTTTTTTTACAGATGCATGTTGGTGCATATAAACATCTGCAGCTCACACACAAACATCTCATGACCATCTGATTGGAGATCTGTCTGAGGTCATAGCCACATGTTATCTGTCTGGCGAGCCAAACGCTGAAGAAAGATTCCAACTTTAATTTGCTGCTTAGCACCCATTAAGGTCATGTCTTAAGTATTTTTTTTTTCTGGGTTGAGTTTACATTCTACAATTAAAGTATATTTACTCAAGTACTGTACTTAAGAACTAATTTGAGGTACTTGTACGTTTAGTATTTTCCTCTTGTGCCACTCTCTACTTCTACTCCACTACATCTCAGAGGGATATATTGTACTTTTTACTGCGCTACGTTTATTTGACAGCTTTAGTTGCCTTACAAATTAAGAGTTTGGCACACAAAACATAAAGTACAGCTGAAAGATGAATCTATTAATCGACTGACAGAAAATTAATTGGCAACTATTTTGATAATTGTTTTTTTTCTGTTGGTTTTTCCGTTTCATTATTTGAATGATTTTAATATATTTGAGGTTTGTTACATTGGTTAGACAATCAATCAGCAGATTAATACATAATGAAAATAATAGTGCTGTCAAAGTAAACGCAATAATAACATGTTAACGCAAATTCATTTTAACGGCACTAATTTCTTTAATGCATTAACACAATTTATGATTTTTAAGTTGTGGCCGCTCAGTTGTAAAGCTTGAGTGAAGATACTGGTATCATATGAAACTAGAAAAACCTAAAGAATCCATCGGTACCAACCATGTCATACTTGTCAGGAAGTAGGCTAAATAATGCTCCAATATTACGCTAAATTTTGGTGAGGAAAAACTAGCATGGCCATTTTCAAAGGGGTCTCTTGACCTCTGACCTCAAGATATGTGAATGAAAATGGGTTCTATGGGTACCCACGAGTCTCCCCTTTACAGACATGCCCACTTTATGATAATCACATGCAGTTTGGGGCAAGTCATAGTCAAGTCAGCACACTGACACACTGACAGCTGTTGTTGCCTGTTTGGCTTCATTTTGCCATGTTATGATTTGAGCATATTTCTTTATGCTAACTGCAGTACCTGTGAGGGTTTCTGGACGATATCTGCCATTGTTTTGTGTTGTTAATTGATTTCCAATAATAAATATATGCATACATTTATTTGTACACTCCCATGTTGATAAGAGTATTAAATACTTGACAAATCTCCCTTTAAGGTACATTTTGCACAGATACAAAATTTGTGATTAATTTGTGATTAATCATGATTAACTATGGACATTTATGCAATTAATCGCAATTAAATATTTTAATTGATTGACAACCCTGGTTGCACGATGGTGCGGTGGTTAGCACTGTCGCCTCACAGCAAGAGGTTCAAATCCGGCTGGTGGCCCTTCTGTGTGGAGTTTGCATGTTCTCCCTGTGTTAGCGTGGGTTTTCTCCGGGGTCTCCGGCTTCCTCCCACAGTCCAAAGACATGCAGGTTAGGTTAAGTGTTGACTCTAAATTGCCCGTAGGCGTGAATGGTTGTCTGTCTCTATGTGTCAGCCCTGTGATAGTCTGGTGACCTGTCCAGGGTGTACTCCGCCTTCGCCCAATGTCAGCTGGGATCGACTCCAGCACCCCTTTCTGCATTGATACTATAAGCGCATTTTCCTGATTATACTTTTTATTAAAGCATGACTTTAACAGAGTATTTTCACAGTGTGGTATTAGTACTCTTACATCATTGTTATTGCTATTTCCTGTGTGTATATCTCTTATTGAGGTTTCCTTCTTTCTTCCTTTTTTTTGTCCCATTTAAGTTTTTTGGGGGAGTTTTTCCTCACCTTAACGGAGGGTCTAAGGGTGCGGAGTGTGTGATATGCTCTACAGATCCTGAAGCACTATTTAGGCAAATTTGTGATTTGCAATTCTGGGTGCTATTAATAAAATTGTCTTTAGTTGACTGTGTGTGCATGTCCCAGGTTGAGAATGTATTTCTGGTGGCTGACTTCATTAGCATCGCAAAACTAGGATTCTTTAAGTCGTTTAAAACTGAATCACTTCTCAAAAAATATTTCAAAAATATTTCGCAAAACCCATTGAAATGTTTCACTAGGAAACAATACAAAATGACAAGTGCTTAAACTGAAGTGCCTCTTTCTTCAGCAGAGAGTTCACATTGTGTGTAACACCGTAGCCTTGGAACAGTTTGAGGGGAAAAAGAAAGATATGTTTTTCAACAGTTTCAAGGCAATAAATCTTCTTAATCAGTAATTTAGCCTATTATTTAGTTTAGTTTAGTTATTTCTGAAAAGACGTGAAACAAATATGCTGGTTTTTAACGCTAATTAAATGAATTTCCTTAATTCCAGTGCAGCAATCTGCTTTACTCGGTTCTGTTTCAAGAGGCCGACACTTTCCAGGACAATCCAGAAGCTCTCACTCATTGGCTGAAATAAATCTCTCTAAAAATAAGCATCGAATGCTGAATGAGTCTAAATGACTTGTTGAGACAGATGCTTTTTTTTTTTTTTTGTAGTAAAGATCATTTTCAGTCCTTTGCTTCTGACGCATTTACTAAAATGTAATCTTGCACATGTAAAATGTATGCTTTTATTGCTTAAAAAAAAACCCCAGATTAAAACGGTGCATACCAAATGACTGTCACAGTGTTGGAATAACAGTGTTGCATAATAATAAATGGGTTTCACCAGCTAGCCGACTGAAATGGAGGGTTACTTATAATATAAACTAATCACGTTACATGTTAAGTGTAGCTGTTACTTGACTGAAGTGAGGGGTTGAATATTTCATAAAATGGTCATATGTTTTTAAATGTAAAAGCTTGAAAGTAGTAATCAGTATCCGTAGCTGTTAGATAAATGTAGTGGAGTAAAAAGTGCAGTAGTTCCCTCTGAAATGTAGTAATGTAGAAGTAGCATTAAAGGAAAATACTCAAGTTAAGTACATACTGTATTTCTCAAAATGAAGTAGAAATTGTATAGTATTTTTTTACAAGGAGTTATGCTTTAACAAAGGGCAACCAGCAGTTCCATGAGTGGTTTTCACAGCCCGTCGCTGTGTGTGTGTGTGTGTGTGTGTGTGTGTGTGTGTGTGTGTGTGTGTTAGCGGAGGGTTTTTCTATCCATTGTGCGGGTGGCTTTGATCTTAACGATGGTGAAACAGAAAGCCCTGACATGAGGAATCAAAGAGCAGGTTGCATAAATACATATTGTGCGAGTCTTGCGGAAATACGTGCCGTGCGTGTTTGAGTGTGTGTGTGTGTGTATGCACGGGTATCATGTTTGTCTTGCTTGTTCCAGAAATGCTAAAGACTTAAACACCTCTCCTCCTCTCCCTCCCTCCCTCCTCTCATCTACAGGCGCCGATCTTTTCTCTAACTGCACGGAGGAGTGTAAGGCTCTGGGCCACTCCGATCGCTGCTGGATGCCGAGCTTCGTGCCCTCCGACGGGCGCCAGGGCCCGGACTACCGCAGCAACCTCCACGTGCCCGGCATGGACTCGGTCCCGGACACAGAGGTATTTGAAAGCCCCGAGCAAATGGCCGATAAGTCATTCTCCACCTTTGGCAAAGAGACGCCTCTCAGTCACCAACACCTCCACCTCCACCACCACCACCACCACCAAAACCACCACCTTCTCAAAAACCATCACCTCAGCCACCACCAGGGCTCCCTAGAGAGGAAAGAGTTGGAGGCATTTCTGCCCAGCTCCAGAGCACCTTATAACCCAGCTTATTTAAGTGAGTATTGTGTTTTGCTCCGGCCTAAGCGCCCCCCCCACCCGCCCCGCTTCTCTGATCTGGTGATCGAATTAGGTGAAAAAGAAAAAGATTCCAAATTCAATTTTCTCCCTGGATTGGCTGGCGGAAGGAAGCGTGAAATTCATTTCAGGTCTGACCCCTGTTCTCCCAGCCCTCCTGTCAGAGTGTTTAACTAACTCTTCCCTCTTTCTCAGGCATCTCCATTATCTCCGACTGTGATGATCTTATCTTCCCCTCACCTACCTTTTCAATTCATTCCCCCCCACACACACACACACACATACAAACCTCCAGCACTGATTGGCCTGTGGGCCTTTCTAAATTAAACATGCCAAAAGCAATTATGATCTATAAGGCTATAAGGTTGCTCTGACGTGGGTGGAGATGTTAGCATTAAGGAAGCTCTGTCTCATTATAAGGGGGGAAAAAAAGAAATGGCTGCTATAATATAAGCAGTGCTGGTCTTCTCACGAAGCCCGGCTATGAAAAGTGGCTGTTTTCAATCAGCGAAGAAGAAGAACGTGCAGGCAGCGAGCTTAACATCTCTTCTCATTCGGCACTCAGTCGTCGCGTTGGAGCCGAGGATCAAAAGCCAGTTTTTAGATATTCGAGGAGAAAAAAAAAAAGAAAGAAAAGAAGGGAAATTCTTTTTCCCAAGGAATTACTGTTTCTAAACTCTCATTCAAAGGCCACAAAGAGATACATCCTCAATCACTGCAATTTGGTGATAATGCTTAATTATAATTTTGTCAAGCGGCGCCTGAAGAGGCACCCTCTCTCATCATCCGACACAGCTAGCTGGAATTATCAAACTGTCAGAGCTCCGCTGCTTCCCTAGCGCCATCATTTAAAACCACAGCATGGTGTTAGGAACAGCAGGAAAAAATATTTTTTTTTCTCCCCTTTAATTAATGTTTTATTCATTTGCTATGCTTTTTTTTTATATTTTTGCGTTTAATCCTGGATCAAAAAAGTTATGTCGAACAAGCTACCAGTTGCTCACATGGCAATTTCTTCTTCTTCTTCTTCTGGCAGTGTTTTGTAGCACACTGTGTGCTGGCAGCGTCGCCACATTATCATCATCAGGTTGACTTTCCATGCAGGTTCTTATAACAGTGTATTGATTACAATGAGGAATTGCAGCGATAGTGTATTTCAGTAGTATAGAGTACACACAGAATAAAGAGCAAGCAATTTAAAAGAAATCATATATCAATATCATCTAAATGAATATAACATTAACAGAACATGTTAAATGAACTAATGGGATCATTATAAAAATATAATTTTTATGCATTTTGACAATGAAAGAGTCTAAAGGCGGAGGCGTTTTCTTTTTTGTTTCACACAGAACATGAATCTTACGCAACATAAAAAAAGTGACATACTTTTTTGTTGGAATGAGGTCAATATTTCTGAGCTTTCGCACCGCGAAAAAAGGCATCAACTAATCACATTGTGGGTTGAGTTCTGCCTATATTTAAATATTTAAACAACAACATGAAGCTCCGTAGTCCGAACCAAGACGGCAAACTTCATTACTCTTTCGAACCTCGACAAAGGCAGCGCAGACCAGATCCACTTCTTGCGGTCTTACCTTTCACAATAAAAGCCCTAGACATGTAATATTTGCAAGCGAGTATTTTGCATTTTTATGTTGTTTATTTGTCGCCCCCCCCCGGTGTGTAAAGGCCTTACGCTTGATTTATGCTTCAATACATCCAAATGTTTCTAACTACCATTATATAGATTATGGTGAGGATGTGAGGTTATCACAGCAGTAATGTAACCCAGCAGTATATTTTAAGGAAATATAAAATAAGGAATCTGCTAAGTAATTATAACTGTAGAGAAAAAAATAATAATCAGTCTCAATCTAACAGAAGTGATATAAATACGTTTAGCAATGACAAGAATATATCAACACCATCTACTGGAATGAACATGTCAAATGCACTAATGATATAATCATAAAGATATAGGAGCTTTGCTATTGCAAATAATAGACGTGATCTGAAAACTTCTCCTTGCAACCAAACATCGAGCAACAGCCATTAAACAATTAAACATTTCTGTGTTTCCCTCTTATGCTTTTCATCCTTCAATTTGAGGCGCATTGTGTTTGTTGTGTGTGCTGTCGGGGGCTCTAATAGTCACCATGGATGTGCTTATTATGCGCTTATGATGCAGCACTCGAGGTGAAGGGCTCCCAATATATCGCTGCGTTTCCCACGAACACCGCCACTCATTCCTCTCTCAAAGTAGATCACTGTGGCCCTTATGCTAATGAGTGCGGGGGTGGCACTGATGTGTGTGTGTGTGTGTGTGTGGGGGGGGGGATAATAGCAAAGAGGGAACAACAGTCAGAAAGAAGGCTGGGTGGGGAAGAGGAGAGGAGAGGGAGTGGAGGAAGGGATAGAATGATGATGCCAAGAGGCTGAAGCTCCCTAATCTGATCAAGTCAGCCAGTGATACACAGAGACTCTTTTGTCCTGGAGGTGCAGGCCTGGGCCTGGTCCTGGCCTCGGGGTCGGGTCAGAGTGGGGTGCTAGAGGGGAGCGGGTGGGGTTGATAGCCAGAGCCCACTGATTACCATCATCTAACTCAGACATCATGGAGGCGGGGGGACAGAGAAGAGAAGAGGAGGGGGCATGAATAAGAGGCTAGACTCTATAGCCTGCTAAAGCCGAGCATCCCTCTTTTGTTGTTGTCCTAAATAAATTGGCCGTGCAATATTCACCAGCTCCCCCACCCCCTTTCCACCATTCCAATGTCACTATTCCCATAACATCCCCATCACCCCCTTACCCCACTCCACATAGTCACACACACATTATCCATGAGCCATTTCACAGCAGTGAACTGAAGGGAGCTCAGCTGATGGATGTGAGACTTCCTACCCCTTGTTGTGCATGTGTGTGAACCCTCTAATGCTGTGTGAATGAGGTCATTTACGTGCTGCTTTTCTTTCTTTTTTTGTTTTTCTGACATCTCTCTCAGACAAACTTGACACCCCCCCCCCTACACACACATTCCTATCATGCTACTCCTGGTCATTTTGATAAAAGCTAACCAGACTTTGTGTTTTTCTTTTCTCTGCTTCTTCTTGCAGCGAGGAAAAGGGTTTGCTAGCTCCTTTCGCGTGGACATACCGGAGACCGCGTGACTTTGCACAATCCCTCCCCAATGACCACGGCTATAAGAAAAAAGCATCAAGTTTTCAACCCATTTTGCCCTCCCCCCGGCCCTTAATCCCTCCTCACTCAGCAAAAATTTGAAAATAAACACTCGAGACTACACTCAAAATGAGGAACGACTCCCTTTTCTGGAATTCCTTGGAGCACTGCCAGGCTTTGGAGGCACCCCACTCTCGGGATTAGGAGACGGTCGGACATGGGGGAGGGTGTGGGGATGGATGGATGCAGGCAGGTAGATGAATAGCCTTACCGGGAGGAGCCCATTGTCTCAGCAGGACTGAGAAACGAACAGAGGAGGAGGAGGAGGACGGACAGCGAAGACAGAGAGATCAAACTGAACACTGATCTCTCCAAACTTTTTCCAATCTGCGTGTGCCTGTTTACAGCACTGATGTATACATATTTGAGGAGAAATAATACCCGACGAGGACTACATATGTGTACTGAAAGACAAATCAAAACAAGAGCCACCCAGAAAAACCGCCACTGAGCCCTTTAGGCGTTTGTACTCCCAGCGAGACGCCAAATTGTACAGGAGAATCTTTGTGCATTTCAAAATGCAATACCACTGTTTTAGATTTTTCTATTCTGTTCGTGTGGTCAGGTGTCTCTATTCCGATCTACTTCAAACTTTGTAAGAAAAGATTGTGGGCAGGATATTCTTTTTTTTATTTATGTTTTATTGATGAGTTCTTTTTCACATTTTGTTCTTTTTTTTTGGTTTCGGGTTTGGTTTGTTCATCACATCGTAGGCTTGGACAATGTTTGACCTACACTCTTTCTGATTCTGAGACGTCGAGTAGTTTCTATCATGTGTGAGAAGTGTTTACTGTACTCTTTTAAAGTTTCAAGCTGAATATAAAACTCTATATATAAATCTATCTATATCTACTTGTTCTGAAGGCGTGCTATCCGTTTGCTGGGTTCCACATTCTGATTCAGAGGTTTGACTCTTGTTTAAGTGCCCCTGAAGAAGGCTTTTCGGTTTTGTTTTTTTTCCCCAGCGGGAGACATAAAGAGAGACAGAACAGCCTTAGCAGATGTAAAACTCAAGTTCTCATTGTTTGACATTATTTCATTATATTTTTTCTTCCACTGTTGGATATTGGTAAAGATCATGTCTATAAATAAAAAAGGAAGGTAATAATTTAGATTGAAAAATCCATGGTAATTCTGTGTCATTGTAACCAAAACTTTAAGGGTCCATTTATAAAGAAACAGAACAAAAACATGGCCAAATGCAAAAAGGTGTTGTACACAATGCAGTGGAATGGAGTATACACACATTTCTTTCTCACACATTACAAACACAAACAC
Organism: Sebastes umbrosus; assembly: GCF_015220745.1. Classification (NCBI taxonomy): domain Eukaryota; kingdom Metazoa; phylum Chordata; class Actinopteri; order Perciformes; family Sebastidae; genus Sebastes; species Sebastes umbrosus. The sequence goes on from NC_051277.1 coordinate 28,480,316, forward strand.
ACCAATATGCCAACAATAAACTGAAAAACATGGCGAAAAGGAAGGTCTTATGTGCTTTTATTCTGACGTGTATCCTGGTCATTACAAGAGACAGTAAGACTTGAGGTGATTAATGGAATTCTGCTTCCCTTGTTAATGTCTTGGCTTTATACCCCCGAGCAAACTGGGAAACCGCCCCGGTCATTTCACTCATCACAAACTCATCAGGGAAATTTAAGTACAATATCAACTGAGGCAGGTCCTGCATTATTACCTAATTGTGTGGTCCTATAGAGGGATGCCGTGTTTAATCAAATTACCGCAAACTAATAGAGACAAAGGCAGCCACTGGCCTCGGCGGCATAATTCCCGTATCGGAGCACTGGTTGTTTTCTGGGTCTCTGGACAAAAGATGAGGATGTTGAATTCCGCTGTGTGCACTTACTCAATAGGAATTTAATTAAGGGCAACAGGACATTAACATAATACACATAGTGCTCTTTGACTTTGCACACGACCACATATTTTTAATGAAAATATTTAAAGATTTCACGTTTTTGGACATTTTTTTAAGTTCAATACAATTTAAAGTTTTCAACAAATGTGATTCAGGCTCCATTGTTGTGGGGGGAACTCTTTTCAAACAGTGCATTCACAGATATAAATACAACTTGCAGTGGTGGAAAGGAAGTATTTACTTAAGTTGTACTTTACTTGTGTATTTTAATTTGATTGTATATCTGCCAGCTAGAATCCAGCTTCTACATGCAAAGCATATGAGCTGATAAAACATAATGCATTGTTGTAGATAAAAAAACAGTAGTAGTGGCTGAAGATGTATGCAGACATATTCAAGTAAAAGTTCTGCAAATAAACATGACATAAACATAAACATGTTCAATATTTCAATATCCTTTTGCTCTCCACACACTATAGGAACAAAACTTCCATGTCATGTAATGATGTTATTATGTGGTCGTCACGGTGGTGCAGTGGTTTGTGCTGTCGCCTCACAGCGAGAAGGTCGCAGGGCCCTTCTGTGTGGAGTTTGCATGTTCTCCCCGTGTTAGCGTGGGTTTTCTCCGGGTGCTCAGGTTTCCTCCCACAGTCCAAAGACATGCAGGTTAGGTTAAGTGTTGACTCTAAATTGCCCGTAGGTGTGAATGGTTGTCTGTCTCTATGTCTCAGCTCTGTGATAGTCTGGTTGTTATGTATTTAAGTTGTTGGATCAGCCAAACGCAGATATATATTTCCAGTTCACCATCTCATCTCTATTCTTTCTCTTGTCATTCACTGTCCATTCTTGTTACATAAGCTTATACGATATTTAGATGTAATGTTTGATTCAAGTTTTAAAACTTTCAGCATTTCAGTATAATGAGAAACATTTCTTTTATTATTTCAAACATGTATTTTCTTAAGCCATGAGGTCAGGCTTTGTGATTCATGTCACAAGCTATTATGGTGTTATGGTGGTGATTAACCTTTGATAACAAAGGAATGTGTACAGCATGGTACATATGAGGCAGATTAGTGGAGTATTAGTGCCAGGCATAAGGGGAAAAATGAGAGAAGGAAGGATTTTTTTTTTTTTTTACTTTGCATTACTTTGAGAATAAAGTTGAAATTTTGAGAATAAAGTCAAGATTTCAGTATATGCTCTAACACTAGTAGTTTGATTTATTCTCAAAAGTTCAATGTTTATTCTCAACATTTTGTCTTTATTCTTGAAATGTTTTTCAACTTTATTCTCAACATTTTGACTTTATTCTCACAATGCAGAATAATACAATAATAATTATAATCTTCCTCCTCTGATTTACTTTGTCTTATGCCCGGCACTATTACTGAAAGTTCAACCTTATTCTCAACCTTTTTTTAATTAATTCTTGACATTTTGATTTTATTCTCGAAACGCAAAATAATAAAAAAAATATTTTCTCCTCTCATTTTTTCCTCTTATGCCTGGCCCTAATAATTTTCCGTACATGACAAATCAGTTTTGGTGCTTGGTGAATCTTTGCCAGATGATATTGCGCTTCAGTGCTCTGCAAACATTTACCACACCACAGAGACAAACATATGGCAGATTTTTATTACAGGCCCCAGACTTGTCGTTTGGGTTATACAGCAGAGGTTTTCAACGCTGTAAACCTTTTTACAAATTGATATTTTATTTGCATCCTTCCAGTCGAGCAGCAGGTTTAAGAGCATTTTTGCCTTTCTGTACAAGGTAGCGAATAAAAACACTTCATTCTCTCCATCGGTGCCACCGGAGTGTATCTCTTGAGCTGGGTGATTAAAGCCTTCCAGCGGACTAATCTGAGCATAAAATGAACACTTGTGATTACTTCTCCAAAATATGTGATAATGGGAAAACATGACCTCAATATGCTAGGTAAGTTGAATTACAAATCAAGAAAAAAAAATGATCGTCCTCCACTGTCTCTTCTGTCAAGTTGACACACATTCTGTAATCCGCTCGTTCGTTTTTACAACAGCCATGTAGATTTAGGAGATCTTGTTGTGTGTTTTTATCTGTCTAAAGTCGATGTTGTGGCTGTAATCCGAGGTAGATTATGGTATCTACAGATGGTGATGAACCAATAATGCTGTAGAGTTCAGATAGACATGCTAAATCATCTGTAGTCCTGCTTAATCTTCAAGTACACACTGAAATATTCACCGATTTGTTCATCTGATGCCAACAAAAGCCTTTGTTGGTGCACACTATAAATATTACAAGCAAACAGGCATGAGGGGTAAAAAAAACAAAAAACAGATGAAATGTATCAGTCTTTGTCTTTTTGGCTTCAGAATCCAATTCTGATGTTAAATATAGGATGACAAATAGCGAGGAGCGGCAGTGTGGCCCTTTTGTTGCTGCGTAATGAGGGCAGAGCTATCGGAGCAGCACCGTTTAGATTGAGGACAAAAGTTGAACGGAGAGCAAGTGCAGTATAATCATATCTATTTTCTTGTTAAATGGAAGCTATTATGTTTGACCTCCACTCGACGCTAATATCTGTCACAAACCAAAAAGTTTTAATTTCCATGTGCGTTTATGCACACCAGGCTCCAAATGAGAAAAACCATTAGAGTATAATGAAAGATAATTTAAGAATAAAAAAAGGGAGATTTATAATTCCCCAAACAAAACGGGAGGATTTGAAGAGAGACGGACGGTGAAATAGAGAGAGCGACGTCTCTCTTTCTATTTCCAGTGAACTAGGGGGGGAAGGAGAGTGGGGGTAACTGTGATAGCGAGTTTCAAAGTCACTCACTTCACAAAGGCAAAGCGGATTATAGGAGGCTGAACTTTTTCATGTCAGAGCTCTCCCCTTTTGCAGATGCCGCCAGACACACACAAAAAGAGTCATCACGGTGAATCGGTGCTTGAATTCCCCGCTGGTCAGCGTGGATGGGTATAAAGCCGCAGGCGGGTGTGGATGCTCTGCGTGAAGGTTGATTATGGGCTCTTCAGATGTGGATGAATGAATGATGGACTTTGAACAAATCTCAAAGAGAAAGACAGGACAGGAAACTCATGGAGGAAACGCTCCCTGTTACGCTGCCGTTTTGGGTTGCTTAAAGTCTCTGAAAACATATTTTCTCAGTCGACTTCTTACTCTGAGCGATGGGGTCTGTAGCAACATGAAAGCTTGAACAGTTTTGCTCATTACACAACATATTTGTGTATTTGTGTATTGTCTCTTTTCACTGGTTTGAAGTGGGCGAGGCTCAGTTTGAAAAAAAGGTGATGTCACGAATGATTTTTTAATATTTAAAATGACTTGCAAACTTTAACTTTGATTCTACGGAAGCCCTGAGAAGCAAGTGAGAAAAGAAAAAAAAATCTGGTGACCCATTTTCTAAGTCTGATGTAAATAGTTTTTTTCTCCTGTGTTTATGACTTAAGAACAGGCAAAAAAAAAATTCTAACTTACTTTAATTTATTAATTCATGCATTCATTAATTTTAATCTGTAGAAGCAGGTGAAAATAAAAGGTTTTGGCAGGTGAATTTTTATTTTTGTTATTGTAATATTCATATTCGACTTAAAGCATTCATGTTTTCTTCCAGGTGAGTTTTAATTTACATAACTTGTAGACACACAATACACATATCTTGTGTTTAGAGTATATGGAATTAAAAAATATATATATATATCTCGACAAAACTTTTTTTCCCTACCTGTTTTTAAGTTAAACACAGGAAAGAAAAAAGTAGATTTAGACTTAGAAAATGGATCACCGGCTGTTTTTTTTTTTTTTTTCTATCTTGCCTCTCAGAGCTTCAGTAGATAGCTGCTTATTTAATCATTGTACACCAAGATACACTTCTGGATTTGGTTGGGGCTCCCCATAATTACACACGGCCAGCTCCAGTTTATAGCAGATAAGTGAAAGATTGCTTAGCACACAGCTACTTTACGCAGGCTAACAGAAACAGCAAACACAATACAAGCTACCTCTAAATATCCATTGTCACTGACACGCCAAAATAAATCTACACACACACACACACACACATATATATATATATATATATATATATATATATATAAACTGCAATAACTATCATAGTAATACTCTTTTCTTAATGAATTGTGAACGGGCATAACCATGATGTCCAGAGGTGCAAAAGAAAATGAGCCTAATGTTCAACATTTCTCAAACAGAATGAGGAGAAAAGAGCATCTACCAGAGAAATGGAACAACCAGGGTCAAAAGTGAACCTAACTTGGTCTCACAAAAGAAAAAAGAAAAAAATTAAGAAACAATACAAGAACAAAAAGGTGTCATTGCTGAGTGGTTTGCTCTATTTCCCCAGATAGCATGCATACTATGTGTGTTGGAGTAGTCAAACAATGTGATGATGAACAGCCCTTTAACAGAACTATTTTTTTTTTTTTTACTTTTTTTTTTTTCAAAATAGTCTTGAACGGCATTTATATCCAATCCAAAAGAAATATGTGGCCTAGAAAAGATGAAAATTCACAAAATTGAAAAGTCTTTCTCATGACTTGTGAATTGTGATATTCTCCCAGACCTCTCCTCGCATGCCGTCCTCCGTCCTCTCTCTCTCTCTTGTCCTTCTTGTCCTGGGTTCTTATCACCTGGGTTGCATGTGGAGGGTGACGCTGCACAGGACAACTCTCCCCCCGCCCCCTCACCTACCCCCCCCTCACAGAGCTAAGATCAGGGAGGGGTTTGACGGGGCTGCTCGGGGAGCTGTCGAACATGTCTCTGAGGACATGTTCAGCTTTAGGCCTCCAGACACTACTCTGCTGTGTGTGAGAGAGAGAGGGAGAGTGTCGGTAGAATTGATAAACACATGAAAGAGATGTTACATGGTGGGGCCAGAATGAAAAAGCTGTTCTACTTTCCTCGTATATTTTTTTTCTGTATTGCCGATTTGTAATGACCCTCAGCACATATAGTGTAGGGATTGGACAGGCATGTCATTAATTATAACATGTAGCAAGTGATACTTTATTTAATCAGGAAGTCACATTGAGCTTGAAATCTTATTTACAGGTGAGCCAAAAAAAAATAATATATATATTAAAATAGAAATAAATAATAATGATAATGACAAAAAATTGCAAAAAATTTAAATATACATACTTTCTGAAATATCCTTGGCGTAGGTATCAAAAATGAAATAAAAAAATAAAAAATACAAACGTATTATATAAAACAGTTGCACCTAAAATCAATAGATCCTCTAACCAAATTTGTTAATTGCCTCATCGATATCAGTTTGTCAAGTTTCAGTATACTCTGTAAAGTATTCCAGACAAGTGAGGCTGTCTTTTTAAGATTATTAGACAGGAACATACTGTATAAACCAGTCCTGAGAATGGGTGTTAGGTATAATGTCTAAGGCTCAGGATTGACAATAAATATGGTGTTCATTTTTGTAGTAAAGTAGTCCTTTATATAGATGAATAGATGGATATCAGACTGTGCACAAACATTGAATGACAGCACGTTAAATTGGAACTGTCTAACTCATGCTGTATGTAAAGTATTGCTAGATATTCAGTTGGTTTGTCCATGCAGCTGGCATGAAGGAACATTTAAAATATAGAGAGAGAGTTCTGGTCCAGGGTGTTTATTCAAACATGAGGCTGACAAGTTAAAATGCCATCTGATTAATGTAAAGGGGTGCATGTCTGAAAGGGGCTTAGGTGAAGTTAAATATGAGATTTTGCTAATGCAGAGTTGAATCACCCTTCTCTGAATGGCTCTTTGAGGAAAGAATAGCTCGGATCACCACCCTTTTGAAAGCAGTCCGCTCGACACAGGAAGGCAGCATGCCTAATCTGAGTCCAAATAAAGAAAGTGGGTATGTGAAGGTCGATATACGACATGTTCATTAGTATGCTTTAGAGGAGGTTCATTTTAAATACAGAACTAAACAATCAACCACACATCACTGTGCAGACTGTGCAGCATGTCTGCTGCCCATGGCAACATAACACAGCAAAAAGAGAAGAAGCAAAAAGGTAACTACATAAACACAGGATTAGAAAGCAAATCAGCTGAAAACCTCCAGCGCTGTCGTCGATGTGTTAAACCGCCCCGAAAGGCCTCCGTTGAGAAGAAGGAGATGGTTTAGGATGTGGGTGAGGGGAGAAGGTGTGAGGTGAATCTGTAGAAGAATCCAGCTGGAGCCATGGAGATAAGGAAGGATAAGAATGAGAACGAGGATAAGTTGGAGGAAGCGGAGAGAAAAGCTGGTTGCTGTCGTGGCCTGGACACTGAGCTGCTGTGGTCAGACATTGATAACCTTCAGCTGGTCACAGCTCCAAGAAGGGAAAAAGGAAACAGCCTCATATTGCAGCCCATTCTCACTCCCAAGTCATCAAATATGGAAGCTTGGTCAGTGGCCCTATGCTTCAAACTATGACGCTATTATGTGGCCGTAGTTATGGTAAATGACATAGTATAAAGAGCAACGAAATCCACGTAGGGAGGAGGTCCGGGTCAAAAAATGCATGACTTTCACCCAGGAGACTGGTATCCATGTCCCGTGTGAAACCAGATGTCAACATCTTAAACCTGCAGTAGGCAGATGTTTTTTGGCATCATTGGACAAAAAATCCATAATAACCTTTCAGCATATTGTAATTCAAGTGTTGTGAGAGGAAAACTAGACTTCTGCACCTCTTCATGGCTCTGTTTTCAGGCATTAAAAAACTCTCCTTTGGCCAATCACAGGTCATTTCAGAGAGAGAGAGCGTTCCTATTGGCAGTGCTCTGGCTGGTGGGCGGTGTTTGGTATTTCCTCAACTGATCTCAACATGGCTGCCGGGTCACAAACTTTCTCATTTTACAGCTAAACAGTACACTACAAGATGATTCTGGAAACATTTTATGCGCGAAATAAACATCAGAGTAACAGCATATTGATTCATATTTGATCAGCGCTGCCTAGTTTGACCTTTTGATCAGAGTTCGCGAGTGACTGACAGCCGGCTCTCATAGACAGCAGCTGGACGGCAGACTCCAGATCAGCTCTGACTGCTTGTTTTCCTTCGGTCTGTGAAATCTTGCAGATACCATTAGGAGCACCGGAGGACACAGAGGAACATGATTTTTTTTCAGATTACCTGTCTCATGCACTACTGTCTGGATATAGTGACCGTTTTTTAATAATTACTTTTTCTAATCATATTCGCTCCATTTCTACCCACTGCTGATTTAGGTTAAGTCACGTACGTAACGTAGCCTACTTAACTACATAAAAAACATACTTATTTGAACCCACAACCACATTTCTTTCCTAAACCTAACCAAGTAGATGTGTTGCCTAAACCTAACCAAGTTGTTTCCTGTGAACACGGAAGTTTATTTTGAAAAGACAGTGTATGCATGTAAGAAGCAGAAACTGACACTAGAGGTGTACGTAGAGCGTCACAGTTTGACGAGTAGGGCCACTGACCAAACTGAGTGAGAATGTGTTGCACTTTGAATCATATTGATTGTGGAATGATGATTGCCATCTGAATTATGTTTAATATAAATCATTTAAAAACAGAAAAGTAATTTTAGAAACCAATCTGCAACGGTGGCAATAACACCTTTACTCTGACTGAATCTTTTGTGTGGACTCTGTATTGTTCCACTAGAAGACATACATTATTAATCGCAATCAGTGAACTAATACAGTTAAAAGAAATGACTTTAATGTGTTTTGCTGTTTTTTTTTGTACGGAAGCTGTTGTGTGCCACTGCATTAATTAATTGGTTAATCATTATTAATAATTACCTGATACATCAAAAACACTATCTACAAACAACACTTAAAACATAATGCAATTTACCATTGTTCAGTTCTGAAGTGATAGATAAACTCATTCATTTTGAAATATATATATATATATATATATATATATTTGTATGTACATAAATGAAATAGGAATATGAGGAATCAATGTATCATAGGGCTTTATGGATTAATGAATAAACATGACAATATTAATAATAACACATTTTTTCCTAAAATGTGGCAAATGTGTGCAAAATCACATATAAACTGATACAATTGATGTTGAAAACTGTGATGAATTACACTGTAAAGAAAACTTCACAAAAATGTGTTTTATATTTTGATGATAAATATATTATTTTGCTTTTTTTGTGTTTTTGTATTTTTATTAATCAATTTGAGAATCAATTCGAATTTACATCTGACAAAGTCTACAATTATTCCAGTGGCATATTGTTTTTCCTCCAAACATATGTACTTTGGTGAATTTATATTAAATGCATTATTATGCTTGTTTTTATGCATCATTGTGCAAAGTGAAGTTTGCCTCGAGGATGACAAACTTTAATTGAATTGAGTGTTCAATGGAAACTTTTGAGACATTATATATATATATATATATATATATATATACTGCCACCTAAAAAATCCCTTTTAACTTACAAAAGAGGGGCTGTGAAACTGCCATAGTTGGTGGCACATACACACACGCACACACACACACACACACACACACACACACACACACACACAGCAATCAGTAACAGATGACCACAGCAGTTGTAGCCCACGGCGCTGATAGTATCTGTGGATCACTCCCTCCCCTCCTCCCCCCCACTCCCCAACTTAAAAGAAAACACAAACCCAGTCTCCACCGACCCCGTGTGTTCCCTGCTCCCCCCGACATGCCCAGGCTGTCACTGGCTCCAGCCAACATGCCCTCAGGAGGGAGAGTGTGGGGGGGCAGTGGGGTCTGGAGAGCAGAGCCACCCAGCATGGAGGCTGCTTAGTGTCACAGTGATTACACGCACACACACCGACACACGCACACACACACACACACACACACACACACACATCAATGATAAGGGCAATTTGATGTTGCAGTTGATTTCAGTTTGAATTGACTTGTTTCCTCTGGGCTTTACTGTGGTCTATTTATATATTTTGTTTCATTCAGATAAGAGTTTCAGTAGGTGAATATTCATATATGATCTACAGAGAGACAAATTAACAATGACTGACCAGAAATCATTTAGATTTTCTGTCTATAACTTTTGAAATATTGTGGATTTCTTTAATTCAATTTTTAATATGACTTTACCCTTATTTGTAGGCTTGTTTTTTTTAGTTCTTCAAAATTTTCACTAGAAGTATCACGATTTTTCTTTTCTTCCATGTTGTAAGAGGACCATTTACCTCAGTTTAGAGTCTTCCAGTGAAATGGGCAGGCCTCCAAAGGCCACTGACCCTGAAAGCCACATGTTCACAACAATATGCTGTTGCTTTGTTGTTACTGTTTTTTTTTTTTTTTGGTTGCTTTTTTTGCATGGACTTGTGTATGAAATTATCATGTAATTCAAGTGGTCCATTTTAAACATGGCTCTCAACAAGATGTTTGATTAACCAATCAGCTTCTTTCACACACAGGGCCAAAAAGTTGGAGCACCAACCCGTGGACGGGTTTAAACGAACACTTTCACCCAGGAGGCCGCTGTCCATGTGTCCTGTGTGAAACCAAAAATAAATGTTGACTTTATGCTTTTCACATAATGTATTATGTAACATTGTTACGCTTGCTACGTAACATTAAGTCCGCTAAGGGCAGTTGTTTATTTACAATAGTTTCATTTTTAAGATAGTTAAATTTTTACGATAGTTAAGTTTTTACGATAGTTAAGTTTTTATGGTAGTTACGTTTTTACGATAGTTATGCTTTTACGATAGTTGCGTTTTCACGATAGTTGCGTTTTCACGATAGTTGCGTTTTCACGATAGTTACGTTTTCACAATAGTTACGCTTTTACGATAGTTACGTTTTTACAATTTACAGTTTTCATGATTGTTAGGTTATTATCTGAAGACAAAACATATTTTTTTTCTAACCTTAACCAAGTAGTTTTGTAACCTAACCCATCGTTTCACAACGTTAACCACATGTCATTGTGCGTTTCTGCAAGCGTGATACAAGGCTGATACGAGACGTATTTATCAAACGTATTTTTGGTTCAGAAACGTCCACATAGATTAGGGTTTCAATTTAGACCTGACATGTTACAGGTCTGACTGTTTTGACTTTAACTGAAAAAATGACCCGGATGCTTATTCAAACATGACACCAACATGTAAAATTGCCAGCACATTAAATAACAAGGCGCGTGTCTGAAAGTGTGTCACAGCAAACTGTGTCGTGCAATAATGAAGATATTTGCATTCGGCAGAGGGTTTTTAAAGCACACTGTGGCAATGTAAAATAATTTCATTATCTTTAAAGTTGAAGAAGAATCTCCCATAAGACAGAAAAGCTCTTAGCAACCATTCACAGCTCAGCAAGGTGTCCCTGACCTCAGGACACTCTGTCCTCTCTGCATATAACTCCATCTCATTCCCATCTCCTGTGTCTAAAGTCTGGCCTCCATCAGCCGTGACTCCCCCCTGTTCTTTCTCTCTGATAACACACAATCTGATGAGTTGTCATCAGTCACAGTATGCTTTTCCATAAACACAGACCCCCCCCTATGCATACACACATGCAGGCATGCATGTAGTTACACGCCTGGGAACGAAACAGCATCTAATTCAGCTAACAAGTACGCCACTGGGCCTTTGCAAACAAACAGTTCTCACACACACACACGCAAATGTATTCACAGTCATTCCTCAGGACTGACCACCATATGTTTCAACATTTGGGGAAGCATTTGGCCAGAGTTGAAGGCGGTGTGGGGTGGAGGACGGGGGTTGGGGTGGTGTTGCTGCTGCAGGGAGAAATGGTGTGGAAATAAGCAGCTGAAAAACACTCGACCTTACACCGTAGAGAGGAACACAGTGATTGAGTTTGTATGGAGCCCGGATGTTAAAGGCAGAATGAGTATCATTTTCCTATAAAAAGCAATGTATGTGTAACAATCATCACATATCATGACCCACTAGAAGAGTATGGCGTTGTCCTGTGTGTGATGACTATTGCCGAGGATGGGTTAACATAGTGGAAAGTGTGGTGTGTCTCATACTGGTGCTAAAGGGTGCCTTGTGTGGCGGTATCACACACCCACGGCCGTGACACAGCCTCGGTATTTGACTATAATACAATGAGGCGAAATGCAAAGTGGACAAAGCTTGTTCCAAAGCGAGAGTGAATCTGGGTTGTCTTTCACCTGTTGGCGAGCGCTTCTCGTGTCGTTAAACCGGGCTGAGGAGGAGTGGCCAACATCGGATGATGTGTTTACAAACCGCAACCAACAAACCCTACTCATTCTGTCTGTAACAAGATCCATTTACTCTTACTACAAATTAGACAGGTCTCAATCTGTTGTTCTGTGTTATTGTTGGGCTTTCACTTTAGCTAGATTGAAGAGCTCCTGTTATCTACACATTCAACACATTTACGCAATACAAATTTTTAAAAAAGTACATGTATTTCAACTGAGCAGTGCAGGAGCTCAGTGAAAGTACAGTCTGGACGGTGTGGATCACTCTCTGCTCTCAGCCTGGTGCTTGATGTCACTTCCTGTGAGTCCTCCCCTGCTGTTCTGTCAAATGGTTGAAATTGGGACTCAACTCAGCCCATGGCCATTTGGAGGCGTGGGACTAGTAACACACACACAGACACACACACACACACACTCACACACACCAGAACAAACATAAACAAACAGACAGTCATCAGTCCGCCTACCAAACTGTGGAGGTGATCCATAAACAAAGACACTGGAGGTGGTGGTAGGTGTGTGTGTTTGTGTCAGTGGGGGGCAGTCAAAACAAGACCATTTGCTCCTCTGTAACATGTTTGCAATCATTAAGCATGTAACTTTGATTTCCATCCGATGCATGCATGCAAAGATGTGAACTGTGAACTGTAAGTTTTGTTTTTAAAGTTTGCTAATGCACTGTCTTTCTCGTAAAACCCAAGAGCTGATAAGGCATAATGGGCATTTTGTAGAACAATTTGATAACGCATAATTGATAAGTTTAGTTTTCAAACCCTGAAGTCTAGTTACAAACTGTAGCTTGATGACTGCACAGCTGACACATTTGTAATGTATGTCTATGTAATGATGGTGTGCTCTTAGGTTTTTGGAGATGTAAGGACAATTAGAGCTGCAGTGTTTGTAGACCCAGAGAAAGAGGCCTTGTGTCTTCTCACTGGCTCCTCAACCAATATCTGTGCTTCACTGTGGCTCACAGTACAACCTCAAACCTTTCCATTTTTCATCATGCAGTGTATATTTACTCCTGTGAAGGACTTTGGCATGACTGCTTTAGCAGCCTCCAGGCCCGGGGAGGAAGCTGTCTGATGGTGGGCAAACAGAGGAGACAATGGAGCCGAGCTCAGACTGAAGTCCACATGGAAACCCATTGGAGATGGATCGTCTCTGAGATGGTTCACATAGCCGCGTCTTCTCTAACTCTTCCAATCACATGCAATGGAGAAGTCTGTCGACAACCAGTGAGAGTGATCAGGGAAAAGGAAGAAAGAGGGGTAAACACAAGTCTAAAATCATTTAGTCTTAAAAGTGGCTCAACTGACTGGGTACATTGAGATCATTCAGTGTTGGTACCCGCATTTTAACAATTTCATTATAACCTGACGAAGGAAATGATGAATATTTTACCTACAAAACTGATTCCAGAGTGACCAACTCTTAATGGAATCTGAATAGATGACCCAACCTATATAGAGTAGAGGGCGAATGGGTCGCTGTCATATGCTAATAGCAAGGTTTTTTTTTTTCTTTGGCAAGGCAATGGTGTAATTTCCCCCAACAATGTGGGGACATGTCCTCTCCACTTTTTAAAACCCCTGTTTTACATTTTACACTTAGAGTTCAAGCCGATCTCTGAAATCACTCTCAACAGCGTCTTCTTACTGTCCAGCCATCATAACCCACCAGAGAATGCACACACAAAGCTTCTTAGGCAGCACTTCGGATCAGGTTTTCTTTTTAGTTATTGTACTATTGTTAGTGATGCTATTGTTCAATGAAAAACTGGACTACACAACAATATATTGCACTTTTTCCCCCCATAGATCTTCATTTAAGTTAAGTTAGCTGTTTTACTCTGGATGGACGATGAGGCCTGACCCTGAATGACCCCTGCCTCAACTACAACGACAACCACAGGTTGGTCCTGTGAGAGGCCCTACGAAAGCAAGCAAATAGTCGCATTTCCCAAAAATATTAAACTAATCCCTGAAATATTGCATTGTGGAATAGAACAAGCAGAAACAGCCTCAGTGAGCTGTTAGATGAAGAGCAGCTGTTGACAGGCTTTTACTGTGGTTTGTGCGAAAAAGCTCTCATTGTGATAAACAACGCCTGTCACTTTGCTGTGCTGTCCTGTGGAAAATCATTCGCAAATGGTTGCGGTAGCTCACGACTGCCCTGAAAAAAAACAACAATACAGGCTGCCCTAACTCTGGTTAGTGTGCTTTTTTGGACACAGTCTGCAGACACTGCTTAGGGAGAAAGAATAAAAGCATATTCTCCAACATATTGTTTTGAAACTTTCATGTATATCCACAATTAAATAGCTATAAGTAACAGTAAGTTTAATTTAATTTGAATTTACGATTATATTTGCTGTATTATTATGTAATTAAAGTGAATACATAAGTGCTTTAAGTCAACATGTTTTAATATGTGTATATTGAAATGTAGAGCATTCTGGGAAATTGTATCTGGACCTGCTAACGCTTCTTTCCGTGGAAAAGTAGAATTTACAGCTGTGCTGCAAGATGTGTAAAGTATCTTGGATAACAAAAAATAAGGACCCTGAAAACGCTTCAAAAATGATATGAGTAGGAGGAGGAAAGTGTTCAAAACAACGTTACAGTGTTTACTAGAAATGTCAAAAAAAGGATAAAATTGTTTTGCAGAGAGGAAGTAGTTAAGTTTGTTTTCCACTGGATGCACATCAAGGCCTGACCCTGAATGACCCTTGTGTTCTACTTGTGTTCTACTGGGCAGCTTTTTATAATAAATAAATATCTTTCAGCATAGTAAAATACATTTGTACAGCTTTTGTATCATTATTTGCTGCTGCAGTGGCCCTGTTTCCATCAAACATGGAAATGAAGGCTTACAAACTTTCTTTCTGTTGTGTAAAAGTACATTAGAGCAGCAGTTTGTACGGTCCATTGCTGTTTCAATTTCCTCATCACAAAAAGCAAAGCCAAATGTTGTAAAGTTTTGGCTTTGGATCAAGGCTTTGCCGGTTCACACCTGGGAGTGTTCCTGGCTCAGCTCAAAACTCTAATGATGGCTAGATCGATAGATAACAGAACCTTTTTACTTTCCCGCTGGCAGAAACAGAAGCATCTGCAATGAATACATGTTTGACCAAAATTAACAAGCACTCAAAACGTCGGACATTACAGAAATAACAGCGGTGGCCTTAGCTCAATGCCTTTTTTTTTTTTACAAAACACAGTTTGGTTTTTACTCTTCATTCGCCTGGTTCCAGACCTCTGAAACGCTGCCCACATGTCTGACTTGTTAGGTCCGGAGTTGTGCATAATGAAGGCTACTTGCATCATTTGAAGAAATAGATAACCAATCAGAGCTTTAGACAGGGTTAACAAGGATGTCATCTCCCTAAATAGCTAGCTAGCTTCCTTTATACATTGATATTGGATAAACTGGTTCAATGAGGCAACCAGAACACTTGGTTATGTTAAGGGAGAGATTATGGTTAAGGTTAATACAGATGGTGTACGTTTTAGGTCAGTAATGCAGGAACTATGGTTTCCTGCATGAAAGTCTGACATGACTTGCATGACTTATATATACTTAGTTAACTGCTTCTCAACCGCAGCTGAAAATGACGGCGGCTGGATGGTGAAGCTATAGCCTACTCATTGGCAAGGGTCAAACAAAACAAACCCCCATACCCCCAAAACAGAAATTGGCAAACAAGAACACAATGGCTGAATGAATGAACTGAAACTAAATCCTGATATGTTCATCAGGCTAAGCTTAAGATCCTTGAAGTCCCCGAATCC
Source organism: Sebastes umbrosus (assembly GCF_015220745.1). Taxonomy (NCBI): domain Eukaryota; kingdom Metazoa; phylum Chordata; class Actinopteri; order Perciformes; family Sebastidae; genus Sebastes; species Sebastes umbrosus. The sequence continues at coordinate 28,495,800 of NC_051277.1, forward strand.
AACGGCTTATTGTAGTGATCCTGTGAAAGCTGCTGACTGAGACGCTGAGTGTTTGAATCCATACACCATGATGTGTTGGAGGATTCGGAAAGAGAAATCTTGGGTTTTTGCATTGGCAGAAATGCTCCCATTCTTACCAACGTCTAGAAGGCCATCATTAACAAGTTTGATTCAAGACTTAAGGGAATAAAATAAATGAGTAGATCATCAAGACTAAAGTCAATTTAGGTTTAGATAGAGTTTTTAATCGTTTTATCTGTATCTTAGGCAGTGACAATAAACTGATGACAATGAATTCAAAAAGCAGATCCATTGCAGTGTGGTTTATGAACTGTCCACAGCTGAGAGGCCCCGGTGGTAAACACACAAGCAGCTTTGGTCGCTAATACAGACTTCGAAGCTGAGAGAGATAATGGGCCTATTGGCATAAGCATTCAGAAATACAGGACAGGACCAATCTATTTCATGTATTATAGGTAATCAATTGCACCTTAAGATGGATCGGAAAGGCAATAGGAAGCCATTGTGGAAGTGTTTTTCTGGAGTTATGGGCAGAGATCGATGTCTCTCTCACTACGGACATTTTCAAAACTCATCCATGTTATTTCTTATTGTCTAAGACATTCCTAAAAATATAAGTAAACATGAACAACTCTCCCAAATCCAAAAAGTAGAGAGCTAAAACTCAAACTTGTGATGACATAGGGTATAAAATGTGGAATACCCCATAGATAATGAATTGGGAAACGATGGTCTAGATGACACTGAGAGCACCTAAGGGGAAGGTTCTGAGTATATGGACACATTTTCTGTTTCACAACTGACAACACTACAATATAATAAAGCTCATTTGATTGTATATATTGTCTATGGAGCAGCTTCACACTTTATACCCTATGACATCACACGTTTGAGACTTACTTCTTTGGTTTCTGGCTTTCAGAGAGAGGAGCTCATGTTCACAACTATTGATTGAACTTTCTTTGGCCATGGAAGTAACATATTGGAATTAGGTGGTGTTCCCCTTTAACCACACCAAACCCTAACCTCACCTCAAGAGGATCCACTATCAGAAGAGAAGTAATTCCTCAGAAAGGTTCCTTCCTCTCGGTCTCCCCTCTCGGTAGTTGCAGTAAATTAACTGTAAAGAACCACTGATCAGCAGGCTCATTTCTAGGCAGAAACATTCATGAGGTGGTTTGCATTGACCATTTATGGTTGAATGTGGGCCTGTCGAGGGCGGGATATGAGGCTGAGCCACGTGCAACAATTAGAATAAAAATATAAAACCCTGAGTAGCTGGCCCTAGATACAGTATATGCACTGGATCTCTGAAAGAATGAATGACTGAACATACAGTCTTGTATGGACTATATGGACTCTTATATAGTACATTTTCAATCGAAAAACTTCATGTGAATAGAATAACCATATAAGCATGTCTGTTATTGGCTAATTCAGCAAATAAACGGTACTTCAGCACATTGATGAAAATATAGTATACGTATTGAAATCAAATACTGATACAAAGTAGTCCTGTTTATTGGTTTTCTAATATTGCCCACGATTGCTTAATACAACCAGATATACTGTATCAAAATGACAGATACTGCAGTTTAAATAGTAAGGGTCATTTTCCTGTCAGTTGAGAAATGTATACATCATTTGCCGCAAGTTAAATACATATAGGACATTGACAAGCTTCCGAAATTACCATTTGTTCCGAACGCAGCACGGTGATGCATAGCATGTGCTGGACGGCACAAGCACTTTCTCCTTGTAGTGACTAAGGGCAGGCGTAATATGCCTTTTTCCTTGAAGCCCTCTGAGTGCATGGATATGGAGACACACTACAATGTCAGGCACATACGTTAAGTATACTTACAGTCATAACTTGTAGGCGAGCAAACAGACCCTCACGGACATCAGCAGATGACATGATGTAAATGCCGTAAATGTACACAGTGTACTCGACTCGGTTAGTAGGTGTAGGTACAAACAGTGTATGAGAACAGTCTGCCTGGACAAGCTCATTCCTGGCTTCCTGGTGGAAGGAAGCAGCTGGTGAATGTCATGTGTTCATTACTTGTAGAGTTCTTGTGCAGAAACATGCAGTAACACTACTTGCTCACTCCAGACATCTGTGCCTGACATCCTGACATCAACACACACACACACACACACGCATGCACGCACACATGCACGCACACATGCACGCACACATGCACGCACACAGGTAGTAGATGAAACAGTGATACTGGTTGTGCGCCTGCAGCAGCCGAGGAAGACTTTGATGTTAATTTGGTTGATTTCTGAGCTCCTCTCACATGTACAAATCAAAGCCCTAATCTTTATTACTGATTCATATCTTGACACAACTCATATTCTGCTTTTTTATTTTTTTGCCTCATACAGTAAAAGCACACCAGCTCGCCCTTATCAGGGAGTCTGGTAAAGGTTAAAATAGTGTAACGGTAGGCATGTGTGTTAGGGAGTTCCAGTCGTTCTAGTCTCCTCCTACACCAGACTCTGGCAGCAGCAGCCCTTCTCCTTTTCTCTGATGATTTATGAAAGCACATCTTAATATTTGCATGCCTTTCTGCCATCAGAATTCTGGCAAATAAATGATGCTTCCTAACTGGCTTGTGTTTCAATTATGAATGAAATGTCAGATTAATTCCAATCTATGTGGACATTCTTTCAGTTCCTCAGGTTGATTTGTGCAGGATTGTGCAACCACAGCTTGCATGTTAACATTACACTGTAAAATCCCAACTTCAATACATTGGCAAGAATACAAATTACGAGGTGTTAGGATGCTGAAACATAAATTATCTGCACTGTGTGTGTCATCATGGCAAGATGTTGTCCTGGAGACACCTACTGTAGCAGGAAGCATCCAGTTGAACCAAGCTCAATTTTTAGGTTGTGTCTAGAAGGTAACCCGCAAATTGAGAAATCTTGCAAAACCCCTACTACTACTACTACTATATAGTGTAGGGCATAGTGTACAGCGTAGTGTATGGCATAGTGTACTGCAGTGTACAGCGTAGTGTATGGCTGCGTAGTGTATCGCAGCGTAATGTACTTCGTAGTTTATGGCATTGTGTACTGTGTAGTGTACGTAGTGTACTGCGTAGTGTACGTAGTGTACTGCATAATGTATGGGATAGTGTACTGTGTAGTGTACATAGTGTACTGCGTAGTGTACAGTGTAGTGTATGGCATAGTGACCTCAAAGTGTACACAGTGCACTGCGTAGTGTACTGCGTAGTGTACGTAGTGTAATGCGGAGTGTACTGTGTAGTGCATGGCATAGGGTGCTGCGTAGTGTACGTAGTGTGCTGCATAGTGTACGTAGTGTAATGCTTAGTGTACTGCATAGTGTACGTAGTGTAGTGCGTAGTGTAGTGCGTAGTGTGTGGCATAGTGCATGGCGTAGTGTACATAGTGTATGGCATAGTGTGCTGTGTAGTGTACGCAGTGTACATAGTGTATGGCATAGTGTGCATAGTGTGCTGTGTAGTGTACGCAGTGTACATAGTGTATGGCGTAGTGTACGTAGTGTACATAGTGTATGGCATAGTGTGCATAGTGTGCTGTGTAGTGTACTTAGTGTACATGGTGTATGGCGTAGTGTACATAGTGTATGGCATAGTTTTATGGGATGCTATTTTTTTAAATCTGGGTCAAGTGAACAAAAAAATTCCCGCCGCTATTGACGGTAGCTTGGCTATTTAAAAATGGCAGGTTTGTGCAGGATGTCCCCTGTCACGCAGGTGGCAATTCTCTTTGACCAGCAACTAGTATCGTCTCAGCTCGCTTGGAACCTGGACCGAGTTGGTACCAAAAAAGGTACCAGTTACAATCCACAGCTTTTCCTAATGGAAATAACATGCCGTACCATTCAGTGGAAATGCGCCATAAAAGTCAGGATATCTCTGCTCAGGTTTTGGCCATAACTGTTTTATAATATGCCTCATGTGAGTCTCCCAACTTCATGGAAGTGCAATACTAAATCGCTGGAGTAACGCTTTAACTTGCCAGATTTGATATAATCTATTGCCCAGATTGTGAAGTTTCACATATAATTCAGTAAACCAATTTACCAAGGTGTAATGGTCTGGAACCATCTAGTGCCAGATGACTGACAGAAACAGATGACACCTGCTGTCTTTATTACATATTAAGTCTGGTATCAGCCTGATATCAGGCCACTACTTCTCCATACTTCGATGTTATGCGTGCACACTCTCACGCACAGGTCTCCTCGCACAACTTAGATTGATTCACTTTAAGGAAACTATTATGGAAAGAACAATTGACGTGTCAGTCCCTCGGAATGCTTCATCCATCACTGTCCAATGGCCTTATTAGTACTTCACTACAAAGGAAATCCTAATTCACCCCTGGGGTAAAGAAGCCGCCGCTAACTGCTTTGTTTCATATGGAAACTCTCTATCGATACTTTCCTCATTCACTCGCTCACTCGTGCAGGACACAAACACAGGAAATGCTTCTACACACACACACACACACATGCACACAAACAGATGCCCACACACACACACACATACCTGAGTAGAGACAATTGCAGACCATCTGCAAGCGCTGTGCGAACTGGTGGGAAAAAAAGGTAATCAACAGCTTGTCCCAACTGCTCATTACTTCTTCATTATGGAGCGGAAACAAACACTAAACACCTGAGCTTAGAGGCAGCCCTTCTCATCGACGCTGACACACACACACACACACACACACACAGTCAGTCTCCCGCTGTCATACAAACGAAGAGGGGCTGATAGACAGCTATTCCCTCTCAGTCCCTCTCTGAAAAAGGCAGCAAACAACCTGTTCCTGTTAAGTGTGCTCACGGCGCCAAACTGGCACCAACAGCATCAGAGCGATGTTCCGCACCCACCTGCCCAACGCAGCCCAGTCTTTACCCACCTGCAGGCGCAGGATGTTAGTTCGGCACAGCTCCTCTGGAGTTTCACCTAACACGGAACATATCCCTGAAGGGCTAGCACTCGAAGTTAAAACCACCTGAAATAGAAAGACAAACACATCCCTGGATGCGAGTGTGTGCACTCAGTGTGGCTTTCGTTGCTTCTTTATTCTGTAACTTAAAGGACCAGTGTGTGCCATTTAGGGGGATCTATTGACATGCATGGAGTATAATATTAGTTATATATTAATTATGTTTTTAGTGTATAACTACTTGAAAATAGGAATTGTGTTTTCCTTACCTTAGAATGAGCTGTTTATATCTACATACGGAGTGGTTTGTCTTCACGGAGCTGGCCGCTGTGTTTCTACGACAGTCCAGAACGGACAAACCAAACAGTTCTCCTACACACTTGACACACGGGATAAGTTTCAGTTAGTTGCAATATGCAACCTCACCATTAGATGCAGCCATACCCTACACACTGGCCCTGTAAATAAAATGGAGCAGGGGTCAGCAGAATGTTTCCTATTAGTCTACAGTAATGCATGGTCATACCAATGGTATACCCTCCCAAATTCATAATATCCACATATACGATAGCTTGCTTGCTCCCAAAACCGATACAATGTAGTAAAAGGAATGGCATTACTCTGAACCTGAATTCATGTTGTATATCAACTTTGTGACTTGTTATATTTTTAATATTTATTTATTTCCGTATCGTCACAAAATAAATAAATTCTCTAAAGCCGAGTAGTCTACCAGGATACACAGGACCTCAACCACAAAGCAGAATGCACAGATATCCCCAAAAATTCTGCAATTCAAACACTTTTAATGAAGCCTTTGTAAGATACTATGTTTCAAAATTAAAGCAGCTATTGTCATATTTGTTTTTGTGACAGTGATGGTTCCAGAATAAAGCTATCATTTAATAACAGCACCTGTGGAAACAGAGAACACGTTTACAAATGATGGTAGAATTTCTATGTAAACTGATTTTCCTATACCTAGGCATATAAATCCCAATATTAACCCAAGGACCTAATTCACCCAGAAATTAAAAACAAAATAGTTAATCTCAAGGGGGTTTATCCTTACATTTGAAATAAACATTCCTTTAGCATTGGAAAGAGTCCTAACAATGGGATGCAGGGAATTTGGGGATTAGAGATTAAGTCAGCCTTGCTAGTTTAGTGTGTGACACTAAAAGGTTCATCCAATCAAAATCCAGGAAGCAGTGTTCTCAGTTTTGGATGTTTACTGAAAAAAGCACAGTTAAACGGGAATACAAAAACAGAGTACAATACATATTGTCTCTGATAAACCCAAACATTGTCAAAATGATTTTAAAGAGCATCTAGACACAACTAAATCATATTTATATCAACAACAACTTTACATGTAATTTGAGCTGGCGATTAGCATGATGAAACCTAAAATTAAAAATGCTCCAGACATGCTTATGCGATTAGCATCTTAATCTTTTTTTTTTATTATATTTGTTGCAGGTTATAGAGGGTAATACAGTGAAGAGTAGCTGTGGTTTATTATGTGTTTGCATTCAAGCAAACTAGCAATTAGCATATACACACTGTATTTATTTTCAAGCCATGACAACGGTTTTAGTTGCCTAAATCATACTGTGTTTGCTGTGTGCTGATATTGCAGGAATAACACATTGAAAACTGTTGACAGTCAACATTGTGCAGGTATTTTGTGTAGATATGAACAATGTGTCTAGTGCATTAAAGAATGTAATCCAAGTGGCATTAGGTGCCCCTTAAAATAAGTTTTACTTCTGTCACATTATTGCATATCTTTGCTGACAGGAATTAACTTGTGCATCCAATATTAGCAAGTTTCATGTTTTAAAAGAAGTTGTTAAGAGAGGACATGCGTCTCAGTGTGTTAAAATATAAGGCTGGTATTGTTCTTTATTTCTGCCAACAACTATGTTATACCAACACATTCTCATTCCCGACTGGTCAGGACCCCTTAGCGTCACTTGGTTAAGTTTAGTAAAAGATTGTGGTTTTGGTTAAAGTATTTATTATGTTGGCTAGTTACATAGGCTACATAACTTGACGGGATTTAAGAACTTTACGTAACCTACTTACATAACTTAAAATAAGTCAATGTTGACTTTTGGTTTGACACTGGACACAAACAGCGGTCTCCTGGGTGAAAGTCCTGCGTTTGTTTGACCCTTCCATCCACCCCGATCTCCTCCCTACGCAGATTTTGTCGCTCTTTATACCAAGTCACCTGACTTCCGGAGCTTACTTATAGCGGTACTTTTTGACTTCCCTACTGTGTGTGTGCAACATTTTGGCTCACTGATGTGTCTTTAATAGTTTTGGACAACAATGGAGCACTATGGCACAGAGGAAGAAGATATCTCCGTCTTTGATGCACACACAATACTTGTTAGTCAGAAACATTCAAGGTTGGTTTGGCTCTGCACATGGGATTTGTTGACAACATGACAAATATGGAATATTTCCATTTTCTAACTCTTTAGACTCATTTAAACCTTTCAACAGACTTTGGATAATGTCAAAAATGCAAGTGATGAAAGGGTTTTTTTCCCACCCTAAAACAGTGACGTGAATACAATTTGCTATTCGCAAAGAATGAAGTTGTTATAAACATTTCATTGTCACTGTGAACATTGCATCAGAAATTGGCCAGCTGCGGAGCCATTAGCTACAACACAGAGGACACAATCTGCCTTTCATTTGCTGATGTTGTTTGGTTTTGTATTTTGAACGACAATCTCAGGTTTCCATGTGAAAGAAAGTCCACTTTTCTCTTAGAAGCATTTCCATTTCTTGTTCCGGCAAAAAAAACATCTGATGCATAGAGGATGATACATTAAAAAGATTCCATGTAAATAGCACTGCACCTTACACAACCATGAACCTGCTGTCCTCATGTATTTTATAATGCACACAAAAGATCATAACAGCCCATATTCTCTTTAGCAGTCTCAGTAACTGTAAGTCTGAGAACGCTTTGCTTTTACCAGATCTTTACACCAGTAATTTTGCTCCCATTTCAGTACAACCTCTGAAAAGCAGCAGCCCTCCTACTCAAGCAGTGTTTTAGTGCTCTTAGCAACCCTGCGTGAGGCGGACGCTCAAAGCCGCTTCGAGTGAACACATGCTGCCTCGGCCATACTTAATGGCAGCTAAAGAAATATGAGTCAAAGGATGGAAATGAAAGTCAAATATTCCCTGTCTTCTCTGTTTAACCCTGGTTTACTTCAACCGCATTAGTGATCAATAGGAAGCGTGAACATAATCCACTCGGCTGTATTTGTTTACCTCCTTCACATCAGCCTTAATAAATATGTGATCAGTCTGAGATGCTGGAGAGCCGAAATCCAAATTCATATCTTTCCCTTTTAGTGCTTTCAATGTAAAGTCTGTTTGTTTGTGTGTGTGTTTGTGTCCGTATGTGCATCTGGACACTGCTACTAAAGTCAGAAGACATCTTCTTCCATGTTGTTGCAAATACCCCGGCAAGGCTAACTATTACTCCTCATAAAAGATTAATTGTGCTGATCATTAATTCAACCTCAAGGCTAAGGCTCCTCTGCTGTGAGAGCCCCTTGATGTTACTTTTTCACTCCCTCTTTCTCTTTCTGGGTTTATGAAATAGACATAAACCACTGAGTGAGTGTGTGTCGGTGTGTGTGTGCGCGCGCATGTGTGTGTGAGAGTGAGATGGATTTAGGGACTGTGCAAAATTAGAGCTTTCTTTTTGGTGAAGGGCGGGTAGGGTAATCTTTTGGTTGAGCTGGGGCAGGTTTATACTTACAAATCCTCTCTCTGTATCAAGGCTTTATTTCCTCATCAATATCAGCGAGTTGTTACTTATCTGTTAATATTTTCTCCAGTTTCTAGCAAATACAGGGAAAATGCAATTTACCTAAAACATTTTTTTTTGATTACTACAAGTAAGACACTATGTCAAACAACACATGCTTAACTCTTTCACATCGTACGTTTAATAGATAAATTAATTTCGTTTTTTTTTTAACTCTAAAAAAACAATATCAGTCCTATATGATAATCTGTCAGCCTAGTAGAGTTTCAACCTGTTCTCATTCACAACTCGTCACATATGGACGCTTGGTCAGGACCCCTTGGCATCACTTATGTTTAGGTAGCCAAATTACTTGGTTAGGTTTAAGAAAAGATTGTGGTCTGGGTTAGAATAAGTACCATATATTTGTTACGTAACTTCAGATACATAGCCTACCTTACGTATGTGACTTAAGTTAAGAACTTAACATATCATACTTACATAACTTAAACGTTGACTTTTGGTTTCAAACGGGACACAAACAGCGGTCTCCTGGGTGACAGTCCTGTGTTTGTTCAACAAGTTTGCATCCCAACTCATCACATAGTCATGCTTTGTCAGGACCCTTTCTAATCCAGCACGCCAAACTATGACACTCCACTATGGTCGCAGTAAACACGTGCTTTACATTGTGAATTCAAACAAAAAACACTTGCTTAGGTTTAGGAAAAGATATTCACGGTTTGGCTTTAAATTAAAAGTCTGATCAAGCACCATTACGAGTTTGACATTTTGTGATTCCACGTGAAATGTCTTGAAAAACTAGCGACAGTTTGGCATGATATTTGGTACACACATTCGTGTTCCCCACATACATGCATTTAACAGCTCAAAAAGAAAAGAAAATTGCACTGAAGAGATTGTTCTATTCTTGTTGTCTATGTTTTTTTAATAAAATGAAATGCAACATTCAGCCCCCTCCTCACCACAATAATTTCCACACAGTATCCTAACTTGGATATAGACCTCAGCTACATTCGTATGTCGTATTTAATGAACACATCCCTGGAGATGTCTGGAAATAGAATTCATGTGAAGCGATTTTTTTTTTTTTTTCATTGAGCAAGCAGTAATACAATGGCATTCTATCCATGCGTCTGCAAACGCCAACAAGTTAATGAATGTTTAATTAGAAAAGTTTCTCCGCTCTGCGCTCGTGGGTTAATTTAGACGACTGTTTTTTTTTTCTCTGCAAAGTGCAATTATTCCCTATCTGTTTTCCAAGAAAAGAAAAACGATCCATCTGTGAGGGCTGATTTTGGGCCTGGAAAGCTGGGTTTTGTGCAGATCAGTGGCACTGGGGTGAATTTATTTTAGTAGCTGGAACACAATTCTATTGTCTCAGGGAACCAGAGAAGAGTCGTATACACACACTGCACCCCTCCCACTATCGGCACACACAAACAAACACAGAAAAAAATGTCTTGTATTGCTTTTCTCTGTGAGGACCTTCCATTGTCTGCTTTCATTTCTGAAGCCAAGAACTAACCACAGCCTGAGGTAATCACTAACATTCTCATAAACATATCTGTTTTTTTTGTTTTTTTTACATTCAGAGCTCAGCTTGCCAACTGATACAATAAAATAGTTATTCAACCAACAACGACCAATTCTCTCTTCTTCTCTAGTTTCTATATGTTTGAACAATATTTGTGCACTGACAGACATTTGTGATGCAACTGTAAACTCTCAGAGAGTGTAAACCAAATGTGATACGTAGTTGGGGTGAAGGTGATGAATGATGAGCATGCTTATTGCTGTTTAAGGAATATTCCAACTTTTTAGAAAATCCTTTTTTTCTGCTTTCTTACACAAAGTCAGATGAGAAGATCATGAACCCAGATATCTTGCTCTAAAACTGAATGTTGGCATTTGATCATGACATGTACTGTAGAATCTGAAGCTTCAAAATAAATCTAGTAAGTGGACCTTATAGTAAGAATTGTTTATTAACACATTTTCCTTAGTTATGATTCAAAATAAGATGTGTGCTAAAATCAGGGCCTCCAATATGGGGTAAAGTTTGGATATATTTCTGGGGCCCAATCGCTAAGGGATATCCATGGACGCCGGCAAGTACAAGCAATGAAAAACTAAATACATCTTTTTGGCAAAAATATTCACAATTACTTATTTATTTACTAACAAAAATAAACATTTTAAGTATTGTTGCTTTAGTGAAATGTCGTTTTTTGTACGTTTGATACAAGGAAGGAAGAACGATGACGAACTGGCACAATGAGAAGGGAGCACGGAGACTAAATACACAATGAAAGGACGGTGATAATGAGGGACAGGTGAAAACCATCCGGGCAGGCCAGGCAATCAGACAGGCAGGAAAACAAACAAAGGCAGGAAGTGAAGATGTCAGCAACGAAAGAGGAGGTGAGTATCAAAATAAAACAGGAAACAGAAGACCCCAAACCCAGAAAACAAAATCCTCTAAATAATTACCTTCTAAAGATGCAACATTGTCCAGTCTTCACAAAAAGTCAGAGGGCATAAGAGGCAGACTGTGACAGAGAGAGCATGCACATGTGTTGATAAAGCAGATTTTGGGGAGGGCCCATTCACTGGGACTATTTCTGGGACCCGGCCATACTGTGGGCAGAGCTACTTGACAGTTACTGTCTGATAAGTATTCTACCTTTATACTGGCATTGTTTCAACATGTTATTATATATCAATGACCAGTTTTGAACCTAATCATTTTATTTTCTATTGAGCTGAAAGGCTACATTAGTGACATGGTTTGCTAGCTGTTTTAGCCACTTGTTATCTGTGTTCGCGTGATAGCCTAACATCCATCCATCAATCCATTATCCGTAACCGCCTATCCTATTCAGGGTCGCGGGGGGGGCTGGAGCCGAAGGCGGGGTACGCCAGACTATCACAGGGCTGACACATAGAGACAGACAACCATTCACGCTCACATTCACACCTACGGGACATTTAGAGGCAACAATGAACCTAACATGCATGTCTTTGGACTGTGGGAGGAAAACGGAGAACCCGGAGAACATGCAAACTCCACACAGAAAGGCCCTGTGACCCTCTTGCTGTGAGGCGACAGTGCTAACCACTGCACCACTTTGCAGCCTGGTAGCCTAACAAAGATAGCAAAATACAGTTTATGTTTTCTTTTTTTTTTAGTAAATCTTTGTTTTACCTTTAGATGAAGGTGCCATTTTGCTACCAGCTAAATAAAATGTCAACAAAGAAAGGATAAACTTGGATTACAACACACACAGAGGGAGAGAGACTTCATTCTCTGCTCAGGTAGACTTTACTCCTCTATATCTTTACATAGCAAATAGTTGTTTGCTGCTACATTAATGCTCTGGATATCGTACTGAGCACCTTCTAAAGGCTGTTTTCTCTAAATTATAATTTTTTTTCTCACTCCGAGCCAGAAATCTCCACTTCAGTAACACTTACATACACCAAACTTTCCAGTTTCATTCCTATCTATATTCTGAAGGTTTTCACAGAGGGGTTTGTTAATATATCATTCATAGCGTGATACATTCATAGAGCGATAAAAAGAGATATCCAAAATTCCCTTTGGAAAAAAACCTTTGACTCTAATATGTCAACAGTTTTGAACCTGGCTTCATCCAATGACTTCTGTTCTTGAAATGCATGCAAATTAGCACAAGTATAATAAGATAAATCGTTGTTTGCATATTTAAACATACAATTTCAGAAATCTTGAAATATAAAAAATGTGTTTGTTTTTAACAATGCACAATTCTGTAACATAAATGACAGAAGAAAACAATATTAATATCGGGAGATACAAAATCTGTATTGTATCTTAATGTATGTATATCTAAGTTGGAGACAAACAGAGTGAGTTTCAATAAAAATGCTACAAACTACAACACATTTTGATGAAGTATACCATTGTTTACAGGATGTGAATATCCGTCTTAAGAAGAATAAAGAAAGATGGAAGTAGCATCTCCTCTGTGCTCCCTGTGAAGAGCATTCCTCCCTGTCTACCCCCCTGGTCCTGTCTGGTCTGGATGATAAAGTATCCAGGCAGGAGGTCTGTCAGTGTGTAAGTGGCCCATGCCCAAGCACCTCTCCTGGGGCACAGTGTGTGTGTGTGGGGGGGGGGGTTGCTGGGAGGGAGCCCCGGCTGGAGGTCTGATGACGGACGAGAAGTAAAGAAGGCTCTCCATCTATACCCATACATTCCACCTCCCTCTGAGCTCACCTCTCCTGCTACCTCCATCACGATCACTTGGTGAAGTCTCACTCTGCACTCGTTTTGTCACTGCATCCTTTACTTCCTCCACATCTGTCTTCCTGCTTTGTTTTTCTCCACATTTTCAATTTCCTCTCCTCCCTCATCGCTCTTTCTCTCCTCCTTTTCCCCTCCCCTCTGTCCTCCTTCATGTGGATGCCCGCATGGAGTCCTCTCCCTGTGTTATCACAAAAACCAGAAACACACACACACACACACACACACACACACTTAGAGACTGAAAACACCACGCGTCATTACCTTGCTGAAAAAGCGCTGCCAGCCAGCCTGCCTGCCTCTCTGCCATCTATCTGTTCGCACTCTTCAGATGAATTAGACACTTTATTCCTGTTCCTCCCCTCTGAATCCTCCACCTCCTGTTGTCTGTCTGAGAGGTCATGGGTCAACGCTTGGGGGGACGAGGGGGGGGGGGATTGAAAGGGTGCTATTACTAAGCTAAAAAGGTCTCGTCCATTTATATCCCATCAACTGCGGCCTGAGGGCTCTCAACATCTGGGGATGGCAGTGGTGGGAGGAAATGCAATTTTTTTTTAGATGCAAAAGAAACCTCTTTCTCCTCATTTATAGCCGACAAGGGGGATACTTTTTGTATTTTGCGGTTTAGATTCCATTCTTCATGTTCCTCCTGCTGCAAAAAAGCCGATTTTGATGGCCTTCCTCGCTGCACAGAGCGGCCCCGGTCGCCTCAGGCTGGAGCACCACCGAGATCCCCACGACACCGTTACTTCTGTGGCTGCGCTGGTTCAGCGGTAAAAGCCTTAGGGTGCCAATTTACAAGACCTATCTGTCTCTGAAGTGAAGTACTGAAGTCAAGAACTGGACGGCCCTCTCTTCTTTATCTCGAAAGCAAAAAGCGCTGCACTCCAAGTTAAGATCTGAGAATTACAAACGCCATATATGGGTCTCTTAAAATCAAAGGGCATAGAGCATCACAGTGTGCGTTAGAAATGAGCAAGGCCCGCTGCATGTTAAATGAAGACGCTGTCATTAGAGGTGTTACCGACTTTTTTTTATGCTTTTTAATGAAAATATTCCAAAAGTCAAAACGGAATGCAGAGCACAAAATGCAGAGCGCAGAGCGAGATTGATTTGTTCGTCTTGATTTACCTTTGCTGGTCAGGAGATATTGACTAGCGAGTCAAGGGGAATTGCCTGCACCATTCAATAGGTGGGATTGGTCATCTGACTCTAAGGGCTGCTGAAGCTAAAAGTCTTTCATTAGTCTTGATTTAAGGGGAGAGATTTAGTGTCCCGGTATGCTCTAAAATGCTCTTTCAAGGTTTTTTTTTGCACTAGAGGTGTTCAGTACGACAAATCTTACACACTGAATCCTCAAGCCGAACTGACTATGAATCATCACTGTGACTGAATTAGTAATGTTCAGCAGCGGTGACCCCCTTCCCTGGTGACTGAAAGGACTGTTGTTATTGTTATGATATACAGTAGAATAGTAACACCTTTACTGAAACGCCACAGAAACAACTATGATGTGATGATGTAGCTGCAGTTAGGTGGTTTTAATTAGCTATTAATCTTATAAACGGTGCTTGGAGAGGCCTAGTTTTGCACTGCACTGAACAGTCAGAATCAGCGCTGAACATCACAGTGATTTATGCTTGTTTAATTTACTGTATATACTATACTTGTCAACCTTGAGAACCTCAAAAATAGGGAGGATTTTGAAACAAAATTTGAGTTTCAGAGACTTTGTTTCCTGTATTGTGGTGACTTTTAAAGAAAGAAAATTGTGCACTGCAACAGCATTTTTATGATAATTAACTTTAATTAGATTTTTAATTCTCAGGAAACAAAACTGAATAATTTGCCCTCTGATGTCAACTTGCATGAATCTCTGGCAAAAACCGACATTCATCAGTTTTCATTCATGCATTAATTTGTTGCTCCTGCTTAAGTATTTCATTCTCTCTCTCTCACTCACTGAAGGTCCTTTCAGACACAACGCCACAAAGGCACCACTGCGCTCTGAAACCCGTTATTTCCAAAGGCTTGCACCACGCCACGAAAGCTTTTCCCTGTGTTGAGCAAAGCCCGACTTCGGGCGCTGCGTGGTATAATGTGGACCCAGCGGCGAGCACAGTTCAAACCGTTGTGTAGCGAGTGGTCATCAGCGGTCGCAAACAGCTCTGTTCCGCCAAGACACAACATCAGGTGTAGTTGTATTGTTGTCCGTATGGAATACAGTAGGGCTCATACACGCTGTACAGTGCTAGAAACAGGTTTAGATAACAAAAAGGAAAAAAAAAGGTGTGACAATTTGCCATAAATCGGGAGAAATATGGGATAATTTTTACTCCGGGAGGAAACTGGGAGAGGGCAATGAAAAACGGGAGTCTCCCAGGAAAACTGGGAGGGTTGGATGTATATGATGTATATGCAATAAAAAACACCAATTCAAATTGCCTAACTTATTCTAAAGATTACATATGACATGTATGAATATGCAACACATTCTCACATACCGCCACTTAGTTATGCCCCTCGGCGTCACTATAGGTTTAGGTAACAAAACCACTGTAGTTAAGTTTAGGAAAAAAACAAACAACATAGTTGGGCTTAAAACTACTACGTTTGTACAGTGAAAATGAAACTGAACGCTGTGAACACGGGACACGAACAAACAGCTGATTGTAACGTGAAAGTGAAACTAAAAACACCGCACACGAACAGTGGTCTCCTGGATGAAAGCCCTGTGTTTGTTGGACCCATCCACCTATACCTCCCGCCCGCCCTGTGTGTCTCTTTCGCTCTTTAACTTACGTCACCACAGTCACTCCCGGCGCACTTTCTCAGAGCGTTTACTGTTGCCACGGATGACTTTACAATGTAGTTAACGGAAAGCACGGTGCGTCTCATACAGACGCTAAAGGGTGCCTTGTGCGGCGGTATCACTGTGCCAAAGCCTCGGTAGTTGACGCCCTGTGAATGAAAACGTGCTGGATATGTCATGAGCCTGTAAGTAAAGGGAGTGACAATAAAGAAAAAACAGCTTAAAGTTCAATGGCTTATGGAATGTTGAATAGTGCAGGCGATAATAATAAAACAATATCGGTCGAGAGCAGAATGGACATCTTGCAGCTAAAGCCATCCTCCCACACTCCCAGGGTTCCTTTCAATGTATGCCTCTTGGCTGCACTGTGCACAAAACAAAGCAGCAGAAAAATCCAAAATTCTCCCAGATTCCCCAGCTGAATTCACAAACAGTTGTTCAGTTTTCCCTGAAGAGCACTGTGCCAGCATCACTGTCTGCATCCACCTATCCATCCATCCCCATCCACCCAGGCAGAGATAGAGACGGCGGCGGCGGCGGCGGCAGAAGTGGCCTCCACCTCACCTGTCACATTCATCATGATGGAAGCGGCGTACCGCTGCTGAAATGCGAGCGAACCCAATCACGCAGGAAAACACTAAAACACAAAGTAATTATGTTCCAGTGCGTCTGCTGGAGGTAATTAAACAGCAAATCTCTCTGCAATAGACACACACAGCAGCTGTGAGTCACACAGCACACTACTGACACACACACATGCTTCTGTTTGTTCATTACCTGACATTACATCCAATCACCATAATGATATTTTTGAACAATGCTGGTTACAGTGCAAGCAACACTGAGCATAAACATAATTATATGATTAGACAATCATATATGGATGTACATGTAGTTCATTTTTAAATTATTGGTACCACTTTCTATGATATCCCATCACATTCTCATCCAAACTCATCACATACCAGCGCTTTGTCACGCCCCTTGGCATCACTTTAAGTTTAGGCAACAAAACCACTTAATTAGGTTTAGGAAAAACACTACATGGTTGGGCTTAAAACTACTACGTTTGTAGAGTGAAAATTAAACTGAGCGTTGTGAACATGGGACACAAACGAACCACTGATTGTAAAACAAACACAAACAGCAGTCGCCTGGATGAAAGCCTTGTCACATGCTGAGTAATGACTTATAAGGTCAAGTATCATAATACTTCATAATTGCTGGTCATTCCTTGACATTGTTCTTTGCAAGGATAATAATGTATTATAATTGCCATAGATGTAATACATTGTAATACTGTTTGTAATTGTAATTGTTAACTTATAATCACATTATAATGCATGATTCAAAATAATGCATTATAATGTGATTATAAGTTAACTCTAAGTGGTCATTGGATGCTTTACGTAAAGTGAAAAAAAAAAAATAAATAAATAAATCTATGCAAGAACAACACGTTCAAGAACATCGTAAAGGTAATACAAATATATATATATATATATATATATACATATCAGGTATTATCTATATTTTAAGTCAATTGTGTCTCCAAAATTGCGTTCATCATTAAAAACATTTTGTCAAATTGGAGTACTAAATTTATGTTACGACCCGTTAAACAAATTAATTCATATTACAATGTTTTGTGTGCTGTTCTTGCAGAGATTAAATTTTAATTTTTTTCACTTTAAATAAAGCACCCAATGAGCACTCATTAGAACTAACAATAATAGTAACTTATAATCACATTAATGCATTACAACAGTGATTATAATGCATTATAAAATGATGGATTACAACTATGAAAATTATAATACACTGTGATCCTTGCAAAAAAAAAAGTGTACAATGCATTATGACGTGTTATGCTTGTTCTTATATAACATTATGAATATATATATATATATATATATATACTGTATATATATATATATGAGTGCTTATAACTAATACGACAGTGCTCTAAACAGATTATAACACATTCATGTATGTCTATAATGCATTATAGACATTGCGTCATAGACAGTGTTACCAAAAGATTTATTTAAATAATCAATATATTGTCACTGTTGGGTGAAAAACATTTTCATGTTAAATAACAATTAACTAATCAGCTGCAGCACATTGAACAGCTTCAAACTTTACTAGCAAACCTCAACATTTGTAAGTTTAAATGTAAAATTCTTCATGCATACCTATTGGTTGGGACCATTGTGCTCACGACTCTCTCAAAACCCTTGTATTGGACTAAAGTTACAATTGCCTTGCAAAAACAATGCTGTGTTTTACCTGACAACAGCAATATTGTTATGAAATGATTGACTTGAAATAATTACAGAGAAATTGATCAAATGTATTCAGTATCTACATATTGGCAAAAAAAAAAGTTAAACATAATGCAAATACACACATGACCATGCAGCCCAGCACCCAAACTACATCACTTTTGATCATTTCCATATTTTCTGTGGAGTGCATATTCATCTTTTCGCTGCCTGATTGCCTTCATTACGGCAGCAGCCAGACGGCGGCTGCAATCACGTTTCCTCATAGATGCAGGTCTGTGTGTTCATGCATGTAGAGAGTTGATGTCAGGCTCACATACTCCACACTACAGCTGTCCTACAGTTTCCATCAGGTGCTGTCAGATACGTGGCGTGAGCGTCTCTCTCGCACTGCTTGCACTTTCTCCAACTCTCTCCCTTCACTCTCTGATAGAAAGATAGATTTACTACACAAAGGGAGACACCTCTCACGTATGCACAAACACTCACAAACTCTCTCCTGCACTCCTCCTCAGCATCATCAAGAAGACCATGATGTAAGCTTTGGCAAGGCAGCTCACAGGCCTGATAACACCAGACATAATCACTTCTGATCCCTGAGCTTCCCTTCCTTTCTCTCTCACTTTGCCCCTACACCCCGCCTCCCTTCAAAAGTCCCTGAAGATGTGCTTCAAAAGGCCAAGGAGTCCTTTTTTGGCGCAAGCTGGCATCAGCATTTGCAGCGGGTTGCATCAGCGCACATGTAAACACACAGGGGAGGGGGTTGTGCGGGGGGGGTCACGTGGCTAAGGGATCCCATCATCCCTTGGGGTGAGGTTACCTGTAACTGAATGCCACACCTGCTACTCTTAGCTGATGGCACTCCTTCTCTGCATTATGTTTTCCTTCTAACTTTACTGCAGTGTTTGAACCAGGGTTGTCTGTGAGGAGGGTCAAATGGGGCCATGACTACGCGGAGTCTGCTCTACCTCTAAGTGGGAGGTAACAATACTGAAACTACACCCTGTGTGTGCTACTGAATAATGGTTTAATGATATGATAATTAATTAATAGACATAATTAGGCGCGTAACTAATTAGGGCTGCATTATCAATTATGAAATTTACATACCCAGGGTGTGACGAATAAATTACACGAAAATGTGAAAATACTCGCCTGCAAATATTATATGTCTAGGGCTTTTATTGTGAAAGGTAAGAGTGGAAGGAGTGGATCTGGTGTGTGCTGCCTTTGTCATGGTTGAAAGAAGTAATAAAGTTTGGTTCTGACTACAGAGTGTCCGTGTTGTTTTATGAATATTGGCGAAACTCAACTAACAACGTGATTGGTTGATGCCTGTATTCACAGTGCTAAAGCTGAGAAAAATCAACCTTATTCTGAAAAAAGTGGAACATTTTTATTTATTTGTACTTAAATTTTCTTTTGTAATACATTTGTTATAAATGGCCGGTCATGTGACTTGCCTTTGGGTGTAATGATTATTATTTTTTTTTTCTAAAAATGACTATGATTTTGAAAAATCACAGCCATTTAAGAAATGATCAGTATCGGTATTTATAAAATTGTAAAAAAAAAGTATTGGTATCAAATTGAAAAAGTTTGGTATCGCCCATCCCTATTTTACGTGTCATGATTTAGGCATTTTAGGCTTTATCTTGTCATTTCACTGGGTTAAGGTTGTGAAATGGCTTCATGTCTACGTCATCTGCTCTGAGCGTAGCATATTCACGCAGATGCGTTTACATTGCAGTCAGTACAGACTACATAGCGTCAAATGACACGCAAAGCAACAACGGTGTTTGTTATTGCACGCAAAATAACTTACAAATTGCAGTTTTATTCATACGCCATTTGGTGAGACCGGGCTGGCACAATCATCTTTTGCTAGCTTGCATGTTGCCCGACTGCCTCACCACTGTGTTGGCTTACTACCTTATTAAATATGGAAGTGGTACAGAGTGACATTTCTTTCTGTAACAAACCCTCTTTGGCTGACCGAACAGAAATTCACTTGCTAACCACATTTACGGAATAACAGTCAGCGGTTTCACTTTGTAGTTTGGCTCGCTGATGCAATTATGATTTACTGACTACAGCAGATTAGGTAAGCACAAGGAGGTAGCAGCGATGGAACATTTTGTGTTTTAAATTGCCACAAAGGAGCATCTGTATCATTTAGAACCTTCACAGATATGCATGATCAAGATATATCATGAGCTGCATAAAGCTGGAGATTGTCAGCCGTGACTTGTAGTTTCAGCATAATACATGAATGAATCCCTCTGGGTTTTTCACAGGAGGACTTTTCACATGAAGAGGCATCCGTGAAACTAACTCATATAATCCTCTACGGAACCCCTACACATCTCCAAACAATAAAGTACGGCACACTCTAACACTGGGAATTCCCAAAAGTACCTTCCTTGATCATCTGCTCTCCCAAGAAAGCTCCTGAAGTTAATATTTACAGCCACCGAGGAGCAGCAGCTAATGCACAGCTTCTGGAAATCTGATTACACTGTGCCCTTTTGAACACAAAACTGAGGGGAGTCGGTTTGATCATTTTCCCATAGATCTGTGAATTCATTACTTCTTATTGTTGAATAAAACGCCGTGGACTTTGGGAGGATCTTGTATAAAGATATAAAGTTGTCCGGGGTCAGAGAGAGCAGAGGAGGAAGGAAAGGCAGAGATTATTGAAAAGGGAATCACTTGAACACAGTGGTGTTCCTATTTCTTTATATCTGACCTCAGATATGAGGTGTTCCACAAAAAAAAAAGAAATCCTACATCCCAGCTGACATTGGGTGAAAGCAGAGTACACCCTGGACAGGTCGCCAGCCTATCACAGGGCTGACACATAGAGACAGACAATCATTCACACCTACGGGCAATTTAGAGTCAACAATGAACCCAACCTGCATGTCTTTGGACTGTGGGAGGAAGCCGGAGAAAACCCACGCCAACACGGGGAGAACATGCAAACTCCACAGAGAAGGGCCGCAAGCCGGGTTTGAACCTGCGACCCTCTTACTCTAAGGCGACTGTGCTAACCACTGCATCACCGTGCAGCATGTTGTCAGGTTCCCTTTACTAAAAAAATAAAGAAATGATCATATTAGGGGTGGGCGATATATTGAATGTAGTCAATGCATTGTAGCTTGTTGTTGGGGAGACAGGTATGACCAGGTCTATTTATTAGCAAATATGAAAATTAATTATTAGTATCAATATTAATAATTAATAAAAAAATACATATTATAAATTAATAAAATTATCAATGTATATTAATAATAACAGGGCACCAAAATTATTAAGACGTGATTAGTAATTGCTGTGTAGTAATTAGTAACTGTCTGGCTTCCCTTCCATGTCTGTGGCTCTCAGACCCAAGCACATTGCTACTACTGAAGACACCTCACAAATATATAGTTAAAGTACTGTACACTAGTTTTTTGTATGTATTTTTTGACATTAGTTACTGCAGGAAGAGATAGTGCATTTGTTGGGGGACTGTTTTCAGCGCCAGATTAATCCACATTTGGTGCTCTAGTGAGTATTTGGTGCAGCAGGACGGTGGATGTTGGATTGAGTCAAAATAAACTACAGTGTGTGTGTGTTCATGGTAATGAAGGAACATGTCAGCCAGTGCAACAGTGTGGCTTACTGATGTGTTTTTTTACAACAACTGAGCTCTACAGCAAAGAGGAATGTGAGTATCAAGCTTTGCTACACACACAATACTTATTAGTAGATACATTCAGTTCAGATTTGATGACAGTAAGAAAAATACAACATAAAACATGCCTTATGGAACAAGTAATCTAAGTATACATGATGACTAAAATTGATAATGTTTTGTTTGTGGTCTTGATGCAAACTGCTGTCCCATGAAGAAGCTATTCACGGCTGGAAAAGGGAGAAAATACAAAAATAAGCAGACACACACCTTATCAACAACTTTAACTTAAAATACTTTTATAATGCAGCTAACACTTTTCATTGGCTTACACTTCTGCTACAGAATAACTGGAATGTGTCCTGGATATGATGCGAGCAGGGGTCAGCGACAAAATCAGCTTGATTACCTTGTTTTCTATTGGAGTATCCTAACTGGCAGCGAGCGACACGGCGCTGTGCAACACGGCACGACACATCGTTTTGAGCCTGAGCTTTTTGTTGGTCGCCCTGTTCCTATTTGTCCTGTGGCTCGCGTCGAGAGCGGGCGCAACATGGACGAGGACCGGCTGATTAGTTTAGGTAAAATGAGCCATCAGGGCCGCCGACAGCGAGAGAAAACTGGGTCAATTGTCCTGGCATGTAGATGAGGATATTATCTTAATTATTGCCACTCTAAGCTCAAGCATCGACGCTCGCAGGCACATGTGTAGCGTCCACAGTGACAAATTATCCCAAGCTACCCATGGTGTCAAGAAATGTAAGATTAATGCCCCAGTTCAGCCAAGCAAACTAACAGCCAATAGCAAGCTCTCCTGTCAAATATAAACAGCACTGTTGGGGCTGGAGTCTCTCTTCTCTTTTTTCATCTGTTGTCTTGACCCTTCAGTTAGCTCCAGAGTCCTGTTCAAACTGTCAAGCCTTCCTACGTGACATCAGCCGGTTATGGTGAGCACATCACACAAAGTATGGCAACACAGAAGGGTCCTGAAGGACCCAGGCTTTTGTTTGCTCTGAAAACAAATTCGGTGCAGCCTCAGCTGGTGCCGGCATCGATTTGTACAGCAAGGCGTGTGATGTTACAGGAGCAGATTACACATCATCTGTCACCACAAATCAGCAATCAGCAGGAAGTAATTGCTTTTAATTGCTGGAGTGCGGATTCAAAAAAACAATTCCACATACATTATGGATGCACGGAGAGATACATACTATAGCCAGCATTTCTCTGACAACCTGAGTCAAAGCAAATTACCTCAACGGTGGAGGAGACGGTCGGGGCTGCGAGAGCGCTGCTGGCAAACGCAATTCAACAACACGACGCGCATTAAAGCAACGCATTAAACAAAGTCACCGCAGCCAGGTCGTTTAGCTGCACTCGTGCGAAGAACGCGCTCTTTGGCTTGAGTTGGTGAGACGCATGCACATCCACGCACACACACAGACACACACACGGCAGGTGCGTGTCTAAATGCTGGAAGGTGATGTGAATGTGTGTGTGTGTACTCCGAAGGATACGCCACTAAACCCGATTGATTATGTGCTGCTCGGTGGGAGCTTTGCTCAACATATGACACACCTGGCAGCTAGTGGGACATCTGTTGCACTCAATTACATCACTGAGTGTGTAGAGAGACAGACAGCGAGGGAGAGAGAGAGAGCTAAGTGCCTAGACACTCGTGTTTCTGTACTAGCTTTCTGAGAACCTGTTTGGATTTTTACACCTTTGGAGTGAAGACACTTTGTCTCCGCGAAGTCACTTTATCCATTAACACTTCAATGGGATGAGCTGAGGAGTTGCACTTTGGTTTTATAATAAGAAGTGGCAATGGTATTAGTTGGGCTGTGGTTACACTCTTAGAATTAAAGGTACTAACTAGAACCATATAGGGTTCTTCAGCTTGTACTCATAGGAGAACCCTTTTTGGGTTTTATAAAGTTACCACCTGGAACCCTTTCAGATGGTTCTAGTAGAGCCCAACATAAAGGTTTATACATAGCACCATCATGTGAAAGGTTCCACCCATAACCCCCTGTGAGAGGTTCTACAGAGAACCCTTCTAGGGTGTAATGGTTCCACCCAGAACCCTCTCTGGAGGTTGTATCAATAAACTTTCCACCTTCTAAGGGTCCTAACAAGAACCCAGCCAGGGGGTTCTACCAAGAACTCTTTATATTATACCCTGTAGATCTTTCTCCACCCTAACCATAGCTTTAGTCAAAGGTGCTTAATGCGAGATTGGGAGCATTTCTATTGCCTCCGCACGGCTCTCAACATGGCAACAGCAACAACGCTGACAGAACTAACAGTGTTAACCTAGGGCGGGAGGGAACCAGAGGATGGCTGCTACGCTTCCACAACAGCACCAACGGTTGGGATGGCGTTATCAGCTGTAACCACCATATGAGGCGCAGTGCGGAGCGGCAGCCATGAGCTAGCCGGTGGGGCACGCTCACATGATGCTCCACTCTATATTTACATAGCAAACAGTTCTTTGCTGCTACATTAACCCCTTGCCATTCCGAACTCTGTTTTTTTTTTTAGAGGTGTAGGGGTGAGGGAGAGATGTTCAGGGTGAGGCCAACAGTAGATGTCACATAGAAGTGGTGTACAACATCTGAAAGCTGGGAACCTGAAGATTAACTTGAGGTATAGCACTGCACGTCAAGTTGTCTAGTTATGAATGAATGAATGAATGAATGAATTAAAATAAATTATGAAAGTATATCAGGGCTTATAACACAATGATATGAGTTTGTGATGACCATCCCCCCATGCTCTATTATGTCTCATAAGTTGTTTCAGCAATTTCTGGGTTGATACCATTTGTTACACAAATTTCTTGCCAAATGTAACCGTTCAATAATTGATCAAAAATGATCAATAATCCCTCTAGAACACCACATTAAGACACCAAGACCTTGAGGAACACCATAGAAAAAGACATTCTGTGATTTGGTATCAAAGACCTTTGATATTTGGAGATTTCTGCATGAATTGCATTTTTCGGCAAGCACTTCTGTTGTGTAAACTGCTCAGAAATCCCCTTATTGTCAATCTAGACAGGCAAGCCATCCACCCTCTGAATGCTCTTGGTCTGTAGTTTGTGGCTGTAAAGTTTCATGAGGCTGTGATTATCCTAGAGGGCAGCATGTCATTTACAGTGAGGCCAAGTTTTTTTTCTTTAAATGGTCACATTACAATGAAATTGCTATTTTGAACTATTGTCAAATTTGACTGGTCTCAAGATTCACTTCCTGTTTGCACATTTACACACCACATTTTACTGCACATTTATGTGCTTTAATTTTAACAACATGTTTGTATTTTTATTAAAATGTTAAGACTTTTTAAATAAAGAAAAAGATACATAATCAACAAAAATCAGCATATCAATTTCCTCAGATCAAATGATGATGAGGAACCCTGAGTTAGGGTAAAAGTTAAGTTTTAGATTAGCAAGGAATGTTGTCACAAGGTGGTGTGTGTGTGTGTGTGTGTATGTGTGTGTGTGCGTGTCACACACCAGTACAAGGTGTGGGTACAGTTTGCCCAGGACACGACACATCACACCCAATCTGTGCTGCGATGTCCGTGTTCCAGAGAAAGCTCTCATCAACTTACTCACTGCCTTCCCACCAAACACCGGCTCTGGCTCTGCCTGCTACAGCAACACTCCTATTGATTTCATGTATCGCAATATTGATTAAAATCACTTCAGCAGTAAAAGCACTGTAATGCCAGACTAATTGATACAAGGGGAATTAGCCCGGTTGCTAAAAAGCTGCCTGTGACTTTATTGCTTACAAATCATTACCATGTAGCTGACAAGTGATTCCATTATGATGATGAATCGCATTAATGGATGTTTAAGATGCTTATGGGGGGGGGGGGGGGAGGCTTGGCCTGGTATTAGGCGGTAATGAACCTGTGCAGTCACCCAGGACCTGGGGGACCAGGCTGGGTTAGGGATGAAAGCAAGACCTTGGACCCAGAGCTGGAGCTTGATACGCTCCGAGGTTGCAGGGGAAGGATGGAGGGGGTGTTAGGGCGGAGGAGGTCGGAGGAGGCTCGGGGAGCAGTCAGGCCTCGGAACGCGAGCCATACGGCAGGCGAGGGAGGACGGGGGGGTGAAGAGAGTCCCATCAGCAGCCCAAGGCCACTTAAAAGAGCCAGAGGCAGCTGCAGCAGTGGAAGGATTTCCCTGAAGTCGGAGTAAAACAACCCCCAACACAGACCTTCAGCCAAGGACACAGGCACCCCAGACCTTCAGACACCGCCCCCACACACTCCTCAGGGGTTAGAGTGGGAGGACGGCCGAGAGACAGAGTGACGGAGACACAGACAGAGAGAGAGAGAGAGAGAGGGGGGTAGGGCAGAGAGGGTGGAGAATATAACACTTCGTTTCCCGCACGAATGCACAGCAGTGCAGCCCGCCGCCCTCCCCTCCCCTTAACTTACACACCAAGAAGCAAAGTCAAAGCGAAGAACTCCACAGCCACAAAGTCACAGCAGTCTTAAAAGTCAAGTGTTATATGAAGGGCTGCAGAGACTAAAATGAAACCAGTTCAACTCGTAAACACACACACACACACACACATCTGGCCTCCAGAATATTCACACATGAAAAAACGTGAAAAGAAGAAAGAACAGCAGTCGTTACCATCTGACGTGAAGCGCGTGACGTCGAACACATCATGTTGTGTTCAAACACTATAGTTGGCTGTCATTCCTCTGTTTTGTCTTTTCTTGTTTGAGTCCTGAAGAGGTCAAACTTCAGGGCTGTTCAAATACATTTGAAAAGCAGAAATGTGTTTTTTTATTTCTTCACCATCATATTAAAAATTTCACAACCCCTCAAATGTATCTTGCCGGTTTCATATAGCTGCAAATCTTTCAATAAGCAAATAATGGATTTGGCTTTGGAACGACATTCCATAACACCGTAGGAGAACCTAGGCCTGGAGTGTAGTTTATTGAGGTTCTTGTCTGCTATGGATGCAATCATTTACCTTGGTTTTTGAACTTCTCGCAAGCCATTGGTGAAAAGTAAACTACTGTACTAACAGTAAGTACAGTTTTGAAGTACTTTAATTATAATAATTACAATTTCCATGTTGTGATGCTCCTACACACTATTTGACAACCATAGTTACTTTGCAGATTATCATTTTAAAATATCACAATAGGTCTGGAGGTAAGTGATGAATTACTGTGATCTATTTTCTATAAGTCTAAATTGTTTAGGACTTAAGAATAGCTGAAAAAAAGTAAAAAAAAACTTAGAAAAATTCATTTTTTTTTCACCTGTTTTACAAATGAAAAGAAAAGGAACAAAAATAAAATTATCCTGCAAACTTTTTTTCTTTTTTGTTTTACCTGTTCTCAAGTCATAAACACAGAAAAGAAAACAATTTAGATAAGACTTAGAAATTGGATCACCAGATTTTTCTTTTTTCTCACTTCTCTTCCTTAAAATAGCCAGTGAAATGTTAACACAGTTTATTAAGTAAGGGATAATGTACAGCGAGACAGTCATTGTTGTGACAGGGCGATGCTGCACTCTCATTGCCCTGAAGGGGATTCTTTCACAACAATGACCCGCTAGCTGTACATTATCCCGCTTATTACACAGCTACTTACTGAAGAAATCAATATTTTGATATAAAAACGGTCCGCCAGAGTCCGAGATCAGAGCTGCGCCCATAGCAATGGTCTGCTCTACATAGTAACTGTCTGCTATACATAGCAACGGTCTGCTATACATAGCAACTGTTATACAGAAATTACACATCGCCACGATTGACCAATCAGAATCGAGTATCCAACACAGCCGTGTAATAGTGAGATATAATTGTACCATTGACTCCAGTCTCATAACATAACTGCCTGCAAACCATGTCTCGTTTGTGGAACGGTTTATTGTCCAGCAGTGCAGGGTGACATGAGAGTGGACACTGCAACACAGCTAATAAGCTACGGTAGCTTCCTCTGTTCCCCTCTCTCTCTATGTTCCCCTCAACTTCAAATCAAAGTTTACAAAAGTTACGATTGATGCCAAAGTTGCCCACATATTTACTGAGCAAAGACGCTGATTGTGATTCAGTTTTAAGTGCTAGTGTGACCAGGCCCCGCTGGTAAAATATGATACAAGTTTTTTTTTTATGACAAACGAGCATGACAATGTGAACAGTGGACGTTTTTTTTCTTGGCTGACAAGCTTGTTGAACATCCACACTTCCGCTCGTAATGGACTTCTTGATCATGTTGCATGCAGTGTGAATGCACAGTCAGTGTTTTGTGATGCTTGTGTGCTCTTTAACAAACCAAGCGTAATGTTAGCAATCTGTCATTTTGACTCTTGTTTGTAGGGCTGTGCCACTGTTTACTTTTTATACACTTTTTTTTTTTTTCTCCAGTCCAGCACGCATCATGAGGAAATCCACAGCTGCAGTCTGAGCTCTTTTGCACCTGAGCCGTGTCCGTGTCACATCAGGAAACAAAATGCACGGCCACGCATGACCCCCTCCTGGTTAAGGTTTCTGTTGTTTACCAGTGGGGCCAGCCAGCCACTCTATCACACATTAACCCTAGGGCCTGGTTAACGAGCTTTGGCCCGCGCCGCTCTCCAGCCTCATTAAGGAAACACTAACCGCAGCGGGACGGCGCCTGAGACTGATAATAAACTCTACCTACCTAATGCCATGCATGCAGCCAGCCAGCTAATACACACACACACACACACACACACACTCTCCTCTCCTGCTCATTCAATTAAGACGCACAAGTAACAGTGCGAAGGTTAAGACAAGTGTCTGGGGAGGAGGTCAGAAGGAGATAAATAAGACAATTTCCAATCCTTGGTTCAATACCCATCGGGGGAAGTATAGTGTGCAGTGAGGCAGAGGTTTTACAAGTGCCCAGTGGTGCTCGGATCACATTGTCTGCATTGTTAATGCATGTTCCTCATGTTATGATGTAGAGTTTAGATGTGCTATGCACCGTTATGTTCTTAATTGAGCCCCTGGCATCTTATAGTTATAACGGCCTCCTCTTCCACTGCAAAACAAGCAGCCCTGATTTATTTTGTGTGCCCTCTTCTACGTGTATCTGTGGTCTTTATTTACACAGCAATCACCATCTATTACAGCTTTCCGTGGCTGCCCCGGCTGTGAAAAAGGAGCTCAGTGCTTCCAATAGCTCCGGGGGCTCCTAGCAAACACCACTCCTGAGATAAGCTAAGCTATATCGACTGCAGGAGACTGACTATTCACCGAGCGCACTATGTTAATCTTTTTGGACTTTTTCAGCAGAGGGGATCAAGCTAAGCGGCCTTGGAGATGTTAAAAATGAGCCTGGCATTCTAAATGGCATATACTTCAGAGGTAATGTGTTTGGTAGTTAAGGCGGCGACAGAGACTTATTCCCCCCGTCTTCAGCGAGCCAAGGCGTCTTCCTGCACTGCAAATGGGCCATCTGGATCGCCGGTTATAGCTCTCGCGCAATATGACTTGACCATCATTTTTTAAAAGGGCTTTTGTATTTCTATATGGAGAGAAAAAAAAGCAATTTGCTCGTTAAGGAGATGAAAAAGTACGGGGTTATAAACAGACCTAATGGGTAAAATTTAATGAACTTTTGGAATGTGAACAGACAAAAAAAAATCCTCAAAGCCGGGGCCGGCCGGCTCCGAGACGAGCAGCGCAGGAAGCGGTCTTGACAGCTGTATCTTGCTGTGCAGAAAAATTGCAGTGATTTTAGAAGCCATTTAAAATTCTGACAGCCCGGTTGTGAAATATAGATCTGTGCAGGTATTTTGGAGCTGCCTTTTTTTGTTCCTCCCGCCTCTGCTTCCCTTAAAGCCCTTTGGCATGTGTGAAAAAGGTATGTGGTTTCACTCCGCCTGGCTCCAGTTGTGTGCCATCTAATATTAGTATTTGTATTAATTATCTTAAATTAACTGTCAAAGTGCTTAATTAGCATTATTAATGTTGTGTGGCATAAGCACTGAGTGGTGGCTGAAAAATGAGACGAAATACCTCAGACCCAACTTCATAGTAAGTCGTCAAAAAGACTTAATTACACTAATTAATAAAACTTTGGGGGAGAGACTCATTTAACAAAGACGGAGCGAGGCACGAGGCCGAGACGCCTGCTGAAATATCTTCATCGGCTGGACTGAGAGGACGCCTCATCAGCATCTTGTTTTCTGCCAACTTGTTCATCCTCGGAGTGGGTCGCGGGCTCCGTTTGACAGTGGGACTGTGGACCTGCCAAGTCTCGGATGCGAGAGTCCTCTAATAAGAACGCCTGGAGGTCAGAGGACAGGTGTCTGCTTATTATCTTCAAGTTATTGCCAGGACAGACCAAAAGAGCAATTGTGCAGCATAAATCAAATGCACCAATGAGTACAGCATTCAGTGGCTACCTGGAGATATATAGGAAGAGAACTCGTCTCCCCACAGACAAAAAAAAACATCTAAATCAAGAACTCCGTCGGATGTATCACCCTTAAAGGACAACAAGGAAGGCGACGAGGAAGGAGAGGAAGTCATCATGCCCGTCCTGGATGCAAGCCCCATTGCTCCTCCTGTCCTGTTGGACATTATCAGCTGTAGCTGCAAAGCTGGGTTAAAGCATGTACGAGTAGTACAAGTGCAAGGCGCTCTTGCTTCTTGTCTTCAAGTTTTCCAGTTGTAATGTGTTGTGTAACTAGTGCACATGGAGTTTTCTGCTCTGATAATTTATACATTACTTGTGTTTTAAAGGGACTGTTTGTAAGAATCAGAAATTGCTTGTTAACAGCGACAACTGTGGCCGTTAAGTCAACGAAAGTCAGCGTCATGTTGCTCGCTTGTGCTCGCTATAAATAGACATGAACGAGCATCGCTCAAAACAGTGAGGCAACACACGTCAGCTAAAACCACAAAATCACTCTATATTTCAGCTGCTTGGCAGTAATGTTAGCTGACCAGACGCAGGTCTCTCCATGAATCACTGCTGATCCTAGTGTTGGTTTTTCCTGCTTCAGCCTCCTGACCGCGGTCGGAGGGAACAGGGGAGACACCGGAGTTTTGATCGGAGACGATAACATTACTCGCTGCGGAGCCCCGTCACTTCACAAAACGCAGGAAACCTCTGTTGGTCTGGAGGAGCTGCAGCATTTATTTCTGCACAAATGTCCACTGTACATTTACTAGATATTCTCAGAGCTAAACTAACTCTTCTGCAGTGTGTAGTGTGTAGTGTGCGCGCATGCATGTGAATGGAGCGAGAACGAGCGCGGTGTGTGAGTGAAGGCGAGCAGGCAGAGGAGAAGAGGAGCAGAGTACAGCAGAGACTCTGGCCCTGGAGACCAAAGCTACGGTCTCTTTTTTGCAAGACGGGCTTCACTAGATATAACTTTGCGGTTTTGGTGCTTCCGTGTAGTTTGTGTTGGAGTCTGAGTCTGAACAGCGTAGCCACACGCGAGCGCGCATGGGACACCGACCCGGATTGATTTATACGTGTAAGAAGTTACAAACAGTCCCTTTAAAACCTGTCCCATGACTTGTGTTCTACCTGTTAAACACTGTTTTACTTGTATTGTACACCGTTCTCTCTTTTTTAAGGATACTATTTAGTCATAGTCATATTATTCTAGATTGGTACTTGCTTTTGTTACCTCCAATACCCAATTACCAAAGTCACATATTGACACATAGACAGACAACCATTTGCTCTCACATTCACACCTGCGGGACATTCATATAAATAACTGTGACTTCTGATGTAATCCTCCCACCACACAGCACTTTTTGTTCCTGTTTTTTTTAACCACAGCTCACCAACATGCTTTTTTAAAACAGAAACAAAGAGGTGCAAGGTAATCGTAAGAAGGGGATAAAATGTCAACAGCAAAATAAAAATGTAAAGAAAAATGTGAGCCTGGTTAAAATAAGCTGTCAGACGCAGTGATAAGCAGGTGAAACAGGCATATAATGGGCAAGGGTGACACGGAGTGCAGTACAGAAAAGAAAAAAAAGAAAGTAACAACAGAGGAAGTAAAAGCAGAAAAAACATGCTGAATGTCTGCATTGCTTTTTCTTAATTGCGGATCGGTTCCGTTCGCCGTCTGCTGCTTGAGCCGTACAGATGCTGTTAGCTCAGCCTCGGGATAGATGACAGCTCATCAAGATGAGTGTCAGGTGTTGGAACGGAAAGCGTGGCCAAATGAGGGGGAGGAGGTCGGGATTGACAATACGCTTCCTTCTTCAAGGAGAAAAGATGCATATTGTCGCTTTAATCGCCTCCCATATTGCCGTGTTTATTCCATAAATGATTTACCTCGCTATTGATCTCGGAGTGACCGCAGAGGCTCGCTCACAGCAGGCAGAAACAAATCTGTGCCGACATGGCTGCGGCTTCCCATGCCATCCTTACATTTGTCCTCGGAGTCCAAACATCCCGACTCCTCTGTGTTTGCGGAGAGCCGCCGATTAAATATTCATGCTGAGTTGCATAACAGACAGATCTCACAGTTGCACAGCAGGGCCACTTATCCGGCCGGGGCTGAGAGAAGGGCCGGAATGACATCCTCCCCTGACTGGGACCCCCACAGGGTCTGATGAGCTGGGTGGTGGGGGGGTTACAAGCAATGTCGTAGCAAGATCCATCATAGTCATATGGAAATCATGGCAAACTTTGTCATTTGCAAGCTGAAGACACGAGAAGCTGACGACACCTAAAACCTCCAAAACACTATCCATTTAGCTCGAGATGAGCAGCTCAAACGTCAGACCACATTAATGCAATAATTCAATATTCCCGGAGGAGGACTGAAGCGGCTGACAGCCCATATTATTATTATATTCCTGCCTGTAAACAGAAATAATAACACTAAAAAAGTAACATAAACCATATCCACAGCTGTTGATGTTACGCTAACGTTAGCATGTCCCAGCTGCGTGCATGCGTGCGACAGCTAACATGCACATGCATATTAATATTTAGAATGAACAACTGACATATGTAGTATCACATGGTCTGTATAGTTCAATCTGACACTTGCCTTGGAATAATAATATGGTATGATAAACATGATCCAGAATAATTGAACCTTCAATAAGGTCAGCTGACTGCTGACTCGGTCAAAACTGCAAAAAGAGAAAAAAAGGAATAATAAACATACAGGTTTCTCTTGTACAGGCTGATTGCTATACTTACTTTGTGCTGTTTTATTCAACAACAATGATGCGTCATGTTTCAGATAATATGGATGTCCATTCTGTCTGACTGTGAGCAGCTGTCAGATGTTTCTTTGCACAGAGCATTTGTTTTTATCTTCTTACCTCCACAAGTTGATGGCAGGTGAGCTGCCGCTCTGTGTGCACGAGATGAGAGATTCCTTTTAAAGCTGCCAGGTAGCATAAAACAAATAAATAATAATAATTATAATAAAAAAAACATGTACATTTTGCACTTGCACAATGCATGCAGCCTCACTCTCACTCAGAGTGTGTCCTGCGTCCCTTTTTTACATATCGCCTATTATTTACTTTTATTTACTAAATATGCTATTACTCCTGTGCTTGCTATGGCTAGTTATGTTCAGCCATACTTGCCAACGTTGAGATCTTCAAAAAAGGGAGGATTCAAAAACCAAAGTGGGGGGTCTGGGGGTCCTCCCCATGAAAAAAATGAGTTTCAGAGGCTTTGTTTCCTGCATTTTGGTGAGTTTAAAAGTGTGAAAATAACAAAATAATCAGTACACTGCAACAGCATTTTTATGTTTTTGTGTTAGCTTTTGAATTTATCTTTAACTCCCAAGAAAGAAAACTGAATAATTCGATCCTCTGGTGTGAACTTGTATGAATCTCTGGCATAAACTGATATTCATCTGTTTTTATATATTTTTGCTCCTGCTTGAGTGTTTCTTTCTCTCAGTATTCTCCATTTCTCTCTCCTCTTCTCACTCTCTGAAGGTCCTTTCAGACACAACACGACAACGGCACCACTGCACTCTGAAATGTGTTATTTCTAACGGCTTGTGCCGCGCCAGCTTTTTTACGTTGTGGCGAGCGCAGCGTAAACATGAGCTCAATCTGCGCTGTGTCGCGAGCATAGACTGCTCTCTTCTGCCGGGAAACGACAGTTGTGGTGTAGCTCTATTGTCGTCCGGGTGGAAAACGGTAGGGATTGTACACGCTTTCAGTCCAAGAAACAGGCTAAGATAATGAAAAGAAGAAAAAAAAAAAGTGAAAATCTGTCATAAATCAGGAGAAATGCGGGAGAATTGTGACCCCGGGAGGAAACCGGGAATATCGAGAGGGTTGGCAAGTATATGCTCAGCGGCTCTTCTAAACTTTTAGCTGTCAGGATAGTTTCCATACTTGAACAGAATCGCTTACCTTGCACGGCAGCTGGATACTCGCGACATCGTGCCAGAATCGTGTGATCACATATCACACAAAAATCCATCAAGCCAGACCACGGAACAATCAGCATCCGGTGAGGTGCTACTGCACGGCCTAGGTGTATGTGATCACATGGAGAGGCAACTGTTCGTTCAAAACAACAATGGCGGCTCCAAAAGAAGTTAGCATAGATGCTGCAATAGCATCAGTTCTATCAAGAGAGTATTTCCTCATTAAAAGAAGAGCACAGAACGACACTGAAGGCTTTTCTCCATGGAAAAAAGATGTTTTCACTTTTCGCCTGACTGGCTTTTGTAAGAGTTTGATTGACAGATGGTCCATCCAATCACCTGCCATGTATTTTTTTAAAGCGCCTGCCCTTTTCCAAACAGTTTCCAGTAACGGCTTCAAACCATCTCACGGATTATGCAGGTTAGAATAATGTTTCCATAAGCACATAGAACTGGTTGAAATTATTTGTATTTTTTGTCAGAGATTACTTCAAAGAAAGGGTAAAAATGATATTTCCAGTGTGTTTCCCTCCTCCAGAGGCGGCGGTGGGGGGAGTAACTGTAATTCAGTAACTGGTTATTCCCAGCCTTTTGGGCGGCCCATCTTGTGAGCTTTTTTTTTCATTATACTCCACAATCCTAACCTCAAGGGATTCAATTACCCTTGATTTCCAGTCCCTTTTTCAGCCGAGTCCCCCAAGAGTCTTCCCTATTGAATTCCATGAATGTGGCATCTGAAGCCAGGCAGCTCATCAGCTGTTCGGACCTCAGCGTGTCTATCAGTGGGACTGAGGAGACAACAACACAGCCTCTCCGGCTTCATGGCATTTGTATTATCGCACACAAGCATTTTTCTTTTTTTTTCTCTTTCCCTTCAATTCATTCCAATTCAGATTCCATTTCCACATAAAAAAAAGAAGAGCAATGCTGAGCCATCATTGTTGCACCGAGAGAGCCAATCAGAGTATGGCAAACAACGCTCTTTCATCTGCGGCTTAGACTCGGCTCTGTTCTCTGAGTGACAATGTGAATCAGCGCAGGCCACAGGTACTGGCTCTGAATGTGTGTGTGTGTGTGTGTGAGTGAAAACACTCCGCAACACAATGCAAAGCTCTGACATATCCATACACTCTCATGCATATTAAGTCGGTTACGGTTTTATTTATGTGCGTCGGGCTGCACGGCCGTGCGGCCAAGAGGTAGACTAAGGACTGAATTCAATCAATTTAACCATTGCACACACAATGTGGTGTTTTTGAATCAGATGGGAATAATAGGCTTACAAGCTCTAAGCCCATGTCCAAATAGATTTAGGTCTATGCCCCTGGGGGCACGGGGATCATTTAACAAACAGCCCTCCCTCACTAATTCCAGACTACTTAAGCTCTTTATGACACAAATATCCAAATGAATGGAAAATAATTTCCCGAAAAGCGCCAGCTAACAATTAAAAAAAAAAAAAAATGGCTCTGATAACTCCACAGAGGAAGCAGAACAATAACACAGGGAGAGGATGAATAATAGAAACGAGCCCAGCTCTGTGTGATTTGTCTGTTTGGCAGGAGTCTGACTCTGCATCCCTCCCACAAGACCCCGTCTCCAGAGACTCAGCTGGTTCAAAGACTTGGAATGTGTAGTTAATATCCAGACAACACTCTCCGCACCCCCAAAAACATCTCACCGCTGCTTTACCTATTGTGAGAGCAGCTTGTTTTTTGCTGGATGGAACATGGAAGAGAGAAAAGCTTGTTTCCAACCTTTCACTCCCAGATGCCAATTCAATCAAATCACTCTCGGAGTTTGTATTACGCGCTAATGTTATTCACTGTGACTAAACAGCAAAACCACTGACTGTGTTGTAGACAACAGCATGCAGGCAGTGAGTTATCTGCATGAAGTGTTACAGGTAAGAATGACAAGAAAGGATCAGTCAGGGTAGATGCGAGCAGCTTTAACAAAGACACAGTGTGTTGGATACTGAGTTTGGCAAAATACTGGCTGCACAAAGATAAGGCAGACAGCATTATGCATGTGCATCTAGAGACACTACATTTCCATTGCATTGTGATAATTTCTCAATGCCCTATATACAGTAGAGCATACATTTCACAATTAGAATTTGGGCAATCAAAATAAAATGGTGGAGGGTAAATATGGAGCAAATAGACAGTATGCTGGATGCAGACGTGGGCATTTACCAGGTGGAATAACCAAAAGCAA
Organism: Sebastes umbrosus; assembly: GCF_015220745.1. Taxonomy (NCBI): domain Eukaryota; kingdom Metazoa; phylum Chordata; class Actinopteri; order Perciformes; family Sebastidae; genus Sebastes; species Sebastes umbrosus. Next base: position 28,532,278 of record NC_051277.1, read on the forward strand.
GGGCGGATTATGAGACATGGGGCCATTGGGCACAGACATGCAATAGGCCCCAAAACCTCTCCTACATAGGAGCAAGACACGAAGACTGTATAAAATAGTTGTTTAGACTCTTTTTGCACTTTTTTTGTTTCACTTTGTAATTGTCTTTTTGTCGTTATTTTTTGTCTGTGGCTGTTTTGCCCTTTGTGTAGTCAGTTTGTACCTTTTTGTAGTTGTTTTGCGCCTCTTTGCAGCTGTTTAGCATCACTCTGTAGTTGTCTTGTGTCTCTTTGTAGTCATTGTATGTTTCTTAGAGGTCATTTTGAGTCTATTCCTGCTTGGTACGTGTCTCTTTGAGTGACATTCATTAATCCATCCATGACCAAAAGATGCTATTAAGATGCACTATGGGATGTGTAGGATTCAATGTTTTTAAAGCTTGACCAAGGGACTAAAAGTTAGATATCTCGACTACACTGTCAAGCCGCTACTGTTTGTTCCAGCAGAGAAACTGACATTGATTGGCAGTCGTCAGCAGGCATAGTTGATGAAAAGCACAGCTCTGTACCGTAGTTTTGAGATGACCTACAGGTCTGTTTGTGCTATTGTCAATATTTTTTTAAATCAATAATTTTGATAATCAATTAACTGTTTAAGTAATTGATCTAGAAAATTGCCCAACAGATCTATCTTCAGCTGCTTTACTCCATTTTCCACAGATTTTATAGACAAAACAATTCATCAATTAACAGGAAAAAAGACTCGACTGAAACATTGATGAACTGAACTGTCATCACTTGCAGCCCTGGACATATCGGATATGTGGTATATTGCTTCAATCGAGCTGCATCCAAAAAAGCTCAGACTCCCGCAGATTCCAGCAGCTCAGTCCACAGCACGTTATGGATGATGCATCTGACCTCACAGAAAAAAGTCTCATCTGTCTGAGCGGTTCAGAAACATCTTGAACCGTGCCGACATTACACCTGACAAATTACCACACTTCAAAGTGCAGTTTGTTTAGGTGCAGCTGGATGATTCATGCACCTGCAGCTCTCTCTATCATCAGATGTATTCACTGCGGAGCAGTGAGGAAAACCCCCTCAGACATGATTACTCTGTTAGATCTCATCAGTCTCACGTACTCGCTGCATCACACAACTCACTACATGATGTTTAGTTTACTCCTCTTCCTTTAACTAACCTCATATACCATATTTAGTGACTTCATGCATTTCCCAGAATGCCTTTTTTTGACAATCCAAAAGATTATGCACTTGTTGTTTTCAAACCATTTGGATGTGTGTGTATGTACAGTAATGGTTATTTTTTTCTATATCTTTCTTATTGTCAACCGATCCAATTGAAGAGCCAAATCAACAATGTGTTGGTCCGTCTCTCAATACATTCCCCACCCTGTCTGAGGCTCTCAGCTCCAAGCCCATTGATTCCTACTAAAGACATACATCTACGAACATCTCACAAATATATAGTTTCATAAAAAAATAAAAAACAATAAAAAAAAGGCTCAGTAATTCAATAACATCTGGTCACTGTATTTTTTAGCAAATGTTACTGAGAAAGAAATAATGCATTTGTTGGGGACTATTTTCAGCGGTGGATTAATCCACATTTGGTGCTCTAGTGAGCAGACTCGACTTATTTTTTATCAAATATTTGCATTTTTTTAGGTATTGAAAAGTACGTTTTGTTTTTGAAACATGATTGGGGGATTTCTCGTGCAATGTGCGCTAACCTGGCAACCTACTAGGATGTGGCAAACCAGCAGAGGCCAACGCACGAGCCAGCTATCATGGAGGGGGCTAGTCCAAAAACCACACAATTCAAGAGTGCGTCACACAAACTTACACATGCACACACAGCTACAAGACAAACCACAGCTGTGAGGCACTTACACTGACATCTCGAAGTGGTGGTGGGATTTTACAATTTTTTGGTTTCACTGGCTGATCAACCGGCAAAACGTTCAGGCACACACGTGCACACACCTACAGTGTTTCAAAGGTTAACAGAAAAAAATGTTACACAAAGTTTACAGATATTAGAATACAAATAACTGTGGAATTGAATGCATGTAATATGAATAAATCAATGTATAAACTTATGTATTTATTATAACAAATATTTTTTTATTTATAAAATGTCAGCTAATTTATAATATAATAATTTTCATGGTGTTTTATTTATGCCACACATCACTTTTAATTATGGAAATAATTTCATTGTAGAAAAACAGTCATTTTATAATGACTCCATTCAGCTTGCGCCGCCATCCAGATCAGCTGTACCTAGCGGAGCATCATAAAACACTTCATTCAAACTGGACAGGAACAAAGTAAAACTCACCTAAACCGTCGACTTTACTCTTTCCAACAATCACCAGGTGTGCTTTGGCCGAGTTTAATGTGAAAAAAAAGCCAAATCTACAGTTGTTCCACCCTCCAAAAGTGTCATTCAAATCCATTGCGGACTTTTGGAGTAATCCTCCAAACGGACAAACGGACAAACCAACAAACCAACGCTGGTGAAAACATAACCTCCTTCCTAGGCCTTCAGCCTTGGTGGAGGTAATAAACATGTTATCTGATTCATCAATATAGCTGGTCAGTTGGGGCATTCAAAAATATAAATAACAAACAAACTCAATTAGAAATTGATTTTAATGAAATTATGAAAGTGAATATCCAATATGCTCCATGTCTTATAATGTCAGAGTTAACATCTTTCATCTGCTAGATTCTCTTCTAAGTTATGTCTGTGCTATTTTTTTGTTGTGGGTGTTAAACAGTTTTAATTTGGAATTTGAACCCTTAATGATTCAGTCCACATTATGAAACTGTCAGATGAGCACTAATGCAATCAGCAGTCTTCCTGTTTATCACGAATACTAACTTCGGCACGTTGTTCCTCTCTGCCTCGTAATGACCCACCTCTGCTGTGTGACTCATGCGTGGTGTTTAATTACCACAGGGGCTGAATCACTTAGCTTCCACTGACTCATTTATTGACACGAGCATTCCTACATTTACAAGTATGCAGCTGAATGTCTCTGGTCTGAGGACAGTGTTTCCATTCAGTATGCCAGCTTGATGTTCATTTTTTTTTTTTTTTTCATGTCCAACATGCTTCATACACAATATTAAATTAGCAAGAATAGTATGTCTTGTGATAGAACTAGTAAGCTTCTCAGAGTAGAAAGTGAGTCCTAACTGGCCATGATTAGTATTATTCTTTAAAGTAATAATTTATATTAGTATTTACTGTGTTAACCCCTTTCTTACTGGGATATAGGCTACATGAGTAGTACATACTGTAAGTAATTGTGGTGGGAAAGATGATTTGCTTATCTTTTTATGTTATTATATTAGTGTGTCATTAGATCCCTTGTCATAAAAACTCTATCATGCACAAAAACATGAAGGTGTTTTAGAGGAAGTTTTTATCTCTCAAGTGTCCCAGTGAATCCAAGTCCTGTCAGATATACCCGAGCAGCCCGGTTCCACCAAATGGCATATGAATGACACAACAATTTGAAAGTCATTTTGCGTGCGATAACAGCGTCGTTATTTCTTTTTGCTTTCCTTTTTGGTCATTTTGCGCCATGTAGTCTGTACTGACTGCAATGTAAACGCATCAGTGTGAATATACCTCGCTCAGAGCTAGTTATGTAGGATAAAATGTGAGAAAGACTGCCTGCGATGGATGGGTCAAACAAACACAGGAAACAAACACATAACTTTCTACCAGAAGACCGGTGTTCGTGTCACAAAGTGTTGTTGAGTTATTTTGAAGTGACGTTAGTGATGTCTGACATGTTTTCTATACTCATGTTATATTATTAACGTACATATTTTACATAGTTTATGTACTTATTTCAAGCCCAACCATGGTGTTTTCCCTAAACCTAACTGCAGCTGTTTTGCTGCCCAACGACGTGCGATTAAATGACACACAGAATGTCCTTAAAATGTTGTGCTATGAGATCAGGTTGCATGGAGAGAGTTCAATCCAGTAAAGCAATAGGGTACATAATGTAACTATAAAATGTGGAAGTGCCTTAAACTTGCATTATTTCTAATGAGAAAAGTAACGCCTCCGCCTGTGTACCGAAGATTATTAAGCTTTTAACGGTGTTCCGTACAGAGCGCATAGCATGATTTTTCATTGGCAATTAATGAACAGTTTAAATGTCAAAATATTCAATTGATGTAATAAACGTTAACTTTATTGACCTTTCATTAAATAACGCAGCTGCAACATCAATATTGGGCGCAAGATTACATGAAAACAGTGTCTATGTTAACAGAGTTGCTGTTGCAGTGCCAAGCAGTCAGTGTGCACCACACTGATGTTAAAAATGCGCATTTCAAAGCATTTATTCAACAAAGGGTAATATATTTAACAACTTGTGATAGCATTATAATAATATCTTACAGACTACAGTACTGTAAGAAGCATAAATTAGGTTGAAATGTACATTTTCGCTGCTCTAGTCATCTCCCCTCTCAAGGCGCTGTGGGCGAAACCTCACAAACTGACTGAAATATCACAGGAACAAATGGAATGAAAGAGGGGGAACTGAAGATGTCACCCATATACATTTTATGCACGATCTTGAAGTATTTATTCAGCGATCGGCAGGAACATGTCATCTGTACGGAACATCGTTAGTGTAGGCCTACAGAATATAGTTAGTGTACGTGAGTTGGGCTATAAAGAGCAGCGGAGAAGAGACGTCGGGTCCTTAAAAGGACTGACAGCAGTGCCAGGAAAACATCCGCTATGATTTCATGTGTTGAGAGGACACAGCATTGTAGCATTGGTTTAATGACAGCCAGTTACTTTCACTATTTTCTGTACAGTTTAAAATGTAAGGCAGTTTATGACACGGAGTGCTGGGCAGCATTAGACTAAAAATAGTTTAAGTACAGTTATCTATGTGTAAAAAACTAAACCTTGTTACTGTGGAAGTACTGATCTGCCTCAGAGCTTTTAAGATTGTTCATCGCTTCACCGTCTGTAGCAACGGAGTCAATAACGTAGCTAAATATGCCACTGTAGGCCACTTATTCAGGTTGTCCTCCCATATCTCCATAGTAGAAGGCAGATGTATGATCACATGATCCTGTTTGAGCTGTAATAGGTGGTGTTCACACATGTTTTACTAGATTTATTAATATAATCGCTCTATGAGAGAGGATTGACATACTGTTACCATGGAAATTGATACAGTGACACGACGTGCTGGAAGTTACGCCCATTATTCACGCAAGACATCATGGGGGCTATAGAAGTAAGGTGGATAGGGAGTTTATATTATGTGCCAGTAAATCGCTGTAATTTACTTGCAAAAGGCACTTTCAAAATGTAGTCTTTTGGGGGATTTACAGAGGTACCTCATAGTACTCTTTTACCACATAAACCAATGTGTGACGTTACAGTGACTACGTCCACTTCTTATATACAGTCTATGATTCTAGGTGAATAAATGGTCATGATAGATCTTCATTGAATCTTTGAATTTTGGTTATTTATAGTTACGTGTTAATGGGATTCTAAATGTGGATTTGATAAATACTATTGAACTCCGACCCTAGTCTTTCAGCAGGATTCCTTCTAGGAGGGCTTCTGAGACACTTGATAAACCCAGCCTATGTCTTTGTGTACTGTATTATATGTTTTCTTGTCAATTGTACATTGTATAACTGAGACAATAGTTGGCAGTATGTTGCCAGTCTGCTGTCTGGGCCCAGTATCTGCCTTTATCCACTGTTGAGCACCATGTGCCAAATGCACCGTGTGTTGGGCGTTCCAGCCGTGCCATATTCCAGCTCACAGATGACCAATAATAATCCACTGATTTACACATGGTACAAACAATCTGCACAGCTCATCTGTCACCCCTCTTTTGTCACACACTGACTGGGATTGCCAGTGTTCAGGATACGATGCTCTGTAGGTCTAGTCTCCTTAAAAGCCTGAGGGACGAATTCACGAAAGGATTGCGGGACTTTTGTGGCCGTTAAGCCATGTGCAAATAAGACAAAGAAGAAACTGTGTAGTTCTCAAAGCACCCGCAAAGGGTGTAATACATCAATAACTGTGCTGCCAATAATACAATACAACACAATAAATCTTTATTGTCCACCAGAGTACAAATTTGGCTTCAGCTCACCAAACAAAGGAAACAACATTAAAAAACAGACAAATCTCGGTGCTCCTGTGCTATTTGCACATATTTAAATTAGCTAATATGCAGACATTTAGTGCAAAACCGGCTCATTTCTATACAAATGAGACTCATTACAGAAACAGTCTATTTCACAAAGATCAGTGCTAATAGCCACACACAGTTACAGTGAAATTATTAGCGTCTTCAGAGAGTTAGAGGTAACTGAAGCACGTACGCTCAAACATATTTATTTTGGGATGCAGGGACAGGATGTAATGACAGCTCTGTCATAAATAAAATTAATAATGCTCCCATACAGGTCATTTTTGAAAATACATGAGACGAAAATTTAATTTGAATAATCAATGAAGTTACGCTGCTCTGCCTTGAGCGTAAATGCTCTCTGTTTGTTGCTCTCTCATAATGGGGAGACGCACTTATCGTTTCTGCTGCGGTGGGATCGCTGCAGGTATTTAAAGTGATAGTAGGCAGTATGTTTTTGGCATCATTTGGCATAAATTCTATAATAACATTTCAGTATATTGTAATTCAAGTGTTCTGAGAGATAACTAGAGTTCTGCTCCTCCTCATGGCTCTGGTTTCAGGCTTTAGAAAATCTAACCTGTGACGGGAGACTTTGACCAATCACAGGTCATTTCATTGAGAGAGCGTTCCTATTGGCTGTGCTCCGGCCATGTGACCGGAACTTGGCATTCCTTCACCAGATTTCACAATGGCGGCAGCGTCACAAACTTTCTCATTTTACAGCTAAACCGTGCACTACAAGATGATTCTGAAAACATTTCAGGCGAGAAATAGGCATTAACGTAACATAATATTGATTCATATTTAATCAGTGCTGCCTAGTTTGACCGTTTGATCGGAGTTTGCGAGTGATTGACAGCCGGCTCTCATAGACGGCAGCTGGACAGCGGACTCAGATCAGCTCTTACTGCTTGTTTTTCCTCCGGTCTGTGAAATCTTGCAGATGCCGCTAGGAGCACCGGAGGACATCGGAGGACACAGAGGCCCATGATTTTTAGTAGTGACCGTTTTATAAAAATAACTTATATTATATATTTGCTCCGATCTCGCCTACTTCAGTTTTAATAAACTCAAAAAATGTCTCAACAAATTCTTAAAATAAGATAATGCAATTCATATTTTCCTCAATAATGTGGCACAGAGGCGTATATGGGCACAATGAAAGGAGAGAAGTTAAATGAGCCCAAGTCCGACCCGAGCCCGGTCTATTAGGCCCGAATCGACTCAGCGTGTCGATGGCTCAGGCTGACTCTCACCCTTCACAACCAACGTATTGTCCTCAAACACATTTTATACTTTGCCACATGAATTGCAATCAGATGCAAAAAAGGGCAAATTGTACTTGTGTACCTGTAATATCAGTAGCACAATATCTTTTGTAAATTGGACCTTGAGACGGGGCAGATAGCGGTTGCAAGCATTATTGATGGTGCTATCAGTGGACACAATTCATTCTTTATGAATTTGCCCCTGTAACACTAACAAAAGGCAATGCTGCCAATTGTATTCTTGACAGCAATTGGAACATTCTGGGGCACTAAAGGTCTGTGATGACTGAAACATGCAGCTTGATTTACAAAGCCTGCACTGAACACAACAGTAATTCAACTTTGACAAAACACATGTAAGCATACAGTATAAGCAGACATGATGTTCACAGCAGCGTGTGTCCAGACTGATTTCAGGAGCCATGATATATTTTTCCTTAAAAGGGCTTTTCGATTATTGAAAGGCATTATGGCATTATGAAAGGCAAACTCAATGTTGAAAGAAAGAGCTGGCAGCAGCAGAAACGCTGCTGGTGTGGACAACCCACGCGTGGGACACGCAGCAATTCAGCGAGGCAGCTGTGACACGCTGCTCACGTGGGTAGTCTGGCCCAAGCGTAACCTTAACGAAGTGGTTGTGTTGTCTAAACCTGCCTTCCTGTGAAAATTGAAGTTTATTTAAAAAGGATACTATGCATGTAACAAGCATATATTGACACGGTCTCATTTTGAACCAGAACATCTGCAGATTAATTCCTTCCCGATATATTATGATCCACTTAAAGGTCCCATATCATGCTCATTTTCAGGTTCATACTTGTATTTTGTGTTTCTACTAGAACATGTTTACATGCTGTAATGTTAAAAAAAACAACTTTATTTTCCTCATACTGTCAGCCTGAATATACCGGTATTTACCTTTCTGTCTGAAACGCTCCGTTTTAGCGCATTTTGACAGATTTGCGACAGAATGCGTTGCTAGGCAACAGCTTGGGTCCATGTGTACTTCCTGTCAGCTGATGACATTCACATCCACTGCAACCAGGAATAAACTGGGACACATTTAGAATTTTTACATTTAAAATTGTGAAAGGGTCAAAATATTGTATATTCATGACATCACGAATGGGCAGAAATCCTGACAGCTTGTTTCAAATGCAGAGTTTCTGAATACGGGCTGTGTGTATTTCCCTGTGGATTGAGTGTTTCGATACTTTCACAGTATTTATATAGGACTTAAGCCTGCTTTATAATAAAAAAAAACATGAAAGTCTCACTTTTTTATAATATGGGACCTTTAAGTTAGGTACGGTATGAGATGAATAAATCCCCATTTGTGTTACCTTCGCCACCATCTTGAAGGGAGCCGGGAGGGAGTGATATTCAACTCTCCTTTGTTTGGGAGGGGAGACACACCTGGCAGAGATCTGCATTCTAAGTGCACTTTTCTAGTTTCATACTGCATTAATCTTTTCTTTTTGTCTAATCCACTGCATATCTAATAATTGTATAAACTACTGATAAATAGAAAGTGAAACATTTACAGAGTGTTTCCTCTAACTATCCCAGCTCTCTGTGATATTTCCTGTGAAGAAAGACTGCTGTCATATCACAGAAGCTGCCTTTAAAACATTCACCAGCCTTTGTAGAAAGAAAGAATCTTGAAAAAAATAGAAATAACCTTTGAGTTGCTTTCCAACTCTTCAGATGTGATAGGTGTGATTTCCTTACAATCACAACGTCTCTGTTTGAGCCAGTCAGCCTTCGGGCGTTTTTAGACATTTCAGAGAGTTCACGTCTTTCTGCTCTCACTGTTTAAAAGAGCATCAGCTGCTCCCGCTGTAATCAATTCCAACTATTATGGCTGCTTTCATCACTATTTCAGCCAAAAAACATTTCATTTTCCATAGGTCATGTCTCTCTCTCCTTCATTTCTCATGTAGAAGAGTCTCCTGTATTTACATAGTTATGGGGATTGTAACTACATGTGTAATTTATGCCTGTGGCTGGCTCAGGTCGGATATATTTGTACTGTTTGAAGATATATTTTACACTCTCACTATTTTATTTTCCAAGGTGAAGAAGTTCCACCACATTAACCAGGTTTCTGACCTCCTGTACAGACATGTCTTTTACTCATCACACCCAAGAGTGTCAGTTCTGTACTTACTGAGATACAGTAACTAGCCTACTGTATTAGACTTTAATCTAAGGATGTAAGTTCATAATAAAATAATAATAATATAGGGTATATAAAGGTAATAAGGTCCTTATAAGATGCTTATTTACATTATGGTGCTAATAAGACTATATAAGTGTTAATGATTTATAAACACATTTATTGTTATATTTATGTTAGATTAAAGCACTTATAAGAAGCTTGTTTATAGAATGGTCAAGAATGTTAATAAAATATATGAGTTCCTTATCATTGTTTATATAGCATTACAAACATATTTATTGAGTTTAATTACCTTACCTATTATATCATTGTTAAGCTGTTACTAACCTTTTTTGTTGCTTTATTAAGATTAATACATATGTTACTGTGAAAAAAATTATAAAATAAATGATATAGTGGAACATTATCAATGTTTTTTATTGTTATTTTTATTATGAGATATATTCTGAGATTTTGCCTCTATGGTTCTCATCATGTTTTGGATAGGACTACTGAAAACAGAAAGTATGATTTGAGCATGACGATTAATTGTCGGTCTTGACAACCATAGATAAACAAAATAATCTTAACTCAACATCACTAGCTTTTTACAAAGTTTTCAAAGGCATCTCATAGGTTTCCTCAACAAAATGAGTTAACTCATGTAAGTTGGCTCAGTTGTCAAGTATCTAACTTCAATCACATGATATCAGATAGTGATATGGTGGTTCACAGGAGGGCTGCGGTCGAATAGTTTTTTTTTTTTTTTGCTCAAGAAGGTCTAAGTGGCAGTCATGATAAGAGATTATGAAATGGTCTAAATGTTAAGGAAAGGTGCTTCAATGCTTCCTTCCTTATCTCCTTTAGCATTGGGAACAAGTGATCATCCTTTACCAAAGGAAAGGAAATAATGAAATTCCACAATTCCTTGCGGCAGACCCACGTCAATAACATCCACTGTTGCATAATTATGTAGCACAGTGTAACTTTAACTCCACTACATATTTGATAACTTTAGTTACTTTTCAGATTCTGAATAATAATTTAAGATATAATCAACAAATAAATTGTGATGTAAAATTAAAGATTAAGGTAAAACTTTATTGAACCCTGAGGAGAAATGAACACCTACCTAGTAAGTAGTTACAATTAGCTCCACCTTTATAAGTTTCCACATTAAAGTGATGAACACATAATTGTAATCCAATAATATAATATACATTATTGTGAAACTGGCTATTCTACATAATGAGTACTTTAACTTTAAGTATAGTTTGATGCTAACTTTTACCTGAGTAAAAATTTGAATGCATGACTTTTACTTGTAACAGGTATGTGGTATTGTTACGTTTACTCAAGTAAACGTAACAATACCACATACCACCAGAGTACTTCTTCCACCACTGGGTAAGCGTAGTCATGGAGATCACCTAATACTGTTCACATTTGGTGAATCAGCACTATTAAAAGGCATGCTACAATAGCTAATATCAGTTCCAGTTTGCATTGCAACCATCACCAAGATTATGAAGAAAAAATATTGACAAAAAAGTGAAACTTCCAATGCGTAATGTTGGCATAACACAAATAGCTGAACAATACTTCTGTCTGTATAAAACAAAAGTTAAAATCAACAAAATTAGGATATGAATAAGGAAATATGTTATGTGATCCCAGATGAAGCTTTTGGTGCTACTGGCTGCTACAGACACAATTCAGTCAGGACTTGGATAGAATATGAGCTTTTTGTACATTTGAGAGATAAATGAGGACGGATCCAGGCCGAGCGTCTCGTATCATAAACATATGCAACAAATTCTCCTCTTGTCCCCATTTAGACTCCGTACATATGTACTGTCAGGGTGATCGATAACCGCCGCCACAGAGCAGGCCCCTTTTGTTTCCACATGGAGAATTGCCCTAACTACCAATTTTAATATGTAAACGTCAGCAAGGATGGATTTTTAATCCAGAGCTGGCGGGGTGGTGGATCAGAGCGGAGGGAGGTCCCGGCATCAATCATGTCAGAGAGTTGGAACGGAGCAGGCGTGACAAATGACCAGGCCCGCCATCAGCTTTTGGGCTCTGAATCTCCCATTACAGAATGAGAGGAGCCAGTCATTTATATACTGCGGCCCAGCGTGCAAGGGACAGGCCCTGCACATACATCCCTCTTATTATGAATGCTGTTGCAGTTGGGGATTCTTCTATCAGTGTTAGTGAATTATTTTCGCTGAGCCATATCGAGGCTCTGGGATTGTGACACGCACAGCTCAGGCCTGTAACTTGCATCGGCGTGCTGTGCTAGCTTGTTTGCTGAGGCCACCAATAAATGCGTCAATGCTGCATCTATTTTGAAGCTACTGTTTCTGCTGCTGCTGCAAGACGATGTCTTTTCTCTTTCAAAGGGAGGGAAGAACAGAAAGCTCTTTCAGAAACAGGTGATGTACAGGTGGGAGGGATGTTTTTGTCAGACTCTTATCAGTGTCTTCAAATGCAGATACAAACAGATAAATGTTTCCCCAATATGAAAGGAGAACACAAAGGAGGACTGACAAGACACAGGTAGTGCTCTGATATTCAACAGCATGGTGGTGAGGACATGGCATTGTCTGTGAGGTGGATGAGCATATTCCAGGCAGTTCTGAAAAGTGAAGCCAATGCGGAAGTGCCTTAAACTTGCAATCTTTCTAATAGCCATCAGGGGGCGACTCCTCTGGTTGCAAAAATAAGTCTGATTGTATAGAAGTCTATGAGAGAATGACCCTACTTCTCACTTGATTTATTACCTTAGTAAACATTGTAAACATGAGTTTATGGTCTCAATCGCTAGTTTCAAGTCTTCTTCAATACAGCATGATGTTCATTTAGTAAATGATGGTCCCATTTAGAGTCAAATAGACCATAAAGCAGGGAATGCTTGAGGGCGTGGCTACCTTGTGATTGACAGGTCGCTACCATCGGCGTTGTCCAGTCTGGTAGTTGTCTGTGTTTTAGTCTTAGAACTTTAAACCTTTCACAGTGAGTTTTCAGTTCATGAAGGTCACCTAAAAATGTCAGCGTTCGTTGTTCTTAGCTCAAGCCTCTCGTGTCACTTCTGGTTGACTACGGCCAAAATCCATGATGGCGACGGTCAAGATGCTGAACTTGACACCCCGGCCAGACTGACTCAGACTAACTCAAAGCTTCAGCAGTCACAATTTTTTTGGCTTCATTGGGTAAAAATTGCATAATAACCTTTCAGCATATTGTAATTAAAGTGCTCTGAGAGAAAACTAAACTTCTGTACTTCCTCATGGCTCTGTTGTCAGGTTTTAAAGGAAGACTTTCACCAATCACAGATTATTTCAGAGAGAGCGTTCCTATTGAACGTTCCTATTGAACGTTCCTATTGGCTGTGCTCCGGCTGGTGGGCGGTGCTTGATATTTTCTCAACTGTTGTCAACATGGCTGCCGGGTCACAAACTTTCTCATTTTGCGGCTAAACAGTACACTACAAGATGTTTCTGAAAACATTTGAGGGGAGAAATAGGCATTACAGTAACAGAATATTGATTCATATTTGATCAGCGCGGCCTAGTTTGACCGTTTGGTCGGATTTTGCGAGTGATTGACAGCCGGCTCTCATAGACGGCAGCTGGATGGCAGACTCCAGATCAGCTCTGAATGGTTGTTTTCCTCCTGAAATCTTACAGATGCCATTAGGAGCACCGGAGGACACCGGAGGACATGATTACCTGTCTCATGAACTACTGTCAGGATATAGCGACCGTTTTATAAAAATAACTTTTTTTAATCATACGTCCTCCAATCTCGCCTACTGCTGCTTTAACAACCTGCCCTGGACTCAGCCGCCCATTGTTCTCAGACATAGATTACAGTATTGGTGCACATTTTCCAACATATGAGACATAACAGTTACAGTGCTATAGATTTAAATCCCTGATCCCACTCCATAATAACAAAAATAAACCAAACTCACCCATTAGACGTTTATCCTTCAGGTCTTGTGCTCTGCAAAGTCATTCCCAACACTGCTTAAGAACCATGTCATTTTTTATTGGAATGTTCTAGCTGTGAGCGACGCAGCGCGACGTGGCACGCCGTTTTGAGCTGAACCTTTGTCAGACGCCCAGCTGTTTCTATTCATTCCTGTCTCTCGCCTTGAAATCGCCTCAATGGAGTTGAAATGAAGTTGAAATGAGGAGTTATCTATACGATACCTCCTCATTTCACCAAACAAACCTTAATAAGCTGGCAGCTGCCTGGAGGGAGATCACCAGAGAGCTGAAAGTTTCCTACTGCTGTTGGCTATATTGTATGCCATTTCCAGTAATATTACACTCGTGTTTTCTGTTTAAAAAAGAACAAACGTAGGAAGATAAGTGGTTACGTCTCACCATGGATATTTACGCCATTGCCGCCTTAACACACTTGGGGGAAGTGGTTTCCTTAAAAAAAAAAAGGAAAGCTAAGACAATTGTCAGTAAGTGAAACAAAAGGTGAAATTGACTAAGCTGCATGACTATAACAAATCCATTCAGCATGACAAACCGTCAAATACATAACTGCAGTACATACCTGCCAGTCCAAAGTCACAATCAAACATCCACTCAGCACACAGCAACAACACAGTACTGAGACTGGAATCAAGTTTTTCAAAAAGTAGAGTTAATACTGCAGCCAACTGGCTGCATTGTAACCATACTATACGGTAAGTAACCCAACCACTGCCAACTGCTATCCATCTCATCATAATACTGTATGTATGTATGTATGTATGTATCCACTGTATGTATGTATGGATGTAGTTCTCATATTGAACCACTCATTGTTGTGTTTATTGTATACTATCTGCTATTCAGTACCAATCTACACTCTACCAATGAGCATCAAGGTCTGCAGCTGTATTTTCATTTTGCCTGTTTACCCAATTTTCTTATTCTTATACTAAAGACTGTTTGTCATATGCAGTGTAATATACAGTACAATAGTGTACTGCCTTTATGTACTACTGTGTGTATTATTGTATGTCCCCGTTCTTTTGTATATCCTGTTAACCAAGACTAAAAAAAGAGAAATGTTCTTGACCTTAACCTCAAAACTAAATTGAATGCATTTTTCTGCCCAGCCACGTTGTTTGTGTAACAATACTGGGAGTAAGAGAGACTCAGATGCAGAGATAGACTCGGGACACGGGTTATCAGTCCAAACAGCAAACAATGCAAGGAGGAACAGATATCTGAAAACCAAAAGACGGAGTAAAAAGGTCATCAAAATACCAGAAACTAACACTAGGAATGCGGGATAGCGATGAGTATATAAACGAAGAGGGCGGATGGAAAATCAGAGGCAGGTGAGCAATCGAGGGTAAGTGTGGACGATCAAGGAGGCGGGGAAACACACGAGGGCAGGAACTGAAATAACAGGAGAGGTTAGTATTTAAAAATAAAACCAGACAAAAAAAGTGTGCACCAATATCAGGATGTTACAGTTTGTATGTTCAGTACAGAACTTAAACACATATCTTGGGCTTAACCTCAAAACTAAATTGAATGTATTTTGTCTGTCTAACCATATTGTTTGTATACAGAACTTAAAGCATTAATTTTGTCCAATATATTACATTTCATGCAAAATGCTAACCCTGGCCATTCTGCATTCTGATTAGCTGTCATGTATTATTTTGCATTTAACTATGCTTTGATGAAGCAGCTTCATCATCTGGTTACTAATTTAATCCTAAAGCTGCTGTTGAGAGCCGTGTGGAGGCAATAGAAATGCTCTGAATTTTGCATTTAGCCCTGTCAACGTTGAGTTTTGGTTTCACACGGGACACAAACGACGGTCTCCTGGATGAAAGTCCTGTATTGAGCCAACCATCCACCCCGTCCTCCTCCCAACGTGGACTTCCTCGGACTTTGATTAGAAATGTATGCACGTGTGCAACCCTTTCTCACTCCCAAGTCGTCAAATACTGACGCTTGGTAAGCGCCCCTCGGTGTCGGATACCGACACACAGAGGCGCCCTTTAGTGACTGTATGCGACACACCGGGCTTTCAACTAACTCCAATGTTAACCCACCCGCAGCGTGATTCGACGGTCAGAGCGAGTGATGTAGTATTAATAGCGTTAGAGTCCGCTAAGGGCAGGTGTCGGATGGGTCAAACAAACACAGAACCTTCAACCAGGAGACCGCTGCTCATGTCCCTTGTGAAATCAAAAGTAACGTTGCCTTATTTTGTCACTTCAGTCGTTAGTCACATGACTCATTAGTATCGTCAGTCCCGGTAGTCACATGAGTCGTTAGGCAGTGAAGTTAACATCAAACACAACCTAAATACCTGTGAAAATGGAAGTTTATTTTGAAAGGACACTATGCACGTAACAAGCGTATATTGACAGGCCGTCCCTGACACGTCCAAAAGTAACGCTATAGGGGAACCCCAGGCTTCGGTTTCCATCGCCGAGAGACACTGACCACGCAATTCGACGAGTTGAGAGTGAGAATGTGTTGATTTGTGATACATCAAAAACTGATCTAATCCGAGAGGATTCGATTATTTCCTTCGATACGTAATTGACAAATCAGTTTCATTGTATGGCGACATATTTTTTTTAGGAGACCAGGCTGTTTGATCATGTTAGATACTGTGAATTCAGATGAATTCAAACCCCCTAATGAAGCATGTGCAAATGCTGCACTGTCCATTTTGAACAGGTTTCCAACACACTATGAAGTCCATGGCAAACACAAATAAAGACCTAAACTTCAAAACAGCAAAAAATAAAGAGCAAAACTAAAAAGAAAAGCAGTGCGACAGTACAAAGCTAGAGGTGGAGCACGGGGGAACAACTCAAGAAGTGCAAACAGTCGGGCTGTCTGATCATCAGCGTGTTTGTCCTGCTGAGGGTCTTTTTGTGGACCACAACATATCACACACTGGTGGAGCCTCTCCTGGGGCCCCCACACATGCCTCATTACTTCGTAGCCATACTGTGCTGTACATAGACAACACACGCTGATATTTCTGAACACAATGATATGAAGCCCACTAAATGCCCCCGCCTCCTGTTTCCTTTATCTCTGCGTGAAACCAAGCTGAGGGCATCTATCTCCCTGTCAGATGCAAAGTTTATTTTTGCACGACGCTGGCAAAATGACTTGCGCGGGTTTCAGCTGGGTCAACGTATTGTCATTGAAAGGGAAATTAATGCACAAACGGCGGAGCAATTACCCGATTTTCACAGTTATTTTTTTATTTTTTGATTCTCTCCCCCTACGAGCTGATGTCTTTCTCTCCCTGCATTCACAAGACCAATCAACATATGGTGGCTTGCTTTGAGAATGAGGCCAAGTGTTCTGGCAGCTAGAAAGAGGCTCAACACACACACACATTCACATATGCACCCACTAACACAGATAGAATACATGCACCCAGAGGCAAACACACACACACACACACACGTGTTGGTGAATTGAAAGCAGAAGACCTAAAGGACAAGAAAGCTGCCGTAACCTATTTGCAAGGTAAATGCAGCCTCGTTACATGGGGAAGCATGAAAAGCGGCGCCTCTGCCGCACATCACATGAAAAGCCTCCATTGTTCCGCCACTACATGAAGACACTCTGTCTCTCCATTGTGGAAATAATAAAGTAGAGAATCCTTGTTCTGTGAGCCTTTCATTTCAACAAAAGACAAACAGTGTCTGATTCACTGTCTTATTCATCCGAGCTCGTCGCCCCGCTCCACAGAAAGCGAACGAGTAGAGAAACCCATCACCTGCTGAAATATGTGATGCGGCTTTGAACTAATCAGGTAGAGGAAATCTTTTGAATTTGGCGTTATTATCAGGCAATGCGCTTTTCTCCGGGTGCGCCGTGTCAGACAAATTCATACAGCAGATAGCGCCAGCGCTGCCTTGAAGAGGGATGAGAGAGATAAAGCACTTCTTTATTATTTCGACATTATGTTTGGCTTGTACAGGTAATTATCTACATTATACGCCTGTGTTTCTGTCTGCCAGAGTGTGCCGTGGTAATAACAGGGTGTCTATACGGCCAAGAAAGTAGACATTGGAATCAGGGATTCTGGAGTTTTTTACGTTCTTTTGTTTATGTGGAAAAAAAGGTGGAAACAGCAAGTTAAGTTTGTAAACTTCCCCATTTAAAGATGAGAAAACAAACATCGAAATGCGATTCTCCGAGATTATTCGCTTTGGTTTTCCTCACTTGCACTATTTTGAGGAATTGTAAACCACTTGAAGGATAGAAACAATCTGAAGCTAAATGGAGAAATATCTTTAATGATATGTGTACAACTGTGGAATATAAAGAGGATGAATGTATAATGTGATGTCATGAATAAAAATGACCTTTCAACGGAATTGCATAGGCAGGAAATAAAGTGAGACACATTCAACATGTTAACGTTTACAACTGTAACATGGTCTATAATTGATTTCACACAACCCCAGCCTCTAAGGTCAGTGAAGTATGCATTACTGCAGGGTGAAGGTCCATCATTGACCTTGAACAGTAGTAGTAGTATTGAATAATCTTATTTCATTTACTACCTTATTATGGTGTTTTCAACCACACTTTATTACCCTCATCGGTGAATGGAGATGGCTCAGTCGTCATCACATGAGGGAGATGGTAACCCATGTCTCTGTTCAAAGATGGTCTCTGGTGTCAGATGTGAATGTCCTCTTGTCCTTCCTTTCTTGGCCGTCCATTGACTTGTGCTCATTGACCTTTGAGCAACATATTCACACTCCCAACTCGTGAAATACAGCAGCTTGGTCAGTGGGCCTACGCTTCAAACTATAACCCTCTAGGTACCCCTCCAGTGTCAGTTTTGGATGTGTCAGGCATGGCTCGTCGCTCATCGTGTCATTTCATAATAAACCGTGTTCACAGGAAACTTAGTTTCTGCTTGTCTTTTCAAAATAAGATTCCAACGTAGGTTTACGTTGTTTTTAGGTTTACTTATGCAACAAAATCACTAAGTTAGGTTTAGGAAAATATTGTGGTTTGGGTTAAAATAGGTATGTTTGTTACATAAAATATAAACACTGTTGCTAGTTAAAGTACTTAAGTTATGTAACAAAAAGTAAGTTCAAAATAAGTCGACGTTGACTTTTGGTTTTACACGAGACACAAACAGCGGTCTCTTGGGGGAGTTGCGAGTGAGAACGGGTGACCTTTGACCCAGGGGCGATTCTAGGACCAGACCTTTAGGGGAATGTGACATGAGTAAAGTCTAGAAAAGAAAGCCTAGATGTGGACCTTGATGAAAACTGTGGCCAAAAAAACCCCAAAAAACAAGCATTCACCACTTTGCCTCATCATAGTAAAAGTATGTCTTCTTATTAATATTTTTTTCAGACATGCAGAAGATTTTGAAGAGCTAGAAGCTGTGGAATTTATCATGACTTTTACTTTAATGAGGCCAAGCACTGAACGATTCCTCAAACCTTGAATTGAAGTAGTAATAAAGTGTTCACATTTGGAGACTGTCCATGATGCAGCTGTTTGTCCTGTTTTGATCGTAGCACCGAACAGACTCTAGTGCAGCAATAAACCAGCAGGCTACCATTAGATTATTGCAGACATACACTGTAGGTATATATCATCACAGTAAATTTTCTTATTTTAAAAAGAACATTTTGTTGTCAGAACAAGATGCTTTTACCACAGCATGTTCCCATAATTAGAAGTGGAAAGCATGTGATAGATTCACAGAGTAGAACACCCTACACACTCATCTCAATACCACATACTGTATAGCACTCAAGAAGACTACATTTTAATGATATAACAAGATATTATTTGATCTCATTGTTGACACTCTGTTTCAATACACACAACTATACATCCTACATATTTTCTCCCTATATTTGAATACTTTGATCTCATTGTGTTTTGATGTTTTTGTCTTGTTTAACATGAAGGTTTTTCTGTTGTACTGATACAATTGTTCTCATTCCCAGCGCGTCAAATACCGAGGCTCTGTCACGGCCGTCGGCGTTCAATAAAAAAGGCACACTTTAGCGTCGGTATGCGACGCACCCTCATTATTAAACGCTCTGACAAAATGCTGTGGTGAGGTGGATGGGTCAAACAAACAGAGGGCTTTCATCCAGGAGACCGCTGTTTGTGTCCCGTGTGTCACGTTACAATCAGCTGTTCGTTTGTGTCCCGTGTTCACAATATACGTATATACATCGGAGTACTTTTTTTCCCGCAGTCCAAAGGTAGGCTTCCCACAGACCTTAAAGTCCTCCTGCACTCCCACTGGTTCTCCAACATGCTGTGCGGGCCCTTGCTTACCTCTCAGCTGCCTGGCTCTATCCCACAGCTGCTAAGCAGCCTCCAGCAAGCCCCGCTCTGCCTCTCTGCCAGACAACCAGAGGGAAGTCCGTTCGCGGTCTTGTGGAGCTTCTAAACTCTGAAAATGTTGCAGCTAATTTTCAATTTGTCATCAATTTTCATAAAACTGCCATTGAGATATAAACAGTTGATTTATCACCTAAAAAAATTCCCAGAAGTGAATTTAATGATGAAAAACAAACCTTTATTCAGACCGGGTAGCCTGCCTTCGGACTGAGGGAACAAAAGCACTCCTCCTGGGCCGGTCTAGTTCGGAGCTCCGGTTAGCATCAGCAACAGTAGCCAATCAGAGGCAGAGTAGGGTACTATACTAAAATGCATTTGTGGATTGGGGAACGTCAGGGGAGTCTAAAAAAAAAACACACACACATGCAGTGAAGTTCGAAGTTTGTATATAAATGTAACAACATCCAAATATGTTTTTGATGAAAATTGCAAATACATTTAAATACACATATTTGTGGATTTATATTACATTTATTCAAAACAATAAATATTTGTGTGTGCATCAGAAATATATTTGTGAACCTTATTTGTTATATGTGGATTTTATTTTGCATTTATACACAATGATAACTATTTTTGTGTGCACTGAAACAAATCTTTTTGTGGAGAGAGACATTTATATATAAATCACAATATACATTTGTGAATCCTTCTGTGTGCAGTCATTGATATTGAGACTGATCTAACTCCATGGCATAGTGAACGGAATCTGAGGCTTCTGTTTATCTCTGAAACTATTCAAAGAAAGTGAAAGTGAGAAACGCTGCAGACCAGTCAGTGGTAGAGAACTGCTCGGAAATGACAAACAAGATAGAGAGTGAGAGTGCTGGGTTTTCTTTGTCTGAACTCAAGTGGTTGTACTTATTATTATTTTTATTCAGAAGTACGACAGTAATCAGGAAGAGCATTTAGATGACACATTTCAAGTTTTTTTTTTATTATATTTTCTGAGATTTTAATTAACCAGCCCTTTCTAACAGAGTGACATGTCTTTGATAAGGGTTCCATTTATTCTCATGGTGGAGGTATTAATGAGGCTTTTTTTGTTGTTCTGATTCAGGTCTTAATCAGATTATTGGTGGATTAAAAGGATCCACGTAAACACTGGTGTTTGACACTACAAACACACACAGCTCACTTTGTAAGCTTGATGCAAGCCATGCGAAAAAACAAAACAAAGAAAATGAAAAAAAAAAAAAAAATGGATTCTGTTTTGCTGATGGTATAGTCTGACACTAGAAGAGTAGTAGAAGTAAAGTTTGGCCTGATGGCCAGAAACTCATCTGTTCACAGCTCTCTAACAGTTAGCATGACAACATGCATATTAACAACTATTGGATTTTAACAAGCTGACACTTAGCATGTAACATTTATAATACTAATATATTACTGATAGCATTTTGAAATGTTTATTTGAAGAAACAACATTTTGAACGTAAAATTGACAATCAATTGCTGAACCGAGTATAGGGAATAATAAGCCATTAAAACGTAATACCGATGCTTGGGCAGTTGCTTTGAGCGTCTTGATCCTGACGCACAAGGGACCCTTTAGTTTCTGTTTGAGACAGACCGGGCTTTTAACCAACTCCAATGTAATGTACGCTCAGAGCGACTGAGTATTAAGAGCGAGAAAGTCCTTTAAGGGTGGGAGGGAAGTTGGATGGGTCAATCAAACACAGAACTTTTATTCAGGGGACCGGCGCTTGTGTCCCGTGTGAAACCAAAGGTGGAGTGATTTTTACTGATGACGATAAGTGACGCTATGCAACTCAGTAACCTAATGTTACATCAGCGTTGTTACGTCAGTAACTTACGTTACATTACAAGCGTACTTATTTTAAGACCAACCATATAATTTTTTTCTGACCTAACCTAAGTAGATTTTTTGCCTATACCTTACTGCAACCATTCCACAACGTTAACCATGCCTAAGGGGCAAGATACATATGCAAAAGGCATGCCAAGGGTTTCTGCCCCAGCGGGAAAAAATATGACTAGTAGGGATGAGATCAGAATATATAAAAAAAAAGAAAGAAAATGATCAGTGACAGTGAGTTAATAATCAGTGACAGGAAAGTAATGATCTAGATTCTTGACTGATAATAAACCACTCACCCACGCAGTGTGCAAATTAGCCCTTTTTGATTTTTAATACCTCATAAGTATAGGCCAGTGGATGCATTTTGTGCTTTAATAATCAAAAATGAATGGTACAGTGGATAGCATGCAATGATTTGCTATTTTTCAGTCTCTTGTGTGCAAAACATTATAGTGGGGGTGTGGCTCAGAGGTAGAGTGGGTTTGTCCATCAATCGGAAGATTGGTGGTTCGATCCCTGGCTCCACCAGTCTGCAAGTTGAGGTGTCCTTGAGCAAGATACTGAACTCTGAATTGCTCTGTGCTATCGGTGTGTGAATGAGTATTTAGATTAGATCCTGATGGGCAGGTTGGCACCTTACATGCCTCTGCCCTCAGTGTGTGAATGGGTGAATGATGTAGTGTAAAGTGCTTTAAGTGGTTGGAAGACTAGAAAGGAGCTATATAAACGCAAGTCCATTTAACATAATATGTATTTTTACACTTTTGTGAGACCATTTATTGTTAATATTCTGTGCTAAAATCAAGGAACCCCCCTGGCAGCATCACTGTTTGATGTGGGCTAGATACTGTATGTAAACAATGGAAGGACCTCACAGAGATGGTGACACAAATGTGTGTGTGTGCGTGTGTGTGTGTGTGTGCGTGTGTGTGTGTGTGTGTGGATGTAGGAGCATGACACACATATAAGGGTTGCAGTGGCGTGCCAAGTCTCCAGGCCAGGAGGTCAGTTGCCTTAAGTGGCAGCAGATGGCCGGTGGTTTACGTTTAATTAATGTCAAGAACAGAGACAGAGAGAGAGAGAGAGAGAGAGAGAGAGAGAGAGAGGGTGGAGCGAGGTAGACAGCGAGCTGGCGTGGTATCTCACTGATCGATCTGCAACTGGCACAACATTTACAAAGAACACTATCATCTCCCAGTCTGCCCTGACGTGCATATTAAGTCTGCACAAGTTTACCCACATTCTCCACACAATACACTCGCACAGGAACACATTTATATGCTAATGGTCTACCTCGGCTAATGCTCCGCCGCTGTCTGCAGCAGTGTGTGTGTCTGCATTTGCACAAATCTATCAGTGTGTGTTGGTGTTGGTATGTGTGTAAGAGAACGAGATAGTAGCGAGAGTGTGGACTGCCACCATAGAGCGTGCCAATAAACAGTGGGAGGCAGCCATTACAATCAGGGTCGTGCATTTAACACACAGGACAATAATTTAGGTGCAATGAAAAGCAGCGGTGTGGCGGATAACTCAGCGGGAATATTACAATACAATCACATTCCCACGCTGACGGAAGAGGGAGGGCAGCTCCGCCTGTTATCACCCCGCTACGAGTTTGGAGGCGGAATATAAATGCGGTCTTTCACAGATCACTAACTGATGTTTAAAGATACACTCCCTGATTTGATCACAGAGCCCAGTGGAGCCTGCATATGCCAAACTGTCCTATCAGCTCAATGGTGTTTTTTTTTTTAAGGGGTTGGTTCATCCAAAAGTGTCTAGTTTAGCAAAGGTAATGTGTTGGTAGAGGGGGTTGCATGCTGGAACTATTTATTTGTGAACAACATCCAGGTGCAGGGACTGTATACAGCTGCATGAAGTCTGGGCTTCACAGTGAGGTTGCCAGGTTTGGTACCATCGTGCCTGTATGGAGACCAATACCAAAACTTGTGCTCACTGACTGGCAGTCTGCAATTTTTCTGTCAATTTGTCTTTAGATTTATCCTAAATTCGCCAAAAGTTAGCATTAAATAATGTCTCATTTGCATATTCAAAAGATTCAATAAACTTGTGATACAACAAAAAAAACAAAAATAAAACAATTGTCTTAATTTAAGTAATCGACTGTGGAAGTTGCATAGTGATATCAATCAGTTAAAATGTTTACCCTATTCACCTGTCTCCCCTTAATCAATTATCAAAATAGTTAATTAACTTTCAGTTTATCGATTAGTCAATTAATCAACTAATAATTGCAGCTCTAAAATCAAGCCACACATACAAGAAATACTAGAATGGAAACTAAGGGCAGTTTTTACATTAAAGATGCCGTGGTTAACCTGCATTTCCAAGTAAGAGCTGATGGATGTAGGACATTTTTACATCAAAACTGATCATGAAGTCATTTATACAATATGTGGGCTTTCATTGTCAACATTAAACCAGGCTCTCTGTGACACACTGTGCATACCTATTCTGTTATAGACTCAGTAGAGAGGGTATACAATCATGAGCAGGGAGGTGGTAATAGATACTGTAGAGACAGACAACTTGACAAGTCATTGCTTTTTGTCATATTTTTTTCTGAATTTATTCACTTACAAAATGTGGAAATATGATCACAGTTGAATGCTGAATTCAGTATGTGTGGTGCTGTTTGTGTTGAGGAGTGTCCAGATGTAACCTTGCCAGAGCCCTTTTAAAGTAGCACAGGACAGCATACCGCTTGTATGCTTACCTTGACTGCCTGCTTCTGGCATACCACTGCTAAGTAGAAAAGTATATGTAACCTCAGCCAGCATTGCTGCAGCAAATGCACATATGATGTAAATACATGTATGACTTTCTTATCTATCTGTATATATTGCACAAGACAGCCACTAAGAATGCACCTATTGAGGTTATTGTTCATGCCACAAAGCCATCAAAACACTTTAGATGCAGGTGAGGATGTGTCCAGTCCGGAAAAATTCAATGCTGCCTTTATTCCTATACGTGTATATGTTTGTACATTTCTCCATTTTTGAAAAATGTTCAATGAATTGCTGTCTACCTTGGTGTCGAATTAATTTAAAACTGGTCCATCAACTTGGCCTCTACTCATAGCTAGTGTCCTAGCTACGTTTATTACACCTTTCCTTTTTTGGACAATATAATCTTGAATACATTTATTTGCTTGTTGTTTTACTGGTTTGGGTTTTATTTTTGTGTTGATCATTATCTCCATGATTTTTTCCATTATGTGTTTGGTCGTTTGTGAGTTTGCGAGTTATTATAGACCTGACCCGCGCATCGCTAACAGGTGCTAAAACGGAGCGTTTCAGACAGAGGGTGAATACAGGTATATTCAGACAGAGAGAATGAGAAAAATAAAGTGTTTTTGGAACTTTAAGCATGGAAACATGCTCTAATAAAATACAAATATGAACCTGAAAATGAGCATGATATGTCCCCTTTAAATCAAATAATTTATATCTTACACTTCACTAACTTTTATTTGACACCTGTCTTATTCAGTTTAGCGAATTTTTGTTTTCTATTCTCTTGGCTCTTTAGTGACTGTTTCTTTTGCACTTTATCTCAATGCTTTTGATGTTTTATGTAAAGCACTTTGAATTGCCTTGTTGCCGAAATGTGCTACATAAATAACCTTGCCTTGCCTTGCCTTACTTACAACTCAATTATTGTGTTTTATTGTGTGTTATAAACCATTCATTCGTTGCTTATCTACTGCTTATAAAATAGTGTCACCAAACTGGAATCATCCTTTCACATGATTGCATGTTATCAACATTGTATTAACTGTGTAAATAAATCGTAGGACATGTCCAGCTACATGTTTGGTTCCCTGAATTATCTTTCTTACACATACGTTTGCAGTTTTGCTGCTTTGAGCACACTCAATCTCTTCTACTTGTTTGTGTGTCTATCTATGTGAGTGAAGTAAGGGATGGGAGGGAGAGACTAATGGAGGGATGTGATATAAATAGATAGATAGACAGATGGAGAGATGGACAGATAGAGATTGATGAAGACAGAGAGAAAGAATCAGAGAGATTCCTCTCAGTTCTGTCTTTTTTTCCATTTGTCCCTCTCTCGGCCCACCTCTGGCTGCCTCTCCATATTTCACTCTGCTCTTTTCTCCCTCACTCAGACATAACTCAGCATCAAATGGTCCCAGTGTGGAGCACAGTCACCCATACGGCCCATACACATTCATTAAGGACTGCAGGGGCCTCCAAGATCTTTATTCACCCACACTCTGCCTTCATTCTTCATCTCCTTCATTCCTCCTCTGCCTTTTGGGGAAACAACCTGTGAGGGAGGAGAGTGATGGATTACGTGTGTCTGGGTTACAGTAATTTGATGAGAGAAAAAGTGTTAATATACTACAGGAACAGGCTGTACAAAAAGATGAGAATAACATGATAAGATGATTTTCATGTCTAACTTCAGTTAAAGTATGGCGTAATCTTCCCATGGGCTTCAGGGAATTGTGTGATGGTTGGAGCTTATTAAATCCGTCACTCTACACTAGGACCGCCAGCATACTAGCACCTCCTATAGCTGCCCATCAGTGTGCCAGACCATCATATGTAATGTACGTTTGTGTCCACAAGCACAAGTTACTAGAAATGAAAATGAAATTAAATAAACAAAATATTACAGAGCGTAGGCCAATTTGTTTTACAATGCTAAAATACAACTACACTAATATACAACATGTACACTATTATATTGTAGACTTTAGGTCCACAATGTTTTATATGACATACTGTAGTAAATATCCTTGAAGCACTGGATATGAGAGACTTACTTTTTTTTTTGCCTAGAAGGTAACCGTCGTGCCGTGCCGATGAGGGCTCCAATGGGATCATTTCTCTATCAGAAGCTTTGTAATCTAGCCTTGAACAACAGCGTCTTTTTGGAGACTGTAAAATATATCAACAATGATAAATCCAACACTAAATGTTTTCTATGATTATTTATCTATATTCCCGTATTGAAAACAGTTATTGTTAGCTTTCCAGTTGCAATACCTTTGGGTTAAGTCTGTCGACCAATCAGAGGCTGTGTTTCTGACTTATCGACCAATAAGAGCTTGAGTTTCTGACTCGTCATCCAATCGGAGGCTGTGTTCCTCAGTTGTGGACCAATTAGACACTGTGTTCCTGACTTGTCGACCAATCAGAGGCTGTGTTCCTGACTTGTCGACCAATCAGAGGTTGTGTTCCTGACTGTCAACCAATCAGAGGCTGTGTTCCTGATTTGTCGACCAATTAGACACTGTGTTCCTGACTTATCGACCAGTCAGAGGCTGTGTTCCTGACTTGTCTACCAATGAGAGGCTGCGTTCATGACTTGTCATCCAATCAGAGGGATGGTGTTCCTGTATTGTCGACCAATCGGAGACTGTGTTCCTTCTTGTCGACCAATCAGAGGCTCTGTTTCTCACTTGTCGACCAATCAGAGGCTGTGTTTCTGACTTTTCCACCAATCAGAGCCTGTTTTCTGACTTTGTGGCAGCTCTGATCTCAAACACATTGCACAATGGAATTACATGAGATTAAAAAAAATGGTAATAATGTATAATATGGCAACTGCGGATTATATGACGCGGTGGTGCTAGTGTCAACAACAGAATAAAACATTTGGGGAAATACATGGACACTGAATCGCTGTCTCTGAGAGTGAGATGTTAAGACAGATTTGTGGTTGTACCGGGCGTTACCTACCTACGCATCAGAATCTGAATCAGCTGTATTGACAAGTAGGTTTTGGCATACAGTTCAAGGAATTTGCCTTGGTGATTGATGCATACAATAAACAGAGTGAGAGGAAATAAAAGATAAAAGTAAGTACTGCAGCAGTCAAAAAACATAAGTAAAATAGAAAAATTGACAATACAAATTAATTATGAAAAAAATATGTACAATATATTAGTTTTAAAAATGAAGAGCTGTACAGTTTTGTGCAGGAATGTTCAAAAGTTCACCCTATAAAGTAACACAAACATAATGTAACACATTGTGTCAGATGCTGAGATTTTACCTAAATGTAACATGTAGTGTCTGATCATAATGAGTTTAGCATGTTATACTGTATATGTAACTGTACTTTTTATCACTGCTTGGCATTAACTGGTTAATTTCGTAATCATTCCAAGACGTCACTTGCTGTTAGTCCTGTCAGAGCTGAACTAAGACTGTATTGTATCAATTAACTTCAAAGAATAGCAAAATGGACAGTTGTTAATATAAAAGTGTCAGTGGTTGTTATTATAAAATTCAGCTATCAGTTGATGAAAACGGCTCTTGACAGACTGCAACATGCACAAACAGGCTGACAGACAGACGGGCTCACGGATAGATTGACAAACAGACAGACAGAAGTACAGCGAAACAGATGCTGGCTGATCTTTTTCTTGTCCCTAGGGCGATGGACAGATTGGTCTCCATGGATACAGGATTAAAGCAGCATAAGACCATCCTGCTGTTAGGGCATGCATACGTGTGTGTGTGTGTGTGTGTGTGTATCCAAGGGGATTTGTGTATTCACCCTGCAAGTATTTCATAGACTGTGATCAGGATGTCGTCAAGTTCATCAAACCAGCCAAGCGCATACATTTCAGAAGACGATGTTAAAAGCTTCTGAAAACAGTTTTTAAAGACATATCGGAAAGATATTACAACACCAGTTAACGATGCAGCTAACAGCTCAGGACTTCTACACATCAAAAACCTTGTGTCTGCTGGGTATTGGACTTTTTTTTTTAACTATGCTCGCCGTTGAAATATCTAGATAAACTGCTATGAAATTTGGTTGAGACAATCATGGTCCCCAGAGGATTAATCTGAAGGACGTTAGTGATATTCTGACTTTTTCCATAGCGCCACAAGCAGGTCATCATTTATGTGATTTGTGTGAAATGCCTTGACAACTATTGGATTGGTTGCCATGAATTCTGCATGTTCTCTTCAGGATGTAAAAAAAACGTTTGTGATCTTCAGATTTTTTATTTTTATTAATTTATTATTAATTGGAGCAATACTTTGTGACCAAATACCTGCAAAAATAATGACATTCCCATCAGCCCCAGCTGTACTTTGCATTAAGTGCTAATAAGGGAATGGTAGCATGTTAACATGAAAAACTAAGAAGATGAGCATGAGAGACATCATACCTGCTAAACATCAGCATGTTAACATTGTCACTGTGAGCAAGTTCGCATTTAGCTCAAACTAAGCATTGCTGTACCTAAGTATCATGAGATGCATCAAGTGACTGAGAGCTTATGAGGAGGATATGGGTGGCTGTGGCTCAGAGGTAGAGCAGATCGCCCACCAATCAGAAGACTTGAAAGGTGCTATAGTCCATTTAGCATAAATTGTTATTGTGCCATAAACATCATGAACTGCAAAAGTAAGGGGTAGTTCAATATCCCAAGAGGCAAACCTCCCTTTCAGCTCAGAGAGAATGATCATTATCATCTAGCAATCTTATCAGAGCTCCCCCCCTGGATTTTACTAAAGTGGTGTATAGTGTTATACAGAAAGTGGTGAATAATAAACTAATATTTTACGGTAAGACAACTCATACTGCTACTGTGTTTCTGGCTGATGAATGAAAAGTGCAAAAGGTTTGTTGGGCTCTGTGATAAATGCAAACACAATAGCTTTTACTGGGCTGACAAGAGTCACAAATACCATCCATACTATATGATCAGTGGACAAAACATTCAGTAGATTGCATCAGAGATATACAGGCACAAAAGTGTTGCTGTAGTTATTTCCCCCACCCACCATAACTCACTGTGAAACTGGGGGCTTTAGAGATATAATCACTCTCGCCACCCGCTTTGAATGTTATCAGCCGATTGATTGAGCATTATCAGTGGTAACCGTCCTCATATATATGGGTTAGAAGGGGCCTGCTACACCTACTAGTGTGTTCAAAGGCTGTTATCATCTATTCACATGGTTGATCACCAATACAAATACAAGAATATGAAGTTAGGCGCCGACCTTTAGTGGTCGTAGTGCAGAGGAAGTCAGGTGACATAGTAGGGTAGTAGGGTGGATGGACAAAACAAACACAGGACTTTCAACCAAGAGACTGCAGTTCAAGTCCTGTGTGAAAGTTAACTTATGTAGGTAACGAAACTTTAACTTACGCACTTAACATACCAAACCTACTTATTTTGACCCATACAATGATCTTTTCCTAAACCTAACCAAGTAGTTTTGTTTCATTTCACAATGTTAACCACGTTTAAAAATACAACAGTTTCACTTTCACAACCTGCGGTAGGTGCAGTTTGCCCCGTCTGAAGCATTAGAATGGTAGTGATTACAACTGATACCAGCAATTTGCATTCAAAATGGGTGCACTTGCTATATTTAGACAAAACACGATTTGTGTGATTTGATTGTCTTGATTGTGACCATGGTGTGGATTGACATGCTGCAAGCACTGTTTGTAGTATGTGTGTTTCATGTTGCATGCTGCTACGTTATGTGATGCTGTAGAACCGTGTGTGAGGATGAGTGTGTATGAGTTGGCGGAGGCGGCAGCCCGCCCACTAACCTCCCCACTAGCAAACACTCACACCCATCTGTCACACTATCCCACTCCAAACCACTTTAGTGTAGTTAGCACTGAGCCCTGTCCACTTCCAATACTCTGCCTCTGCATCTGTGTAAGCAGTTCAAATTATTCACCCAATCATTATTCAGAGCTGCCCCTCATTTGAGTGCGTGGATGAAGGGTCACCAAACGCGACTGGATTGTAATCGCGCTTTCAAATTGTTTCCAAGTCAGCGGCGTGCGCATATTCATACACACACGCACACACACACACACACAGACACACACACATATGCATGATGATGTGCGCAGGCAGCAGCGCCCTGCAGTGCCATGGATCAATACTGTTTAAAGCGTTGCTGTGCACAGGCAGGAGGGCGAGGTGAGTGCAGTGAGAGTGTGCTCTAAAATGCCACAGGCCTAATTAAGGATTACTCTGGATGAAGTCCTTTGGTTTAAAAAGGCAGAGAATAGGCCCCATGAGGATTCCACAACAAAATGGCTCCCCAGCGGATCTTTAGCTGGCTCTGATTTAGGGAGACAGGAGTGCAACTAAACCCACACTGTCTCAACACAACAGCCTACAGTAGAGGTCGGCAAATAGTGCCCATGGGCCAAATCCTGCATTGTTTCAGAAATTTACTTCGGCTATAAAAATCTGAATATAAAGCTCATTTTAATACCAATGAAAGTGATATGAAGACTATCTACCGGTAATGATCGGTCCCCTATGTCCACACTGGTGGTGAAAAATGAAACCACTTCTTTTTAATGAAACAGAATATGTATTTCTAACACAACTTCAACATAATTCATACTTAATTTAACCAAAAGAAATGTGCTTCTCACAAATAATCGTTAGAGTATAATGTATATTGTTGTAGCAGAGAGTTTCATTGGAAGGTAGCAACCCTTTTCACCGGACAAAAGACTGTTATTGGACGATTCAGTCAACCAACTCACGTGGAATGCAATAAGTGAATGGACACATATAGACATATAGACTATGATGTCAATGTTTGGCATCTGGGTTATGACCCTGCCTCTTCCCACAAGGCAACACCTATCTCAGCACAGCAGGGAGTGACAACTTCCCTCCTAGGGCGATGTAGATTCAGAGCCAACAGGTGGATGTTGAGGTGGAGGTGGGGATTCTTGAAATGCTATGTGAACAGCAGTAGTACTCATAAGCCATCACATATTCATTCACCCAAAAGTTACACTTTTTGGCAGTTTTTCTCCATTAGTTTATATCCACATCAACCTTCTGAATGTTCTGAATCTAGGGCTGACACCTTCTGGTCAGTTGGTCGATATGCTCTTGTCTGACCAAAGTCTCATTTCTCTGACAATTGATACTGGTGTTACTTTAATAAGAAGAAAAGAAGAAAATCCATCTTAATCCATTATTTCCAGAGACGGGAGGGACGTGTGTGAGAGAGAGAGACACAGATGTATTTAATGAAGGCTTGTCTTGTTTTGCTGCTAATCATAAAGTACAATGTAATTCTAACATTATTTAGCCTAAATCTTCCTGCTACAGAATTATCATATTTCATTATACTTGGCGGCTTAAAATCATATATTAAGATAATTTATTACGCTGCAATTAGCTTTTTATGTGTATTTATAATTAATTTAGTCCACTGTGACCGATTTAGTTAAGTTAGAGATAACACACAGATTTTTCTTTTTTTTTCTTCTCCCCATCAACCAATCGATTGGTTGAAGAGGTAGAATTTCAGTCAATCAAGATTGTCTTTTCGTGACTACAACCCTATCTGAATCCACATTGAAGGAAACTACAAGACAGCAGCATTATTTTTATTTGAAAGGACCAGCATTTAACAATTAGGGGGATCTATTGGCAGAAATGGAAATAATATTAATAACTATGTTTTCTTTAGAGTATAATCACCTTAAAAAAAGAATCATTGTGTTTTCGTTACCTTAGAATGAGCCGTTTATATCTACATACGGAGCTGATCCTCTCCACGGAGTCCGCCACGTTGCACCGCCGTGTTCCTGCAGTAACCCTGAACGGCTTGGGCCGCAGTCGATAACGTTACACGCTCCAATTGCCGCTGCTCTCTCACTTCCCACGTACACACACACACTCTACGCACTGGCTCTGCTCCAAATGACCTACGCTACTCTTACAACAACTGGCTCTAGACACGGGAGAGGCTTCAGTTTTTTTGCAAAATCTCCTCACCTCACTGCTCGATACCGCCAGATCCTACACACTGGACCTTTAATACTGGCAGTTGTAAAACTGTGATGTTATTCACAATCCGCGGATCTCCTCCTGCAATTTTGCAAAATCTTAATAGATCTAATAGGGCTAATAGATCACAAGTAGTGAAATCCTGGAGGACACAAAACTCTATTCCATCTACTTTCAACATCATAGAACTCCCTTCAGACCGCCCAGTCCAGCCAGCATTGCTCCTTTACTAAACCATCAGCTGAAGCTACTGCATAGCATCCCTCCTTCTGCTTTCCTGAGACATTTCCATGGAGGTGTGCATATTAAAGCAAAATTATTGGCTACCATTGTTTGGGTCAAAGTTTAATCAGTGTTTTCTATGATAAGGTTTACCACACATCATTACACATTTACAATCATACTAAGGCGATGTAAGATCGACCTGAAAAGGACACGATGTTCCAACATATTGCCCAATATACTGAACTGTTCCTTGAAGTATATTGCTGACATTTTACAGTCCCCAAAGAGTGTCCAAATCCTCACATTTCCTCCCAGCTCATTGTTGGAGGATTGAAATTCAGTTACTGTGTTGAATTTCAAAACATCTATTGTGGATGTGGGAGGATTAAGGGGCTCTACTGGGCACTGTAAGAAACCTGTGAGTGTATCTTTTAGAAATGACCTTTTCACTTTTGGTAGTTAATTCTACATATAATAAAGCTAACATGACTATTGCACTGAGTCACTTTGGACATCTCATTTCAGGTGTTGGGTGTGTAAAATGTGAGGGAAGAAGCAAAGCAAGTACACAATTAAGTAGGCATCGAAAGTATTTATTCTGGCAGCCGAAAAGCTGAGAGGTGTTATGGGTGTTTAGGCAAGGCGAATAGCTTCCTCAGGGGTGAGGCACTCACTTTTAGTGGCATGATTTATACATTTTCAGAAACACACAGGTGGTTTTCATAATTTGAAGTGCCACTGTAGAGATCGATACAAGAATAATGACGTTTCTGTGGATGAAATATTTCCAACTGCATCAGAGTGCCGTTCCCCTGCTGAGAGGTCTGTGAGCTGCCACTGCTGCCTGGGTTTAAAGCAGAATGAATAGATACAAAGGACTAATTGTTGTGCATCCACCGTACACTCTGAACAAAAACGGCTCAGTGGGAAAATATACCGCAGCATATCCATTTTGGTTTTATTAATAACCTATTTTTGTCCTTCTTTTTAAGAACCTTATTCATTCTGATTGTGCAGTTTATTGTATTTACAAGACCAGGCCGACTGGTTGGCCTCCGGAATTGCTGCTTGCAGCTTTCTCAAAAACCACTCATCTAAATAACATCCCACTCGACATGTCCTTGGGTCCTCAGCAATACACTCGCCAAGTATGAAGTCGATTGGAAGAACGGTTGTCGAGAAACATACATACATACTTACATACGTACTTACATACATACATATGTAACCCTCTGGGAAAACCAGTTGTTTCTAAAACATTTAGAGATATTTCCCTCACTGAGAATTCCTTTTATTTAATAAATAACCACATTCCTTATTTTATTTATTTCACTGTTTATTTTATTTCCGTTTTTGCTCAGAGTTCTAACTTTGCATCAGGAAGTGTTCTACCGGTCAAAAAACTTGACAACAAATAAGCTTATTGGTTCGAAGTGAAATAACTGTTGCTATTGGTGTAAAACATTCCAAGTCCCGCCTCCTCACTCAGGTTAGAGACGCAGTGGAGTGTGGAAAAAACGGAGATTGATGAGAGAGCATCGGAGAAGCTAGATTTACAGAGTGATATTATTGCTACTTATACTTGATATACTACTGAACAGAGACAAGTAAAACTATATCTGAGCCAGTAAGAGCACCGTCACCTATTGAAGCGACCTGAGAACATCTGAGAGCATCGTTTTATTCTTTTATTTTCTCGGCTAGGTTTTTCTGGATACCCTTGAACTCCGGATTTGGATTGGAATCTCTCCCTGACTAGGGGATGGCGAGCTACCCGTGCTGAGCACCTGGATTGAGGAGCGCTTTCAACTTTCATCTACCTTGCTGTCAGTGTGGTAGGACTGTGGGGAAGGACCTCAAAAGACAATTGGATTTCAACATTTTATTTTGGGGATTACTTTTATTTTTTTAGGGTGCACCCAGTTCAATATACATGTCAAACTGAACAAAACTGAATACCGGCAGTAATTGTGAATTTATTCTGTGTCAATACAATCATTTTCCTTTAAACTTAATTCTGTGTTCTGCTTACTCATTGTGGTGTCCGATTCCTGTTCATTATTCCTCTCTACGAATCTAGGTTATACTAGTCCAGTGTATACTTATTCATCAGGTGGGTTACACATACATATCAACCCGTTCTCATTCTCAGGGAGTCAAATACCGAGGCTTTGTCACGGCCGTTTCCGTTTGATACCGCCATACAAGGCCCCCTTTAGCGCCTGTATGAGACGCACAAGGCTAACTACAATGTAAACCCATCAGTGGCAACAGTAAACGCTCAGAGAGAGTGCGCCAGGAGTGTGGAGACGTTGTTTAAAGAGGGAAAAGATACACTTATGGTACGTGTCCACAGGATCGGTCCTTTCCACGCTGACCCATTCATTGTCTGTGTAAGCAGCCGTCCAATGCATTCTGGTAGCGTGGCGGCAGGGTTCGAGAGACGGAGCGTCACGACGGCCGTTCCTCATTTGCATAAAATTGAGGGCTAGTCCACTTTATGCAAATCACAGGCGTCCGACGCGACTCGCCGCCTCTCGAAACTCCCGAGAATCTTTTAAAATAAACGTTGTCGATCCAAAATAAAGACAGATTCAGCAACTGCATGGCTTATTTGTCGCATCAAATGTTCTCAGGAACACATTTCGGTGAACTATTTTGGTGAAATAAGACACGAAAGTTTCCAAACAAGCTGCCATGTTGTTTCCGGTTTGAAAGCTGGGAGTAGCAGCAGCCCACAGAGGGAAAGCGTTCGTCCAATCAGGAGCCTAGTGCCTTGTTTCTAGTGAGATCCCATCAAGCGTCCAATGCTGGGAAGCGGCGTGTCCCCTCGCGATAAAAAACGCCTCTGTGGACACTTACCATAAGTGTAAGACGGATGGGTTCAACAAACACTGGGCTTTCATCCAGCCCTCATCTGCTCACTGGACAGTTCCAATTTTCAAGAGACGCTACCTGTCCTCATTTTAAAGTGGTGTTGTGAAAGGTCAGATAGCAGAAGAGTTTTTGTTTATTAGTGTATGTTATTATTGTGGTTTTGTGCATGTTTATCTTTATTGGTAACATTTTACTCAAAATCCTGTTTTCACAAGCTGGTTATGAGCCCAATATGATGAGGAAGATAAATACAAGTGGTACTCCATAAACCTGATATCCACAGCCCAGATGGCTATCACTGTCACATAACCTGTGTGTGTGTGCGTGTGTGTGTGTGTGTGTGTGTGTGGGTCTTTTCAAGGGGTTACCATGATAGAAGGAAGGTAGTGCTGATATGAACGCTCAGATTTCCCCTGAGACAATACAGGACACAGCCTCTGCTGCTCTCACTCTCTCTCTCTGTGTGTCACACACACACACAATGGGAGCCATACAGTCTAGAGTCTTCAATGATTAATGTCCCAAGCCAAGCCACATCACAAAGCCAGCCCAGCCGAATGACAAGCCACAACAGCTTGGAGAAGCTTTGTGTATGTGTGTGTGTGTGTGTGTGTGTGTGTGTAGAAAGCTACTCTATAAAAGTCATCAATAAAACATATTACCTCTGAATCAGAGCATTTCTAATGAAATGACAATGTTACACTCTGTTATTTTTATTAGGATGACTTAGATGGCTACATAATCATCATCCATCAGTTGGTGGAACATTTGATCAAACTGTTTTCTTCTCTTCTCCTAATCAACTCTAAGTGATGCTTTTCTTTCTCCGCGATGAATCAATTAAGCTGAGTGTCATCGAAGCTGTCGCCTTTGATTTGTAGAAACGCATTGCAGAGTATATGAACAACTCATTTCAAGTTGGACAAATGTTTAGGTATTTAGTCGAGAGAAACGACCTGAAGACCACATTTATCACACAATACGTACAATTGAGCAGTAATTTCATTACAACGTCTAACAGACCAGCGTGAACGTTTATTTTTAACCATGGCAGATAGCGTTTAGTAAGCCATTTAGAATGGTAACTGGCATGTTACCATGTGCAACTGGCTACTGGACTTTCTCATTAACCGCCCCCAGTCTGTCAGACTGGGCAAGCTCACATCCTCCACCCTCACCGTAAGCAATGGCGTGCCACAGGGCTGTGTGCTGAGCGCCCTCCTCTATGCACTTTTCATCCAGGACTGCACCCACGAATCAAACACTATTGTTAAGTTTGCGGATGATACGATAGTCATTGAGCTCATATCAAACAACGACGAGGCTGCATAGAGGGAGGAGGTTCAGGACCATGGAGTCACCAACAACCTAGTCTTAAACACCAAAAAGACCAAAGAAATCATTGTGGACTTCAGGACCACCAAAAAGACCACACACAGTCCAATAACTATTAAAGCAGAGGCTGTGGAGAGAGTCTCCAGCTTCAAGTTTCTGGGAGTCACCATCTCAGAGGGCCTCTCCTGGGCTGACAACACCTCAGCGGTAGTAGGCAAAGCACAGCAACGCCTCTACTTTCTGATCCCAGAAGCTGCTGCTTAACTTCTACAGATGCACCACAGAAAGCACTGAGCTGCCATCACTTGACCACCTTCACAACACTCGCTGTATCAGAAGGGCCAGAAACATCATCAAGGACATCACTCATCCCGGACACAACCTGTTTAAGCTCCTCCCATCAGGCAGGCGCTTCAGATCAATCCGCACACGACTTAAACACAGCTTTTTCCCAACGGCCATAAACCTCCTGAACTCTGACATCTCCTCTGTCTGAGATCGACACGTGTAATAAAACCGGAATGTCAGAATGTGCAATATGAATCTACTGTTTACGGACATGTGCAATAACATGTTGGACACTTTTGTGCAATAAGTATCTGATGAACACTTTGTGCAATAATCTGGCAAAACTGGCATCTCGCCAATACACATATTGTATTTTTATATATTGTACTATCTTTTATATATTTTTTTATATTTATATTGTATTATCTCTTTTTATATTGTATTATCTTTTCATTAGCACCTATGGGATTGTCACAATCCAATATGTTGTACTACACAATGACAATAAAGGGCTTGAATCATGAATCTTGGTTACTCTGATGAGGACTTAAAGCCAGAGTTGGTAATCCTCTTCATAAACAAGTTTTGTGATATTAGTGTGAGTGTGGTGACGTAGTTTTAAGAATGAAAGAGGACTTTTTAAACATATTTTTAGTTGCCAGAGAGACTCCATAGCATCTCCCGGAGCTCATGAGCTCAAACTGACTGAAGAGAGGATGGGAGCTATCTGCCAGGATACTCCTCGCTTTCTTCCTCGTCCTTTCTGTAAAAAAGTCAAGTTAAGGGCTTTTTTTGGGGGGTGCTATTGACACAATCCTAGATAGTTTATTCTTATATCTACAGTTTAGGTGGCCATACCAGGCAGGAAGGTGTAAGGTTAAAACACTCTCAACAATAGTTTGGTACACTAATTCTAAAATCTGCTGATACTGATACTGATACCGAGGCCGCTAAGTTTCCTCTGAAGATAAAGTCGCTGTGAGCATCTCTTGAAAAGATACTCTGTATTTTCCGAGAAGCTCACCTGGGTGTCCAGGACTGTACCGAGGTATTTAAAGTATTCCACAGTTTCAACATGTTGGCCATTCAGTGAAACTGGCTCTGTGTTCAGATGTTGTTTTGTGCAGCACATGATTAATTCTTTCATCTTGGCCTCATTGATTTCTAGCTGGCTAGTGTGACACCATGTTTGAAGTGCTGTAGTGTGGGCCAGATAGGCAGCTTCACCTAGTGGCTCTGTTTTCTGTAAAAGGCCAACTAAGGCCATGTCATCAGCATACTTAAACAGTCTGAAATGTTTCTCATTGATCATAAATTCATTAGTAAAAAGAGAGCCTACCTGCCTACCATTGCGTGTCACCGGAGTCTTCCACAAGCTGCTAGATTGACAGCTGTGAGTACTAACAATAGCCATGTTCATTGTTCACGTTCATTATGATAACTTTGGGGGAGGGGCTTTGGAGGAAGGTCTGAAGTAACGCACTGTAAGCGTTGCCGACTTGGCCACTTTCCTGCTAGATTTCGGGACCTTTGAAGCTGGTGCTGCTAGCTACTTTCATTGGAAATGAGTTTCCAAGTTTGAGACACACTTCTCTGGTTTCTGGCTTTGTAAGAGTTCCCAAATATTGATTGAACTTCCCTAGGCCATGGAAATAACATATTTGAATGCTTAATTTAGGTGGTGTTCCCCTTTACGTGAGTTAGTATACTCCTGGAGGTTTGCTGCTATGCAGTGACATGAAGTGTCTTTTATTCCTGCAGATGTGGACGTCACCCTCGTCTGGAGAGTCGGTGGGTGTTTCTCCCTCTCTGCCGCTCTGTTTAACTCTGTCTGCCTGAGGTGTCAGTGTGGGGGCGTCACTCCCACAGCTCTCCAGCGTTTGCTCTCTACCCTCAGTCTGCCACTTAGACAAGTATAAATCCTCAGTCACCGACATGAAGAGTCACTGATGATGAATTACCAGGAAAGAAACGGGATGTTTACTCGAGGCGCATTGTCATGCAAGCAGATTATAAACCATCATAAAGTAGATCAATCTTTTTCTACAATATTACCATCAGACAAAAAGAATCAGACAATGTCATCAATTATATCATCCAGCGCTGAGTATTTTGCTTCTGATAATAACAATGCATTGTGGTTATTTATTAACCTGCTGCTAATTATAGTTGGGGGTCACACCATTCTGCTTCACCACATGTTAACAAATTGTATTTAATCACACTGATGATGTAGGTGAGTCGATATGAGTACACTGCTGTATGAAATTGTGTTTTTTTTAATGACTTGTGTTTTATGTGTATATCAGTTATGTTAACACTGATCACCAAAGTAATTTACTTTATTAAAATCCAATATGGACAACAAACACAAGCAGTCAGACATCTATATAGGTTGTAAACCAACCTTGATGTTTATCAAATTAATTTGGAAGAGAATATTAAGATGAACGGGGGAATTAATACCCATCTGTTGTACACAGTTTACTGGCTGATTTAACTGTGACCTACTTGCACTAGTTTTGTGCACTTATTACAGTTGTCCTGTGCTATGAGGGATTATCAGCAACATTTTGGGTCTGTCCAGTGACTACAGATGGACGATAGTCTTTTGGTTAAAGGTGTTAAATGTGAGATTGGGAGCATTTATATTGACAACAGTGCTGACAGAGCTAACAGTGTTAAACCTGGGGGGGAATCGGAGGATGGGCTCTACGTTTATGCAACGCCACCCTTTGGTCAGGACGGTGTTATCAGCTGAAACTGCCATATGAGAGCAGTGCAGAGCAGTGGCTGCGAACTAGCTAGTGGGGCACGCTCACATGCACGAACATGCACTAAAAGGCACGCTTGATCAGCCCGGCTATGTCAACAAAGCATGGAGAAGCTTGCGTTACAATACACACAGAGGGAGAGAGACTTCATTCTCTGCTCAGGTAGACATTACTCCTCTATATCTTTACATAGACAGTAGTTGTTTGTCGCTAAATTAATGCTCTGGATATTGTATAGAGAACCTTTAACTTTTACACATTTAAATAGGTACTCCAATGATTTAGCTTTGAACTTTAAGGAGACTCAAAGAGACAAATAATACAAATCATTTTAAAAATCAGAGCAGCAGAGGTCAAGATATGTCAAGTTCAGCCCATATTATGAATTAGTTTCCAAAAACACTGGATCTTGCACTAATGCAACTCAATAGCTTATTTTTGTTAGAAACTCCCTGCCTGGTAAATGCCCATGTTTTTGAAACTCCACACTGGAGTCCCCATGCCCAAACTGAGATCATGGGGACATCACTATTTTTTTGTTTTTCTCAGACCTGACAAAGCACCTCCAGAGAACACAAAAGACAATATACAACTGTTTCCACTGGCTGGGTAGTACTGCCTGTGACAAGTAATCTTGACGTGTAAAATCTGTTTCCCTTTAGTCCAAACTTGTTTTTCTTTAGCTACCATTCTGTCAGAGCTTCAAAAGCAGCCGTATAGGCTACTGTTGGACATTATCAGACATGTTAGTTTCTATGAAAGGTTTGCAAACCTTCAGTAAATCAGCCCCTCAGTCTTTTCTATTCCTAGCTTTCCTATGTGCGAGCAAACTCCCAGCGAGCCATTTACTCATCAACTCTAACCAGAACATGGCATCTGAGAAAACCCCCCCCCCAAAAAAACAACATGGCCCCCAGTGAGTGGTATAGTAAAGAAATGAGACATGACAGGGGTAAAGTAACTTTTTTTTCTTGACAGGCTAATACTTAACTAGAAGGCCCTACTTTGTTCCACGCTGCCATTGTGCCAGCAGGCAGGGAGACGTCAGGCCCAGCTGTGAAATGACAGATGTATTGAGATGTAATGGGCCTATCAGTGGCAAAACCAACTTGTGTTATGAGGCCCTGTTGTGGAGTGATGACTGATGTCCATTACTGGGCTGACAGTGGTGCTGGGGAGAATCTACGGAGCCGCGTCTACGACAATATCAGCTTTGTGACTCGGTGACAAATGTGCGGGGTGCGTCACAACAGCCAGTACGCTCTCACAGAGATAAAAGTAGAGAGTCATATAATTAAAGAAGAGACAGAGGGGAAGATGGATGGCGGTGTTAGGCAAACCGATACCAGAGGCTGAGATTGGCCTTTTATGAAAAAGCTTTTACGGTTAGTCGTTTTCCATCTCTGATATTATGCAGTTTAAATTATTTAATATTACTACTTCGACGTCACACCACTTGTCCATTACCTGTGTTGATTTTAACGTCAGGTTTGGTCGCATTTCATTATCATGTGTGTCTGGGCGTTCAGACCGAAAACAACACTGGGGTGTGGTACTTCAGGTTACCGGTGACACAATGAAACCTGATCCAGTTTGACTAACGCAACTGCACAGTGGAACAGTTACCGCCTCTGGAAATTTATCATGGCTGCACTCATTATATCCTCCACCATGAAGTAAACAGTAGAATTACACCATTCACCTTACAGTAAAAAGAGCACTTGCCTAAATTTGAGGGATGACCTTGAATTGAGTTGCAGCAAAAGGGACGGCATTTGCCAAGCAGTGTTTATCTCTGTCTGATCATGGCCTCAGAGAGTCTACAGCTATGCTAGCTGCTCTGTGAGGCTGTACTTGGGGGACAGCAGTGCTTTGAACAACACATTCTCACTCCCAACTCACCAAATACCGATCGATGCTTGGTCAGTGGCCCTACGCTTCAGACTATGACAGTTTCTACAGTTTCCGCTCGTTACATGCGTAGAGTTTATTTTCAAAATAAACGTCCAATGTGGGTTTACTTATTTCTTAGGTTTACTTACGCAACAAACACTGCAGTAGCAAAGTACGGAAGTTATGTGACAAAACTAGGGTAAATTAAAGTTCCCATATTGTAAAAAGTAAGATTTTCATGTCTTTTATATTATAAAGCAGGTTTATGTGCTTTATAAATACTGTGAAAGTATCGAAGCGCTCAATATATAGAGAAATAAACATAGCCCGTATTCAGAAATTGTGCGTTTGAAACAAGCCGTTAGGATTTATGTCCATTTGTGATGTCACAAATATACAATATTTAGACCATTACATGGTTTTAAATGTAAACATTCTAAATGTGTCCCAGTTTATATCTTGTTGCAGTGTATGTAAATAACATCAGCTGACAGGAAGTAAACATGGACCCAAACTGTTGCCAGGCAACACAATTCTGTTGCAATTCCATTGAAATGCACTAAAATGGAGCATTTCAGACAGAGGGTAAATACAGGTATATTCAAGCAGACAGTATGAAGAAAATAAAGGTTGTTTTAAACATTACAGCATGTAAACATGTTCTAGTAGAAACACAAAATACAAGTATGAACCTGAAAATTAGCATGATATGGGACCTTTAATTAAACTTTCCTGCACGGTCTCCTGGGTGAAAGTCCTGTGTTTGTCTGACCGGTCTACCCTCCCCTCCAACCTGCCCTGTGCAGACCTTCTCACTCTTTATACTACGTCAGTGATGCAGATGGGTTTACATTGGAGTTAGTTGAAAGCCCGGTGCGTCTCATACAGATTAAAGGGTCCCTCGGTGTGTGAGGACCATTAATGTCGGAACCAAATTCCATAGCAATACATCCAATAGTTGTTGAGACATTTTAGTCTTGATCAAATAATAACAAAATATAAAGTAAAATGTTTGAACATTTGTAAGAATATGGCTATGATATTTTTATATTTGAGAGATAAGGATACAATTGTGAAGAAAACTAAATTCTAAATATAGGTATATGAATTTTTCAAAGCTTACCTGAATGAATACTCTTTTTAGGAAGCTTTATTGTGTTATTTTCTTTTTTTTGTTATGTTCAGCCACTTTGTTTCCACTTTATTTGAAAGGCAGCTTCCTCATATGTGGGTGGAAAAATATGTGTTTGAGGTCTGGCCTTTTTTGCCTTGCTGTCACCAATAACACCAACCCCTGCCACACCCACTAAATATGTATTCCTCAGGATGACAATTGTGTTTTCCTCAGTGCTTCAGTACATCTGTATACGTCTGTTTC
Source organism: Sebastes umbrosus (assembly GCF_015220745.1). Lineage (NCBI taxonomy): Eukaryota > Metazoa > Chordata > Actinopteri > Perciformes > Sebastidae > Sebastes > Sebastes umbrosus. Next base: position 28,575,732 of record NC_051277.1, read on the forward strand.
ATGTTACCACTGTGTGCACTCCCACTGTGCTCCAGCGACTGCACTTTGCATTGTGCAGCATAAGTGACAGAGATGACAAGAGTGCACTGAACTCACATTTACAACAGTTCTCTTAGAGCCACTCAAGTATTTTCGCGTCACTGGGTCCCGGGAGACGCGACTATCCAGCGCTTGCCCAGCCATGCTATCTTGATTGCCACAGTAACAGCTTCTATCCCTGAGGACCAATCAGCCAGGCAGACTCTTTGTCAATAAAGCAGACTGTTTTCTCCTGCCTGGCTGAACTGACCCTTCGCAATTGCTGCTTGACCCGTGTCACAGTGCAGACAAGAAAATACACACCAGCGGCAGAGAAGCACCGCTGTCAGCCGACACAACTACCATCCAGACAACACAGCTGCCAGGTGATGGGAGGAAGAGAAACATTTGGCAGTGGCTTTGTTTTTCCAGGCCTGACTGAATGTCGTGCGTTTTCCAATCGACGCTCTGCTTCACATTGATTCATATGGACATTGTGGCTGTTCTACAGCCCTTCCCTTGATTGAAAGGTACCCCAAAGCTTGGGCAGGTAACAATGGAAAAACCAGCAAGAATAAGATAGATTTTAAATAATCTAGGTAGGTATGCCGATTGGACAGACTTATTACAGTCCTGCGACCTTTTTTTTTTTTTTTGTCAAAGCATTTGATTCATTGATTTCTGTGTGGATGTAAAGAGAATTTCAACAAATACAACAAAACATGTTTCTAAAATACATTACCCACCCTTGATAGGTTTAATTGCCTCAAACGCAGTGCTTCAGCATCTGAAACACTCTTCCCCAACACTTTTCCGACGTAGGAAACCGGGTCCGACTAGTTTTGTGTCTTTCCAAAATGGCCAGGTTTATGGAAGTATTAAAGTAGGCATGATTTGAATTTCTTTTTCTTTTTATTCTTCACATAACTAGTTCCTTCACTTTTTGTGTCCAACAACTGAGTGAAACACCGTTAATATTTCAAAGGAGAGACCGCAAATGTCATACCTATTTATAAAGATTCATCACGTCTCGTCCGTCTCTATCATGAGTGGGGCGAGACACAATATTTCCAGCATGTCTACCATGGATGTATAAAGAGAGCTGGATACAGCGTTGGAGGCGGGGCCCCGTTCATTCCTATGAAAGTTGCTCAGTGGCGCATGAAGCAAAATGTTTCACTTCTGAGTATAAAATTACCCGGATCTTCCGCATCCATTGGGTCCATAGAGCAGGCGCAGTAGCATTTCCTTTAACTCCGTTCATGTGAATGGAGGAAGGGAAATCAATCTGGATCCGGCTGTTAGTGCATTTTACAACTTTTATGACCTAATGATTTAAATAAGGGGTATTCAAGTTTTCATACTGGGAAGCTGATTTACCTAGAAATACGATATCCGCTGATTTACAGACTTTCCCAATGTGAGTCTATGGGAAAAAGTCTTTTTGGGACAAGTGACATCATGTGACTGACACGTATGTTGTAATTCCACCGTTTTGCCACAATGTAAAATGTACTTCAAAGCCCATCCCCCTCCTTGGGGCTTGGTGTCCACTCGGAAAACAGGTAGAAACACTTTTGCCTTTAGACATGGTCAGATGATCCTTTTTATGATCTAGCTTTTGTTCAAGGCATACTGACCTCTTAAGAGTTTCCACCTACACGTTCCCAGCTGGCGTACGCTCTCTCCTAGTGAGAGCTGAAACTTCATCAAAGTTGTGGACTGTGGTAAATCTGCACTTTGTCACCACTTCCATTTATGACAGAATTCTAAGGTGCAGCCCGGGGGGTGAGAGTGCCCAGGTCGCGGACCTCAGGATTGTATTTCTGCTTTTTGTCCAAGATGCATTCCTGGTGGCCTTGCCAGGCAGTGACCTCCAGCAAACCCTGGGCCAGTCTGTAGCCGAGTGTGAAGCATTTCCAGGTCTGAGGTCATGGCACTCTGCTGGAATAATGGCTTCAGAGTGAGCCGTGAGTTTTGTTCATGGAATGCAAGATCGACAGGTGCTCAGCCTCGAGGTGAACCTCTGAGTTTACCAGTCCATTTACGATCCAAATCTCAAGTAAAGTTGTGAGTTTTGAATAGTGGTTGAAAGGATGAGATCAGAATACAAAAGGCCAAAATGAGTTTTCTTACACAGGACATCTCGCAGTAAAACCGCTGCTCCCTCATATCTAAAGGAGCCAGGTGAGGTGAGCCGTCACTTTATCTGTGTACAATTAAGTGCAACACCAAGCATGCTTTCAAGGAGAGACTGTCTGAAAGTGTGTGTCCTTATTCCCATGTGTAGGATGTCAAGACTTAAAAAAACACCCAAAAGACACAAAGAGTTCTTGGAGATAGATCAGTGGCAGTGGGAGGCTGCGGTGTCAGGCCCTTCGCTCTGCTTTTGAGTGTTTGTTTCAGTGTTTGTTTGTTTCTCAGCATTTAACTTGGTGTGTAAAATGTTGTTCTTAATTATAGGAATGAAAAATACCAAAATAAGAGTGACGGAAGCACGGCGACGCGCCGACGATGCACCTGCATCAACACAAGAAAAAAAAAATTCAAAGCCTTCACCAATGTCATCAAACAAGGAGAAGACAAAAGAGATGAATAATGCAGACACACACACATACGTATGCACGTCCATCCACCGTGCACACACATAAAGAGAAAGGATGTGAGTCAAATTACAGATACAAACCCTGAGGGAGCAGCAACCATATTACAAGTCCAATGAGAGAGAAAGAAAGCGACATTAATGCATCTTTCATGAGCTTGGCCCCTTGGCCCCGGAGTCCCGCAGCAGCCCGGCAAGCTGGCCGTCTCCCCGCGGACCCCGGATTCCCCCCACTGTTAGCCCTATGCAGCACATCTGGGGACTGGGAGAGCTATGGCTCTGAAAATGCTATCAGATTACACGCACAGCCCGGTAATATATACACACCACCACCACCCTGGGCTGAACTACAAAGACAGGTGTGCATATGTATAAATCCGCATGCATTTCAGTGTGTGTGTGTGTGTGTGTGTGTGTGTGTGTGTGTGTGTGTGTGTGTGTGCGTGTGTGTGCGTGTGTGTGCGTATTGGATTGTGTAGAGTGAAGGGTTCAGTATCTCACACCATGACAGACTCTACTACCAGTGTTAATCAGTCTTCGGTTAGTCTCCTTCTAATCCCTCTACTGACAGCAGAATGACTAGAGCTTAGTTACTTCTCCAGGTTAACATATGGAGGACCAAGATTGCCCTGAATATCGTTGATTCATTTATATTTAAAGGTGCTAAATACAGTATTGGGAGCATTTCTTTTACCTCTCAACACCTCTCAACATGGCGAAGGTGAGCCTGCAGCTTGCAGGTAACGGTGCTAACAGTGAAAACAAATGATGAAAGCTTAGACAGAGATAGTAGTGTGTTAAACTGAGGGGGATACCGGAGGGTGGGCGCTACGCTTCTGCGACACCGCCGTCGATCGGGACGGTGTTATCAGCTGTAATCGCCGTACGAGAGCGGCAGCTGCGGGCTAGCCAGTGGGGCACGCTCACATACATGAACATTCACTATTCACTATTCACTGTCGCTATGTCGACAAAGCATGAAGCTGGAATTACAACACATGCAGAGGGAGAGTGACTTCATTACTCCACTATATCTTTAATTAGCAAATGTTTGCTGCTATATTAATGCTCTGAATATCACATTTAGCACATTTTGTATGACTATTAAACATGGATAAAGGAAAGACTGAATGAATCAACCAACACTGAATACAGTAGATTGGCCAGATTAACCTGTTACAAATAACTGAGAAATTGTGAACTCAGGGCTTTTGGGGACCCTGGTGGTCTGGGGCAGTTGCTCACATTGCCTGGTTAGCAATCCAGCATTGATCCTATTTATTAATACTTTGAAAAATAGTATTGATAGTGTAAAACACAACTCCCATTCATTATTTTTCTTAGTTCCTGTTGAGATGAGTATGGTTTTACGTTTTGCCACCGGGGTTCCAGTGATACTTTAGGTGATATAAACAGGAACAGCCAGCTGTGGACTAGACATGAACACTTTTTTATTAAGCTATTACTATTTGCGTTTCATGAATTTTCAGCATGCTACACCAGCCACTAGCAGTTCCTGTTTTTGATACCGAAGAAAACATTAACTTGATGATGATGAAGCAATATCTTAGGTTATAAGGAATGTCTTTTTTAAGTGGATTTGCGGAGGTTCATCATGGATGGACAATAGATACTGCTAACACTGCTGCTTATTCCCGTTCGACTGATGTATGACTGTTGTGGTGTGTTCAAAGCATAAAGCTAATTTTCACCTTGTGTCATTCTTGTGAATATTAGCTGTCTGTATTTGTTCGTCCGAAAACAGCCAGTGGACCACCTTTACAGGCACTGGCAATCCCAGACCCTGGGGGGCCCCAGTCAAAGAAGCCTATCGAGGCCGCCCAACCCCAATTAGCCATGGTGTGCTCATGACAGAACAACAAACATTCACAGCATAAGAGTCAAGACACAAAATAAGAAATAAAAATATGTAACCACCACTCATAAAACATTACATACATCCGTGGAAGTAAAAGTTCTAGACACACAGTAGATAGAAAGGGCCCCACTTTGTTGGGGGGGCAGCGGTGCCTCTATGGGAGGTTTAATGGGGTTTATATTTGTCATTGAAAAAATGTGCCAATATGAGTGGCCATCAGGGCCCACTTTTCCCAAATAGTTTTGGAAAGGCCCCAAACATTTGCCTGGTTTGCCTGTCCTGATGGAGTGTCTCTACGGCAGATTCTCACTGGTTTAACAACTCACTAGGTACTCCAGGTCTTTGTTAGTTACACCCAGTCTCACTCATTTTCTCTTGTCTCTGAATGCGTTAGAATTGAACTTACTGTGTCTCTGCTGGGAAGACAGGGAGTCTGGTGGAGCTTTGACAGTCCTTTGAGAGATTTAATAAAAATAACAATAATTTAATTTCTCAGGAAACTTGGGGATTTGGGGGCATAACTAGGAGCTATAAATTCAATGTCAAATAATTGTGTTGCACAAGGGATAAATCATTGAGACATTTGTCAATACAGTTTCTACAAATGGTATTATTCATTTTCTATTGTACATTTTCCTCTGTCAGTTGCTTCACATTCACTCACGGCACTCTGGAGCCTTGTTGAGGCAAAACTTTTTTAATCCACCATGAGATGCAACAATAGCTCTCTCTGGCTATCAGCCGAGCATGTTGGTGGTGTATACCACCCCTTCAAACTTTAATGGAGTTTTCAGGTACAACAGAAAGTAAAAGTTTGGTCTCATTTTATTCAGGCAAATGTGACCGCTGGAGTGTTTTTTGCAGTCTGTGTTTATAGGCCACAAACAGCCAATGGATGTGTTCCCAGATTGACAGCACTGTTGCTGTAACAACATGCTCCGACTGTGTGTGGGAGTGAAGTGTGCCTGTAAATGTGTGACAGCTCATACTCACACCGATGATCATCAAACACTTTGAAAACTTACCAGGAACTCTGTTTTTTTCACACATTTTCTGCTAGCCCCTCTTCCTTTTCCTCCCGTCTCTTAACATTAGTGGAGATAACCAGCTTCTCCTCCATCGTGGTATTTCCTGCAGCTGCTGCTGAAAAATGTTTGCTTTGCACCATTGTGTGAAGTATTTTAAACCTAAAGGATGTGCATATGGATACAACAACCAACAGCAATTGCAGGTAAACAAATTCAAGAAAGACAGTTTTAAAGATCAGACGTACACTTCTAACGTGACTCACCAGATGGTTTGCTACATAGAACCATCTGAGAAGCCGTCATTGGAAACTGTTTTGGAAAAGGGCACTTTCAAAAAGTACTTGGCAGGTGATTGGATGAACCATCTGTCAATCAAGCTCTTGCCAAAGCCAGTCTGGAGAAGAGTGAAAACATATTTTCCATCAAGAAAAGCCTTCAGTGAGTGCAGTTCTTCGCTCTTCTTTCAATGAAGAAATACTCTCCAGTTCTGATAGAACTGATGCTATTGCAGCATCTGTGCTAACCTCTTTAGGACAGTTGTCACACACAACTAAACCCCGCCCATAGCTGCCAGTAGCTCCACACAGGATGCTGACTGGTCCGAACCACTGTGGTTCCTTAAAGGAATAGCTTAACATTTTGGGAAGTAACCTTATTGACTTCCTTCGCTCAAGTGACATGAGAAGATGGATATCATGTTTGAGCTGGACTTAGGATGTGGTCATCAGGGGGGAAACAGCTAGCCTGGCTCTTTCCAAAACATACCTATCAATATGTTGGACCCTGTTTGGGCACCTGCAGTCTGAAACCTATATCTAAGCTTGTGTTCTGTCAACCCGTTCTCATCCCCAATGCGTCAAGTACCGCAGCTTGGTCAGTGCCCCTTGGCGTCCGATACCAACGCACCGAGGCAGCCTTTAGCTTTTTGTTTGTGATGCACCGGGCTTTCAACTAACTTCAATGTAAACCCATCCTTGTCATTATTAGACGGTCAGAGCAAATTATGTACTAACACTAACTAAATAATGAAAAATATTGATTTGGATTTAAATGTAGCGGTATCTTTAAGGGGAACTCCTATTTTCCCTGTAATCAATACCAAATTATACAGTTAGTTCCTGAAAAAATCCTAGCAATTAAGCCAGGCTTGATCACAGGTGGGGACAGTGGAGCTGGAACAGCAGCACAGTCTGGTTCTCTGGCAGGTTCTGAGTCATTTACATCTTTCCAGGCCTGAACATCAGTAATAGATGGAGGTTCAGCAGGGGGTTGTCAGAGAAGCTGGTGGAGGTGACACCACAGCAGAGTTTGTCCCTGTTCAGACCTGGCATTAACATGCGTCCTGAGTGATCTGAACACAAGTGGACATCTTTAAATACGTCTGTTCACACCTGGCATTAGAATGCATCTCCACATGTGTCTTGAGTGGCCACTTGTGATCCGTTCTCACTTCCTCGCTCTATATGCAAATAAACACGCAGTAAACACACGGCTAATACAGCAGATGTTGTGACACATTATTGCATGAATGTCAGTAGTAATATCCTACATAGTTGTGAATTCGGGTACATTTTTATTAACATCCTTTGCCAGGGAGGAGTGGGTACGATCACTGAGGACGCATGGTAACACAAGGTCTGAACTGGGCCTTTGTCTCTGGACTTGGTGTTGGTGGCTCCTCAGTTACAGTCAGGTTTAAAAGGTCCTGGACCGGAGTGTTGGCAGAAGGTTCAGCAGCGGTTGTCAGATGAGCCGGCACTTTGGGGGGCTCCGGGGATGAAACATGCCACAAATCTTTCCCACTGCAACATCAACGATTTCACTCAGCAGCACTGCTGTGAAGCTCATGATCCTGCTCACCAGGATATCATGTGGGTGCATCTGTCTGATCTTTGTCAGGATAGATGTCATCCCTGATGGAGCGGGAGAAGGTGGATTGACATTCCACACTGGGGAGAGCATTGGAGACTCGGTCCAGAACGGCCTTTGTAGCCCCAACAGACATTTTGCTGAGTTTCAAGGAAGACATATTTAAGAGGAGGCGTAGCGAGGAGGAAGCACCCAGAAGCCCTGCAGCACTCCGGGAACAACCTTGAACACCACTTATTTTGGACAGTGTATTTGACCTATTTAAAATCAGGATAAAATCAGCATAATGTACTGGAAACCACTGTAAGTCTTACCAGCACCAGCGTATGTTTGGCATTCTCCTCATCAAAACTCTCCAGTTCAAACTCCCAAAGGCTTCAAACAGAAAAAAAAGCAGAAGCTTTATTTTTGCCGTTACTCCCTACACCATCATAGTAATACTACATAGTCATAGTAGTACTACTAATAGTACAGTTCAAGGTCTAGTGGTGGACCGCCTGTATACGTCGCAGTAACTCTAATTCTCTTAGAGTACTACAGATTTAAAAGGTGAGAGCCACAGACGGCCTGGGGATAGTGGAATGTATCGAGAGACTAAAACATTGTTCGGTTTGGTCTTTTCTTTATATTGGTTGACAGTAAGGAAAATATACTGCTTGTTTGTGTTTTTTTTTTTTTTTGCAAATGCAATTGTGTTTCCTGAAAACCCATTGTGTTCACTTTTTTCTAATTCATTGTGTTGTGATTTGTTCATATTTTGTCCAAGGTTGTTGTGCTTTGCACCTCAAGGCCACCATATTTCTCCTATATGTCATATTTTCAGTGGTATTTACAGATGAAATCGACATAGCACAGATTGTGTATAGCTGGATATGCACAAATACAGAACATATGCACATGTGATTCATTTACTCACTTGAACATATTAAACATATGCAATGTATTCCTTAGTCTCACTTCGGATGCCCAGTCTATTTTTGGTCTCTTCCTGTCCTGAGTGTTTGAAACACCTGAGGCAATATTTTCGGACATAAGAAAAAAAAAGCATAGACATGCTTCCCTACACGGATGTATGAGCAGAAACTGTACCAGCTCATGTCCAGTGATGTCTACAGAATCAAATGTATGTAGGTCATGTGTAGAGCACCCTGGGGCTTTTGTTGCACAAAGCTTTGTGAAGTCAGATAAAGGATTGTTTCAACACCCTTTGGCGCCCTGTCGGGAGATGAGCCGCAGGTTAAAGGTGGACGCTCAAGCCGTGTGCAGCATTGTCTAAGACACCCCTTTCCACCGGGGCCTCCGGGGCTTTCAGATGCACAACTTAGCACCAAGCAGGTCTTTCTCAAACAGTTAAGCCTGCCTGGATCAAATGGGTTGGTGCACACATCAGCTACAAAGAGTTGTTGCACACAGAGGCTCAGTTTACCTTATCAAAAAAAGACCAGCCTTGTCATTGTCAAGAGCATCCATAGGCCATTTTAAAATTCTAAAACTTTAGACCTTTTTTAAGACCTTCAGAATAGGTCTTACAAAGTATCATCCGACCCAATGGAAGGCAAAATAATTCATACCTGTTCCTATAATGGCTACATTGGAAGGAAGGGTGAAAGACCTGCCCCCAGGAAGAGGAAGACTTGATCATAGTGTTGTCTGATTGTACATACAGATAATGACAGAAGCAGCTGTGTGTGAAATGAAAAAAAAGAGAGGTTAAGAGAGGGGTTGAAAACATGCCTATTTTACCTGCCTACGACAGATTTATTATTTTTTTTTTTCAGGATTCCATTAAGGTACTGTACATCTTTCCATTTGTTCAAAGCTACTGCGAGGAACTTGATGTCGGCGGTCCCTGTGGACAAAAGCAGTAGTGTTTCCGAGCACCAGATTCCCTTTAGAAAACTTTTCATTTTACTGCAGTAGGGTCTGACAGTGTGCCCCACACAGTCCTGGTTCTGGTTCTCCCGTACCTCCCTTCCTTACAGCGGGCCCAGCAACACGGCAGGGTTCAGTTTGGGGTTCAGTATCTTTAGCTCAAGACGACCTGCTCTACCTCTGAGCCACAGCCGCCCCTAGGCTAGGCTAGAAACGCTCTGCGAAAATGTAAGGATTCTAGGTCCGATATGTATCGTAAATTGCGATATAGCCTATAATTATTGAGATATTATTTATAAACTATATGGCCCAGCCCTAATTTACATTATGTAGCATTTATAAATTCAGTGCAACAACTGTAACCACTTTTTTACTGACATAACCACTATCATTTCTTAAACCTAATCATAGCATATTTAGCCATGTGCAGATATTGTACGAATCAAGAAAAAAATGTTGGGAAAATCGTTCAATATCAGCATTCTTGTCTGGTGAAAGAGTTGCTGCAGTAAGAAAATTACTTGCAATTTCAAGTACCATTTCAGTTGAAATGTGTCCTATAAATGAGTTAATGCTTGTTAGTCCAGGACTCAGTGTAGCCCCTCTCCCATTATGTTAATCTCTGGTATGATCTGATTGCTGTCAGTGTGTACCTTCACTTGATCTAATGATGTTGTATTAAACATGAAGTCTGAGCAGCACCACATGTTGTAAATGAACCGGAGCCAGTTCATCAAATAGGAGTCCATATTTTCTGGGAAATAAGTTGTTCCGCATATCAAGTAATAACTTGATGTTTACGGGGCTAACAAGCACAGTTTGATTGGTAGAATAAATGCAAGAGTTTGATTGATTATGGCGGCAGACCACTAAGGAATTAGTGATCGGGGACTGCGATGCAGCTTCATTCTACAAGTCAATGAGAGCTTAAAAGATGGACAAGAAGGTAGGCACAGACATACACTCTGAATTGGAAATAAATAAATAAATATTTGCAATATACAGTAGTATTTTTTTTTTAGGTGAACTATTACATTCCCTCTGCCGCAGATGTGATCCATTGGTTCCCTCTTGACTGTGATGGATGGATCACTCCTCTCTGAGCGTGGGCATTCTTCAAAGCAGCTTGCTGCAATGTTGCAGACAAACAGAATTGTAAAAGAAGCCGATGGACTTAATTTTATTACATTTCCCGGAAGGGGCTTGTTTGACATTTTTTTAATCAAACTCTGGAACATGATAGGCAACAGTAATTAAATTCAGACCATCGAATTCCTCCAAACATATACTATTATGCTGCCATGATTTCCTTTCAATCAGTGCAATTTTGTTGGAGTCTGAGGATACATTATCACAATCAGATTCAGTGTGGTAAACAAGCCAGTGACAGCATCGGTGTGAGTGAAGAATAGCTCTGGGAGGGCAGGGACGTCTCCCTTCAAAGTGATATGCAAATCAGCTTTCACGGCTGTGCTGGAGTGACTGAGGTCTGTGTGCTACATGTGTATCCACTGGGCACTGACAGAAATGTGTCAAGGGTCTCGCAATCAGTTTCACACTTTACCTTGTCATTACTTCTGCAATAAGTACATGAGGGCTATTATCTCCTGCAGTGCTCTGACCATCAGGGTTCTCCAGTGTGACAGTGACTGAGCCGCACATGTACCACCTCTGCCATGTAGCGCTGTGCCTCTGGATGAGGACGCTCAGAGAGGTCATTATCTGCCTTTAACATAAAGTATTGAATTTGTTCAGTGTTCTGTCCTTTTTGTTCAGTTTAAAGCTTCAGTAGGCTGATTTTTTTGGCATCATTGAGCATATAACCTTTCAGCATATTGTAATTCAAGTGTTCTGAGAGAAAACTAGACTTCTGCACCTCCTCATGGCTCTGTTTTCAGGCTTTTAAAAAATCTAGCCAGTGACGGTAGACTTTGGCCAATCACAGGTCATATCAGAGAGAGCGTTCTTATTGGCTGTGCACCGGCTGGTGGTGGCGGTGCTTGGTATTTCCTCAACTGATCTCAACATGGTTGCCGGGTCACAAACTTTCTCATTTTACAGCTAAACAGTACACTACAAGATGTTTCTGAAAACATCTGAGGTGAGAAATAGGCATGCCAATCTGGACTTGAGGAAGGTGAGCTAATAACAAGCTACATTCTGCTCAATAGACTAATTCCATTAGTTCCAAAAGGGCAAAAGCTTTGGCCCTACTTCAGTAGGAATCAAGCGGTTATCAAGGGGACATGCTCACCTTGGCCTTCTTTACACAATGTCTTGCTTGTTTTCCCCATAAGCAACATCACCCCCACACATATATACTATACAGAATGTATTTCATGTACAATAACATGCATTTCTTGAAGAAAATGAAAAGAGCCGTGAGACCAGAGGTCAGGTGTCTGCCTCTCAAGTGCATCTCTCCTCCATGTGGAGTGAAGACACTTGTTGATGTTTCTAATGACATTTCCCAGCGCAGACCTTGAGTTGGCAATGCCGACAGCGGCCACTGCAAACATAGCGAACAAAGCTGAGAGCCGAGCTGTAGTTTCTGTACAGGGACACCCGCCCGCACACAAAGACAACACTGATTCTGCTCAGGTCGATACATGACGACAACCTTGTGTGTAAACAGTTCCATTGCTCAAGGAAGTTTTACCCTGAAAAGGATTAGAAGGACTTCAACAGTAAACTTAAAGCACTTTTGGCATTGAAGAGTTGACATATTCCAATTCAAAGTTGTGGACTCACTGCCGTTGCTAGTGACCGGTCATGATCAAGTATCAACAGCTTCTGTTTACGTTGTACATTTCATTAAAAATGTATTTCAAAAGGTCTAGTTGCTGTTTACTTGCTCTTATTATTATTTTGGCCATTTTATGTCTTTATTAAATAGCAATAATGGAGAGATTGGAGGAAGTAAGGGAGCGACAGACGCAACAAAAGTCCCCGGCCGGATTCAAACCTGTGATGTGGCAGTTCATGGTAAGCATCTCAATCCCTTAGTAGGGCCGGGTGATTAATCACATTTTAACGATTTTGGCTTCCAACGATTATGAAGACAGTCAAGATAAAACAACAATTGGGCCACATTCTCGTTTTCTCTTGTGTTATAAATCGAATGCATCCCTTTCCTTTACAGCAGTCGCTTTCATCACACTTGTCAGGTCAGGGATTGACGCTCAGTGTGGGACCTCTCCCCGGCGTTGACTGGCCCTCACCGGGCCCATTTCCTCCCTGACGTTGTGCCACAACCGGCTCTCAGTCAGCATCCCTCATCCGGACCTCGCTACTTCCCGGAGCCGTGGACTAAAAGTGCTTGCTGTCCCATCGCCACTGTCAACTGGGGCTGTCTTCAGTGCGCCAGGGGTCCGCAGCAATGTTGATTACCCACCTGACCCATCTAGAAACACGGACCCCGTCTTGTTTACCATGCTTTGTGTGAGTTTTTTTTTTGCTGTGTCATCACCATTCATATCTATACAGCCAATGTGTTTATGATTAAATTGTTTACAAAATTCTTCATGGATCTAGCATCATAACTTTATATTTATATTGTTAACGGACAGTATTTTGTTACTGGTTCACTCACTTTGCAACTTTGCAATGTCCATTCACACAATCGATACATATAAGCAGTATATACAATCTAGTATACAGTATGACTGAAAAGGCATTATATTATTTTGTCTTCCTATCCTACATTGTTATCAGTTTAAGCTGCCATCCAGAGAAGAAAATAATAAGAAAAAGAAAATCATTCAAACTTGTAACCTTAAAGAATAGCTTTATAAACTGTTCTTTTGAAAACCAAAAGTGGGTTACTCTTCTGACATCTTTGCTAGCATTATTCCATTATCTAACCCCTACAATATAATAACAGTACATCTCCTTTTAAACCCTTTTTAGCTTTTTGTACGATAAACTTACAAACATCTCTCAAATAACACGAAAGTTCAGATTTGTGGCATCTATTCTGAATAATATAATATAATATAATATTGATTACTTTCCAAATCCTTTGAATGTTATTTTTACTATCCTCTATGATATTATACTGTAGTATTCCTTCTTCTGTAATCTCCTATTGGAAGTCAGTTTATAAATATTTCTTCACTTTCACTGGTTCTCAGTTGTAAATATTCTCATAAAGTATTTTTTCATTCTTTTTGCATGCCCTTTGCAGACTTTTAGTCATGTGTCCGCGTCCGTTTTTTATTGATAATCATTACACAACATTAGGCCTACAATTCTTCTGATGTATTATTTCAAAATTGTGTCATCTGCCCATGTCTGCATGGGTTCTTAGTTGACCATTGTTGTAGAGCAACTAATGGACACTAGATGCTGTATCAAAAAAAAAATGTCTCCATGGTAATCCATTAAAAAATGAATGTACAATCTCCTTAGTTAAGTTCACGTCTTCTTCTGTGTCTGATAATATTTGTGCAAAATGATTTTAGACCAAAAACCTTTTCACCTTGCGCGCCGATATGCCAACTTCACACGGTGATTTGCTGTAAAGTGCTTTTTTCAGTAATGTAGGACAGCACAGTCCATTTTCCTTGCCTGGTTAGCACTTACATTTGAACGAACAGGAGGCCATCTTGGAGCACGGCATCCTGTCTTCTTCATACATCCGTGGAATGCGCACTTAAAAAGGGCCAAACTTCTGCATCAGATAGTGCCCAAAAAAGTCACGGTCTCCATCCGAACTCCACCGCTAAGGCAGCCAGCAACACTTAACACCATCTGCATTTGCAGAAAATCCACCTCCTCTGAGTTGGATGCCATGTTCACTTGGCTGCTCGGTACACACACACACACACACACACACACACACACACACTGAGGCATTAACACACTCACACATACACCCCCTGTCAGCCAGGGAAATGGCAAACTTCGAAATCCTCTCACAGGGGAAAAGTCGGGACATCAACGCACAAACACACACTGTGAAGCAGAAAAGTGACAGAGACGGCGGGGATGTGCACACGTCGCTACACAAACACGCACGTACACACACACACTTTACATTGTAAGGTGTAGAAAAATCTCATGCAGATGTCATTAAGCACAAACCTTGTGCGTGCAGTCTAATTAGCTCTCTCGGTGTGTGCGCGCGTGTGTGTGTGTGTGTGTGCATCAGGGAACAGCAGTCTGTCAGGTTGACTAGAGCGTGTTGTAGTGATTTGTAACTCTTAAGTCACGTCGGCTGCTTCGCCACTTTCAATTTACAGCCTCTTCTTAACGAGCTAACCCCGGGGCTCCTGTGACACCCACACACACACACACACACACGCACACACACAGACACACACACACACACACACCCTACACCCTAAGCCTTCGCCCCTTTCTCATTCTAATCATTACCCTACCACGCCAGCCAGCAGCCCTCACACCTTCACGCTTTGTTTCTGACAGCCCTTTTCCCCAAAGCAGCAGGGCGGGGGGGGGATGTTGGTGGGATCTGACTCCTGTTTTGTCACCGGCAAGCACACACTCCGAGCGGAGATGAGAAAACTGAATGCTCCGCTGCCTCCCTTGCGTTCTCTTCCCCCATCTCACCCCCCTCCCTCCTCTCTGTCTACACCTATGTCGCTCTGCCTGCAGGGAATAGACAAACAGCAAAACATTATTTCTGTGATTTGTCGACACGCATTTACTGGAAAGTTTCGTACCAATTAAAGGGAAGGAGGTTTTGATGGGAGCGTGTTGTGTCGCAGATGAAATCTAGCAGATAATGAGTGGAGGCCGAGTGACACTGACGCTCTGTTTCTCCACGGAATGCTTTTGATTCTATTTACCCCCGGACTCTCTGTTCTTTTTCTTGTTTTAACTCGTCGGATGCATGAAGAGATTCTTGTCAGTGGCTCTCAGACATCAAACCGCCTTCAAACCGCCTTCAGAGGAAGGACCACGGGGCCACTGGAGGGGAGGAAGGGAGTTCAAAGGTCAGGGTACACTCAAGACCTCAACCACCCTCCGATCTAAAGTCATCCACTGCTACAAACATACATTTGTTTCGGCATACTTGTGAAGACATTTAATTGTCTGGATGCAACATTAACCACCAGACATCATCCCTAGCCCTTCACTAAACTATCATTTATAGTTCAGGGTTGGATTTCTCCCATTGATATCACTACTGCAACACTCTAATGGATGTTTCGTACGTGATCAGGCTGTCGTGTTTACTCTCTCTCTCATTTACTTTGTGACACAGAGCAGCAGTGGGCTATTGGTGTTACATTTGGGTTATTTATATTTCTTCTTGTCTCGTTATTACTGAATATGACTACTGCCATGCAGTTGCTGTGTTTGTTTTTTTGCATTTTCTGTGTATGATGTTCTTTAAAAACTTGTAACTTGGGTTTTGAAAGGTGCTACAGAGATAAAGTTTATTATTATTGTTATAATAATACTAATTATAATGGTAAAAAGTAATGGGTTTGAGGAGGGAGATGTTAAACAGCACTCTCCTCAACATCATTAAAATACAATATGAAGGAGCATCTTGTGGAAGATTAGACTATTGGAAATATAATATAAAATAATAATATAAAAGTTCTTAGTCATTTTCAGGTCTCGCAGTAGGCTAAAGTGCTTTCAAAACACATGCGTTTAGCTGCGTAGTCTTGAGCTGAAGACAGATGTCTCCCCACCCTGTCCATGAAGACACAGAGCTATTTCTGCATCATCTCCCACTGACTTCATGTTATCTGTGTGAAGGAACAATGTCTCCACTGTGCCGCTGTCTGCTCTTGTCTCATTACCAGCCTTATTAACTTATCTGTCACCTTTGACCCCCCTGGACCCTGAGAGGAAATGCAGATAAATTAAAGTACTGTGCTTTCAATGAGCACAGGAAGCCCCTCCCTCTCCAGCCTCCATAATCAGTTTTATTTCATTTCCTTTAATTAATCTTCCTCTATAAATCCTAAGCACCGGGTCACATGACAGGCCAGCAGGGAGCAGATTCAACATCTGGATGGTACTGGTATTTCTACTACTTTCATTTTAATATCCAACATTGTAACATTGCTCGTATTTATTAATAATCAATAAAGCTGTGGCTGTGGTGGAGATGGAGTTACTAAATCACACATAGTTTTCTTTCAGTCTTCACTCCTCAGTATTTATAAAACACCTCATATCAGTCTTTAACTTGACTGATGCATTATCACATTCAAATGAATGTACCTGGATGTATGCCTGAATTCGTAGCGGATATATGTTGCTATACACGCCATTAAAAGCTGTGAGTGAGCAACACTATTAATGTGGTGAGAAGAGGCGGACCCACACTGCCATTTACATGGTACATAATGGGAACATGACAAACGTCTTATGTTCCCAGGGTCACTTAGGTTTAGGCAACACAACTACTTGGTTAAGTTTCGGAAAATATTGTGGTTGGATTAAAATAATTACGTTTTTGACAACCTGGGAATGGGAAAGGGCTGGTTCCCCAGCTCTATATAGCACATATGAACCTGATTATGAGATGTTCCCCAGGTCTATTCACTTAACCCCTTAAATGCAGCTGAGCACTGTGTGTCACGTTGTTCTAGTCATAAATCATAAATTAAGAAAAAAAAGATAATTAATTAAAATATATTGTGAATGTGTATAAGGGCTTAGAACATTATGAGCTTTTGTTTGCCATTCCCATGCTCTATTATGTCTCATAAGTTGTTGCCGCTGTGTTTGGGTTATTACACAGATTGGGTGCTAAATATAACTTTTTTTTTTTACCACTCGAGAATTGATATAAACAAAGATCAATAATCCCTCCAAAATACCACATTAAGACACCGAGATCTTGAGGAGCACCATAGATAAAGGCATGCTGTGATTTGGTATCAAAAACTTTTGACATTTGGAGATTTCTGTAAGAATTGCATTTTTTGGAAAACTAAGCCTGGTACAACCTGTGAAAGACAGAATAGGGGCCGGGAAAGCTGTCGGGTCATCGGGTTGTTAAGGGGTTAATATGACACGGGCTATTGTGGGAACTCAGAAAGGGAACATAGCATGGAGTTGAACCTTTTGAAAAGTTGACTTGATGTGTGTTAACAGAATATTGAACTGGGAAATATGGGACCCTGGGAACATAGATACACTCCCCTTTTAAAGGGTCAGTTCCCCCACAGGCCCCGACTGGCCATCCAGAGCACTGGGAGAATTCCCATGGCCTGGCCAGCTGATTGGCCCAGAGTGTCAGGCCAGTGTTAAAAATGCAAAAAATTAAAATGGTTAAATCAAATCGAAAAGCTAAGCGCCTTTAACCTGGTAGTATGATCTCTGCCTGTTATCACATGTGATGGGTCGCATGCATGGACACAATGTTCTGTCAGTGTGTGGAGTGCACGTGGCTGAGCAGTGTGGAGAAAACATGGACGGCACACGAGAATGAGAGAATGAGAGGAAGTGGAAAAAGTTGGAGCTGAGAAGGAGAGCATTAAAAGGAGAGAAGCCCTGCAGCTAAATGCTGCAAAATTACAGATATGTTCACGAGCAAGGGACATGGTTAGTGTTTAAAAAGGAAAGAAAAGCATGCTAGCAGGGCGTTATATCACAACTAGCCTTCCTGAGTTGATTCCATCTAGCCAAAAATAAAAATTCACAAAAAAAACAACTGAAAAATGTCAGGAATATATTGAACTCTACATATTTATATCTGCTCGCATAAATAAAACAATGGGAATGTTTCCATATAATATTGTTTTCTTGTGCTGTTGGTAAAATATTAAGCTGGTTGAGAAGCCTACATTTCAAATTCTTGATATTTGAGTTTATTATCTCCTTCGGTCATTAAAAGTGCTCAGGTGTAAACAAGTTAATGTGTTTGGAACAAGCGCTGCACTCGCATTCACAGTAATGGTGTGGAAACATATGGACCTAACCTACTTACAGAGAGAGAAACTGTACTCCAAAACATCCTTGTTGACATGTTTGAAGCTGCCCTGGGCAACACAAGCTGCCGCTATGTACATTTCATTACCAAGAGCAAACCCATTTTCAAATCCTGTTAGGACTGTCAGTGGGATGCAGAGGGTTTGTTAACATGAGAGAGGGATTTCATATGAGTTCATGACTGGGGGGGTTGTGTATGTGTGTGTGTGTGTGTGTGTGTGTGTGCGTGTGTGTGCGTGTGTGTGTGTGTGTTCAGTGTGCACGTGTGTGTGCAGGTGTGTGTTTGGGTGTTTGGGTGACATCACAGCAGTGGTGACATCACAGCAGTGGTGACATCATCACTGCATGGTGACATCACCAGATAGAACACTGATGAATTAAAGGAGTGGTGACATCAGTTGTGACATCTTAAAGGAGCAGTGACATCATAAAGGAGTGACATTCAGGAGAGAGTCCCAGAATGACATAACTGTAGTTGAATCTGAAGACTCGATCAGACGAAACACATCGACTGAGAGAAGCAGTTGTCTCAAGAGAAAGAGGTATGAATTTGATGAATGCATTGCTTTAGATTAAACCTCCCAACAGTATATGAAGCAGTTAAAATGAGCCTCAACATTTAAATGCAGCTTATATGTTAGTTAATAATAATTAGGGCTGCAACTAACGATTATTTTCACTCATCAGACTATCTACTGAGAGAAGCAGTGAATTTCTCTCCAAAAACCACGAAGCATCGACAAGAATTGACCGTAAATCAGCATTATGGTATCATCAAGAACTTCCCAGCCAGAAGCCATCATGCCCGAGTTCAACGTCTGTCGCGTTGTTTCCAAGCTGCTCAACTCCTTCTTTAAGGGGATGACGGCGGATCAGTGGGGATTTTTGAAATCCGGCAGCCCCGACGACGCCACCATGACCATGATGGGAGAGTTGCTGTTGGACATCACAGCGGCCTTGACAAAAGCTTTCCTGAAATCTCTCGGGAGCAGGACCCTGGCGTCTGAGGACGACGTCCAAATCAATCTGGGCGACACAATCTCTCAGGGTTTTGCCGAAGCTCTGGGCGTCGACGTCTCGGTTCAGTGTCCGAGCTCCAAAAGCTTGACGACATTGATCTCTGCAGAGGTTTCGGAGAGCGTCCGAAGTGCCCTCTCCAGCCCCGAGGGCATAGTTCAGCGCCTCACTCCTCCCAGCAGACTCAACAGCATGATTCTGCATGCCTGCAAAATGTGCCAGGCGTTCATCGGCAAGATGAAGTCGGTGTTCTCGCCTCGACCGCGCAAGCAGAGGACCATCTCCGAACAATCAGATGTGGAACCGGAACCCTCAGACATCGAAGACCGCCATGCGGCGACGCCTTCGTCGGACGTCGTGATTGAGATGAAAGACATCATGAATGTCACAATCATCATCAAGAAGCAGTTGAACGACATCACCGAACCTCTCTTGGTTGACGTGCCGGACTCCGAGTACACGCTGCTGCAGTCTCAAAACTCTCGGGAGATTGAAGACGTCGCGGAAGAAATCGCTCGGAGTATCGCCGAAGATGCTGCAAGACCGACTCCGTCAGCACAGAAGAGCAAACGCTCCAAGAAAAGCATCAAAAGCAAAATTAAGAAGCTTTTGGCTAAGTGCTTTGCCAAAACGTGCATCCATCGCATCGTGGCACAGATGAGGAAAAGATTCAACCGGAGCTCCAAAGTTCACAGCCGGGAGTTGGCAAAGTGTCTCACAAAGAAGATTAACGATCTGATGAAACAACCAGAAAACCGCGATCTTCTGGGACTCGGCACTCCACTCATAAACATTCCCCCCGGTCGAGTCTTGGAGTTCACAAAGGTCCTAAGTGATATCCTCTACACACACATCCTACACGGGCCAGAGATCATCCCCGAGCCGGTGATACGTGCCAACATGCGCGCCGACTTGCAGCGGAAGGTGCTCGGTTTCCTGTGTCTGGCCAGATGGTGGCAAATCTTTCAGTCCGACGACCTCGTCGACAATATGAGACACGCCATACTGGGGACTAAGCCCAGGGCCAAGAAACCTTTGGCAATCGCTGCACCACCTGCCCCGGTATCCGTGATGAAGAGTCGTGATGACTCTGCACGGCGAGCGCGGAACGAACAAAAGAAAAACTGCGTCGAGGTGCTCTTGGAGAGGTTGGTCACGCGGATCTTCAAGAAGGCAAAAGTAACCTGGACCCTTTCAAACGTCCAGGACATCATCCAGCGCCTTTTTGAACAAACGTGGGCCGAAGTCGAGGGTCTCGATTTCGATTCCAGCTCGGAAACATGGGAAAACCTCGAAAAGGCAATTTACCGGGACCTGATTAAGACGTGGGGCAATGCGATGTGGGTGCTGGTGTCCTTGAAAGGGGGTAAACCGGCACTTGGAGAGCGTATCGCCTCCACCGTCAAAGATCACCTGATGGCACCACCGAGACAGAGGTCCTGCATGTGCAGGTTCTTCTCTTCTATGCTTGCCGCCGTGACGAGGCGTTAAGGTGGTTTATGGGGTTTTCTCCGGGGGCTCCGGTTTATCCCACATATATATATTTTATATATATATATAAAAAATGTCTTCAATGTGTCATTCATCTTGAAGGAAAAATTGACTTTTTCCTTCTGAATGAATGCGAGGGCTTGAGCTCTCAGCGCCACCTCAGTAGTCAGTGTTGTCTACTGTTGTGTTATGCACGGGTTCGATCTGGGTGATCCAGTTCTCCCACAATCAGTCCATAATAATGAACATCTAATTAAATACAATAAATAATAATATAAATAAATAATATGAATTAATTTCTGCTCATTTCTCTCATCATTTGCTGTAAATATTCAACTCAGACTGAAGTTCTGCTGATTCAGTGAATTTTTATAAAGTGCAAAAATGAAGTACAAAGTCTCTTCCATCATATACACTAATCTTAATTATTGCTAATTTTAATGAGTTTACCTGCCTGACTGTAAACATGTAGAGAATTATTGTAAAGGAGAATCAGGCTTCTTGTCTGTATTAGCTCACACAGTCTGGAAATAGCTATTAATATTTAAAACCACGTCTATTCCTGACCGATCAGAACTGTTGTAATTAAAGATCATTAAACCTTATTTATTATGTTTATATATTTATTTACTGACACCTTCACTGTAAGGTGTATCAAGACATATCACAATGATGGTGTATTGTTTTACTAGAAACATAAATGCACTCTTATTCAATGACAATAAATTTGGTTACTTTAAGTGGACATGTGTTTTTAAGTGTAAAGATAACTCATACATTAGTTCATTCAATAAGTCTATAAATGTGGGGGACACCACGGCTGTCCACATTCTGCAAACAGGTTCAGGTGAGTTTACCAGGTCAACAAGTGACTGTGAGAGAGCTGGAAAGCATCTCCATCACTCAGGGTGGGAGCACGTGTGTGTGAGTAGTGCGCATGTGTGTGTGCACATTTCTGTGTAGTGTTCATGTGTGTGTGTTCATGTTTGTGTGTGCGTGTGCGTGTGAGTGTGTGTGCGTGTGTGTGTGTGTGTGTGTGTGTGTGTGTGTGTGTGAGTGTGTGTGTGTGTGTGCGTGCATGTGTATTCCATTGAGATTTCTACGGGGGAACTACTGAGATACTGTCTGTTTTCCTCTCTGTATGGAGGTCAAAGGTCAGGTTAGATTGGCTGCAGAACAGCAGCTGGAAAAGTAGGCATCAGTCATATTAGTTAGTACTTTTAGGGTCCATTCTTTTTGTTGGTATGGGAAACAAATTTGAAATTTAGCAGTTTTTGTTTTGAGTACACAGTGTTGTGTGAAGCACCTGGAACTGGACTCAATATCATCTGACTACAGAGCTGTTAGTTTCAGACCTGCAGGCTTGGGGAGTGACGGAATACAGGGAACGGCGGTACGTAATTAGGATACAAAAAAAAAAAAATATTACAGAAACAAAAGAGGTAATCAGATTACAGAAACATTTAGTAAAAAAGGGGATTACTAGCAGGATCTTAAAATAAAGAATGACATACTACCATGCAGATGTGCACACATTACAATATCTCATGAGTCTCACACAATGGCCTCTAATGTTTTTCGCCATTATGTATTATGTAAAGCAGAAAAGGGGAACGACATCACAGTAGAGTGCGAGTTATCACAAAGCAGGATGGTTTGCTTCTACATTTTCCAGTTCATCCAGATTCTTCTTTTTTTTGCCGGGAGGCATCCCAGCATGAAAAGACGGTTCGTAGGAAATGAGCGAACCGCTTCAAATTTATGGTCCAGCAAACATAATACAGGACAAACTGGGTTAATTTAATTGAATTTATGGGTACTGCCGCTTCTCCAAGTTCAAATCCGGGAACACTAATGTGACAAATGATTTGAGTCCGTGAATGATGACAGCATTTCTTACAACTGGAAGGCACAACTTGCACGGTAAAGTTGTTCCCCTTTTTCTGCTTTACATTCAAAACAATGGCCAAATTTCATCATTTTTCTTTTCTCTCATCTTTATTTGCATATTTGGTATAGAGGTCATCCAAAAGTAACGGAAGTTAATCAAGTTTTGACGTGGCGTTAAATGACACACAAAAATCTTAAAAAGGCATCATCATGACACGCAGAATGTCTTTAGAATGTCGGGCGTATAAGCCTTCCCATGAGATCAGGTTGGAAAGAAAATTAAAAGCAGCAGCGTTTTAGATCTGTAGATGTAGAAATGCTGAATGTGTTATCGCCAGACATGAAAGGTTATTTGTGCCACCTATAGGCACTGAGTGTTACGGCCAGGACACACAGGGAATGTCAGCAGCGCGTGGGTTACCTGTTGTTTTTTTATTTCGGCGTCCATGTTAACAGGTCAAAGCAGCCACACTGCCTACGTGCACAGCGCGACTCAGCTGCATGTCAGCTGTGTCTCTTCTAGACATTCCAGGTCTCGCCTATTTTTACCGCGAGCGGTTCACAGCAACAACAGACGGTGAAAATGTTTCTTTTGACAGTATATTGACATCACAGCAGCAACATTATGATTATATCCATATTTGTAGAATATGATATGATATGAATATGATTCATAGACATGAAAAAAGTAAAGATTATTTTTACATCAACACTTCCTGCTTCCATTTCAAAATAAAAACCATCAAGCCTTTTTTTTTTATGTGGACAGAATTCCTTCATTTATCAACACAGGGCTTTTATTCTGAAATATTTACACGACAGTGTTTTAGAAAATGCAGTGACTTATGAGGCTCCATGAATGAATGAAGTACGGGGTATTAATTGTGGTGTATTACTATTATTCACAAATGAGCACACGTTTCTTAACCTTTTTCTGTCTAAAATAAATTTAAATTACATTTATAATGAAATTAAATGTCCATTATAAAAGGCAAATTCTATGTAGAGAGAAAGGGCTGGCAGCAGCAGCAGAAATACTGCCGGTGTGAACACCACACGCGCGAGAAATGCAGCAGTTCAGCGAAGCAGCCGTCACCCACTGCTCATGTGGGCTAGGTGTCCCGAGTGTTAGAGCTGCAGATGTTCTAAGTGAAAGTCAGAGTAGGGTTTTTCTTAGCTAGCTATCAGTTTGAACCTAGAGATGTCGGCCGAGCAGCCCACCACTTTGGTCCAGACTTAAATATCTGTCAACTGTTGGATAGTTTGGAATTTTGTACAGACATCCATGGTCCCCACATCCTGATGAATTCGGTGATCCCCTAACTTCTCAGACATTTGTATTATTTATGGACAAGTTGTTAAATATTTAATTAATAATATTATTTTTAAAATTGTAATTTATGAATATCTTCAGTGAACTTTTGATCCTTCCCGTTCCCCATATTTGGTTGCAGTTTTCTACAATGCGTTGCACTTAACCATTTAGTGAGCAGGATGAACTATACAAATCTCTTGAATGGCAGTTCTTTTAATGATAACTGAGGTGAGAATGTAGAGACTTTCTAATCAAAACAAACACTCACCTCCTAGTCGTAGAGCCTCCCGAGGCCTCTGTCAAATAGCCTCTTTTTTAGGAAGTAGTTCAGTTGTAACTTTTGAAGTCTGTGACCTTTTAAAAAAGTGAAAATGTAGTATAAGTTCCTGCATGAATATCACATCATAATTCTTGCAAATATTCTACAATATCCATTGGTTGTGAAGCTTTTATACGATGTCATATCAAAGCCAATATTTGACATTTGTGTGCATGAATTACTAGTCTGCCCTTAGGTCTATATGTAAATTGATGTATATTTAATAGCATTATGGGGAGAATAATAAACACACCTTCTCTACAAATCAAACATTACCTTTGTGAAATAACACTGCTGTGCTGCTATTACTAATTTGTTTCTCTAACAGGTTTTACTAAGGGTTTATTTCGACCAAACCAGAGTTGGTGACTGTTGGAACAGTGGAAAGACAAACCAAGAATGTTTCTGTCAAGTTTGAATGAAGTGTGTTTTACGATGCTCCACCACTAGAACACTTTTCCCAGCTGAACGGCTGAAAATGATGTCTTATTGTGGAACAATGGCTGCTACTTCTGTACGGAGGTGTGTGTGAGAGATGTAAAAGTGGCATGTATTCCGATATGACTGTTTAGACTGAGGTCACATCGCAAAAAGTCTTCCATTTGACTTGTGCTGTTCACACTGTTATGAAAAACAAAAAAAAAACAAAACAATCCGAGTCACATATGCACCATACAAATCAGATTTGAGCCACTTTTGCCTGCAGTCTGCACGTAGCCTAAAAGGGGCTTAAAAATCCCAAACTCTTGTGAGAAAGTCCTTCAGTTAGCAACACTGCCAGCCACAATAGCTCACCAAATTAGCCGGCTTGCTTAATACCGTTAATCAGCAGTACCGTACTCTGCCTCTGATTGGTTTACCCTGATATTCTTACCCTAACCCTAACCAATCTCACTCCTCATGCCTAAACCTAACCATCCCAACTAACGAGTATTTGCCAGCCTGTCTGTCTGTTATCAGATATTGTTAGCGCAATATCTCAAAGTTATAGACCTTTACAGCCCAAATTCTGAACAAATGATAAAACTTTTAAATTGCTTTTTTCCCCATTTTTCCCAAATTTCCACAATGGAGCCCAATGACATTACTGCTACTTGCAGTAATACATATCTTTGCTATCATTAGTTTGACGATCTGTATTGTCATATTGTCCTAAACTTGGTATTGATACAATCTCACACTGTACTTTTCTTGTTTTCACCTTCCCCTTGTTCTCTCTGAAGCTTCCTGCTGCACATTTACCCCTCCCTCCCTCCCCCAGCCCCCACCTACCCAGGACCTTCATTATTCTGGGGCCTATGTGGGTGAAGCCTCTGTGGATGGTCTTCAAGTGGCACGATTAGTCTGGGCCTCTGTGGCTGAACTGCTGCCCTCCACCTGCACAGAGAGGATTACTTCCTGGACTGCGGTGTGGGCACACTCTCTCCTGTGGCTCTGGAAGTTGCCCTGTACCGGCTAATGCTCCAGCATGCTCCTCCCTGCTATGTCCCGGGGTGCCCTCCTCTGCGAGGGGTCGTGGCCCACTGACTTTTGTCTGCCGTGCCTCAGGGACCCCCATGCAGCCTTTCACCTCCTCCTTTTTCATCCCTGACTGTTTGCTTTTGTAATATGTTTTTTTTTTTGTATTGTATTTTGTTGTTTCTTGTTGCTAAAAACACTCAAACAGAGACACACAGAGATCTCATGGATTACCACTCAAAGTGTGAAGCAGCTGCTCAGGAGCTACCAAAGTCTGCAGGAAGAAAATCGATAAGGCCGTATTGACAACATTAAATGAATGTCAAGGCTTGAATTCCTCCCAGTCACTGCTTTTAACAAGTTGTATTGACGGCCCTTTTCTCGCATGATGTAAATGGTGCAACAAATCAAAGCGGGTCTGATATTTAGATTATCACCAGAGACAGCGCTGACCCTGTTTACTGCAAAAAATGAATGCTTCATAAAGCAGAGGGAGAGACAAATGATTCCAATATAACAGCTGCTGTGGTGCACAACTCATCTTTTGTGATGAGATTAGGAGCCGTTTCACCAGTCTCCTCAAGATGAATCTTATTAAAATCCGAATTTCAATCTCATTTTCATGATAACCATTCGGCTGTATTTGCATTAACAAGGAGATCTCTTGCAACAAACCAAGCACTTCTAATGCATCAACAAATGACAAGCTAGTGTTTCACCACATGACAAGCTTTAGACGGGGAGGGTAGGTGAAAGAAAAGTGAAAAACAAGAACAAAAAGAGTCCAAATCAAGGAAATCCTACCAGTGATGAGGAAGAGGAAATTAACTCAGACAAACATGTTGTGCTGAAAAACAGTTTCACAATCTGTTGTCTTGGACTATGACAATCAAAAGCATGCATTCTGCAGTGTCTCTGAATTGCATCACAGCGTAACACCATACACCATACACCCACCATGAGTTTCACCACAAGATGCATTGTGATAAAGTTATCACGGCCCAGAATATCTGTGTGACTACATAAACATTATGTAAAAGGAACTTTACACTGTGCAGTGCATCATCATACCTGACGAGTTCCCATAGGCCAACCCTGTCTCCTAAAGCTTACCTTTATACACTATTATGTGGTTTTGCCAAATGCATTTGCTGCCTGGATTATATTCCAGACTGTCCTCCCCGAAGTTAGGTTAACCACATGTTTTAAACTGTGACCCTGTAGCAGGTACTCTCCAACAGTCATATATGTTATTTTGGGAGTCATTGGAAAAGAACCTATTCTGTTGTTTAGGTATGAGGTTGTGTTGTTATATTCATATATCGTCATATATTCATATATATTGGAAAGTCATATTTTTAAAAGTTTAATTGAGATCCAAAGTAATCATTCCCAAGGATGCACGGTCAGAGCAATTGATGTAGTATGCATTGCGAGATATCTGTCCATATAGGGTCAAACAAACACAGGACTTACTCCCGGGAGACCGCTGTTCGTGTCCTTCTGAAACTAAAAGTGAACGATGACATTTTGTCACGTCAGTCGGTAATCACGAGTCGCTAGCCATTTGGTAGTCACCTGAAGTTAACGTCAACCACGTTGTTTTCCTAACCCTACCTAAGTGGCCTTGCGGCCTAAACCTGACTTCCTGTGAAGATGGAAGTTTATTTTGAAAAGACACTATGCATGTAACGAGCATATATCGACACGCCGTTCCTGACACATGCAAAATTGACGCTAGATGGGTACGTAGAGCGTCATAGTTTGAAGTTTAGGGCCACGGACCAAGCTGTAGTATTTGAATCACTGGGGTGAGAATGTGTTGGTTTTAAACAAAGACAAGTATAGTTAAACAGGCCATATATAAATGAATTTGGAATAAGAATGGGAAAAAGCTTCAGGGTACATTGTGGTGCAAATGGTCTGGATCCCTTACCACAAACCTAATACAACCTACAGTATCAAAGTTTCATTTGAATTTCTGTTTTATTTATCTATGCAGGCAGAAAGCAGAACATACTCTTTGAAAAATCATGGCAGTGCCAGAGGATATTTTTTCCGACGCAAACCTCTCAAAAAGATAATGAAAGTTGCCTTGACAGTGGAGCCAATCCCAACTGTAATGGAAATCCTCCCTTCAGCACTCCTGCTAATGCCTTTTTTACAGTAGATAATTCAAGGAACCACTCTTGGATTGCCGCAACAAGGTGCAAAATCAAAGAATAACGTCAACTAATATCAGCCCAACGCTTTACGAACATTCACATTTACCAGGAGGAGCTTGGGATTTGCCGGGCTTGATCATTTAACTAATTGGCTAATCATTGCCAATGCACTCTCCCTCCCCCCTCTGCTTTCCAATTACTGAGCTGAAGTAGCTCATCAAATAATACCTCAAATCCTCAAAATGAATTAGTAAATTACAAAGCTATTACGTGTGCGGTTGCTGGTGGATGGTACATATAAGACATTTTACATGCTGGTAATTGGCAAATAATGGCAGGAGAGGGAAGAGCGAGATGATAAGAGTTGTCCTCCTCCCTCGATGGACCAGCAACTCATTATTCTTGCTCATTGAGGTGGAGAAACACCCCTTTCTTGGGAATACCCCGCCACACACGCACACACAGATCATGCCGTGTTCCTGTGAGACATTCCAAGTTGATTGTTGTGCGAGAGGTAGTTTTAAGCGGAAATAAGGAAGCTAACGGCATAATGAAATAGCTCTCCTGGGGGAGATGCAGTGCGCCAGACAAATGGATGGTACACTCATCGCCGAGGTCTAACCAAGGTCTCTGCTGAAAGCTGGCGGGGCGGTGATGTGGATTATTTGCAAAGTTAACTGGGGTTTTGTCTGTCGAAACTCGGCCATTTGAACCTGACGGAATGCGAAACCCTCCATCATTACCTCATTATTATCAGGTGGTGGTGTGGTTTCCTGACAATAAAAAGATAGTTAAACTATGAGGTTTAATATTTAAAGCTGCAGTGCGTAGAATTGGAGGAAATATGATTAAAATATGTTATTTTTGTATACAATTGTCACTATATCCTGACAGTAGAGCATGAAAAAGCTAATATGAAATAAATCATGTGCATCTGTGTCCTCCCGTGTCCTCCAGAGCTCCTAATGGCATCTGCAAGACTTCACACACCGGAGAAAAAGAACCAGTCAGTCATTAAGTCGTTTTTCCAAAGATGACATAAATAAAAAAACATTCCATGAGCTGTTTTCCCAGTAATTATTTTAATAATTTAATATTTGTCTGTTTGTTTTTTATGTCTAATTATTTGTTGGACAAAACGAGCAGTGCGAAAGTGTCATATTTCTCACTATTTTCAGAAGTTAACCGATTATCGGATTAATCCATAACGATGCATGATGTCTTGCATTACTGAAATGACTTTTTCTTCATCTGTACAAACCTACAACAACAAAAAAGTACTACTAAAAGTAGTAGTAAAAGAAGTACACCGTGTGCTTCATACTCCAGTGTGCTCCGGTTCCTGAGCAGATCTGACGGAATGAACTACTACTACTTCAGTACATTTGAATTACATGAGGTGTGTCTGATTTATTTTATCTATGCTCGCGCTGGAACGCTATCAGAGGAGGTCGCATCATTTGCATGCGAAGATAAACAAAGTCAGACGGGATGAACTTCACTGCGCAGCGATTTGCTTCGGCGGCAACAAGGACACAGAGCTGCGGACATGTAAGATTACATGACAACAAACTGAAGATTAAGAGAGGAACGCCTTCGCGCCAACACGTCACAGTCCTGATAGATATCCAGCCTGTCTTCGACTAGTGCTCTGCCCCTGGGCCGACCCACGGGGCCCCTGCAGCTGCTCTCGCCTCACTCATCTCACTCTGCTTTGAATTACTCAAGTATTAATGATGCATATGTTTCATTTCGTGTCATGTCTCCCATGTTGTTTTTACTCCACTGTGTGTTTAATGGTGAAATCAAATTATGTTTAGTTTTTTTTTTGATGATGCCATCTCAAGACAGAGCTTGAACCCCCGACCGCCGCCTGCCCTGAGGGTCTCTACCCCCTCTCCCTTTCTCTTATCTCTGTCAGTCTGTCTCTATCATTCTGCCAGTCTCTGATCTGCTCTCTACTATCTCCACAACACAGACTGAAGAATAATTGCATGGTGACAGTGTAGGGAAGGTTATTTCATAATGTAATCTGCCACAGGTTAAAGATTACCTCCTTAAAACTGTCACCGGTAATAAAAATCTGCCAGAAAGAATCAGGGTTACTTTACCTTCCGAAAACCAATCAAATATACACTTAAATGAGCAGTCTGGCTGTAGTTTCAGCACAGTTATCACCATCGCACACTTATATTATCACCCATTACTTTTAAGTCGTGTTGAGCTTCCCACTGCTCTCCTCATCTAAATGCATTTTCCCGCCAATAACTCAGACAAGCAATCGACTTTATACAAAAATCCCCCAAATATAATGACTGTGTAATGTGATTTATTGTAGTTCAGTCATATGCGGGAAATTAACTCACAATAAGGGAACAAAGGGTACAAATATACAGCCTCGTCATATGACTCCGAAGCCTCTGTGCCACTGCAGATCATGTGTTGTGATACTCTACCAGAACAGTGACAAACATGGCAAAGCCAGTTATGATTGGCTGTCAGGTCATTCATACCTAAGCAAAAGCTAGTATCTGGCATTCACAAATAAAATGCTCATTGGGGAAATAATGATTGTTTAAAAAAAAGAAGCCCAATTAAATAAGAATAATAATAATTATCAGCTGATGTCAAAAGATCTATTGAATAATTTCATAATTTTATAAATACTGTACATTATCTATGTATTCATTTGTATGGTTATTTATATTATAATGTATAAATATACTTTCAATGGTTGGTAATGTACCTGTACCAGGTAATGATGTGACCAGCGTTGGGCGAAGTACTTGGAAAATGTTATGAATAACTCACTTGTTATTAAAGGTATAACATGCAAGACTTTCCTAAAAAAAAACCAATATAGACTGATACAAAAATAATCCTTCTCAATCATCACTTCTGACCCACTAGTGTGTGGTGGTGCCTGTATCTACAGAGACCCTGCAGCCCTCTGCCTGCATTTTCTCTTTTCTTCTCATTTTGCTGTATTCAGTGCAGTTCTGGGCTTCAGCAAACTACCTTACGGCCACAGCCAATAACAGTGTGCAGGGTGTGCAGCCCGTTCAGATCATCAAATACCGCTGCTTTGTCACGCCCCTTGGCGTCTGATACTGAGGCACAATCCGTCAGATACAAAGCTGTTTTTCTTGGATGAGAACAGGTTGTGTGCTCTTACGTGCGTGTGCTCCAGACGGTGTTCCCACTGCTCCTCTGTTTCTCTGAGTGTCAGTATGAGTTTGACCGAGAGCAGCGCTGAGCCACAGCCAGCGGACAGGATGAAGCCTGCCCTTCGGCTGTATTCATTCAAAATCTGGCAACTCTGCACCTTCCCATAGGGTTGTGCAGAGTTATGCACAGTATTGGTTGTGTTTATCTGTGCTTTAGAACATAACCGCCATGAAACAATTGATAAAAAAAAATGATTTCTCTGATTCACTGCTTTGTTCTCATTAACGCCGCTCCCCCTCTTTATTCACTCTATAGCTCACTCACTTGTTGAGTTTGCAAACAGCAACCAACAACGGTTACGTATTATACTTTTAATAACTGAAAAAAAAGATTAAATTATATTACTTAATCAACTGTCTACGCAACCTGATCTCATGGCAAGGCGTATAAATAGCAGAACATTTAAGGACATTCTGCGTGTCATGATAATGCATTTTGGGCTTATGTAGGCAACAAAGCTACGGTAACAGCCACTGTTAGGTTTAGACAACAACCCTTAGGTTTAGGAAAATCCTCATGGTTGGGCTTAAGAATGTAAACTCAGTAAAATAAGCCTACGTAAGTAAACCACGGAACATTAATACAGAAAACATGTTACAAACGTCACTAACATAACTTCAAATTAACTCAACAACACCTGTCTCCTGGTTGAAAGTCCTGTGTTTCTTTGATTGTTTTTTGATGATAGCTTCCTACATTTTGAACTATCAGATTCTCGATTTCCTTTCTATTGGGGTATTTAATCATGGCAAATTCAATTCATTCCTATGGAGTCAACATTGAAGCTGCTGGATCCATTAGAAGTTTAATAGCCTATTGCTGTAGATCAGGTATAGCTTGTAGCTTCATTAGCTAAAGTTTTAAAGTAGCTGCCGCAACACTGCCTGAAAACCGTTTCACTGATGTCTCCTTTATAATGCCAAATGCTCTTTGGTCTACAGGGAATTTTTTTTGGTCACATAGGCCTACTGCAGTTGGCCACTGGTGCGAAATGGCAGCTAGGTGACTTATATACACCTAAAACATCAGCTGCGGCATTCACACAGACTCCGATTCCCAACAACCCCAGGTGAGTCCTGTAGCAATGGCAGATTTGTAAGCTAGGAAGACATACAATGTAGAAACCCAGCTGCCTCTCTCACACTGAATGTGAAGTTATTTTAGAAAGCACTTGTGCAGTATCTGTTTAACCACAATTACAATGAACAAAGCTGCCACTGAGACGGTGTTAGCTCCAATGTGAGCTCCGTACTAGCATGAAATTAAAGATCCTATTGAGATGCACACACGTTTATTCCAATCGTTTATCTCACTGCTTTGCAAGCCAATAAATCCTAGTGTGTTGAATCATATTGAAATTAACTGAACACTGGTGAGCGTTGGCCATTTAATAATAAGAGGAAATGAAAAGAATAAGCAAGAGGTTCAGAGCACGAGGGAGATTAGAGAGTGACTACAATATTGCTGAATTGCTGACAGCACTGATATTATTACTGATATGCAAAATTACTAGTTATCTGCACTTGTCTATAATTAATATAATACAAATCTCAATTGATACTGCTTTGCTTTGGTAACATAAGCGCTTGTCATGTCATTTTAATGAAACCCATTTGATTAGCGAGAGAAACAGGAGAGAAAGAAAGTCCCGAGATAGAGACAGTGGGAGTGTGTGTGGAGTGTGTGCTTGGCAGAAGCCCGTCACGGGGTCGTGTCAGGCAAGGATTTGGCTCCGGTGCCCCACAGAGGACTGACATTGGCCGGGTCGAGCGGGATCATGCGGAGACTCAACAGTTTTGTGTTCAGGGAGTCGTCAGGGGGCGATTAGGTGCTCCGTGTCATTCACACTCCACCACACAACTGAGACGGGGGGGGGGTGGGGTACAATTCACTCCAAACATTGTAGCCAACTGGGAAAAAAAAGGATAAAGGACCCTCAACCGTCCACCCTGCCAACAGCCCTAATTCACCCAGCCAGCCAACTGAGGAGAGAATGAGTTGAGGGGGAAAGGAGTGGAGGATGAGTTAGAGCGGCAAGTGAGCTAAAAGATAAGCAGTAACATAGCGAGCAAAAGTGAAACCAGAAGTTGTGTTTTCTGATCCAGAAGTAACAAAACCTCATTTAAAATCACAGCAACATGACCTTACTCAGCAGTATATGGCTAGGTTGTGCAGTTCTCATTTTTTTGGACAAGGATGGGCAAAGTAAAACTAAAAGTTATCCTCCTTTTAAAAGGAGAAATAACACTGTCTTCCTCTTACAAATGAAAAGTTGAATTCATAAGAAATAAAACACATCATTGCTCAGTTCATTAGTGCTACAGTCTCACTTGGTCTTGTATGACCAGTAACTTATGGTGGCTGATGTTAGCAAGCTTTGGATAGATATTGCAGTGTAACTAGCATTCCTGAGTCAGTTCACTGAATATTATAACTCTTCTCTTGTTCCAATATTACACTTTTTTTTAAGCATTTACCATTGTCCTGTAAATGTCACATTGATTGCAGTTCATCAAAAGTTCATATGGCTTTTAAGGGCATTAACAATCACCAAATCCTAAGGGCCATCTGATCATACAGATATTTTCACAACAACAAGGCCATCTGGAATGAAGCTAAGTGGTGAGTAAGAGTGGTGTGAAAATGGTCGGCAGACGCCGCTTTATTTCATGTATCATAACAATGACTTATATATCCACAGTACTTGGTCCTCAGATTTCCCTTTTTGAATAATGAATACAGTCTACCGCGACCTGCTGATGTGGAGAGTTATTTCATCTCAGGCAGGAGCAGAATGTACGTGCTAATTGGCCGTTGGCTGTAGTCTTTGCGGTGTGTTCAAGTGCAACTTATTGGCCAAGACAAAGGCAACGTGAGGCGACTCAACAGGTGGCCTTCATCGCCGCTAGTTCTCTGATGTCAGGTTGGTGTGTCTGGGGCTTAAGACCATTGTAAATGTTTCCCTATTAACAGACTGGGGCAAGTCGGGTGGGAGAAGGAGGGCCACATGTTGTTGAAATTTTTTACATAGCAGAGACTCAAGCTAAAATGTTTAAATAGTTCTGCTCACATATAAATATTGCCAAATTATATGCTTCTTCCCAAGAAACTTTTTAGGAAATTACTGGGAATTTACGGATTAATTTAGCTTTTCAGCAAGAGTGACAGAGTAAGCATGAGTTCATGAATTCACATGAAATACAAAAGAATCTGCTTTAACTTTGGTCAGTAAATCTTCATTCTCTTATTTGACATGTCATTTTACACAATTATAAAAAACTAGCTATTTGTACAAATCATGTATATGTACATTAGCTGCACTGTAAAAAACAACCTTTAGAATGTACTCAATATATGTGAGGTAACAATTTGCACTCAGTTTGTTTGGGTAGATTTCAATGTGTGAAAAAAAGTGAAACAAAAATATACCTATCTACTATTGGAACGTATCTGTTGCAGAAGATGTGGTGTGTACCCATCTTGAGTGAACAATACAAATTTCTCAGTGATAGTCACCAATTCCAAAAGGCTTGAAACTAAGTTTAAGAAGACAAATGAGATGAAGAGTTCTCGGTGGAAAAAAACTTACTTGAGCCTCACTGAATAATGCAGGCTACCTGCCTTTGAAGACAATGACAGTTGGGCGGAGAGTCACCACCTCCATTTTTGGAATTGAAAAGGTTTCGGTAATTTGTTCTCTGATTATCCTGGCACTGTTCTTCTTCTTAATTCTTCTTCTTAATTTAATCGACGAACTCAAGCCTCTCCTCCAACGTGTACTGATTTTCTCCAACGGGATGTGGAGGTAGATAATTTACCTCCGCTCTCTTTGGTCTTTTCACTTTTTTGGCTGGGGCTATGTCGGTCCTCTTTAATGTATTCACTTCTATTTCAGGATAGGCGTATTTTTTGTGAATTCAGCTTGATGCACAATTACCGGCACGATAATTGTGCATCTTGTACTTGAGTCGTTGCTGCCAGCTATACATCCCTGCAAAGGATCCAGGCTCCTTAAGGCATGGAAACTTCTCAACAAGGGCTTCAGCCACTGAGGCTATTTGCTGACTTGAAGGATAGGCCGAGTAAGAGAATATGGCTTTGGTACGGTTTTGAATTATTGCCGATTTAACGCTTGCATCGCGGAAGTGTGTTCCAGAGGCATGATATGAATTGTTTGCCTCCACGAGAATAACTTCAATGTCATGGGAAAACGTTGGGACTTCAAACGGCACTAGCCATGGAGAAGAGCGGCATAACAAATGTTGTCTTGTGAGCTGGACGATGCACAGTCATCCGTAGGAGATGTGTCCACTTCCACCGTATTTGAATACCCGATGGAAGCTTCAACTTTCATTTATCGTTTTCATCTATGATGACTTGGAACTGCACTGTCATTGTCGCTCGGAGTATGTGTTGTCACCAGCTGTAGGGAGAGAGATTTTCAGTTTGTTAAAATTTGATAAGTTCACTTGCAATAGACACACATAATTGATATGGCATGATAACAGAGTAATTCAACTGAAGTGTAAAACGTACTCTGATGTGCAAATGAAGTGTTTCAGGGACACCATTCGACCATCTGCTGTATTATATGAGGCCAAAGGGGTGTGCATCTTTCATTTCAGGGAGGGATTTCAATCTCTCCTGTGGGCTCAACATTGAAGCTTCTCAGGTGCTCATGGTACCATCCACTTAGCAACTTCAGAACAAAGACAGGAATTTCATGCACACTATTATTTGGAGTATTTGTCCAAAGTCAGGCAATTATTCTGCCGATCCAGAAGGCAACAACATTCCAACACAATAGCTGGTGCCTAAAATAGTCACCTCGTTTGTCATGTTCACATCCACTGCCTTGGGAAACTTCATTGCAAATGGCCCCGTAATGCTGTCTTTTAGAACCTCCACTGCCACCAGAGTCATTCTGGACATCGAAAGTGTTGGCCTTTTAACGTTAGCATCATGGATGTGATATGCAATTATCGATTGGTGTTTTCTCGCCATTGTCAAGAGAATGTTTCTGAAAGACCCGGTCTGCCTCACAATCCTCTTAAAGAAATCTGTGTTTGGCTTTGAAATGCACAGTCCAGAGAGCCACAAGTGGTCCAAAGGCAGTTGTAAGCCATGGATAATGTTCAAGGAAGTGATGTTTCGGTTTAGATTTCTCCTCCGGGGAACACGTCCAAATACCTGCAACGGTGTTTACTGATCTTGCTTTCCATGTATCCTAGTGTGTATCTCACCTGTGTGGACAGGAGCCATGACAAGCCCAACAACATCTTTCAGGGTCATCGAAACTTGCCACTCTGTGTCATCTTTTGGTACTTTGTCACCAATCACGGTAGCATCCGCAACAAGCACTAGTTTTCATGTGCATTGCCTCCTACACTCTTACGTGATGCAAACGTCAGGGGAATAGTTTGTGTAGAGTTTACTTTGTCGTTCTACCACAAATTATTTCTTCTTCATAAACAAATCGAGACACAGTGCTAATTCTAAAGGTACGATCCTTTCAAACAAATCATGCAAAGCGTTGGGGAGATAACCTCATGGCATGGAAATAACTCAATCTGTCAGAGATGGGGCACTGTCTTTTTACTCCACAATGATGACCTTCAGCAGTGTCAGACAATGCTGCTTCGACTTCCACGGTATGGATGAACTTAGTCCCTAAAAGGAAACATTCCTGTCATTAACCTACACATGGCTACAGACTTTCTTCACAGCTACATTTTACAATTAAGTTTAAGTAGCTAACCTTGCTTGCATGTTCAACCCTGGTGATAGCACTGCACGTGCTAATTAGCTTGCTAATTATCAATGGCAGACTGCCAGTGCCTTGAGAAGCCTAACTTACAAATTTAAATTCCTGAAAACACAGAACCGCACCGTCTACAAATCTGTTGAAAGATCTTAACATTAAATAAATTTAACAATTGCAGCAGCAACAACAACAAAAGACCTTTTTTTTTTTTTTTGCCTTTGTCAAAGTGCTCTGTTGTTTTGTTAACACAACTACCCAGCAAGGACTAATTAGCTACAAATCAGCTATCAGCCCCAGTGATGGATGCTACAATATATCCTCCAGGCAATGTTTCTCATGTGTTTGATAGAGGAGCCCCACAGCTGAGCAGCAAACCACACAATCACTTGAACACTTGATTAATGGTTTATAACACACTGTAATTGTTTATAATGTCCTGAAATAGATTTGTATGAATAAAAGTTATTCTTATTTAGACACAGTTGGGTTAAACTGTTTGCAAATGCATGACTGAGATTAGGCTACACCTGATTCCTGATTTCTGCCTACTGCATGGACAACCAATCATTACCTGTACACAACAAAAACATTTCTTTCATCCTCTTAGAACTACATTCAGCAGGCGATTCAAGGGGGGATGCAGGGGTATGCTATCTGCCTTGCTAGCAAAATTACCAAAATGCATGCCCCTTATGAACCTGCCATCCCCCAGCAGAGAGAGTGCAGGGCCAGACAGGTTGTTTAGTTTAATATGATAGTCTAGTCTCCCTGACTCATTGATCCTTTATCTGACTGAGGTTTGTACAAGTTAGAATCGACGGCCTCGACCATGGCTGTGAAATATCAGTAGCTTAGCTGTGCTGTGTATTGATTAATCCATAGCACTGTCTGAAATATTTGTAATTGTGACTTTATTTCTTCTGATGATGGCAGTGGTGAACCACAGACTATCCCATTCACTCTGACCTGCCAGCCCAAATCACAAACACATACAACACACTCACACACAATACCCAGTGTCTGGCACACTCTCCCTTTCCATTGTCTCCATTGGATAAGATTTGCATAATATACATACAAATAAATTGACTTGACTTCCTGTTGTTTGAAAACAGTAGTGTGGACAAGTAAATATCATGGTATATTCATAGTAATGGATGCCAGGCTTCATAGACCTAATGACCTTCTTATGCATGGTGATGCCTCCTTTTTCTTTGGTGTATCCCATGGTTCTGTCCTGGGTCCTATTCAAATTAATTTCCCCACAGCTCAATGCTGATAACATAGAAGATCTTACATCTGTCCTGGCCAGCATTGTCCCTGATGTGATGGAACACCTAGGTTCTTGTTTCTTTTCTGTAAAAACTGCCCCTTAAAATGTTGTTGTCTCCACGCAACCCGATATCTAAGCCTTATAAGTTAAGGTCAAAGGTTAAAACGTCATGGTCACTGACTTAGGATCCGGCAAGAAAACCACTTAGGGTTAAGGGAAAACATCATGGTTGGGCTTAAAATAAGTATGTAAACTAGGTAAAACACGTACGGAAACAACGTAACGTCAGTACAAGAATCAACCGTCACTAGAAAACACGTGGCAAACGTCACTCATAACTTGCTAAACAAAACACCAGTCTCGAACATCGGTCTCCCGCTTGAAAGTGTGTGACACCGACACACTTTATTCCGGTGAACAGGCGGGTCTATTACACGCTTTGCATTGAGACCGGGCTGCACCATGAATGACCACTCCGGCCTGTTGTTTCTCATTATTCACCATTCTTTTTCATCCTGTCTACACCACTGTATCTTCCTCTTTACATGCCTTAGCAAGACATCCTTGCAGTGTTTCCAAATGGTCCAGAATGCTGCTGCAAAGCTTTTAATCAGATCCTCTAAGAAGTCTCATTTGGCACAAATGACTTTCCATTACATTCAGAATCCATTTCCATGCAATAATCTTTAGGGCCCTACATGGTCAGGCACCTGCCTATAGTATAAGGCCACTGCAATGCTGCATCACCCGTAGGTCTCTGAGATCTTCTGATCCAGGGCTTATTGGACTCCTAAACCTTGGAGCCGTCTTCCCTTGGACCTTTATGGACTCTGTGCATACTTATTTGAGGACTGAATGATACATTCAATTTGACAGAATCAGACTAGCCAGCTTAACTTCTAAGTCGAGCAACTTGAATGAATGAACGCTACACTATTGTGCTTACACCATAAACAGTATGCGGCTTTGTAATAACGGTGCTGAATTAAGGAACGAGGGACCTTGAGAATACTTCAATTTGTTTTCTCCTTAGATGATTGAGCACATTTCTGGCCAGTAGCCAGTCAACACTGCCAAGGTAGGCAGATAACAAGAGTCTATGCTTGGATGCTAGTGTTACGTTTGCAAACCTGAGATACAGAACCGTTTGGAGCAGCAGACAAGCAGTTGAAAATTTGAATGTAGTTCTGCTGGCATACCAGCTCTATCACTTTAAACTGCTGTTCAATTGAACTGAAAAATTAAATGATATAGGGGAGAGCAAGAGCATACTAAATCAAATGACAAGAGTCAAAGTTGGAGGGAGAGCAAGTGAAGTTTTGCAGCGGCACAAGGAGTGAGCTGAGACAGAGAGGGATAAGGAAGGAAGGAGTTGACAGAGAGAGAGAGAGTATTTGGCAGACTTAGAGAGAGAGAGAGAGAGACGGTAGTCAGACCACTGTGATTTATCCCAGAGTCCTGCATTAGTCAGATGGATGTTGCTGTGCACAGATTAAGATTAGGATACATTCATCAATGCAGCAGCAGACACAAATGCATTACAGCCAGGGAGTAAACAAGGCAGTGGCCGCCGGGGGAATCAATGTGCATAATTAAAAGGATAATATGGAACAGCCATCCGTCACTTGGCCATAGAGGTGTCCACCATAAGCTGCAAATCACTGGGCTGGATGGTCCGGAGTGTGGACTAAAAGAGAAACAGATGGCCCTACATATATATGGATCTGTATGTTCAATATTAAATATGCCTCATGGAATTGTAAGCTCTCAATGCCAAAAGTGTGAGCTTGACCTATCTAGGGTTATGGCGTCATCCAGCTCTTGATTATTACACAATTTCCTGTTTATTTCCAGAACCTGTAATTCTAAGCAGTTGCCCTGCTAGTTCCTTGTCCCACAGCCCTCAACACCCTCCTGTATAGACTAAGTAAACCTTGTTTTACTGAGCTATTTCATCTAGTGTCTTTAAGTCCAAGGATTTATCTGTGTAGTAAATGGTTGCTGTATGATTTCTGTGTTCTTAAGTGCTTTACATTTGTATGTATTTTTGATTATGTTAGCTAGGTTAACCTTGTAGTTTCTCCTCAAAAAAGAAGATTTCTGTTTCATACAACTAAGGTCTCATTTTTTTGTAGATTTGGCTATCACTTCATATCACGATTAGTCAACACACCCATGTTTGCCAAACGCAAGCTGTGTCTTTGCTTCTACCCTCACACCTGCGTCAGGTAGCAGACTGGAACCACAAACCATCGACAGTAAAGAGCAACAGTCATAAACACAAAGTGTTGTATAATGTGGCTATCAGAGGTGGAAAGAGTATTAAAATATTCAACTTGAGTAAAAGTATTGTTACTTTAAATACATTTTACTCAAGTAAAAGTACTTCAAATGACAGCTTTACGCTTGTCATTTGACGCGCCGTTCCAATTCCCGACTCATCACATTTGGATTTGTGAATTCAAACAAAACTTGGTTAGGTTAAGGCAATGAATTACTTAGTTAGGTTTAGGAAAAGATCATGGTTTTGGGTTAAAATCATTATGTTTGTACGTACACACACTAGTGATAACACTGATATTTATTGACGTTGTTGGCTGTAATATTATGTATTAACCTCTACAGAAACTACAATGTATTGCCTTGGCAGTATTAGTATATCTCTTGTCCTCCCAGTGTAGCATATTTGAAATTAATTGTTAGTGAAGAATGTAAACTTAGGGCAATGCGGATGGCATGTGAGGCATTATCAATGTATTCCTCCACTGTAGGCACATCATAGAAAAAGCGTACCTCACAACAAAGAGAAAAGAGGAAGTGGAAGACAGAAAGAGACAGGGAGAGAGGGTGAGATTGAACACTCTCCAACCCGAATGTGAACTTTCTGCCCACTCGGCTGAACTCTGCGGTCACACAAAGTGAGCGCTACCCAGTAGGCGAAGTGTAATTTAAAAGGATGGTGGTGACCTTTCCTCTCTTTCTCCGTGGCTTGGAGCAGCTTGATGCGTCCATTTTAAAACCACTTTCTCTATCTGACTCTCTCCCTCCCTCACATATTTTTTTTTTCTCTATCTCTCTCTCTTCCAATCCCTTTTTTTCTCTCTCTCCTCTCACACTCTCCTCTCTCCCATATGGCCCCATGTAACCTAACCTCATCCATCCTGCCTGCTGGATGGTGTTGTATCTCATGAATATATCCAACATGGGAGCAGATTAAAAATAATGAATGTGTACGGCTACTTTAGGAGATGAGTACATGAGGGGAAACGAGTGTCGTGTTGTCATATAACAATAACACGCTTCATTGTCTTGCTCTGACGTACACAGA
The DNA here is from genome assembly GCF_015220745.1 of Sebastes umbrosus. NCBI lineage: Eukaryota > Metazoa > Chordata > Actinopteri > Perciformes > Sebastidae > Sebastes > Sebastes umbrosus. The sequence continues at coordinate 28,617,173 of NC_051277.1, forward strand.
ATTCATGTTATGAACATTTATATCAGCAAAAAAAAAAAAAAAAAAGATGAACTCTGCAAGAAAACAAGCAGTAAACTGAATTTAGATATGTTTCCCTTACACCTCTTCTACATTCATGAATACAGCTCAGAAGAGACACACACACATACTGCAGATACACTTCTATTAAGGCACCTGAGGATGTGCCTGCAGGCTTTGGAAGGAAGCTATCCATGACTGGCAGAAGTCAACACCACACTTCTTTGCAAAGCCTTAGTTGTGACATGTCTGGCACAAAGATGGTAATGCTGGTCGTGCCATACATCTGTTCACATGTCCAGTACTTTGTTCCCAAAAAACTGCTTCCTGTTGTGTTTTCTGATCTTGTGCCAATATTGACAAGATGGCGTTAGGTGCATTTCTGTCCACTTGTTTTTATGTTCATTTTCAATTTGCATGTAACCTGAGTGGCAACGCCAAAAAATTTTAAAAAATCTTGAAATATTGCATAAAAAATTATTATACTTGAGTTGGAAAAGTTACCTTGCACAGCAGCTGGAATCTCGCAATGTCACATGATCACGCGAGAATCACGGGATCACATACCACACGAAAATCCCTCATCAAGGCTTCAAGTAATGTGTTTCTGTCCGGCAAGCCAGACCGTGTGCCAATCCATCGCATCACATTCCACCGCTTTGACACGCCCCTTGGCGTCATTTTATTTTTTTCATCAAAACCACTACAGTTATCCTTGGTGTCACTTTAGGATTAGGCAACAAAAAACAAGAAAACCAGATTTTCAGACTCATAATTGCTTCAAGGGGGAGGGAACAACATACGCGCCACATTACCTAAAAAAAATCAGTCCAGTGTTCCGTCCAGTCACGTTGGAAATGTGACATACTGCTCAAGCTGTAGGAGTAAGTGACGTCACAGCTATTGAAATCCCCAAGCAGAAAGATATGCAAGAATCACAGTCGCAAGATAGATGGTGAGGACGAAATGAAGAAAGTCATGATTTAATAATGCTGTGAGCGGTCGCTCTCACAAACTGTATAGTTGGTTGCCCGTTCATCGTTTACGGCCATGCAAAGCCCGTCCCCAACTGATTTCCTGGTTTTCCTAATATTCCGTTCAAAACGTATGAATGAAAACCCATCTAGCCTTGCTGTTTACTGTTTAATTACCTACAGCTGTATCAGAGCTGTATTAAGTTACCGCTAATGCTAACACAACACTTCCTGCTGCTTCACATTTGAAGGATTCAAGTGGCAAAACCGGGGGTGGCGTTCATTACGAAGCAGTCACAGGAAACATGACGCCAATTCACCAACATTAGCGCTGACCTTGATCATTCATCAACAAATGTCTAACACAAGACATATGGTTCGACAGTCATGTTGTTCATTTTCTTGTCTGTGGATGAGTTTGAACAGTCAGGAGCAGCCTCAGTGAGCTGTTAGATGAAGAGCTGCAGGCAACAGGCTGCACACCTCCAACTCCTCAGCACGCTAACCAACTCCTTTTATTGTGCCCCGCTGTTGTGTGGAAAACTACTTGTGCTGTGTGCAGCATGAAGTCAGATCACAGTTGCTCATTGCAAGATGGGAAAAAGGCCAACTATTGACTGACTTCTTTATTAAAAACAATGTGAGTTGAGCAGGGCGTTCTCAGCAGAAAATGTTGACTCATTTTTAAAGTTAACTTGCATCACGTGTGGAACATACTTAACTTCTGTACATAACTTAACATTAAGTAGTGTTACGCGCTTATTTAACCCAAGCCATGATCTTTTCCTAAACCTAACCAAGTAGTTATGTAACATACTGAACGTATGTCACATACGTAACGTTTCACACATCTTATTTATCTTATGAAGTTTTTATAAACACATTTCATTCGTTATTCATCAATTTTTTTTTCCCAATCACTTCAGTGTACACTTCCAACACAAAATTGCACACTAAATAAAAAGTGCAATCGGTGACAAGATGATACACATTCCATGATCAGAAAAGAGGAAGAATAATCGTATATTACCCGCCCCCTTCTCAAAATAAGTTTCATAGATTATATGCCAATGCTTTCATCAATTTCATTTGTGCAGAGGAGAAAATATAAAAACGCATGGATTGTATAATTCTGAAGTGTTATGGTGCCAATGATTTATTCTCTGTCTCAATACATGTAAGTTAATCAGTGCTCACAATAGGGCATCAGCTAGGTGCACTTACACATACTCTGTTAACCTAACAAAAACTCTGCACTGTAATGATTTTTCTGCTCTGACATTTGATTGAAAAATAATAATAATAAAACCACAGTGATGAGCTGTAGTCAGTGAGAAAACCTCCATAACAAAGAGAGGATGTACTAAGTGGAGGATATCTGAATTCCAGTGAAAGCCATAAAAGACCACTGCTGGTTACATATATCAGCAGGTTAATGTAGTATTTGCACTTGAGAAATATCTGCCTCATAACTCGTCCATTGCGGGAAATTCATTTCTCTGTAGCGGTTAACGATTGGCGATGTGGATTACTCTGGGTGAAATGAAGTTCATTATGGTGTATTTTGGCGCAGTGCATGGCTATAGAGGGACGGATTGGCCATTGAATAGTGGGGGCCATGTTGACACTCTTAGTGGGACATAGATTTCCTACAGCAGCCATTCATTTGTTGTTATCCTGCAGAGAGCTGTAATGAATGAGGGCGAGAGTGGGGAAAATGGCTCACCAATGTAATTTGTCTCTCAAAGTGGCTGGGGGGTCAGCACAAATTTGTATCTGCCACTCTTTCTTTTTTACTCTCCTAGCTGCCCCCTTTTTCCCCTCTGCTTTTCCCTCCATCCCATAGCCACGGCAGCAGTGTGGCTGCTGGGATGCTGATGTTTGTCTCTAATTTTGGTCCGGAATGAAATGTCTCAACTACTTCCTACAAATTTGGTCCAGACATTCAAAATGTGCACTTATCCAACACTTAACTAATTTAATGACGAGATAAAACTCATGACAGTTCGATTTTTAGACTTTTTCTTTATTACATGCTGATGATGAACATAAATATGCATAAAACGCAAAAAGAAACAGATATACAGTAAGTGCACCTCTTTTGAATGTTATCAGCCCATTAAATGGCCATTATCGATTGTTATCAATACCATTCTAATCCTTCACACAGGGCAAACTCAATGGGCTACCTCCGGGTCTGAGTGAAGCCAATGCTGAAGTGCCTTGAACCTGCACTCTTTCTAATAGCCTGGTTGCAAAAAGAAGTCCGTTTGTATAGAATTCTATGAGAAAATGATCGTACTTCTCACTTGATTTCCTACCTCAGTAAACATCAATCGCTAGTTTCAAGTCTTCTTCAATACAGCATGATATTTATTTAGTAAATTATGGTCCCATTTAGAGTCAAATAGACCATAAAGCAGGGGATGCTTTAGGGCGTGGCTAGCTTGTTATTGACAGGGCGCAACCACGGCGTTGTCTGGTCTGGGAGTTGTCCGTGTTTTCGTCTTAAAACTTAAAGTTAATTATAACCTTTTTAGTCACCTGGAAACATCTTATTCAGCATTTGGTTGTACTTAGCTCCACCCTCTCGTGTCACTTCCGGTTGCAAAAAAACAAAATGGCAACGGCCAAAATGCCAAACTCAAGACTTTAAAACAGAAGTCCACAATCAAATGGGTGACGTCACGGTGACTACGTCCACTTCTTATACACAATCTATGGGCAAACTGCACCTACCCGCACGTTATGAAAGTGAAACGGTCACGGCTTAAACACGTGGTTAACATTGTGCATTGAAACAACTTGGAAAAATGTGTTTTCAGTCATTTTTTGGAATATTGGGTTTTTTAAATAATGGTCCGTTTGAACAATGGGCAGTCCCCCCTACACTATTTGGGTGGTATGCTGACCTTTGTCCCAATCAGAGCTCCTTCTCAGAGCTTTAAGTGACCTAATTCATAAATGACATAAACATTAATTCCTCCTCCTCAGTAGCTCCGATGCATCTTCATTTCCAGACCTGCTGCCGTCAAAACCCTCTAATATCAAAGAAAGTGCTGCTCTGCACTTTACCCGGCACCGTCATGTTACCGTGACAGTAAGCTAATATAGATAAAGTTTTGCATCACTGAATGTGTTCATTCACAGTAATAGTGTGAGACAACAGCACCATCATGATACCAAACATGAAAAAACAACATTACCCGCTATAACTCTGTGTAAGTTTAATTAAATTGAATTAGACAGAGTGTAATATAGTTGTTAAAGAACCAAGGTGTGCATTTAATTGTTATTTATTGCCTCTTGTCAACATCATTCTTCTTGACTCTCCTGTTGTCTTTTCTCTCTTTCCTTTTCTTCTTCTGCTCCCCTTAAATTTGGTGTCTCACATAAAGTCACACACAAGCACACTTATAAACTTTTCCTTCAAGCAATGTCAAGTCATCCTTGATTATGTATGCTCTGAAGGTGCCATAAGAGAGGGCATCAAGGGGAAATGTGCGTGTATGCATGCATGCAGGTTTGTTTCTGGGCTTTAAATGTGTTACCCATCTCTTTGACATGATGTAATGAGCATCATTTTCCTAAATACTGCATTTATGCCTTTTTTTTTCTAGACACACGGACACAAAAAGGTACCAACAGTCCAGCAGCAGCCACTTATCGTGGAGGCTGTGTGTGTGTTTGTGTGTGTGTGTCCTCTTTCCCGTGGGTCTCATCTCTGAGGAACAAACCAAATCTGATGGCCAGATAACATACCCATAATCGTTTTAATGCAGCACAATACAGTGTCCAGCACAAAATGCAGGAAATGGGGAGAGGAACTCATAGAGAGACACATTCAAACAATGAAGTGCCTGAGCCAGCAGCTGTGTGTCTTATTCTTGGAGGGATAATGCACCCGCGGGGAACATGGGTGACATTTCAGCTGGCACGAAGAGGAACGTGGCACCCGGCTTCACAGGGTCAGCGATGGGATGTAATGGAATATGATTGAATGTGATGGAGGAAAATGGCAGTAAATAGCAGTGGTGGTGGCGGTGGTGATGGTGGTGTGGTGCGGTGGTGGAGGAGGTGCTGTGCACTCACTCATATGAAATGATGTGAGGAGACTTGATGGAAATGCAGTCCAGCCAGCAGATGAACGGTGGAGTGTGTGAACCAAATCAGAGTGCTGATGAACTGACAAAAGATGTGATGAATTCAAATACAATTTAATCTGACTGAATAAATATTTCACAGCAACATGAGAGCCTGCTGCTTCCCAACAGAGATGATGGATGGCCAATGGCAGCGGTGGGAACCCTAATCACATTTATACAAAGTTTAGTACAATACGCAGTACTCCATATGTATGCGTATATAACTTGTATGTGTATATATATTTGTCCTTTCTTTTTTTGGAATATTTTGGGTATGAAAAGGATCAAATTATTGATTTAGAGTATAAACCCCCAAACAGCTGCTGTTTAAAAAGCTACTGGGGTCATATTTCAAAACCCATGTTAATTTAACCCTGCTTTAAATGCAGTTCAATCGAGTATAATGAAAATCAATGGTGTGGATGAGTCACAAACACCATCTGCCAGATATAACGAAGAGAATTATAATGATAATTGTGGCGATTGTAATAATCATAATGACTTTTGAATAAATCACAAGAACACTGGAGGAATTGCTATTAAATGTTCTTAGTAGAGTGGGAGCTCCTGGGAACAAAGGATGATGATGATGATGATGATGATGATGATGATGATGATGATGATGATGATGAGGAACATAGTGTGAATGCAATGAGTAGCCATGACTGACCAGTTGCGTACATTTAGACAGATTGCGCTGGTGATGATGGTGATGGTAACGTCGATGATTATGCCAATGATAGTAACTTTGACGTATCTGCTGGGAGACAGCAGCAGGAATGGGCCTAAATTGCTTCTGATACATTAATTGAAACATTTCATTTCTGATAATTGATATATAACTCAGACACTTCTCCATGATTAATTCCCCTCATTCCAGTTTCATTTGAAGGACCCTCGTCCATGCCAATTCACCAAGTATGAAGTATAATCCTCGCTTATTACTTCTAATATCGTTCTACTGTCTGCATAATAATTACTTCCACTGTTAGGCTACAATCTTCCCTCTTGGTGAATTACTCATTAAAGACCTCATGTTTAGGATATAGAAAATGAAAGCATACAGAGTGATTACAAAGAGGAAAAGTATGTCCTACGTCGGTCTTGGAATTTACATCCTGAATCAGACCCATGCATAAACCTAGACCATTAGAAAAAGGTGATAATACATCCTAGACTGCAATTTTTTTTATTCTGTAATTGAAATAATTCCTCGTGAATTATATATCTGTAAAATTAAATTAACCGTTTTTGCCGAAGACCTTCTGGGTCCCTCCCAAGAGCCCCTGGAACCGCCTTAAAGACCTGTGGAACTCATTCCACTTCCCCCCAAAGACCCCTAAAGGTCCCCAGGACACAGTTTGGGAGCTGCTGCTGGAGGCTACTGAGGTTAGCTGGTGTGTGTATGCTGTGGCATCTCTAAGCTGTGGAACACAGGGCAATACATCTCAATTAGAGAAAGGGAAGCAGAGTCCATGTCCCTGTGTGAATTAGGCTTTTGACCAGAGCCTCCATTGTGTGTGTGTGTGTGTGTGTGTAAATCAACCCCAATTCCCAGAGCCCGTTGGCCAGCTGCTGTGCAGCAGAGAACAGGAGGCCTGTGTTCCACTCTTGCCCAGTCTTGATTGCCTGAGCTGGGCTTCTCCCCTAACCCTTAAACCCTCTGACCCATTAACAGGGCTGACACCTGAAACAGCAGGCCAAGCGAGACACACATACAGTTTTGTCTCACTGTTTTTGTGGGGACCTTCCGTCGACAACATTTATTTCCCTTCATTCGCTGAACTTTGGCCACATGTTTGGTGATGAGAGGTCATTGCTGCAATGACTTCATCAAAGAGCCTGAATAGTTCTGTAGTTTAATGAGAAGTCCCTGAATGTGTGCGCTGATATGGACAACTCAACGCAACAAAGAAGACAGAATAAAGTTTGACAAAAGAAAACCTCAACTGCTTGTTTACTGCGATGGATTTTCTCCCTGTGGAGGCAGTTTTTTTTTGTTTTCCCACCGTACAACAGTGATTGGCAGCAAATGGCTTCTTCTGAAGGGAAGCCGTCATATCTACAACTCTGCTGCCTGTGTACAGAACCACAGACCTAATCCCACATTAGACCTATGAAGAAATGAGAACTGGCAAAAAGTCCTCATTGTGATATTCTCCAGCTCCAACTGGTTCTCACAAGGATAGAAGAACAAGAACACGCACACACACGCGCACACACATAAAGAAAAGAAAAGCCCCCCCTGACATTTGATCCTACCTTCCATCTCTCCATCTTCTTACTTTAACTCCCTCACTGCCTCTCTGTGTAATGCAGTGCTTTAGTGATGTGTGTGTGTGTGTGTGTGTGTGTGTGTGTGTGGGTGTGAGAGAGAGAGAGAGAGCGTGGTGTATAATCCTGAATATAGCTTGCCCAGTAGGGAGTCTGCAGCAGAGTCAAGCTGGCAGTTATTAAAAAGCAAACCATCTAAAGGAGGCAGAGCCAAAATACCTGTAGCTTTTGTGTGCTAACAACAAAACCACAGTTGTCTCTTTCTCTTTTATCCCTCCGTCTCTCTCTCTAGTCTCACGCTACGGTCCCTCTATTCTAACTTTCGTATCATGTGTTGAATATTGAAATCAGTGTTGTCCTTTGCCAGCTTGATTCCTCTGCTTCTCTCAAAAACTACAGCCACATCAAACGGGAGCTACGATGTTCCTTACATTCATATTCAACCATTCTGCATTAGCAAAATAGTTTCTTAGGAAAACATGTCTGCATCTCATGGACATTGAAAGTTTCAGGAAATGCAAGTGTTAAAGGTCCCATATTATGCTCATTTTCAGGTTCATACTTGTATTTTGTGTTTCTACTAGAACATGTTTACATGCTGTAATGTTAAAAAAAAATGTTATTTCCCTCGTACTGTCAGCCTGAATATGCCTGTATTTACCCTGAAACGCTCCGTTTTAGCACATTTTGACAGAATTGTAACATAATTGTGTTGCTAGGCAACGGCTTTTGGTCCATGTATACTTCCTGTCAGCTGATATCAATCACATACACTGCAACCAGGAATAAACTGGGACACGTTTATAATGTTTACATTTAAAATTGTATCAACGGACTAAATATTGTATATTTGTGACATCACGAATGGGCAGAAATCCTGACAGCTTGTTTCAAATTCAGAGTTTCTGAATACGGGCTGTGTGTATTTCCCTGTGGATTGAGTCTTTTGATACTTTCACAGTATTTATATAGGACTTAAGCCTGCTTTATAGTAAAAAAACATGAAAATCTCACTTTTTTTTATAATATGGGACCTTTAAGTATAGTAGTAAGTAATGTTCCAATATTTTTGGCCTAACTTAAAGGCCTTAACACACGGTGGCATTTTTTTTGTGCAATTAATTCGCACATCAATATTTCTTTCTCCTTTGCTTCCGCCTTGTCAGAGAAATTATGTCTTTGCATGAAGACGTCCACTCAGTACGCCTCAAGGTTTTTGAAAACTTTCTGAGCCCTATCCCTTAGGCCCTAACCCTTCCCCGCTAGCTGGCAGGTGGATTTTAAGAGGTTAAAGATTAGTTATTACAAATGTGAATGTGATTTTGAACGAATTTTTTTCACTTTGTCTCTCCGTCAGATTGAATAACAAGAGAGGAAACAAAATGGCCTCTCCGTCTGAGTATCAGACTACTGGAAATCAGCAGCTTTGCTCCAAATCTAGAGGCATCAGTATCAGCCTTCAAAAGCCCCAATCAGCAGCTCCCTGTGCGCTCTCTCTCTCTCTCTCTCCCACCCACCCACCCACAAACATCTCTCTTTACCTCCACTCCTCTCTCGCTCTCTCTCTCTGTTCCACTGGAGCTCTCTCGCTCAATCTGTCCCCCTCCAGCCTCTCTCCACCCACTCTTTCTCTCTCTTTTCATCTCTCCCTCACACACTCATTGCCTCCCTCCATCTACCCCTCCGTCCTCAAACTAATTGAGGCAGGTGGCCTCCTTTATTCCCTCTCTCCAAACCTCTCAGCGCTGCAGTTGCCAGGCTTCTCGATTACATTGTGTGTGTGTGTGTGTGTGTGTGTGTGTGTGTGTGTGTGTGTGTGTGTGTGTGTGTGTGTGTGCGCGTTTATCAGTGATTCTTATTCCACAGCAGCAGATTCAGATTCAATACAAAATGAGTCTTCATGCAAGTTATAGTATGTGTGAGAGTGTGTGAGTGTGTGAGTGTGTTGGTGAGTCGATGAACATGAAAGTAAAAATCCTAATGGCTCCTTTCTCTTCCAGCAGTGGCCTCTCCAAACGCCACTCTTTGGGCCTCAACATGCAATTAATCAATTCAGCTTGTTAAGAGGATCTATTTATACCCACACACACACGCACACACACTCACACACTCCTGACAGAGTCTAACGGTAGCTCTCGTACACAGTTGGGAACATGGCACCCTGCGGCAGCGGGGGGGACAATCAAAGGGGACACAAACAAAGAGAGAGGGGGAGAGATGTAACCACAATGGCTTCTGTCAATTAAGGAGGAGTCATTGTTTGGCTGACAAAGTTAACAGTCCCATAAATGGCTCACATCAAGCACTGATGCATCTCACCAACCAGTCAGAGTGAACAAAAGCCAACCCCGCTGCACTTGGCACTGCTTCATTTATTTATTTTTTGTGTCTCCGTGTCCTAAAGGTTCCCTCGTTTTGACTGCAATGAAATCTCATCCCCGAGCAGTCGATTTCCTGGCAAACGCAAAGAATGTGCTGTGCAATCACATGATATACCTCTGCTGCATGTATGGATTATGCATAGATACTAGGGATGTGAATACAAGTACATTATTTGGATATGAAATGATTGTCAGTGGCAGCCAAATGTACGGAAGCCCTGAGAGGCAAGTGAGACAAAAGAAATTGTGGTGATCCATTTTCTAAGTCTGATTTAATTTTTTTTCTCTCCTTTGTTTTGAAGAGCATTGCTGTCATAATGATAATAACATTTAGAAAACCAAATAGATATTGGTGTTTTTTTTGGTTTTATGACAAAAGCCCCCTTTAGTCGCCAGGAGTAGCGCAATTAACGAATTGATGCATTTGCATAATGGCCGTATGAGCATATTGAGACAATGAATGGGACATAGAAACTAATTTGCACGCCAATATTCACTCGCATGCACTTCTAATCACTTAAAATCAGTATTCATCATATCATATGTGTAAAATATCAGAAATGAAAGCGAAAATAATCACACTTTTTGCCTAACTATAGAGTTTGTGTCCCGTGTGTGCACTATACACATATATACTATATATAATCAGGGCTTTACCAAATAGTTCAAAGCTTCGTTCATAACATTTACATTCAAATCGTTATTATTAATAACTTACGGATAAATTGCATGCAATAGTCAATCTTCTCTTCTATCAACACTCTGTCACAGCAAACAACACGGTGCTCAGTCTTTTCTCTGTAATTGTATCAGTCTTCGGTCCAAAAGTAAAAATGTATTGAAAAAAAGATTGATGTAATCATTTACAAATTTCATAACATGTTTTTATCTAACGAAATGTTCTGCTTCTATCCATATTTGTTGGCGTTTAGCCTTTCAAAAACAACATTTTGTTCCATATACTGCGGCACTTTTGATGCTCCATGGACTATTACTTCATCAGGTGGCAGCATGAAAATATTTGTTTCTAAAAATAGATATCATATGAAAATAAAACATTTTACATTGCTAAGAGTGTACCAGTTTTATTTAGGTTCTAACTGTTAGATAAGCTATCTGGGTGTGTTTGTTTTGTTGTTGTTGATTATTGCTGAATCAGTGTCCTTTTGTCCTCCAGTGTCCGATGTCCCACTTTCTCCACACCAATTTCGGATGGTAATTTGGGTGCATTTTTTTTACAAACAAATCTTTCTGAATTGTTATTACAGTTTTCATGGATTGGACTGCTGCATTAACACTTTATTGTTAATGTTGCCAAATGTGTCTCTAACCCACTCTGAAGGTGGTTTGGGTGATTGAATCTGCCCTTGAAAGTCCATAATATGCCAGTGAAATAAAAAATGAGAGGGCAAATAATGCCCCTGATAATTAGGAGTCCCTTTTTTGCATTTCACACAGGTTATTTTTCACAAAGAGGTCACTTATTTTCCCCTGTTGTCATATATTCAAGCATGAATGTGACCAGTGTCCCCTGCGGACAGCCACAGGTGACTCATGTTCTCATTGTGTTGTGAGAGAGAAAAGCAGCAGAATATTTCAGAAACAGTAATAGAATAACCTCTGCATCCACAAAAAAAAAAAAAAAAAAATGGATACCTGAAATACCCCATACCTAAATGGATGCTCCCAGGTAGCCTCAAAACACAATACAGATGTGGGGTGTTCTCTGAAAAGAAAAAGCTCTCCTGTTTCTATGAATACAGGTATTCAGGGTTCATTATGATTCAATAACTTTTATATGTGTTCCACTTTTCTAACTGTTTTGTCTCCACTCATAGGAGAAACAGAGGAGAATCATTTTGTTATGACCAATTTAAAATATATTTTATTTTAGGAAAACAACAAACATGATTAGAGTATGTGATTGCTTTGAAATAAGTCAGCTCTATATGTTATTCATCACATGTCATACATAGATTAAAAATAAACACAAGACTTTCACCCAGGAGACCTCTGTTTATGTCCCATTTGAAACCAAAAGTCAACGTTGACTTATGGTTGAAAGTCAACTGCAAAGGGTGGTTATTTATTTACGCTATTTATAATGTGTTCGTGTCATGTTTTGTGTCGCCGAGACGTGAATTTTACACGCCTGCATGAATGTGCAGTGTTTTGTAGTGACGGATGTCACGTGACATCTGTCCAAAAAACACAGGACTTTCAAGCGCGAGACCCGTGTTCCATGTTAGTGATGTTTCTCACATGTTTTGTAGTTATGGTTGTCATGTGACGTTTGTCACATGTTTCCCGTACTGACTTTACTTTGTTTCTGTACGACTTTTACGTAGCTTACGTACAAAGTAACAAACACAGGACTTTCAAGCAGGAGACTCAAGCTACGTTAGTGACGTTTGTCACGTGTTTCTCGTACTGATGTTACTTTATTTCCGTACGTGTTTTACATAGTTTAGGTTCTTATTTTAAGCCCGACCGTGATGTTTTCCCTTAACCTAACTAAGTGGGTTTTCTTGCCTGATCCAGGAGATCCTCGCCTCTCAAGGTACAAGTGGTATTACAAAACAGGACGGCTAGCATGCTCATTTCAGTAGATATCTCTACAACACAATACATAGATGTCTTTGATATAACTTCATACACTGTAACCTCTTCACATTCTGTTGATAATGTTAATTCATTGTTTTAATGTTTTAAATGAAAATTTTAGCCAGATCTTACACACCGCACCTTTTAATGTTGTTTTTTTTTATCTATTCTTTGTTAGCAAATTACTACGTACGTTTCAGTCTCATAGCTATTCTCAAAGAAGAAAGCACAGAGCTGTCTTCACTTTGTCTTATTCTCTTCTATTCAAATTGCACTTGCTTTCAGTCAAATTAATCAATTGTTCAATTAAGGTTCCCCACTTCTTGGTTCCCCACGGTAGACATTCATTCACTTTGCAAAAAAAAAAAAACTTACACCGAGCAAAATAATCATTCAGTTAAAGTACTACATTTTTTTGTTAACATCCCTTTGAGAGGTTTTAGTCCTTTTCATCACGTTCCAAATGAGTTTACTCAGAGGACAAAATCAAACTCATTAGCCCTCCGTAACTCTGCACCAAATAAATGTGTTTGAAGAGTTCAGCTCATGTCCACATCCCTGAACTCTTCACACAGATGTCTTTGGTGCAGAGTTACGGAGAGTTAATGAGTTTGATTTTGTCCTCATGTAAGAATGATCCTAAAGGGACCCCGTTAAAATCACAGTGACAGTAATTGAAAAGTCTCTCTTCAAGGGCCACTTAATGTCCCCCAGAAGATAATACGGACTCTTTTTCTCTTGTCTGGTAATGTGGTATTTGTCTGTGACACATATTTGATGGAAACCTTTGAATTTGTTGCTCTATAATCAGGGTGCTGGTGATAATTAAAGCTGTTTGTATTGTTAAACAAGTATAGGCATAAATTGAGTTGAATTGCACATAAAATTCTCTTATTTAGGAAAAAATGTTGTTTCGTTCTGTCACATTTTTTTTTTTTAATTCTGCACACTTCCCCCCACCCCTTCTTTTGCTTTACTGTGTCTGATTGATTGAGATGGGATAAACACTGGGTACTCTTCTCAACGCGATTGAATATGTTTTGGGTAGGCGGAAGAAAAGGTGATTGGGTTGGGGTCCCACTGACCAACAAGCCAATCAGTAATAAGGACGTGCTTACAGTCAGCGCAGCAGCAGACAGCTATTTTAAATTTTGAGGAGGAGCTATGTACAACCGAACACTGAATTAGACATTTTTATCCAAACAAAATGTTACAATTAACTTTCATGAACTGAAAACACAGTGTGAAAGGGTTAAAGTTGTAAGATGAAAACACAAACAACTCCTAGACCGGACATCGCTCTGGTAGTGACCTGTCAACCACAACGTAGCCACGCCCTAAAGCATCCCCTGCTTTATGGTCTATTTGACTCTAAATGGGACCATAATTTACTAAATGACCATCATGCTGTATTGAAGAAGACTTGAGACTAGCGATTGAGACCATAAACTCATGTTTACAATGTTTACTCATGCGAGAATTTTCTCATTCTATACAATCAGACTTCTTATTTTGCAACCAGAGGAGTCGCCCCCTGCTGGCTATTAGAAATAATGCAAGTTTGAAGCACTTCTGCATTGACACCCATTTGTTTGATACATCACATCGAGGCTACAAAGACGCACAAAATACACCAAATTTGTGGAGAGAGATCAGGGAGCATTGGGATGCAACCTTGAGGAGGATATGACTGCAGGTTTTTTGCCCCGCCTTCTAGTGTAGCCATCCAGAACAGGTTGAAACACAATGGTATGCAAGTATACAAGTTTGTTTTAAGCATAATAAACCCATTTGGAGCATATGCATCGGTGCCATTTCTCCGTACATTGGTTTGAAACATTTTGATAAATACTAGAGATTGAAATGTCACATTTTCGGCCTTGGACTGGAACACTTACTCTGGGAGTTGAGTTCTGACAGTGGAATAGGAGGACGATTGAGATGAGGAGGTGGAGGTGACCTACCTTGGATAAGTGGAGGTGTGGAAATGAAGAAAAGTGGCGTAATGTTTGTAGCAACCATAGAAACTAAAGAAAGGAACTTGACAAGAAAATATGTAATACACGGGATAGATACATTAAAAACCAACAAGTAGAGATGAAGATAGATGAGCAGGCAGAAAGAGAGTTGAAGGCGCTCATTAAAATGAAAAGAAGAAGCCCTGACTTTGACTCAGTCAGCCCACTGGAAATGTCAAAGCATCTTAGAAAAGAAATAGATGAGATGCGCTGCTTGCTAGTGCGCTTACCAATGGATCATGATATTCTGCAAATCATCTGATCAGCAAGCTAATGCCGTGAAACTTAAAAGTTTGCTTGGGAAAGGGGCAGACGGATTTGAATCAAGGGCGACGTTGAAAGAGGCAAATGTAACGTGTCAGTAGAGATATCTGAATATAACTTTCATGTGGCACACATGATATGGCACCGCAGCTGTGTGCAGAGGCCAGAGTCCCTGTAAGTATCGTGGTAGTCTTCCATGATTCTGAAGTATTAAATGACTCCATGAGTCCAAGTGTATCATCTGTGGAGGAATCACTTAGCATTTCTCCATGGATGCCACAAAAGTAGAACAAGTTCATAAAGTGAGTCTGCACAACTTAAGCTCTTGTGAAGAAGAGAGAGTACGGCAGTATCAAGAGGCAAAACAAACTTGGTACTGAGTCTATAACTCCTGATGGTTCAGTATTGATTAGCAAGAAGTCTGTTTTGCCTTTAATGGCAGAGGCAATGTGGAAAACCAAAGTGGTGCAAAGAGGAAATCTGATGCAGCACGTTAGATACTTTTTGGCAGCTGAGAGACTTTCGGGAATCACAGGAATATCACCACGATTTATGGCTAATCACTTCCACTGGGGCTGGATCACAACATTATGCATGGAAGTTTACAGCAGAGCAATTTCAAGATATAAAGGAAGAAATGGAAAGTGAAGAAGAAACTCAAACCAAATATGAAGCTATTTAAAATGTTTACTGTCGTTCAATGAAATGTTGAACAGTTTGGGATGCAAGTTAATCTTTTCTCAAAGCATTGTGGGATAGAAGGCGGCACGAGAGTTAGCAGTGTCACAAAAAAAAGGAGTTGAAAGTTAAAACATTTAAACTTCTGAGAGGAGGGGAGGTGGATGGGCCCAACAAACAAGGCTTTCATCCAGGAGACCAATCAGTTGTTCGTTTGTTGCTGAGTTGGCAACACTGACAGTCCCTCCATTCAGGCCCCCCTCCAAAGCCACTCCGCCAAAATTATAATTATGGACGAAAACATATCATGAACGTACCCGACGACCGTGTCTATTGTTATTACTCATAGCTGTCAAGCCGGCAACTTGTGGAAGACTCTGGTGACGCGCAATGAGTGCACGGGTATGAGTGCATTCAGGTAGGTAGACAGGCAGGAAGGCGGTATGATTGGACGGGCTTATTACAGTCCTGCAACAGCCTCAGATACTAGATTTTTTTTTTCTTTTTTTCCCTTTCTTTTGGTCAGAGCATTTGATTTATTGATAGCTGTCTGGATGTAATGATAATTTCAACAAATATAACAAACGAAATGTATTTCAACAGCGCTACCAACCCTACCTTTAACTAAATAGCTAATCAATTGAATGTCATAATATATAGAAATTATGTATGCATTTACTGAAAAACAAAAACACAGAATGGGTGTATGAACAAGAAAAAAAAAGGTTAAAGCCTAGATTCAACTTTGTAACACAATAAACTGATAAAGTGGATAGAACTAGAGGAGGATGTGCAACCTTTGTCAGGACAGGTATCCAATATCAAAGGACAGATTTTTACATGATAAATGAAGCTTAAGCGTAAATTCAGACAGGAAGACTGGGGGTGCAAGCTCATTCATTCTCATTCATTCTGGTTCTCTCTCTCTCATGGGCTATTAATATGTCAGCTGATTATGGGCGTCTCTCTTTTCAGTGACCAATCAGAGCTTGCCATATCTCCCTCAACCAATAACATGCTGCTGTCAAAAGTTTAAAAAACATTCTCCTCTATGAGTTTTCAGTGTCAGCATTCAGCACTAACGGACGCGACCCTCCACCACCCCATCACCTCCAGATTCATCACATCAGAGTAATCCTGCTCCACTTCATTCATCGGATCTGCATCAGTCTTCACCACCACCACCACCAGTGTCTAGACCCGGGGGGAATATTTCTACATCCTACTACAGCTTCACTTCCCCTTCATTATTTCACATTGGGTCTAAATCGCCAAAGACTGTTACTATTCATAATTCGTGCACTTTGTAATAAATCATCATTCAATTCATACGAGTCTTTCCTGATTGAATTGAGGTTTGGACTTCTTGGGGCAAAATATAGGTTGTGAACTTGTCAGCTGAAGAAAGTGCAAAAAAATCACAGTGCTTCAGGCAATTCTATTGTGCGTAATCCATATGAGTTGGTAGATTGAAATTTATGGAAGGCATACACCGATCAGCCATACCATTAGGACAGCGTGGGCACCCTGACCGGTCTGCGGCTACGCAGCTCCATACGCAACAAACTGCGATGCACTGTGTGTTCTGACAACTTTCTATTGGAACCAGCATTAACTTTTCAGCAATTTGAGCTCCAGTAGCTCTTCTATTGGCTCGGACAACACGGGCCAGCCGTCGCTCCCCACGTGCATCAATGAGCCTTGGGTGTGACCCTGTCGCCGGTTCACCGGTTTTCCTTCCTTGGACCACTTTTGGTAGGTCCTGACCACTGCAGACGGGGAACATCCCACAAGAGCTGCAGTTCTGGAGATTCTCTGACCCAGTCGTCTAACCATCTGAATCCCTTTGGTCAAAGTTGCTCACATCCTTACGCTGGCCCATTGTTTTCGGCTTCCAACACAAAGTTCAAAGTTGAAAATGTTCACTTGCTGTCTAATATATCCCACCCAATGCCAGGTGCCATTGTCAAACTGCTCATAAAGACGTCACATGCTCCAATTTAGAGTAGATTACTAAATGAATCAAGTACAAGCCCATTTCATTTATTAAAAAGCGCACAATGTAAGGAGTTTAGTGGAGATGGAGTAAAGTATTGGTAGTTAGGATGGTGTAGATAAATGAAAGCCCGGTATGTGACGTGATACGTTTTGCAGCATCTGAGTTTATCCCAGTGAAAAAAAGTTATTTGAGGTAAACTCATAGTTCAGTTGGTGGAACAAACTTTAGCTGCTCGTGCTTGGAATGACGCAGACAGGAAATTAAGACAGCCTCCTCCTGAGACATACACACTGCCGAATACAAGAGACTAAGAGAGAAAGCAAAGAGTCATAAAACATGTGAAGAGAAACACAGCAGCTGGCGAAACTTGTGCAGCAAATAAGGGTCGGATACAAAGGTCAGTTTGGTCTGGAATTTAGTACACTGAATGGCAGGGGGTGTACAGGAAGACTGCCATACCAGTTATACTCCATAATGGAGCTCTAGCTGTTGCTAGTTAACTGAAGGCTGATACGGTTGCAAAGGAATGCCAGCTAATACATTGTTGAGAGAATGTCAGTGTGAAAAGTAAGACACATTTGAGTATTCTTATATTGGGGTATTTTGGAACATATAATGTGGATATAACACGTTTAGAGGCAGTTGTCTTTTGTTTGCATGAAGCAGCCCCTGCTAAATCCACGTTTTAATTCCAGATATATTCCATGTTGCACTTCTTATTATAGTGGATGTATCACCATTGAAAATAGGTTCTACCTAGAAGCAGAGCTCTTGAAGGACAGATAAAACTCTTAGTGCTTGATTCTCCCCAGGAGGTTGTCTTAAACCCGCTGCTTCTCTTTCTGAACTTCTCCTCCTCCTCCTCATCCTCTCCTCGAGCAAGTAGAGCAATCACTGACTTCCTCTGATCCAGATTTATTTTCAACGTGTTACTTCCTCCTTTGCATAAAATAATGCATCGCTCCAATTGCCTGCGTGATCACAGTCTGCACCGGAATGTAACAAGTGCATTTCTTTGTTAGCGTGTTGTCCCTGTGTTGTTTTCTCCGGGTTCTCAGGTTTCCTCCCACAGTCCAAAGACATGCAGGTTAGGTTCATTGTTGACTCTAAGTGTCCCATATGTGTGAATGGTTGTCTGTCTCTATGTCTCAGCCCTGTGATAGTCTGGAGACCTGTCCAGGGTGAACCCCGCCTTCACCCAATGTCAGCTGGGATCGGCTCCAGCTCCCCCCCGCGACCCTGAATAGGATAAGCGGTTACAGATAATGGATGGATGGATATGTTTTAAAGGCTCTCTATTATTTTCATTGATGTATTTTCTGACATGCAGGAGGTCAGTGTATTGACTTCAACCCAGCCGGGGGTCATTTGCATTTTTTTCAACATTTCTGGCTTCATGGAATTTACTCCACCATATGAAAACATGTAGTGAATAACTAATGTTATCATTTGTTGTAGGGGTTCACCATCGTATTTGTTTTATACCGGCCTAATTTGTTCCATTTTGATTACAGCAGAGACTATAGGAGAGGTATTCATACATGCAGAAACAGACATGGTAACGCGATGACATGGTACCTGATTTTGAATTAATATCACATGATTTTGTAATTTGATTATTGTTAGTTGTAGTATGGTTTTATTCAACAACAAACACAATACATTGCAGTCTAGGTTTTGAATTTTAAGTCGCATTAATGTATTTTTAATTTGTATTATAAGCATTCTAACGCAACAGTTGTGACATATGTGTTCAGTTACCATGGTAACAGGTGTTGTTATGGGGTTAGCAAAAAAGGCACTTTCAACTATTTATAGCAGACTGTAATGGTTCACACACACTTAATGTCTCACAGAAATATGTGAAATGACGATGACCTCTGAACAGTGCATTACCTGATGGTGGCACGTAATGTGTTAAAATTGTGTGCCGCCACCACAGAAACAATTGAGGTTTAGGCAACAAAACTGCTTGGTAAAAGCAGCAGTGGGTAGAAATGGAGCAAATATGATTAAAAATTTTTTTTTTTTTAACATAGATAATAAATGCTTACTGAAGCTTTAAGTTTAGGAAATAAAAGATCATGATTTGGGTTAAAATAAGTACAATTGTTACATACGTTTATTTGAGTGATCTATGTAACTTAGAATGAGTCAACATAGTCTACGTAATTTCATAACCATAACCCACAATGACTAAAACATTAAAAAAGAGGAAGAAAGTTGACTAGGATGAGCAACCGACCCCCTCCTGAGGGTCTATGGGTTGCCCACCTTCATGCCAACCACTACTTAAACCCTAAAGAAACAATTGGAAACCATAACAATACAAGAAGAAGAAAAATAAATATGTTATTTAATGAGTTCTGCAACACATTCTGCATTCAGGCTGGGAGGATTCTGGCTCCCCTTTCACGCCACTGCGATCCCCCCTATCCCCAACCCTCACCGTAACTTAAACCTAATTCTAACCTGAACCTTAAAACCCAAGTCTGAACCCCTCAAACAGGTCTTTTGAAGAAGTGAGGAAAAATGTCAAATGTTCTCACTTTCCAAACATGTCCTCACTAATTGGTCCTCACAAAGATATATACACAGATTGTATATGTACAAGTATACACACAAACACACACACACCTGCGGTTGCCACTAACCAGCTTGGCTCAGCCTGGCTAGAGATGATTAGTTAATGTGAAGCAGCATTTAACATAATCATTTCCATTAGAAAACTGTGCCGGGCCGGTGCATAGACTCCTCTCCTCTGCTTTTTCTCTCCCCATGCTCCCTCTCTACTTCCCCAGCCTCTCTCTCTCTCTCTCTCTCTCCCTCTACCCTTTCGGTCTCTCCGCCACCCACACACAGCCCAGTGCGGCTGGTTGCAGACTGGGAGTTGACATTCTGAGAAACCATTAAAAGTGCTCATTATTGGAAAAGAAAAGGAGGGCAGAAATCAAAGAGATGTACGCTTATTCACTTCTGGGGTTCCCTGATCTGTTCTGCACTCATTCCCCTACTTCTCTATACCATTCTATTTGCATCCTCCATCTCTTTCTTTTTGTCTGTCTTTCTTTCTTTCTTTCTTTCTTTTCCTTTGTTCTGCACCCTCAATTAAGCTTATCCCTCCGGCTCTTTCACACACTGTCAAAAAAACTTGTTTTATCTTCTTAGAACGCAAAAATGAGGCATGTCAACGGTGTGAAGATATTGTAGCTGTTAAAATACATTTTATTTTCGGTAATGACAAAGTCATATTTGTTGTATGTACTCTGGGCTTCACTGACAACGTCTTCTACTGTCCTATGATGGCCGAAATGTTGTTTCAAAGTTTTTTCAGTAGGTTAGCCAACCTAAGCCACTGAAACTCAATTCAGCTTACTCTGTGGGAACATTCATCCCCATTTGAAATGTACTTGTGTTAGAAGATTTTGTGTATAATAACAATACATTTTTATAATGCCAAAGATATTTGGTGGGACTGTCAAAGTTAACACAATAATAAGGCGTAACGCAAAATTTGTGTTAACGCCACTAATTTCTTCAACGCATTAACGAACTTGCGATTTTTAGGTTGTACCGGGATCAGTTTATAAGCTAGAGTGAAGATACTGGTATCATATGAAACTAGAAAAATATAAGGAATCCATTGGTACCATAAGAAGGAGGTTAAATAACGCTCCAAACTTGCGCTAAATTTTGGCAAGGTAAAACTGTCCTTTGACCTCTGACCTCAAGATATGTGAATGAAAATGGGTTCTATGGGTACCCACGAGTCTCCCCTTTACAGACATGCCCACTTTATGATAATCACATGCAGTTTGGGGCAAGTCATAGTCAAGTCAGCGCAATGACACACTGACAGCTGTTGTTGCCTGTTGGCCTTGAGTTTGCCATGTTATATGATTTGAGCATATTTTTTTATGCTAAATCCAGTACCTGTGAGGGTTTCTGGACAATATTTGTCATTGTTTTGTGTTGTTAATTGATTTCCAATAATAAATATATACATACATTTGCATAAGGCAGCATATTTTCCCACTCCCATGTTGATAAGAGTATTGAATACTTGACAAGTCTCCCTTTAAGGTACATTTTGAACACATAAAAAATGAGTGATTAATCGTGACTAATCATCAACAACTATGTGATTAATCGTGATTAAATATTTTAATCGATTGGCAGCCCTATTTAGATATAATTAGAAAATTCTAAGCATGACCAAATTGGTAAATCTGACAAATTATCTTCAATGACCCTTATACTGTATGTGCCACTTGAAAATTAATCTGTATGTTCTTGCATTACATTGTCAGTTGACTGAAAGTTGCAGCACTTCAGGTCTTGGATGGACATTGACCTTTCATGGTTGATCATCATACGAAATATCTGGTTTGTTAATAAAAAAAAAAGTCACATAGCTTAAAATTCTGACAAGCTAAAGATTATGCTTTTAAGACTAAATTTAGGCTATTTACTGTACTAGTCTACAGTTACTTATATTGTAAAACAGAGCCAGTAGAGAAGCTTCCCAGTGCTAGCGCTAGCTCGACCATCCCCCATCAGACACGACAGATTCGTCTTTCCTGTCCTAGCCGCCCAGCAAGAAGCAAAGCAAAAGCTGGAGTTACGTGACCTTTCAACTCACTTTGAACATCGCTGTACTCTGACAGAGATTAAGACAGAATAGTTTGGACATGAAGTTACAGATGTTAAAAAAAATACTTACGGCTTACACGGGAGGAAGTCGAGCTGACTGTCAAATAAATAGATGAGAATGTAACATCACCTGCTGTATATTATTCTGTTACCTGTTATAATGGATCTGTTCCCCTTGACAGCAACCTGCATAAAGACCCTGAGGCAGCCGTCGAAGTGAGAGGATTTTTTTCCTACCCACAACTGAACTGAAGCCCATAAGATGCTGTACCGAGACACACCAGTGGAATCTAAAACCTCTCAGTACATTGGCAGCCCATTGTAATGCTAATATGATGAACAGAATATCATTTTTTTTCCCCACAAAGTTTATGTGTTATATATTTATAATTTTGCCTTAATATTTAAACTCCAAGTTCATTAAGATTAAAGCATTAAACAGTTCAGACAGGCAGATTGTCTGTATATGACTGGTACACTCTATACTGGTTGATTTAGAGCCATGCAATTGTTCCAGCGGCACATTATTCCATAACTCCAACAGGCTGAAAATTGTCCCATTTTTCCAACAGCCTGTTATCCGGAAAACAAACTCCCATTGTTCCGAAGGCCCATTGCTCCAGAAATACACACTTTCCCTGCGAAAAACAGAAGCACATGGCTAATTATTATGCAGAATGATCCTCTAGGTTGCCATTTTTTTCTTACCATAGCAAAGGCATGACTCACTGTTAAATATCTATGCTTTGTCACGGCTGTTACCGCCACACAAACACAAGGCTTTCATCCAGGAGACCGCTGTTCGTGTCCCGTACGTCACGTTACAATCTGTTCGTTCATGTCTCGTATTCACAATGTTCAGTTTCATTTTCACTTTACAAACGTAGTAGTTTTAAGCTCAAAAGTAGTAATTTTAAGCCCAACTATGTAGTTCTTTCCTTAACCTAACTTGGTTGGTCCAATGGGCCATTTTTCAGACTGTTGGGGTTTCGGAATAATGGTCCGCCGGAACAATGAGTAGTCCTCGTTGATACATCATACAAAAGATGAACAACTGATGAAAACCACTAATCTGAAATCTGGATCTTTGATAAAAAGTCAACGAGCTTAGATTCTGGCAAGGTTAATATTGTGCTTTTTAGAAGCCTGATAATATTAGATCTAGGCTATTAATCAACTGTAAACTGGGGACGTGGTTCATGGTTCATTCAAGAAATCATTTAAGTAATTTTCTTAAGCCAAAAATCTGAACATTCACTGGGTCCGGCTGCTCAAAGGTGAAGATTTGCTGTTCATCTTGGTCTTCTACGATATGGCTTTGGATTTTGGACTGTTGATCTGAACCCCCCCCCCCCCCCCACACACCAAAAACCAAGAAATCTGACCACATCAACTATGATTTATTGGCATTTTATGGACTATTGATTACTTAGGAAATAACCAACTGAATAATTCATAATGAAATAATCATTAGTTGTAAGATATTACAGTCAGCACTTCAAGTCAAGTCACTTTAAGTTGCTGGGCTACGTTTGAATGAATTTAGTTACTACAGTGCAGTGTTTGTCCCTCTGAATAGCTTCTTCGCTATTACAATAGTGACTGAAGGTCGTGGGTACTGTAGTAAATACACCTATTTTATTTTTATTTCAGAAACATGTTGAAATAATTGGCGGCCATTACATAAACCTCTCTACATCATCTGGGAGACTTTGTATGTGTAAATTGAAATGGGGATTTAAAGTGAGGAAAAATAATCGTTCACAACTCCATAGAGAGGGACAGACAGAATGCAAGCTCAATGCCGGAGAAAAAATGCCACAAATAGTATAAAAGATGTACCGAATTTGAACTTTTAAGCAAGACTATATTTTTGGTTCTTGAAAGGCTTACATGGAAATATTGTCAACCAACAACATGAACATTATTTTGTTTTACTGACTAGCTCCCAGTGTCCCATTAGGGCAAGGACAAGGACGCTCAAACTGAAATGTCCACAATGAGACATTCAAACAAAAACTAAGACAAGGTCTAAAGAATAGAAATGTTTCAACTCTGAGAAACGACGGCCATGTTTTGTGCTCTCTGTTAAATCCCCTTCCTACTTTCAGTCATTATCTCATATTCTCCCACTGTATTTCTCACCATTTTTCTCTTCTTTCAATTTGTCTCTCTTTCTCCATCTCCCTCTTTATCCATCACACTGAGGGGCCTTAGTGCCAAGCTTCCATTGTATGGTGCAGAACATCTCACACACAATACCCCTCTGAAACACACGCACACACACACACACATGCACACACTGTGCCTAGCCTACTGTTTCGTGCATTATATCCTTCCTAGCTTATGTCACGGAGCTTTCTCTCTCCTAATCCACGGTGAATGGAAGAGGAGGAGCTGTGGGGAGAATCAGCAGAACCCACAGCCAGCCCTAGCATCACTCTGTGAGAGGGAAAGGAATAGTCTTATAGCCCCATCATTTGACAAAGTAAAAAAAATAATCTAATTATACAAAATATTTGACAAAGTCCCTCTACATTAATATACAATATATATACATTGTGATGATATTTCACAATTACTTTTATAGAATGGCTATTGGGGCTTGCACATTCAAACAGAAGAACGTTTTGGGAGAGAAGAGTATTACTGATGTGGATCTGATAACTTAGTGTGCCATTGGGTTGTGACATTGAACTCTAACTGTAACAATTGGACAGGGCGGATTTATATTGAATACACTCTCAAAACTTTGCAGATTAAGACTCCGTAGTTCCGTTTTCGCCAACATCTTTTTGTCCGCAGTCGGTGGCAGTGGCAGCTGGTGACTCAAAAAATTGAGAAGGACAGGAGGAAAACCAACCCACGGTGTCATGTTATTTTGTTACAGGTCCCATTTTATAAAAAATTGAGATTTTCATGTTTTTTTTATAATAAAGCAGGCTTAAGTCCTATATAAATACTGTGAAAGTATTGAAACACTCAATCCACAGGGAAATACACACAGCCCGTATTCAGAAACTCTGCATTTGAAACAAGCTGTCAGGATTTCTGCCCATTCGTGATGTCACAAATATACAATATTTAGACCCTTGACATAATTTTAACCGTAAACATTCTAAATGTGTCCCAGCTTATTCCTGGTTGCAGTGTATGTGAATGTCACCAGCTGACAGTAAGTACACATGGACCCAAGCTGTTGCCTAGCTATGCAATTCTGTTGCAATTCCGTCAAAATGCGCTAAGACTGAGCGTTTCAGACGGAGGATAAATACAGGCATATTCAGGCTGACAGTATGAGGAAAATAAAGTTTTTTTTTAACATTAAAGCATGTAAACATGTTTTAGTAGAAACACAAAATACAAGTATGAACCCGAAAATGAGCATAATATGGGACCTTTAAGTTATTTCTCGTATTTTGCACTTGCACCTCTATTTTATGTATGAGCTCAGTGCTTCTTGAAATATCTGTTCTCATGTTCCTAAATTTATAATATGGGAGGCTCGCATGGGATAACATGGGACATTGGGATATACGTCGGTCAGGCATACACCGGTTATATAACTTGAGCACTCCCCCCACCGGCCACTGCCAGAAATATCTACCTGTACAGAACTTATGCCAAGGCTACTAATCAAAGCAAAGAAAAGAAGCCCAAGCATTATAATTTAAACAGTTGAACACATAAATTAGCTAAATTAACAACAAGCTTTTGTCGTGGTAACAAATTCCACACATTTGATTTCCAATAACCAGCTGTTTTGGAGCTGTAAGCTCCAACATTTGTCAGCAGCAGTGCACATCTACACTTGATTACACTTTTGCATGAGTTAAGACAAATAATTGAGAGCATCAAGAATAAATTCACAGGATGACTAAATAATAAATATAGCAGGTAATCATTATCCACACAAAGGCTAATCAATGTGGAAAATGCCAAAGCAATCAATTCCACACATGGGGTTACTAAGGGTTATTATTGAACAACACTAATCAATAGTTACTGTTCAAGCAAAGGATTAGCAGATAGCTAAGAACTTTCCAATGTAGGGCATAGGCTGTGATATTTACACTCAGGAGCTCATGATGAGCAGGCTACAGTGGATGGGCTTCTTGGAATTGCATTCATAATTTCCATTGATATTGATTTCATGCACCAGTAACTATTATCTTCCTTGTAAATATTATTTTGTTTTCCTTTTCATTTCTTCCTTTAGTGCTACTTTTGTGTGTGTGTGTGTGTGTGTGTGTGTGTGTGGAGGGGGCTACAAACTACATTTCATAACTAGAAAATGCATTTCCTGCTTAAAATGTATGTGAATGCTGACAGCTGAAATTAACTGCGAAGCATTGCTGAAGATACTGTATATGCATCTTAAAGTGTGCATTGCACTGCACTTATGAAAAACTGAATTGTAAAACTGAAAGAGTTGAAAGATGATCTGCATTATTAAAAAAAGATAAGAGCTGAAATACTTTGCTAAAAAAGCTGGAAACCAAACTGTCACAGGTGGAAATTTAAATAAATGAATTAGTTAGACAGAAAGTAGCATTTGGTTGGAATTAACCTTTGCAAATATAAGTACTGGGACCAAAAAATAGTATTTTGGTGGAATAAACCTTTAGAGCTATAAGTAGTTGGACAGAAAGTAGTAGTTGGGCGGAATGAACATTTAAAACATGAAGTTGTCAGACATAAATTAGTATTTGGGCGGAATGAGCTTTTAAAACTACAAGTCGTTAACCAGAAAGTATTATTTGTGTGGAATGAATCTTAAACTGTAAGTTGTTAGACAAAAATAAGTAATTGTGTGTAAAACAAGCCTCATACTGAGCTTTCTGTCAGGACTGTTACTCTGTATGGCTTTTATTTTGAAAAATGATGTCCATCCCCAGTTTCCTGTTAACTTACAGCGAGAGTTGGGGGCTTTTA
The DNA here is from genome assembly GCF_015220745.1 of Sebastes umbrosus. Taxonomy (NCBI): domain Eukaryota; kingdom Metazoa; phylum Chordata; class Actinopteri; order Perciformes; family Sebastidae; genus Sebastes; species Sebastes umbrosus. Next base: position 28,644,116 of record NC_051277.1, read on the forward strand.
TTTTGAAAATCAAGCTTCATCCTAAGCACAAGTAGAGAATATGATAGAAAAAAGACCCTTTGGCCTGCTGACTTTTTAACTGTGGTGACAGACAGGAGTCCTGTATTCTGAGAGCAGAGAGTCCTGATTGGAGCATACAGTTTAAGGAGATCAGGCATGAAGGAAGGGGTGCATCCATTTACAATTTAAAGTCTGATCTGACATGTATAGGTAGCCAGTGCAGGGAAGCTATAACTGGTCTGATATGCCTTTTGCCTGAAGTCTATGTGTGTGTGTCAAATTGCGCTAATTGGCTCATCTCATTCACCTGTGTCTGTCTAGTAACAATCAAAGGTTGCCGTGGTGATGGAAACTTCCAAGTGACTCCCCCGTCAGACAGTAACCGTATAAGCCTAAATTCAATTTAGGTTTGTTGTTAGGCGGGGCTAGTTTTTGAGAACCCAAGTGCAGAACACAGAGACTGAGGCAGGTAATTGGTGAAAAGAAGAATTCATTAACAATACCTAATTTGAGTCTCAAGGTCAGGGGAATTGCAGGAGATGAGCCATGAATTGGGCAGACCGGCCGGCCAGTGACGCTCACAGAGCGGCTACAGAGCAGCAGAGTGGCCAGGGAAAGAGCAGCCTCTGACGGAGCAGAGAGACACCTGCTGAGACAACATGACCCTTTTTAACATTACTCTAATATCTGAAGGGAGATCAGTCCACTGTTTAGTTGCTGTAACTGAAAAAGCTGTTTGAGTAACGTAAATGTTGTGGATCAATGTTTTATATTTCCTGTCAGCCCTCGTTGATGATCCTGTTTGTGTGACTTCACCATGAGCTGTTAGAATAAATATTTTAAACCTACAGTATCTTATAAAGTAAACAAACATAACATAAACAAAAAAAACAAAGTTGTATTGTTCAATAATAATGCAATAGTGTTACTTTTTTTTGTCCAGTGCTTTAAGAGCTGGTTTAAAGGCTAAAGTCTGGTCTAGCACACTGCAAAATACATCGCTTTAACCGTCGCATACTGCATGCTACTGAGGAACGCAGTATGCAGTATGTACTGTATACTGCATACTGCGTTCATCAGTAGTATGTAGTTCAGTTTCGAATAGAGCCAGAGTCTACGATCTGGCAGCGTGGTAAAGTTGGAGCCCAGTATTTTTTTAGCAAAGTTGATTGGAGATGGTTTGTAGCTGCAGCCCAACCCCTGCACACCTGATGCCACTCCTGTAATCAAGCACAGCACACAGAGAGAGAGAGAGAGAGAGAGAGAGAGAGAGACTGCGAGATAGGATGAGGAAGAGGGCCTGACATTTACAAAGTTACTCTATAAGGCTTTTATTTTGAAGGGGTGGGTGGGTGGGCGGGAGATGGGACAGAGAGACATCATCAGGCTGTCTGAGACAGAGGTACTTTTAAACCTGAAACATCTGAAGGTTTGAATTTGCTAACAACTAAAAAAGTGGAGAGAGGTCCCAAAAAGAGCTTAAGAGTGATGCACCAATCAGAAACAAGCAGAGACTGATGGAGTTCTAATCAGCTAATCAGAATCACCTGTGTGCTTGAGTCTTTTCTGCTTTTTCATTTCATCTTGCTGCGGTTTGTTTTGGTTTTTGACAGACGTCACACTACTTAGACTAGATTAGTTTTGTTGTAAAGATGATGCATGCACATCTTTACAAAAAAATTTCAAAAGGAGCAATCGACTACAGTTTACGTTTTATATCAGTTTGGCTAGATTGAAAGCAGAGCGGATGTGCAGCAGAATATTTTTACTGGCTACACCTGGAGCACACATACGGCATAGGGTTGTGTGAGTCACAGGCAAAACTTGTGCAAAAATATAATACCTATGTTACGATGTTTATTTTTTTGCTGTGGATTGTTTAGAACAGTGTTTCTCAATTTTTTTTCCGACCAAGGACCACTCATCCAAACCTCACGCACCACCTAACTCCCCAGAAAACAGAAAAATACAACCGTACACCTTCTGAATTCATGTTTCTCTCTTACACCAATCTACAACAGGCTTAACGGCTTTGTTAACTCATCATAAAAACACATTTCATTTAAACTGGACCGAAACAAAATAAAACTCACCAAAGGCGTCTTAGTTCGTCTTTCCACTGTTCCAACAACCAGCAATTCTGGTTTGGTCAAAATAAATCCTTAGTTTACAGAGTAAGATGTGAAAATATGCCGGCTCCACGAACCGTTTCCCCCGCGTTATATTTCTCTGCCATGCCGACGGCCTGTGGAGTAGCTGCCCCGCTGCATCGGCTTGTTGGCGGCTCTCATTCTTATGCAGACCATTAAATTAGCTAAATCCAAAGAAAGAAATTGCCCCAAAATCACTGCTGTTCTTGTTGTCTTTTCCATTTTATATTCAGGATCCCAGTGAGGACGAAAACTTTCATGCATTTTAACACACCCACGGCTCTCTCTTTCTCGGTTGTCGTCATCGACAGCATCAAACAAAAACAGTCTACGGCGATATTCATTACAGCAGAATGATCCCGTTTTGGTTGGCATCAAAGGGCCATTTTCTTTTGCTTCAGTTTCATTTTGCTTCACCTCCATGCCAGTACCGATGTTATGCCTATGTACGCGGGAGCTCACATGCAATCAGCGGTGAGATGCTACCATGGCGATGCTCACAAGCACTATGAGCTGCTCCAGGATATTTTAAGGAACCTCTCACCTGCCTTCCTCCTTTATCACCCATGGCTGTACAGTTCAGAGGATGAGATCGGCGCATGCTTCGCGCAGATACAGACACAGATATGAAACAGTTTTAAGTCTACTGTATGTATACAAATTTCGGATCGGCAGCGTTGAAAAAACCTGCCCTTTCAAAACTACACACTGACTGCTAATGTTGAGTTAACCAGCAGTCCACTTCCAGGTTTTGGTACAGCTGGCTTTCACACCTTATGCGAATCATACCCGAGTACACATGAATCGTGCCCGAGACCACCTTTTCAAGTGTACTCCAGTACGGATCGACGAACCGTGCCCAGAGTACGGTACAGAGCGTTCATACTAATCAAACGAACTGGACTTTGGGGACAAGTGTACTCGGATCCGGGCCCCCGTCCCTGATGTGAAAGCACCCTTAGATAAATAAGGATTTCTTAAAATGTGAATCATGCAAAGCTACTCTAGTGGAGTCCCATAATTCAAATATAAAGCTGAGAATGGAGGGTAAAAGGTCCCCTTTAAAACTAACAAAGTTTTCAGAGAATGTTTTTTTATTCAGGGAGTATGGTGTGATCTAAATGCCTAGCAGGGAATCTTTTACTCAGGTGAACAATAAAGGGGTATTTGGAGTTTAGTGATTTAACTTTCTTCTTTCACCGTTTGACAGTTGATAAGACTTCAGAGAACTTTGGGTTCCTCAAACAACCTAGTTATTTTGTTACAAGATCATTTAAAGTGGAGGTTTCCTGTTCTTTTGCAGTGTGTTTCATCATGGGTTGAGATGTGTGTGTGTCGACATAAATCCATCAAAACAGCACTGCCAGGGAGCATGTGTGTATGTGTGTTCCACCAGATTTACGCCTGCTGACTGCTCTGTGATTGGCCCAGGGACAGCTCAGGACGTCCCCCGGGGCTTCCAACCTCTTTATCTTGTCAGAAGGACAATCAGGCAAAATAAGGCGTACTAGATTTACCCCTCAGCTCCCCACCGGCTGGGTGGGAAAAGGACCGGCCGGCAATGGATGTGCCTGTCTGTGTGTGCGCTGTTTCTCTCTCTCTCCTCCCATCCCTCCTTCCCTCTCGTCAGGTGATAGATATGTGGAGATCACTCATTCCTTATGGCCCAGAGAGGGGTGGCATCCATCACTCTCTTCCTGTGCCTCCTCCCCCTCCCCACCTTTCCTCCCTCTCTGCACCCATCCAGCCACAGTACCATAAGCTGTCTGTCAAACTGACAGGCCCATCCACTATATCACAGGGAGGCTGTGCGGCCCATAGGACTCTATTATATGTCATCTCAGCTTGACACAGGCCGCTTACACAGGCCAGCCACCAGGGTGTGAGTGTTTGTAAGTGTGTTTAAAAACTGAACACATCATTCCGAATATATCTGTCAGTCGTCATGCAGCAAATTCATCTGCAATGATTTTTTTTTTTTTTTTTTTGGTGAGTTGTTATATGTCAAATTCAAAAAGATGAATGTAAATGTCAGGGTTCCATAACACTGCATGAAAAACGTGATTTTCGGCCCTGTGAATGCCAGCAAACTTCACTAATTTGCGGCAGTTAACGGCAGTTTACAGCCTGTGAACTCGTCATTCGCCTGTGCCTTAAAATGTTGGGAACGTACCACTGGCAGAATGGGAGGGAGGGAGAGGAGTGGAGGATTTGCCGTCTCAGCGGAGGTGTGAATGGCTGCAATTATTAACTGACTAGCAGTGAAACTACCTGGCTAGAACCTCCCTCACTCAAGCATTGGAGGAACCCACCACTTTTAAAAAGACAAATCACTCATGATTGGTTGGTAGAGCTGTCACTATTGGTCACCCTGGGCCATTATAATACAGGCGTTGGTAAACCCCTCCCTTACAATAATAATAATAATAATAATAATAATACTAATAGCAATAATAATAATAATAATAATACTAATAGCAATAATAATAATCAGTCATGTGTATAATCTGTAAACCTATATCAATTATTGAAGATATAGGCCTATTCATGTGATATAAATATGTTGTATATATGCATGTTATTGTTATCATCTTGGCTATATATATATATATATATATTATATTATCATTCTATCATTCTATGATATATGAGTTATTAGAGGAGAAGTGAGAAAGAGGCAGGGAACTATAAATTTTACTACTACCTACTCCTTTTCGGACACTATTACTCTTGTTTTGTTTCTTTTTATTTTGTATCTGATTTTATTTATTTTATGTTCGAAAATAAAGTTTTTCATTCATTCATTCATTCATACACTATAATCAATGACATGAATATTAATTCATGAGGGAATGGGAAATAAAAAAAATAATAATTTGCGAGGAACATGTTTAAATGTTTATAATACTATTAAGAGATTATATAGGAGATTATACATTCAGTATATTACTGTGTCAATGCTCATTTCCATTTATATGAAATAATTATAAAATTATATCCATGTGCATTCACAGATATAAAACAGGATTATAGCATTGTATTTTGAGATTGGAACACTATATAATTAAGTTCAATCCAAAAATGACAGGATGAAATAAATGTATAAATAAAAGAGACATATAATATATCTAAATCTAAAAATAGGAGCATAACTCCGATAAGGCAGTCTAGGAACATTGATTTCTACTTTTATCTCCCCCCTTAGTCTGAGTCTCCATAATTATACTAAGCCTGATCTTTTTATACCAGAGCATTTTTTAAAAGTTACCTTTTAGAAAAAGGTGCTACTCTGGACCATTGGCGAGTCAAAATCCCGCTACTATCCTGATTTGCATTTGTATAGCTCACATCATTTTAATTTACAGGTGATAGTCTCCCATGGGCTAGGGGCTGGGAGGGTCAACTGCTAAGTTTCACAAGCTTGTAAAACTGTCAGAAAGTGAAGCTCCACATCAATTTCTAGCAGTTCCCGGGAGCTTTCTGTGCTGCCTGAAAATTAATTAACCTTAACTTCCACAGCTATTTACCTTGCTGATTACTGACAAAATCCCACATTCCATGCAATGTAAACTTCTCTTAATACCACGAAAATCTGTATAACTCTTTAAATCAATCAATCAATGCATTTGCCATCACCACCAGCAGTTTCACACCATATATCATACTAGTAGTGAATAGTGACATTTTTATTAGTCAACCATGAACATGATATTCCGTTGAAGGTTTCTATCAATCATTTTTTTGTAGTCTCCTAAGACTATAAACTAAAAAATATATACATTTTGTTTAGCTCCTCAGGGATTGAAGCTGTTATTTTTTTCATTTTGACAATCTAACCAGTGAAAACACATTAGTTAAGGTTGTAAGGACTATGTCCATTGGTAGTTGTTGCTGGTTTTGTTTAAATATGTTGTTTGGACGTTTGAACTAAGACATCTAATATGTGCTAACATCATTTGTCACTTGTTGCCATGGTAAATATTCATGTATTCTGCAGCCTGATGGAGACACCAGTGTCAAACTCAGCCTTTTATCCATGTTTTCCCACACTAACTGGCACCTTGATCGCTGACGACACACAGATACCACGTGATACCAACGTCTTTATACTATTGGCTCACAAGCCTTGTTAGAAGTGGGAACCAAACATCATATATCTTCTACAGAGAGAAACAAAACGTTAATTTTGAACCCTTCAATTTTTTTAAAATGATTAATTCACAATCATAATATGTTTTTTTTCTGAACAAGCCAAACTTTTATTTGGCACCTTTCTAGAAGTTCTGTGGGTGTATTATTATTAATTTAACTATTTCTCTACATACAAATGTTATCAATATAACCTTTAATGTGCATTTTTATGCACTACCATCATTCAAATATCAGGAATTGAGATAAACAGCTGGTGGTGCTAATTCTCCCATTAGGTGCCATTAAACCATTGTAGAAGAAGTTGCATTGAGATGAAGTCATTAAATTGGTTGTTGTGTCTATATATGATTAAACTAGATTTGTGAAAACGTGCAAAAACTCTAGCAATACACATCCTAACCTTAACCATTCGAGGTCAATGCCTAACCTTAACCATCTCGCAAGAGTTTCGCAAATCGAGGGTTACCATCTAGACATGACCCGTTAAAAGAGCTCCAGTCAAAGCTCAAAGAACGGACAACATGATAGTAATGACATTTCTGTTTATTTCATGTATTAATGTGAGGAAGGTTACAGTCTCCTCATCGTTTCACACAGATCTGATGTTTTTGTCTCTTTAATGGAAGCTTTAGTGACCACTTCATGTGCTTCATCCAGCATTTCCACTGAGGTGGAAGGACATACTTATTGACTACAAATATTTGAACTAAACTAAACAAAATGATCAGCCAATACAGATAATATAATACTAATACAGATTTGCAGTGGTCCTTCAATAAGTTGATGATAGATAACTTGTATGGATGTTTTTACTGAATGGGATTTTTGTTGCTCTGCTACTTTAGAGCATTAGCCTTAGAAAGTTTACCTCTTACTATGCTGCCTTTGAACTTGTAATATGTATTAACATGTAATATCCACCAAATGGATGTGGTTAACATTGTAATATCTGCTCAAAACCTACAGGACAAACCATGAGGTGAAATGCAGCCCATCTTTTTTTGGGAAAATGATTTCTAGTTCAGACCACACTCTTATAGAAATTACATTTTGCGGTATAAGGAGCAGACTAGCTCCTCTCAGCCCACAGCCGAGCCTCTAAGCCTTGACTATAACACAAATCCAATCCCTGCTATTCTCCATGGTGGAGCAAGCTGAGGCACATCCTCAGGGCTTGTCATTTCAACTCTGCCTCTCTTCTTTTGTTGCTTGCCATCCCCTCTGCTTCTTTACGCTCCGTTCTGACTCGCTGCCGAGCTTTCGTACTTCTCAGCCAAGTCACTCACAGGACGGAAAGAAAGAAGAGAAAGCACTTGTCTGTCCTCTCCTAGTTCATGTTTGTGAACTTGAAAGAGTTGATGGTAATGAGCAGTAGCGGAAAAAGTATTCAGACCCTTGATAGAAGTACCAATACCACTAAGTCAAAATACTCAATTACAAGTAGAAGTCCAGCATTCAAAAACCCTGAATCGTCGACGATTCGAACTAAGAAGCCGGATTTGACTTCCAATCTCACCGTTCGAATCGCAACAGTGGCGGGAAAATGTGGTTATGAAACAAAGGATTGTTCCATACGGGCTATATGGGGGTGCTGAATGTCTGATTTTACATATAATTGCTTGGTTTCTCCCAATAAATCATGATATGTAGCCTCTTTTGCTATATATATCAGCCTATTAATAATACTTTAATTACCATTTTGTAGCTCTGGCCGTCGATTCTTCTGGCCATGATAACACTGTACTCAAAAGTAAATTCTCAGATCTGGAAACGTGGTGACATCACTTAAAATAGATCTTACCGGTCAAGAGACATTACATCACCTGAAATGTCTTTGGAGGAGAAAACAAGGTACAACATCAAACAATCTTCAGCAGCGATCACTGCTGAGTCCTAATGAGGGAGATCTTCATGATGAAATTGCATCAAGCAGACCTCCGTGTGTAAAGTCCACCGCTGCAGAAAAGCCACAAACAGAAGTAAATCTAAGCTCCAGGCACTGTCCAGGCACTGCTCACAACCTGCCGGTCTGCTGGCCTGTTTGGTGTGTTTGTCCAGCGCTCACACAGCTGACAGTGACACAGTGCCACCATTACCGCATATGTAGCTCACATTCCTGGCTAATTGGGTTTGAGGCCCCCGAGGCTGTGTATGTGCGTTAAATGGGGGGGATTGGTTGGGTCTGGGGTGCGTTTTGTGTGTTGGGATTGTGCAGTATGATTAAGGTTGAGGGGTCATTGGGTTTTTGTGTGTGAGTTTACGGATCTCTGTGTGTGTGTGTATGTTGGAGAGGATAAATTGAAAGCATAGGGGTCTCATGAAACCTGTGGTCGGACTCGCTGTAGTCTGGGGAAACTCAGAGAAGTATTTACTTTCTCACAGAAAACATTTATTTTTTCCCAGCTTCTTTATGGATCTGTCATGTGCACCTTTGCTCCGTGTCTGTGCGTGTTCACACGGGTGGCAAACCGAGGTATGATAAGGTTGAGAAACAAACGAGCACTTCAGAGCCGAGCCGAGCGCCAGGCAGGGAGTCGGACCGCAAGCGTAGCGAGCTCCATAACACCAATTTCCTTACTTCATCGAGATATGCCTCCCCAGTGCTTTGCCTGCTCCCACCTTGTTGTGTTTCCACCCTCGGCTTTTTTTGTTTCTTCCTTTACACCCCTACTTCTACCCCCGCTGCGAGCCCCACCGCATTCACCGGTGGTTATTCATCTAAAGTTGATGAGCATTCTCTTTGCAAGTGCAGAGTGCACTTTTGGAGAAGAAAAAAAGTCGTGTCTGTGAATACGCTCACTGCGACGGGGGTGAAAAGCGCTTAGATGAATGCTCCACTCCTCTACTGCCCTATATTTCCCTATTCATTCAGCAAGAGGGTGGTGTCAGGATTGCTGCGAGTTTAGTCATCCGTGAGACACGAGTTATACACCGGCTGTACATCTGAACACCGGAGGAGCAGAAGAAGAAGGAGGAGGTGGAGGAGGAGGAGGAGGAAGAGGAGGAGATGGAGGAAGGGGAGGAAAACAGGACACGCCGGTGAAAAGGCGAGAGCCGGTTAAGGGGCGGGACAGCGTGGCTCATCTCTGAATAGACGGTGACAAAGAAGCTGGCGGGTGAAGGCGGCGCAGGGCGTTCAGGATGACGAGCGGGCGGAAATCATGCGAGTGGCACACAGCTGTACTTATTCAGAACACGCCAAAAATGTTCGCAAAAGTCAAACTTCCAAAACTCTGTTTTCTCTAGGAGTGTGTAGGAGAGGAGGTAAATATGCTAGATCCATGGTGAATGCAAGAATATAAGTATCACATTACAATTACTTTGCAACAACTAGGTTTGAAGTATCCTATAGTAGATTGTATCCATGACAGCAGCGTGTCTCTATGGCAATGTTTGGTCAAGACTGAAACAGCTATTGGATGGATTACCACCACAAGTTTGTGCAGATATTCATGGTCATCAGAGGATGAATTTGAGTGACTTTGGTTAAGATTGAAATGTCTCAACAACGGTTGGATGGATTGCTATGAAGTACATACTGTGTATTGTCCCTTTCAGGATGAATTATAATATTTTTATATTATCATCCCTTAACTTCAACTAGTGCCATCAAAAGGTCAACATTTTAATTTCTCTGATACTTCTTTTTTTTTTTATGTTTTATGACCAAATACCTGTCAGACTAATGACATCCACATCAGCCTCATCTGTACTTGTTTTAGTGGCATTTAGCAAATTTTAGCATGCTAACACGCTAAATTAAGATGCTTAACATGATAAACATTATATCTGCTAAACAGCTGCATATTATTAGCATTGTCATTGTACAGCCTCACAGGGGCTCTTGGACCCTAAAGCCCGGCCCACACAGGGAACGTCAGCAGCTCGTGGCGGCTGCGGAACCTTTTTTTTTTTTTTATTACGCCGTCCATGTTAACAGGTTAGAGCAGCCACACAGCCCGTATGACCAGCTCGGCTGCGTGTCAGCTACATATCTTCTAGAGATTCAAGGTCTCGCCTATTTTTACCACGAGTGGTTCACAGCAAGAACAGACAGTGAAAGTGACCCTTTGACTTGACATCATATCAGAAACATTACTACAGTTTCAATGTCTGTATCCGTAGAAAATGTCACGTACATGAAAAAAGGTAAAGATTTATTTTTAAATCAACACTTCCTGCTTTCATTTATGTGGACAGAATTCCTTCAATTGTTAACATGAGGCTTTTATTCTGAAATATTTGCATGACATTGTTGTAGGAAATGCAGTGACTCGCAGGGCCCCATGAATGAATAAAGTACGGGGTTTTAATTGTGAATTATTACGATTATTTACAAATGAGCGCACACTTCTTAATCTTTTGTATGTCTAAAATAAACACAAATTACATTTATATGAAATGACATGGCCATTATGAAAGGCAAACTCTTGGCTGGCAGCAGCAGCAGCAGAAACGCTGCCGTTGTGGGCACCACATGTGTGGGACACACAGTAGTTCAGCAAGGCAGCCGCCACGCACTGCTGAGGTGTTGTATTCCGTTATACTCACACGTTTTTAAATTATTTTGTCCATCTCATCTACATCAATGGGAGTAAGATAAATAACATAAACACCTCTCTGTATAACGGAATATACAGTTCAACAGCAGCACAAACTGAAGCCTCCAAAATGGAGGCAACACTTCTCTAAAACTGTTTCAGCAAAAACTGAACATTAGAACCTTCATGAAGGGAGGATTTATTGTAGGCCTGCATTCATTTTATCTCAGTGTAAGGAGTAATTAAACTCAGGGTAATCTTACAATACACTTTACTAGGATATATTGGTGGTCTTTCTACCACATTGTATGTGTTGTGTGTGCACATGGAAGATGCAGCCGTGAAAAGAGATCAATGGAGGAGTGGAGGACAACGAGAGACGTTATAAACTGCCTCCACCCCGTCTCCCGTCATGTCATCTCTGCTTGACCGATCCCTCTCATCATCAGCATCTCAATTGACATGCCTCCCAAACTATTAAAGCTTCCACCGTACTCTGCTTCCTCCCTTCCTCTCTCATTGTCTCACCCCCTCCTCGTGTTAAGGAGGCTTTCACCGGATGCTCATTAAAATCTTCTCAGCTGAATCGGACAGGGAGCTACACGGCAGACTTTCCCTCCATCCATCCTACTCCCTCCTCGCTCACTGTTTCTGTCTCTGCCAAAAAAGGAGCCTGAAGTTGGTTGAATGTGTGTTTTCTCCAATCTACTATTTCAATTTCGAGTGCTTCTGGGAAGGTTGTTTATGGTGGAAATACCCATGCCAATAAAAGTTGTTTACCGAGCTGGACTCGGAAGGAGGATGCAGAGAAAAAGAGCATGTTGGTGAGATGGAAACAAAGAGAGAAACATAATCTAAAAAACTGGGAGAGCCATTCAGCCATTACCAGACGACAGAGGTGCATCTGTTAAGTTTTCCCTCCCCCCTGTTTTTACTTGCATATTGGAAACACATATGAAAAACCTGATCGGATGTGGCAGAAATGTGAAGGAAGGCTTAAAATATTGCAAACAACTTTTTTTTTTTTTTTTCGCTTTGTTGAAATGGAAAAGTTGGCATATTGAAAATAGAACATTAATCACCTTAAGGCTGACAAAACTTATAAAAACTGATAAAAAAAAAAGAAAATACACCTTGATGTACTGACCATGACATGCCTGCTTTTTTTTTTTTTTTTTATCTCATAGGGACAATACATGTTGGCATTGTTACACTTAATTAAAGTGCAACCGATGCAATGCAAATTATATACGACTTCTAGCATAGCTAATTTGCAGCCCTTGTCCCTGGTTAGGCTTTTAAGAAAAAAAATACATAATACAACATCAAAAAATAAAACTAAATGAATAAATTAAGTTATTAAGGATGGACCTGGTTTGTTTTGTTCGCCCACGACTATCGAAACGAGGCCATACATTCTAACTTGGCAGACTAGACTTACATATTCAACTAAACAACCTCTGCTCCTGCACTCTCTTTGCTACTAGGGGATGGAGAGGGGGGATGTATAGGTTAACAAGGGGATGCAATTTGTTCATTAAACTAATAAGGGGGATGGCACCCCCCCTGAAATTGCCTACTGCCTGTAATACAATTGAATATATTGACACTTCAACCCCCCTTTATCTCACCATGACAGCTAATGAAAAAAATGTATGATGTACAAGACTTGATTAATAATGTCATCTGGTCACAATATATTTACATAAAGGTAGTTGATGGAGACATGCGCTGATTCACATTTTATTTTGACAACATTTCTGAATTTCACTTAAAACTTGTAAATTTTATAGGTGATGGCAAGACACTATTTACACATATAACTATTAATGGTGCTCTTTAATATCCAGAGCATTAATATAGCATCAAACAACTATGCTTTGCTATGTGAATATATAGTGGAATAATGTCTACCTGAGCAGAGAATGAAGTCTCTCTCCCTCTGTGTGTGTGTTGTAATCAGAACTTATCTGTGCTTTTTTTAGTGCATGTGAGCGTGCCCCACTGGCTAGCTCAGCTCTGCTGCTCTGCACTGGCGGCTACAGCTGATAACGCCGTCCCGATCTATGTTGTCGTTGTTGCGGAAGCGTAGCGCCCACCTGCCTGTTCCTCCCCAGTTTAACACTGTTATCTCTGTCAGCACTGTTGCTGTTGTTTGCACCGTTTGTGCTGTTAACACTGTTAGCTGCAAGCCGCTGGCTCATGGCCATCGCCATGTTGAGAGTCGTACAGAAGCAATAGATAGGCTCTGAATTTTGAATTTAGCACCTTTTAAAGCAAGTAAGCCCACACCACCGAAATGCCCGTGACAATAGAAGCAGACGGTCATGTTGGCCCAGTGGCTCCCAGCATTAATTGAATGCCTCCTCTGACAAATGGATTGTTGAAACCACACCTGCAATGCACCATTAGGCTCTCCTCTCCCCTTTTATCCACCAAGGACTTTTGTGTGTCGGTGATCATGTGTGCATTCGTATGCGTGTTTATGTGTGAGGAGGACAGAGTTGGTAGAGTTTCTTAATGTCAGCCTCTCCTCCTATTCATTCTTTGTGAGTCGTATCCCTAAAAGGCTCTGCAGTGGTCACATTCAATTTAGTTCAACCTTCAAACACTCAAGACACAGCAATGTGAATAAATGATTCCAATGAGTCTAATGTTGAGTGCAATCATTGCTAAATTACATTGGCACAATGTTGGTCATTCACTAAAAGTATTTTATTTAGCTTTTTTTTCTTTCTAAAATAAAAAGAATGGTACATATAAGCATTAAGCAAAGACAAACATGTTTTGTGCAGCTGTATATCTTGGATTTACTCAGCAATTAGTGACAGAAAAAGGTTGAATTAATCAGCTGTATGTTTGTTTGACACAGTCAGTCCTAGAAAACTACTGTTATTAATAATACATGTTGTGGCCTCTTGGTACAGCAGCACAAGCTGAAAACACATTATTACATTGTATAGCTATTGTGGCAAACATGTTAGCAGTCAGGAGACTCGTGTTTGTGTCCACCTGGTGACAGTAAGTCCAATATTCACTCTGGTTGGGGCTCCTCTAACTCCTGAAAAGAAAATACCTGGCTCTTTTGGTGCTAGCTGCTTGTCACTAACTGTCTGTTCTTTGGAGCTGGGCAAGTTGAGCTAAAAGTGACTGTTTTCTACCTCCATTTTCCTTCAGTTCTCAAAATCTCATTAGGTATATCTTTCAACATTTGCCAATGAATGCAGCTAAGAAATAAAAACATGTAAATATATCATTTAGAGAGGGCAGAAGTAATCATTAAAAAATCAAAAATCAATATGAGAAAGTACCAGTTAGACAATTTTGGGTCAAGACTATGTAAGTCCTTAGTGTACTATTCGGTTTGGTGATCCCCTTGCAGGGATGCAAACACATGTGAGGTGAAAAAAGAGAGAGCTAACCGAAGTTGAAAAAAATAAAAAAATGTGACAGCCTAATATCATATACCCATGTAACGGAGGCTTGTACTGTATGCTTAAATAAATAGGAAAATATATTTTTTATATATTCAAATATATTTCACGGCCTAATATATTGGCTGTAAAAGCCCAAATTTGGTTCCTCTGGCATATTCTAATGTCACTATCCCAGCATATACGCTGATCTTAATTATTGCATATTTTAATGAGTTTGCCTAACTGATTTTAAACGTAGCCCACACAGTCTGCAAATAAGTATTAATAATTAAAACCACGGCTATTCCTGAGTGATCAGAACTTTTCTAATTAAGAATCAGACATTATTTATTATTTATTGACACCTTCACTGTGAGGTTTATTAAGACATGCCACAACGATGGTAAATGTATAAATGCACTCTTATTCAATGGAAATAAAGAAGGCTATTTTAAGGGGGAAAATTATTTTAATCCCATGTTTTATCCAGCATATGTATTGGATTTAAGTTGAATTATTTGTATAATAAACTTGTGCCAAAAAATAACTTTAAAATAATAAAACATGTGAATCACTTGACTCAATCAACTTCTAATAGTGCAACGTAAAGATAATTAAGTTGTTCATTCACCAAGCCCACAGACGTTTGTGTGGCGTATATGGAACATGCAGTGCTTTCAGTGGACTTCTTAATGCTTACTGTGCAATCGTCAAGTTGCCCACGGGCGGGTGCGGGTGAGCTAACTAGAAAACATTGCGGCTTCAGGCAGGCGTGTCAAAAAGTGACAAAGCAGTACCACTAACTTACAGTAACATTGCTTGGAATGCAATCGGATCTGGACAATTCACACAAGTCACCCACATTGACTTTAAAAAAGCAACATTTGCTGAAAGCAGGTTGTTTGCATCCCTGCCCCTGATTCCAGATTGTGTTCAGGGACAAAAAGTAAACACAATAAGTTTTTGTTAATTGAGAAGGCAGATAGAGTTGAACTTGTCAAAAGTAAATGTTTTACATTTTAGGGGGTAGTGAATCACTGTCTCAACCTTGCCTGTCAAACGGTGACCACATATTCTATTTTCGTTTGGTTGCCATGATTTCTTTTGAGTCTTCCTATTTCAATTGCCAGTTTGTGGTCATTGAGCCTGTACTTGGTTAGGATCTGCAGCTTTCCATCTCTGGAGATATTATGTCAGTTCATAATATCTCATTTTAGGGCCAGATAATATTCTGATCTACTTTGGGTTTTAGTTTCTACTTTGCAATGTTTCTAATAGGTTTCTTTACGTTGCGCTATAATTTGGTATACACTAGTATATACAGCTTTGTCCCCCAAGCTGTCGGACCCATTAACACCCTGCTGCCCCCAGGCTCCACATAACCCCCCCATTGTATCTTGTTTTGTTCCCTTTTTTGTATATTGTTTGCACTTTCTGTATATAGATGGATGACAATAAAGTCTCTGTTATCTCTCTTAACCTATTATTGTTATGCAGTACTATCCCATAGTTAGGTAACCATCAATGAGGTGTGGGAGTGTTTGACTACCATACTGATTACCATGCACTGTATGCCTAGATCTAACCAACCCAACCAATGAAGGCAACGAGTACTAGCCATTTTTTTTTCCTATAAGATAAGTCATGACCCGCCCTACTCTATCACTGATTGGCTAGTTGTTGTAGCCTTCATTGGTTTTCCAGTACTCATGTCTCATACTCTTGCTGAAATTCTTGCTAAACTTACATATACACTGTACCGTATACATCCAGGCATTTCTCACATGTACAAAATCCATATACTATGCAGTTGGAACGCACTACATACTCGATTTTACGTCATACAAGAATGAATAGTATGTTAGTTAGTATGTGATTTCGAACACAGCATACATTTGTTTACATGCAAGAAAACTCCACGAATCTGATACACTGCTGACTCAGAACTAGATCCAAAATGGAACTGGCTATTGGAAGCCATTCCTATTCATGACTATGAGTGGCTCCTTTTACACCACACATAGCTATTTGATCCATTGGTAATGAGTGAAGTCATGAGGGCAGCTTTTAAAAAAACATGTTTTACTGAAATCATATGAGACATTATGAAGAGGAGAAGGTGGAGGAAGTGCTGCCCCCCTCCTCCCTCCCAACACCCACCTTATTTAACAGGCATCTTCATCAAGGTCTGGGCCCATTAAATACATCATTGGAGCGGTGATTAAAAATGAAACAGACTTAAATGCGGTAATCAATCATTTAATAGGTTAACAGGCTTAAAATATCAGCGCTCTCTGTCTCAACCTGAGCTCACTGGGAGAACAGAGTGGGGAAAGAGGGGGAGTGGAGAAGGAAGGAGAGATACCTGGAAATCATCCGTCACATTTTTTTATGCCGCTACACGAAGTAATATTTATTCAAATTCAAAGGGCTTTATTGTCATGAAAGTTTCAAGAATGATGTTGCCAAAGCATCACAATACAATTTGTCCAAATATTTGTACAATGCACAATGACAAGACATTAATACAACATTAAATGTGCTCTCACTGTTATCTCTTTCAGCACTGTTGTCGTAGTTTGCACCGTTAGCCTCGAGTCGCCGGCTCAGCCGTCACCATGTTGAGAGCCATGCAGAGGCAATATTTAAATGATCCTAATCTTGCATTTAGCACCTTTAAGATTGATAGATATTAATTATATATCTATAGCATATCATATGCATGTCTTTGTGTTTACTGGTGAATAGATTATATTTAGGGAAAGATGAAGGGGTACAGAAGCCATATTGAAATGGATCAGCAGTTAACAGTAATGTTACGGATCGTTTGTAGGAACAGAATGATGTCTCCGTCTCCTTGGAGACTCCTTGGAGAGTTGAACTTGTCAAAAGTAAATGTTCCTTATTTCATTCTGAATTGTTTCACATGTTAGGAGGAAGTGCATCGCTGTCTCAACCTTGCCTGTCAAACGGTGACCACATATTCTATTTTCGTTTGGTTGCCATGATTTCTTTTGAGTCTTCCTATTTCAATTGCCAGTTTGTGGTCACTGAGCCTGTACTTGGTTAGGATCTGCAGCTTTCCATCTCTGGAGATATTCTGTCAGTTCATATTATCTAATTTTAGGGCCAGATAATATTCTGATCTACTTTAGTTTCTTCTTTGCAATGTTTCTAATAGGTTTCTTTATGTTACGCTATAATTTGGTACACTAGTACAGCTTTGTCCCCCAAGCTGTCTCGACTTCTTTTTTTTTTTGTATCTTGTTGTTTGCACTTTCTGTATATAATTTATATGGATGACAATAAAGTCTCTCTTATCTCTCTTATCCTATTATTGTTATGCAGCAGTCTCCTAGAGTTAGGTAGCGATCAGTGAGGTGTGGGAGTGTTTGACTACCATACTGATTACCATGCACAGTCTACCTGAGCTGGATGATGGATGAAAGGTGATAATGACTGGGTATAGGAGTGAAATGCAAAGACACAACTAATTGCACAGAACTGGAGCAATTACCATGCAGCTACATGGAACTAAACACATCTGAGCTATAGAATGCTCAGTGTGGAGCTTCCTTTTAAAGGGGTTATGAATGCTTCTTATTGAGAAGAAGCTGTGCTGGGGATTCACACAGCGGTTAAGTGTGTGAACGCTGTATTCTGAAGAACGCCCTCCCACTGGTGTCGCTCCTTTCTTCTCACAATGATACAAGACTAACAGCATTTTTTTTTTTTTTTTCTTCAGTTTGGATCAGGAGATGAATATGACTAAAAATGTCCAAATTGTAACCTTTCACCATCTGTGCTTCGTGCTACAGATGGGTGATGCAGACTTGTACTGCAAAAGTGTGACGCAACTTTGAATGGCATGTTGGAGGCACTAAGATGAGTTAGATTTTCTGAATATTGAAATGCATAATGTCTAAACACATAAAAAGTTTATGTAGAATGCAGAAGCTAGGAGCATAAAACTGTGTGTTAAAAAGCAAAATGGGGTACACGCAAGGGCAGGAATATGCATGTAGACTCTTTGCATCATATTTATAGTCATGTGTCGACTTGAGTTCTGCACAGACCTAATTCTGACACCTGAACCTAGCCCAAATCAGTGTCCATAAGCCCTGAGCTGGCTGAATCCAACTTGTTTTACCAAATTTGAGACCTGAACCTGACCTGAAACAAAACCTCAGATTATGTTTTTTCCTATTATTTCCTTAAGTACAGTACAATGTGATATGCTATGTTAGGCTTTCTCATGGGATGTCTTGTGGACTATCTATGTAATTGACCACATAATCCCATTGTTCCCAATTTGAGTCCAGTTGGGAACCTCTGTTGCAATGTTTCTCCCACTTTATCTGCCCCATTTCCTGTCACCTCTCCTTTGACTTTAAGCAACAGCCCCAACCCAACCCAAACTTCTAATAGATTGCCTTGGAAAGCAAAAACTCTAACATGTTTCTCTTGCATAAATGTAAATCATTGTGAAAATATGCAACATTTCCACTCCCAAAGTGAGGCATGAATGGAAGCAGACATGCAGACAAAGCGGTGAAGAAATTCCAGTTTCATATAAGAACCTCCAACAAGGCAGAGCAGCCATCCTCACACATTGCCATTACACTCTGCCGTGGTTATTTATAGCACCACGGTGTCATTAATTCATCTCACATGCACCTGTAACATATAATCTGCAGTGATATCTCAATCAGTAGCAGCAAATGTCAGAAATAATGGTCTAGTTAATAGTACTCACATGGAAAAAGACTTCTTCCCAGTAAAATGATACAATGAAAAGACAATAAACACATAGAAATAAGATAATGAAGTAGTAGACAAGACCAAAGGCAGACCAGACAAAAATATTAATCAAATTCAACACACAAGAGCAATTAAATATAAATGCGCTTTTTAATGAATTATTATAAGGAGGTGTGCAGACTGTAAACAATTCATACAGGCTCGGCAAACATGGCTTACAACCTTAAATAATGTACGAATGCATGTTAGATTTTCACCTCATATTTTATTTCCTCATCACCATATCACACTGACCTCACTCTAACATTCTGTACACTGGTCTGAAGTATGCCTGCACATTCTTACCAAACCTTTTGTTATACCAATGTATGCACAGTTTTATACATCTGGCCCCTCAGGTCATCATCAGTGCAACGCATCCTCATAGGAGCCGTGCCATTGTTCTGATGGCCCATTATTCTGAAACCCCGATAGTCCAAAAAATACCCTAATGGACCGAAAGCCCATTTGTCCGACAGTCCGTTATCCCAAAAACAAATGGCCATTCTTCCAAAGGCCCATTCCTACAAAAACACACACTCAAGCGCAATCGGACCCTCCCAGTCGTGATTTGACTTTTTTTTCCTACCATGGCGAAGGCATGAGGTGACTCACCCTACTCTGCCTCTGATTGGCTTACCCTGATATTCTTACCCAAAACCGAACTAATCTCACTCCTCGTGCCTTAACCTAGCCAACCCAACCAGCGACGGCAACGGGTACTAAGATGCAGAGTGGTGGGTCATCAAAAAAATCGGGAAGGTTCAATTGTCATTCTGCATAATAATTAGCCATGTGCTTCTCTTTTTTGCAGGGAGAGTGTGTATTTTTGGAACAATGGGCCTTCGGAACAATGGCCGTTTGTTTTTAGGATAACGAGCTGTCGGAGAAATGAGCTTTCAGTCTAATGGGACATTTTCCAGACTATTGGGTTTCGGAATAATGGGCCATTGGATAGGCAGTCCCCCCTCATACAATAGTTCGTATGATAGGTTGGTTTGAACTCCTTGGTTAAGTTTAGGCACGAAAACTCCTTGGTTAGGTTTCAAAAAAGGGTTTGGGGTAAAATCAGTATATTTGTTACGTAACGGAAGTTACAAAACAAAAGTAAGTTAAAATAAGTCAAAGCTGGCTTGTGGTTTCACACAGAACACAAACAGCGGTCTTCTGGGTGAAAGTCCTGTGTTTCTTTGACCCATCCATCCACCCCGCCCTCTTTCCTGCGCTGACTTTGTCGCTCTTTATATTACATTACCTGACCTCCTTAGAGGACGTCCTGCACGCCTTGACTCATGATTACATTAATACAAATTACAGTGCGTTACTTTTCGTAGGTGTAAGTACGGACAGTGAATGACAACTGCCGGATCAATGCTTAGACAAGCATTGGAGCATACACACCTAGATAGAGGCAAGTCCCAGTAAAACATTAAGACAATATAGGAAAAAAGCTGGTTAACATGTTGCTACTATACGTGTTCAGTTCAGGTTGACATGTGTGGACAGTGAACAACACAGCATATCATTCACAAAATGTTCATAATCATCAAACCATACTCAACAGTCAGATGCAGTGACTGACCAGCTTCCTCAAGTCTTTTCCTTTTCATTTTCATTTAGTGAGGTTGTCAGGTTTGGTACCTTAGTGCCAGAACAGAGACCAAAACCAAAATGTGTGCTCGCTGACCAGATCTGGCAACCCACCCTGTAGCCGAACATAGTTCAAGGCTGATGGACAAACCTGTTGCTCGTTAAGAAATAGTTCCAGCATTGAAACCGCAGTTGGTAACTTTGAAAAAATGTGAAAAAGTTATTTTTATAAAACTGTCACTATATCCTGAGTAGTTCATGAGACAGAAAAGGCTGTCTGTCTGCCTCCTCCTGGTGTCCCTAATGGCCAAAGGAAAACAACCAATCAGTGCAGACAAGTCTCTTAGCAGTTGTCAATCACTACTTGCGAACCTCACGAACTCCGATCAAACTGTCAAGTGCTGATCAAAATAATGCCTTTTTCCCGCCTGAAATGTTTTCAGAAACATATTTTAGCCTACTGCCAGTTTGATCGGCATTCACGAGCAGTGATTGACAGCTGATTTATTTATTTTCACACAAAATCACATATTTCTGTTGTTTTTAAAGTCAAAAGTGTGTTTCTGAATTGGCTCAGAATGTGTCCCTGTTCACCAAAAGATAGCAGGATAGAAGAAAGTTGTCTCTCCATGGGATAATAAAGAGTCACCTTATGACATGACAATTTTACAACTAAAAGACAAATTTGTCCCTGCATTTACATGCTCTGTATGTATCTCAGATTCTTTTAGACTCTTCTTACAAACCTCTATTTTGCAGAGGAGACCTTGCATACCTTCAACCCAGTAGCCGTACATCCTTTTAAAAGAAACGAGCAAATGTAATGGCTAATATTAATGGCATGACAGCTGAGCTTTTTTTTCGACTTGTTCCTTTCATCAAATGCAGCTTTAACAGGCCTCGCAGACTAAAACCTTGACTGGTCACTGAACAAAGTTGTTACACAAAGAAGTACATTTAAATTAATCCAACATGCGCTGCTCCCCAATTAATTCCCACTGACCTTTCATGAAGAATGACTGAATAATTAAATGAGGAGTTTGCTGTGTTTTTTTTTTTTTTTTTGCTTTTGCTTAACATTCCTGCTGCACATCTCTCTGAACTGAGTGCAGGCCAGGCAGAGAAAACAGAGCAGAAAATCAGAAAATAGAAATTCAGCAGAACAAAACATAGAGCACAAAATGTGACCATTTATTCGTTCGGAGTGGGATTCTGAATGGTTCCTCTGCCTGCCGGACTGCAAAGCCAAATATACACATTGTGTGTGAGCCTTGGCAACAGTTGTTTATGTTACATGTAGACATTTCTGAGGAGTGACGTGTGTTGATGAATTGAAATGAGGTTAGGAAGAGAAAACAAGCCTGGCTATGCTCAGTGTTTACATAGACTCAACTACACATGCCAGCAGTCTGTGGGTGCATTTAAATCATTCCTATAGCAATCAGCACGACTTTACCCTCCTACTCCTGTGAGAGACAAAACTGCCTGGAATTTTATTTCATTTAAAATTCTTAATTACTGTGTGGAAGGTTTTGGTAAAGGTGAAGGGGTCAAATATTAGAAATATCAACAGAAAATGTAATCCACTTCTGGCCATTAGTTATTTGAGATATCCAGTAGTGAACTTAAGTGTTGGTCATAAGGAGACTGTGAAAAAAAGGGTCAGGAAAAAAGGTCATGGGATCAAAAAGCTTATTAATGGGCAAAGCCATGTCCCCTCTACTCTGGTGAATGATCAGTCATTTCCTCATTCCGTTCTTGTCCAGTATAAAAACAGTAAATTGAAGGTGTTTGAAAGAGGTTGTAAACAAGATTGGTTGACTGGTGTGGCTTTAAAACTTGACCACTGTCTAACAAGCTAAGCAATTACTAGAGGTACACCTCTAACTAACTAATGACATTTACGCTTGGGCAAGACTGCCTGCCGCATGAGCAGTGCATGATGGCTGCTTCGCTGAACTACTGCATATCCCACGCATGTGGCGTCCACACTGGCAGCGTTTCTGCTGTTGCTGGACTGCTGCTGCTGCTGCCAGCCCTTTCTTTCTACATAGAGTTTGCCTTTCATAATGGCCATTTAATTTCATTATAAATGTTGTTTATATTTATTTTAGACAGAAAAAAAGGTTAAGAAGTGTGTGCTTATTTGTAAATAATAGTAATAATCCACAATTAAAATCCTGTACTTTATTCATTCATGGAGCTCTGCAAGTTACTGCATTTCTTACAACACTGTCCTGCATATATTTCAGAATAAAAAGCATCATGTTAACAAGTGAAGGAATTCTGTCCATAGAAAAAAAGCTTGATGGCTTTTATTTTGAAATGAACGCAGGAAGTGTTGATTAAATATTACTTTTTTTCATGTCTGTGACATATTCTACAGATACAGATATTGAAACTGTAATAATGTTGCTGGTATGATGTCAGTATACTGTCAAATGATAATTTTCACTGTCTATCACTGAGGTAAAAATAGGCAAAACCTCGAGAAGAGATGCAGCTGACACGCAGTCGAGCCACGCTGCATACATGGGTTTTGTGGCTGCTCTAACCTGTTAACATGGACGCCGAAATAAAAAAAACAACACGTTCCGCAGCCGCCACGCTCTGCTGACGTTCCCTCTGTGACCCGGGCTTAAATGAACAAGAATAAGCCTATTTTGAACAATTCCTTTCAGAATGTTGTTTGAGCATTGAGCACATTGTACAAAATCATCCACGACGAGGAACTGTTTTAGTAACAAACCAAATGTTTACTACCAAAGAGAAGAAGGGAGGTTAAATACAGGAAAGCTGCTCCACATAGCCACACTAAATTTACGGTGGTGACTGGTGACATACCTCCAGGAACACAACTTCAGATATGACAGTTGAGTTTAATGAAATACAAAAAAAACTGTGTGCCGACACTGTTCAACTGAAGTTGGGTATATCTGTGGATAAATTTATTACATTTAATTTGCGATGGCATCACCCGAATGTGTCAAATAGCGGAACAAAATTAAAACAGACTGGGTGGTGAGTCTGTCTCCCCACAGCGTTCAGGCAGCCTCCCACTGCAGATTCAGACTGTGCCAAAGCAATGACTAATGCTATAAGAGTGTTTATTGCTCCATATACTTGACCGCACTCAATCGTATACAATACAGAATTAAAGCAAGTGGTCAAAGTGCTTTAGCTTTGCTATAATGTGCCTTCACATGAATTATAGTCAGTCTGTTGTGAGGTGAGCACAAGCTGCAGCCCAGTTCAGGAATTATCAACAGGTAAAAGTCTTAAGGTCGGGACACACAGGGAACGTCAGCAGCATGTGGCGAATGCAGAACCTGTTGTTTTTTTATTTTGGCGTCCATGTTAACAGGTTAGAGCAGCCACACTGCCCACATGAACGGCTCGGCCCACGCGGTTCACAGCAACAATAGACAGTGAAAGTGATCTTTTGACAGTATATTGCCATCTTACCAGCTACATTACTACAGTTTCATGAAAAAAAGTAAAGATTCATTTTTAAATCAACACTTCCTGCTTTCATTTCAAAATAAAAGCCCTCAAGTGTTTTTTTTTCCTATGGACAGAAAGAATTCCATAATTTCTCAACACAAGGCTTTTATTCTGAAATATTTGCAGGACAGTGTTGCAAGGAATGCAATGACTTGCACGGCCCCATGAATGAATAAAGAACGGGGTTTTAATTGTGGATTATAACTATTATTTACAAATTATTTTTTATTTATGACATTTTGTATTGTACCGAAAACGCACCGAACCGTGACTCCAAAAGGTACATACTGAACCATGAATTTGTATGTATATAAACAAAATGATCATGTGTTTCCTATGCTGGCATAGATGAAGTTCTTGTGGTTACAGTCATATCAGCTGTGTCTTGAGACTGAGATATTGTAAATCATATAAAGGTATGCAAAAACCCACACAAATATAATTGTTCCTTCAATTGTATTTATTTATTTAGAGCAACTAAATAAATAAAAAAAAGATATTGTACAATGAACTGTCGACATATAATCATATTATAATATAAAAATATAAGGCAAAAATTGCTTCAAATTGATGCATTGGATTCTGGTGATTTTGCATGGCTGGAGGAAACAGTCACTCACTGTCTTGACAGTCTTCTGATTAATGGTGCACTTCACACGGGGGTTCATCACAATGACACATCTTTGGGCTTCTTAATCGTGGTCTGGATGAGAAAAAGAGGACAAAGAAAGAAGAAGAGGAATTGAAACAGCATGTTCACTTATCTTCCAAACCATTGTCAAACTTAGGCTATATATTAGAATAAATGCAGGGGAAAGCATCCAAGAACTGCTGCAAG
Source organism: Sebastes umbrosus (assembly GCF_015220745.1). Classification (NCBI taxonomy): domain Eukaryota; kingdom Metazoa; phylum Chordata; class Actinopteri; order Perciformes; family Sebastidae; genus Sebastes; species Sebastes umbrosus. The sequence goes on from NC_051277.1 coordinate 28,669,107, forward strand.
ACAAATACGATTCAGAGACAAAACTCCTTGATAATGGAGGCTGAAAAGGCACTTATCAACATCATCAAATTATGCATACTGGGTTCACCGTGTTGTTAACCCACAAGCCTCTGGAAAACAGAATGGAACACTTACAAATGGCCAAGACGTGGTTCTGTGTGACAAACCATCTGGCGGGTCAGGTTAATTTTGTGTGCCCTGGACCTCTGATGTCGTCAGATCTTGTTCCTCAAGGATGCCAGGGCTGTTTCTCTGTTTTTGTTTGAGCCTTAAGGACTGGATGTTAAAGGAAACCCACTCCTCAGATATGGACACAAATACAGACTATTTTATCTGTGAGGATGCCGGTTCTGCTGCAAATGGCACAACCTGGAAGTAAACGGAAACGTGACTAAATAACATTACATACATACATACATACATATCATGATCTATATTAGTACTACCACCTACTATCAGGCCACGTATGGGCGGGGCGTGGGACATCCGGCGTATTGTCGGACTTGGGTGACGTCATCAGGGCTGAACATGGGCCGCCGTAGGCACCAACAGGTGCGGCTGAGTACTGGATAACCGAACTCGGGCCAGGTTGGTGTGATATATGTGGCCCACATCTTGAAATAAACTGTCTGGAAACTGATTGGACAATTTAATAATCAGAACCAGCACTGTAACTTGTTAAATATACAAACATGTACTTAGTGTGTCAATATTCTAATATTCTAGCCAATAAAGATGCCGTTGTAAAGCAATTCCTTTTTCTGCCGCTTAGCAACAGATTCCCGCTCTCTGCGTGCCATTTCATTTCACGAAGTGACCGTTACGTTATGTCTTTGTGTAGCCTACATAAGTATTATGATATCGCCCCAAAGGTAGTTAATTATGTTAACGGTATGTGCTACGTTTTTCTAACGAGTTTTCTATCAAATTCTCTGTAATACATCAGCTTATAACTTTTGCTAGCTACTTTTCTTTCTGACATGGCTTACATTTAATTAATGTAGCCTACATAAAATTACTCTGGCATGAGTACAATAATTTTATATTTTATCTTAGGTAACTTTTGAGAAACCTTGTCCATGCAGTGGGTCTCCATTTTCTCTAAGGTCATGCTTGGTGGCATTTCTATCAAATGCTGTCAAATGTAGCTTATAACTTTAACAAGATACATTTTTTTCTGACAAGGCTAATATTGTTTAATTAACATAGCCTACATAAAATCACTCTACAATTACCACACACAAAAAGACTAAATTGTAATATGGCAATGTTGGTTTGGCATCTTGAAGAAGTATTTCAGTAACTTTTGAAAAACCTTGTTTGTTTTTTTTATTCGCCACAGGCTGACATAATGGCAGTCAACGCAAATTTGTTGGGCATTACATTTCCAAATGTTATTACGTAACCCAGAGGTAATTTTAACCAGATTGTCACTTTCATCCAATACATCATTTTCTTTAAGTGTTTAAAGGTCAGTTTTTAATAGATAGCCTATATGAGATTGCAAGTCCATCAGCATATATATATATATATATATATATATATATATATACATATAGCCCTTAAAGTCTCCATGCCACCCTCTTGCCACCCCATAATGAATATTTTTCTAAATCCGCCCCTAGTGTAGTTAAATGTTTCTGTTCGTGGAGAGTGTAACACTTCTATCTTAAATCTTCATCTGTGCATACACATTCTTGGGAAGTGTGTGTGAGCGCTCAAAGTCTTGTGTGTGCTTGTGTGACTTTGTCTTAGTGTGATTATGCAAATGCAATTAGTCTCTTTATCTATTCAAAGGCACCAGGATGAAAGCGAGGCAGACTTGACCTGCTACACATCCCATCTTCTCTCCTGTGTTCAGCACAAGAATACCAATGTTTCTGCATTAACCCAAAGAGACAGCGGGTGAGCACTGAAAAAAAAAAAGAAGAAGAGGCAGCGTCGAGTTAGCGGCGTGATAATAGAAAGAAAGAAAGGGAGTGTGTGGGTTGAAGGAAAAAAAAAGACTGCTAATTTCTGGAGTCAAATCAATATCAGGGAGCAGAGGTAAAGAGAATGTTAATGAGCGACAGATATGGAGGCGGGCTGTTCTGCACGTGGGTAGTGTACACCTTATATACCATCAGAGAGGGCTTTCAGCGTACTGATGAACTGAACTCAACCTCACCACTGCTACCATTTGTTGTTAATGTGCTTCTGTTTCTTTATAGTCTCCCAGCAGAAATCTTAACACCTCCAATTTACATATTTCCGCTTAAAAGAGGTTCATTACGCAACATGATGTGAGTAGCCTGACTCCAGAACCCTGAATCACTGCCAACAACTTCAATGATTCAAATATGTTTGGTGGTGTGCTCATTGACGAATGGGGACGTCATCTTTCTGCTGCATGCTGTCGCAAGTCAACTTACAGAAATAAAAACTATTACATTGACAAATTTCTATGATTAATGTAAGAACTGCTCCTAACAATCTCTACCACATCAGTCACTGCTGATTGGTTAGGGTAAAATAGGGCAAAAGAAATCAGCTAACATTGTCAGACTGAATTATGAAATGAAACAAAATGACAGGCCAGTCTGATTATCAGGCTAATGTGTGGGTGCTTGAAGTGCTCACACTACTACTTCACACTTAATGAAAATGCATCCTTTTTTACAACCTGGGTTATAAACAAGCAGCTGAACTACTTATTTGGAAATCAAACCGTAAGCAATCCGAAAGCTGTCTGTATTAATGGTCAGCACTTTGTCAAACTGCGTACAACTACAGTTGAACTGGGACTGACGTTTACCAATGTACAATTTGGATAATCTAACTTTAGCATTTGCTTACACTTTCTGTTCAAAATGAAAAATCTACCCAGGGCCCACGAGAGGATGGTCTTATTCTGACACGTTGGGGGGTCTGTAGACGCACCAGGGACACATATTTATGTTGGAAAGCCATGAAAAAGTGGATTTTGCATAATATGTCACCTTTAAAGCTGGGCCACCAGAGTAGGACATTTAAACAGTAACCTTTTAAACTGTTTTTTTTCTTGTTTTTTTGGTTTCCCAGCCTGCCTCAGTTAGAATTGAGCTGTGTGTGCTGAGATCTCTATGTGGCAACGCTCGGTGCTTGGTTAACTATTTGAGTAATGAGTGAAAAAGACTAATTTATCAAATCAGCTTCAACTCATTGACTTCCTGCTTCACAGCTCCACGACAGGAATGAGCTACTGTACCGATTTTCTACCCATTTCATTCCAAATGAACATTAGGGAGACAAACAAGAATATATAAGAAATGGGTTTGTCCTTTTTTTCCCATTTTTTACTTGTTATAAGCAACACTACAGTCACTGCCAGGTGAAGCTTGTATATTTCAATGCCATATTTTCAGTGTATGCTTTTGGATAGTTCACTGGCTTTTGAAAGGATTTTATAAGCACAACGTGTCATGGACCTTTCCTTTCCCATAAATGAACCCATGTGGTCTCCATCTCTTAGTTAATTCCACTATTGTGTAAAGACTAGTGCAGAGCGTGTTGCCCTTGGAAGTGCTGCTTGCAGAGTATGTTGAGAACAGCTCGTCGCTCGTTTTACTCCAGGTAAGTGAAGAAGAGTTTGGTTGTAACGTTAGTATATCCAGCATCCAGCAGCAAAAGTGAACTGCAGTCAATGAGCCGTGGCCTGTAAAGGCCAGCTGCGGACGACATGATCAGCTCACTCCACAGAGACCTTAAGTGCTATCAACTTGTTTATTCAAAGTTGAATATTGATCATGTCACATGTCCAAATTGCACCAACTTCCACACTGCATGTCATTGGGTCCCCATCAATACACCCGCCAAGTATGAAGTAGATCGGATGGATGGATCTTGAACGATGCACAGGACACACAGACTGTTAAAAGGTTTTTTTTGGGGGGGAGTTTTTCCTCATCTGATGAGAGGGTCCTGCATTAAAGGTCGGAGGGTGTTGTATCCTGTACAGATTGTAAAGACGCCTGAAGAAAATTAGTTATTTGTGATATTGAGCTATACAAATAGTACCGTCTTGAGTTGACAGACAATAACTGTGATAAACGTTGACGTGCCAGTCACCGTTATTACGTAATAGGATTTCTGAGTAATGAAATTATACAAAAGTTGTTGGAAGCTTTCACTCCCATTTGGAATCAATAAGTTGTGTGGTGCAGCTACAGCTGGCAGGTGACATTTACAAAACAAAAGTGAAAGAAACATTTTTGCTTACTTGTTCCACCACAAGCATTGACAATGAGCAGCATTCTTCCAAAAGATCATCTCTATTTTGGTGTTTTGATAGTGGTGGTGAAGTGCACCGCTAACATTACACTCCAAAATATCCCACAGTTTTTCAGCTGGGTTGAGATCTCGTGACTGTGAATGCAATAGCATAATGTTTATCCACTTATTTATTGAGGTGTTTAATGTCATACCTGTCAGTAGTTTGAATTGTAATCAGGTTTTCATAGTTCGCATATTCAAGTAACATACAAAAGGCAAAACTGTAAATTGATTCTTTTCTCAAATACAGATGGAGCTCATTCAGTCAAACAGGAAAAAATAAAGGCAGACAATCATTGAGTTTCTGATTTATTTAATTTTGTCTCTTATTTAACCTACTTTTTTGTTTCCCCAGGCCTCCGCAGCCACGACCGGCTTCCAGCTCGCAGCAGTCACACTGAAACGGGCGGCATC